>NC_085927.1:54433553-55109553 GCF_029289425.2 Pan paniscus
GGCCGTGGGAGTCCACCCCCAGACACCCAGATGGGTACATGGAGCTGGCAGTGATGGGTGAGTTTAGGAGTCAAGGGAGAGGTCTGGGCTGGAGATGGATTCAAAGGCTGCCAGGTGCATGTGAGCCAGGCACTTGGAGGGGCTTCCAGGGAGGAATGAGGGAAGGGAGAGAAGAGACCTGAGGGCTGGGCCTGTGGGGCGTGACTGTGGTCAGAGGTCACAGAGATGGGAAAAGCAGCGGCAGGAATCAGCAGGGAGTGGCCAGAGCCGGGCAGTGAGTCGTACAAGCTGGTGTTTTGCGATTCAAAGCCGGGCTTTGGGGAGGGGGAGAATGATTTGGGAAAAGCAGCATGCAGCGAGGGGAAACCTTGTCCCAGCTCCAGGCCCAGGAAAAGGGGGCGTGGGGGAGGAAAAGAGATCCCCTCGAGGGCTGCTACGCACGCAGGGTCTTCAGGGACAGTGCGTGAGAGATGAAGGACAGAGTAAAGAGAAAAGGGTGAAAATCACAAATTTTGCTGATAGGCCAGGCAAGGTGGCTCATGCCTATAATCCCTGTACTTTGGAGGGCCGAGGTGGTGGATCACCTGAGGTCAGGAGTTCAACACCAGCCTGGCCAACATGATGAAACCCTGTCTCTACTAAAAATACAAAAAATTAGCTGTGCGTGGTGGCACATGCCTGTAATCCCAGCTACTCAGGAGGCTGGGGCAGGAGAATTGCTGCAACCCAGGAGGCAGAGGTTACAGTGAGCCGAGATCGAGCCACTGCACTCTAGCCTGGGCAACAAGAGGAAAACTCTGTCTCAAAAAAAAAAAAAAAAGAATTTTGCTGATAAAAACACTGACTGAACTAGTGAATGAGTGAATGAATGATGAAACACAAGTTTGGAGAATGAAATAACAGTACCCGCCTGCACCCGGGCCAACCCCCAGCCGTTCCCCATCCCCAGAGCCCCTCTGATGAAGCCTGGGCAGCCGTGCTGTCATTTAGGCTGTTTTTTCTGGTTGTTATCCCACTCAATTGCTTGCAGCTTCTCCTAGGAGACCACCAAATGATGACGCAAATGTCGCCCTGCTCCGCGGCGGAAGCAATCACCGCGGCTGTTGGTGTGGCTCTGCTCTGCCATCACTCTGCCCTCTGCCTAATGGAGCAGCCCTTTCGCCAGGGTCATTTAACAGCCAGGCTGACATTTATACGGCAGGCAGTTAGCGGCGAGGAAATGAGACTTGCGCCCGTTCCTGACAGCTTCCCGCCTGACTCAGGCAGGGTCACGCTGGTAATCTCTCCTTGCCAGAAGTCGGGGCAGAGGGGCTAGGGGAGCTCCCAGCAGGGGGCACAGGAGGGTGCCTGGGAAGCTTCTGGTGGGTGATTGCGATTCCGTCACCATCTGACATGAGCCCTTCTGCTGCTTCTCCCATGAAACAGCGTCTTGTTGTTCTGAAACACACTCTTGCATTTATTGTCTAATATGATCACAGAGAGGACAGCGTGGCCCTCTCTCTTCATCCCTTAGGGTGAATATCCCAGGGGCATTCACAGGTCATACCAGGAGAGTCCTGGGATACTCACCCTCGGGGATGAAGGGAGAAGAAGGCTCATTCCCCTGTTCTGATCTGCACCAGCCCTGGCTTACTAACAGGTGGGGTTGCTGGCCCTGATTGTAGGAACTGCCCCCGTAACCCTGCAACCCAGCCTGCAGCTGCCTGGACAAGCACAGCAAAATGACACCCTGAGAGCCTGAGAGGACAAAGCCGATTCTGTGGCCCCAGTAGCCCAGGACCCAGTGCACCTTCTCCACCGTCACACCCAACAGAGGGGCACCAAATCCCACCCCTTCGACAGCGTTGACCAGCAGGACCCCGGCCAGCTTTGGTGGACAATGAGCAGCACCCAGGACGGTGCCCACTGCAGGCCCACAGCGGTGGCTTCTGTGACTTTAGTGGGGTCACCAACCACCACAGCAGCGCAGGGCAGGCTTTGTCCTCCAGGACAAAGGCTGGGACGGCCACTTGAGCCGCGCTCTTCCCCTACTGGCTCTATCCAGTGAGAGGCCGGTACCGGGCGAGGCTGGGGACAAGCAGGACACCAGAAGCCAAGAAGGCCAGACCCGGAGGGCAAAGCCTCCTACCCAGGGAGCTCATCCCAGCAATGTGGGAGCAGCCCTGCCCAGAGAGGGAGAGGGAAAGGGCCTGGCCTGGGGACACACAAGCAACTTGGGGCAGGCCGGAGCTGACAGCACTCAGGAACGTGGCTGGGGGAGAGAGGGTGTGCGTGCTCGGGCAGGGGCAGGAGGCTGAAGGGTCGGGTGAGGGAAGCACCAACTGTGTGCCCATTCAACCTTTACATCAGCCCACTCCCCAGATGAGGAGGATGAGGTAGGAGTCAGGAGGCTTGCCTGACTCAATGGCCCGGGACAGGTCCCAGTGGGTGCCCAGCTCCCCATTCCTGTCCATAGCCCACACATCTGCACGCACCCTGCATTCCCAGCACTGGGCTCCTTCTGAAGTGGTCAGGAGCCATCTGTACACCCCCCAGGCCCCGCACCAGCCCCCTCTGGGGTCATCAGAACAAGCAGTGGTGCTTTTCAAAGTAGGCCGTGGGTTTCCACAGCACCAGGTCACACCAACTCGAAGGGTCCCTGATGAGGGTGTGGAGGCTGCCACCAGGAAGCCCCTCTGCATCGGCCCCCTGCCGTGAGAGCCTGGCCAAGTCCTCTCACCTCTCGCAGCCTCGGTCCCCCACCCGTAGGACGGGGCCATTAGAGAATCTACGCCCAGGACATTGTGAGGACTGGATGAGCCAACGTCTGAGGTGGTGCATTAAGAAATGCCAGGTGCCGGGCAGATGTGGGGGATTGTTCCTAGGACTGGGATGTTGCCATGGTGACGGGCACTCCGTGTTTAGCGGGTAAACATTCCCAACCCACTGGAGCAGCTGTTCCTGTCTCATCTGACATCTCGAAACAGGCACGGCCTCAGCACAGCAGTGATGGGAAGGTGGAAACAGCCTGTCCCGGTTGAGCGCAGGGGAAGGCTCTTTAAGGCTCCTTCCTCCAGAGCACGCTAGGCAGTGGTTCTGCTGTTAGCTGCTGTCCAGAACCTTCCCCTAGGACTGGAACTCACCCTGTTTAGTGCTGCTTAGACCCAAACACAATCCCTCCCACATTTCCATCTCCACATGGGACAGAATGCCTCCCCCGTGTCTCCTGGGGCCACGAGGTGACCCAGCCCCTATCCCTCAGTGAGAGGAGCCCACCCATGCAGTGATTGAGGGAAAGAGGTCCTGACAATGCAGCGAGCTCAGAGCTTGGGGGTGGACACCAAGTTCTCTAGGGCCCTGACCATGGAAACTTCCAGATCCTGGGTTTACAGGAAACAGCCGCCAAGAGGGATAACTTAGGATCCTGCAACGTGCGTTGCCCTGCTCGCCACCCTGGATCCTCACCCAACTTCCTTGCTGTAAAACAGGGATCATTCATGCTCTACAAAGCTGCAGCACCAATGAGACCAGGACCACGGCACAAAAGGCACAGTGCCCGGCCCCAGTCTGTGTCAACAAACTGTAGCCAGATGAAGGTGGTTTTGTGAATCCTGTGAGGCTGCTAGTGAAGGGGAAGCATCACTAAGCCCATTTCGTAGACTTGGTAATTCATGTGTTCCAGATATACCCACTGAGGCTGTCCAGGTAGGCCCTGAAGACTCAGCAACAAATTGCCAGCCCCACCCCACTGGGGGACAGAGAAAGCCTGGACAGACACACAGACGGGGTGCGCTTCACAAACGGATGCCACAGGGACATCGGAATACAGTGGACTGTGAGTGTCTATTAAAAGCCATCCTCAGAGGAGCCCTTCTGCCTCTGTCATCAGAAGCCCTAAGACATCATCAAGAAAAAAAGAAAGGAAAATAAGGAGAAGAAGAGGCTGCTAAGAAGAGGAAGGAGGGGAGAAGAGGGGGAGGAAGGAGGGGAGAAGAGGAGGCAGGTTTCCAGAACCTCCACATTTCCAAAGTGAGCTCATCTTTGGACCCATAGCCCAGCCACCTCCCTGGGGAAGCAGTGCGGGGAGCTGAGAAGCCAGAGAGGGGGTTCCCTGAGCACTGGGGACACTCAGGCATTTCCCCCACCCCTGGCCATGGGGGAGACAAGTGGGTCCTTCGCCTTGACCTTAGCCTGGTGAGAAGGCAAAACTGTTCCCCACAGTTTGGGGTGCACAGCAGGTGCAAAGACCCTAGGGTGGTGCTCTGCTCGCCCAGGGAACAGCAAGTCCTGGGGTGGATCCAGTGGGGTGGGGAGGCCCTGGGGAGGGTGAGGAGGCCAGGAGCCAGAGCTCAGGCCCTGAGGCCCCCAAAGACCACAGTGAAGACTTGGGGAGCAGCTGGAGAATGCGGAGGCCATGTGGCAGGGCCTGCTGTGTACCCCAACAGGCCACTCTGACCGCTGTGTGGAGGAGACTGCCGGGGTTAAGGGTGGCAACAGGGGCCCCTGCAATGAGGCCGGTGTGGCCACACAGAGGCTGAGCAGTGGCTCCCCGGGGGTATTCAGAAACCAGGACCCATGGGACTGGCTGTGAGCTGAGGACCCTGAGGCCCAGGGAGGGGACATGGCCTCCCTCCAGCCCTAGACACTCTTTTCCAGATGAGTGGGACCCAGGTTGCAAACCCTGGCAGAGACAGGACGCTCCTGCCAGCAATATTTGCAAATTGTGTTTTAATTAGTTGAAAATGATTAGCTCTGTAGCTTCAAAGCCCCGAAGACTTTGATTCCCGCCTCTCGTGGAAAAACACCAAGTGGCTGTGAGTTAGAGCAGGAAGAGGGAGGGAAGCTGGGTTCCAGGGGTGCCCAGGCCCGGGCAGCTCCAGGGCTTGGCCTGCCCTTGGCTGGGGAGCCTCCAGCTTTCCCGGTCCCTGGCCTCAGGGGGTGAGAACCTGGTGGAACTTTTGCACAGGCTGAATAGGGGCAGTCCCACCAACACAGCAGCTGTGTTTCTTTCTTTCTTTTTTTTTTTTTTTCCGAGACGGAGTCTCGCTCTGTCACACAGGCTGGAGTGCAGAGGTGTGATCTCGGCTCACTGCAACCTCTGCCTCCCAGGTTCAAATGATTCTCCCGCCTCAGCCTCCTGAGTAGCTGGGATTACAGACACATGCCACCAAACCCTGCTAACTTTTTTGTATTTTTACCCAGGTTTCACCATGTTAGCCAGGATGGTCTTGATCTGCTGACCTCAAGTGATCTGCTGACCTGGGCCTCCCAAAGTGCTGGGATTACAGGCGTGAGCCACCGCGCCCAGCTGGCAGGTGTTTTTGTGTGTGTGCTTTTTTTTTTTTTTTTTTTTTTTTTACCACAGGTGTTCATTGAGGTCTCCTTCACACTAAGGACTGTCCCAGAGTGTTGGTGAGGAAAGCCACACCCAGCCCTGGCCTTGAGGAGCTTGTAACTCAGTGCAGGGGACACACAGAGGAACACACAAATGTCACACAGAATCTGCACCGTGGTGAGTCCCACAAGGACAGTAGGTGTCTCCAGGTAAGCAACTTTGACAGAGCAGTCACAGAGGGGTCTCAGAGGGGGAGGCCTCTCAGCTGAGACCTGAAGGCTCAGAAGAAGCAGCGTGTGCAGAGAAAAGCCACAGCAGCCGGCGGTCACACGCGTGGCCGGAGCATCGGCAGAACCGGATCACACAGGTCAACCCTTCATTTCGCAAAGGGCGTCCCCACCTGCCTTCTCACGGTAATGCTGTGGGGAACGTGTTTTTAATCCCTATTTTACAGATAAGAAAAGTCGAGGCTCTGGGAGGTGAAATGACCCCCACAAATCTCAGCACTCTGGACCCACTCCCAGGACTGTGTCCCTCTACGTGCCACCAGCCCACTCTCTCCAGGGACCCCCAGACTTAGCCCAGAAGGGTTTCTCTTCCTCCCCCTCGGCCACTTGGAGAAGCACCAGCTCAGTCAAGCCATGGCTGGGAGAAGGACTGGAGCGTCCGGCCACCTCCTCTCTCTGGGGCAACTGCAGCAGCCCCTGGCCAGCCTCCCTGCGTCAGCTCAACCCTGACCCAAGGCAATGGGGGCAATGGGGAGGGTCTTCTCCAAACAGAAGCGCTGCTGGCAACAGAATTGAGCTGAACAGGGGAGACATGGTCCCATCTCTGCACTCACACGCTGGGGGAGCTTGGCCAAATTGTGTCCCTGGTTTCCCATGCTAGGTAACAAACTACCACAAACTTCACAGCTTCACACAACCCTCGTGAGCTCGCAGCTGTGCAGGTTGAAAGTCCAGCCTCAGCATGACTGCGTCTCCACCCAGGGTCTCCACAAGGCTAAAATGGGCCAGGTGCAGTGGCTTACGCCTGGAATCCCAGCACTTTGGGAGGCTGACGTGATAGGATCACTTGAGCCCAGGAGTTCAAGGCCTGCCTGGGCAACATAGCAAGATCCCACCTCTAGTGAAAATAAAAATCATCCAGGCATGATGGTGCGTGCCTGTGGTCCCAGCTACTCCAGAAGCTGAGGCAGGAGGATAGCTTGAGCCCAGGAGGTGGAGGCTGCAGTAAGCTCTGATTGTACCACTCTACTCCAGCGTGGGCAACAGAGCCAGACCCTGTCTCTAAAAAAATAAATAAATAAATAAATAAATAAATGTAAATAAAATAAAAGAATGATAATGGTGATGATGATAACAATAAACAAAGGCTATAATCAAGGTGTCTTCCCGCTGTATTCGCATCTGGAGCTCAGAAACCTGTTCTAGCCTCAACTGCATGTGGTAGAATCTAGGTCCTCCAAGCGTGGAATTGAGTCCCTGTGTTCTTGCTGGTCAGAGCCTCCCTTGGTTGCTAAAGGTGCCATCCCTCTTTGTCATGTGGCCCCTCCATCTTCAAAGCCAGCCTTGGAGAAGCTCTGACATGTCAAATCCTCCCACACTTTGAATCTCTCCCGTCTCGAGGGTCCAGTCTCTTTACAGTCTCACCTGATCAGGTCAGGCCCAGCAAGACGAACCACCTTTTTTTTTTTTTTTTTTTTTTTTTTTGAGACAGGGTCTCAGTCTGTCACGCAGGCTGAGTGCACTGGTGCAGTCATGGCTCACTGCAGCCTCGGCTTCCTGGGCTCAAGCAATCCTCCTGCCTCAACCTCCCGAGTAGCTGGGACTACAGGTGTGCAGCACCACACCTAGCTAATTTTTTAAATTTTTTTGTAGAGATGAGGTCTTGCCATTTGCCCAGGTTGGTCTCAAACTCCTGAGCTCAAGCAATCCTCCTGCCTCAGCCTCCCAAAGTGCTGGCTGGGACTCCAGGCATGCACCACCACGCCCCGCCTAATCATCCTCTCTCTTAAGGGCAACTGATTGGGGTCTTAACTGTGTCTGAAAAACCCCTTCACAGCAGCACCTAGATTTGTATCTGACTGAATAACTGGGAGGAGGATGCATCCATCAGGGGCGGAAATGTGGAGGCCATGTCAGCATTCCACCCTGAGGGGATGCTAGACCCTCAAGATCTGCCCTCCTTCCCAACCTGCTTTGCAAATGCGCAAAAGCCAGATGCCAGCATCTACAGTCAGCGAATGACACCCCCCGCCCCACATCACTTTGTATCTCTGTGGAACTCCCCTCATTTCTTTTGAGGGGTGGGAGAAAACAAGTCCCAACATTTAGAACCCTCCAGAGCTCTCAGCAGCCATGAAGCTCCAGACCAGCTGGAAATGGTCTCTCCCACTCCAGCATATGCTCAGGCCCTTGGAGCAATTGTTACGTAGCCCAAGCAGAACCTTCTTTAAGGACTAATTTTTTTTTTTAATTTTTGAGATTGAGTCTTGCTCTGTTGCCCAGGCTGGAGCACAGTGGTGCTAACATGGCTACTGCAGCCTCGACCTCCCTGGTTCAAACGATCCTCCCACCTCAGCCTCCCGAGTAGCTGGGACTACAGAAGCCGCCATCATGCATGGCTAATTCTTTATTTTTTGTAGAAACAGGGTTTCACCATGTTGCCCAGGCTGGTCTCACACTCCTGGGATCAAGTGATTGTCCCACCTTGGCCTCCCAAAGTGCTGGGATTACAAGCATGAGCCCCCGTGCCTGGCAAGTAATTTTAAAGTATGATACATGGCCAGGCACAGTGGCTCACACCTGTAATCCCAGCACTTTGGGAGGCCGAGGCTGGCAGATCACTTGAGGTCAGAAGCTTGAGACAAGCCCGGCCAACATGGTGACACCCTGTCTCTAATAAAAATACAAAAGTTAGCCGGGAGTGGTGGCGTATGCCTGTAGTCCCAGCTACTCAGGAGGCTGAGGCAGGAGAATGGCTTGAACCCGGGAGGCAGAGGTTGCAGTGAGCCAAGATCTCGCCATTGCATTCCACCTTGGGCAACAGAGTGAAACTCTGTCTTTAAAATAAATAAATATGAGTTTGCTCAGGCTGCCATAACAAAGTACCACAGGCTGGGACTTAAGCGACAGAGATTTATTTCCTTACACCGATATCAAGGTCAGCAGGGTTGGTTTCCCCTGTGGCCTCTCCCCTTGGCTTGTAGATGCCACCTTCTCCCTATGTCCTCACACGGTTGTCCCACACTAATATGTCTGTGTCCTAATCCAATAGGACTGGTGTCCCTATCATCTTCTCTTCTTATAAGGACACCAGTCCTATTGGATGAGGGCCTGCTCCAGTGACCCCATTTAACTATAATCGTCTCTTTAAAGACCCTGTCTCCAAATGCAGTCACACTCTGAGGGCCTGAGGATGATGACTTCAGCATAGAATTGGTGGGGCCTGGGGACACAGTTCAGCGCATGGCACACAACCCCTCATTGTTCCAGAAATCTCTAAAGTGCAAACGAATGTTCAGTTCTTATTACCATTGGCTCTCCAACAGCTGCAATCGAGGGTGCTCCCAAGCAGGCCACAGATGCAGAAAGGTTCCCTTACAAACAGGCCAGCATAGAAGGCTAAGGATCCTCCTTTTTCAAGGAAAAAAATGGTTTTTTGTGGTTCACACATAAGGAGAACTCACAGACTCAGTTTCACAACTTTAACCATGAGTCACAAGTTAGCACAGGACACAAAAACCCACTGGGCGGCTGCAGCGGCTGCAGAAACGCGGAGCTCCGCGAGCCCCAGAGACCTCAAGGGGCTGCTGTCTGCTCCAGCCGCACAAGATGCATTTTGGGAGTGATTTTCACTCATTGAGATTCAACAAGATCAACATAGAGGACCCTGCCCGCGATGGAAAAGACACACAATATACACAGGTGGTGAGGATGAGACCGGGGCGCCCTCCCAAGCCCACGGTCAGGACGGGCGGCCCTCGAGCCGACCAAACCAGAATCTTGGGACCCGTGATCAAGCGGTGGGTGCTGTTAATGCTGAAGATAGCAGGATCCTCAAGGCAAACAGACCCACACAGGCAAAAAACAAAAAGGCCCAGATTCCCCGTGTCTGCCACCCAGCAGGGAGCCCGGGGGGTCACTGAAGCCGCTTCCCCCAGAAATACAGCAGCCGGGCTCCAATCAGAGGCATGTGTCAGAAACCACACACATACACACACACACGTGGTACATGCCACATATCACACACATACACCACATACATCATACACACACCACACACATCACATACCACATACCACACATGTCACACACATACACCACATACAGCATACACACACCACACACATCACATGGCACACACCACATATCACATGCACACACCACATACACCATACACCACACATTACACACACATGCACCACACACATATACCACACACACACCATACAGCACACATATACCATACACACATCTCATGCCACACACCACAAACCATGTGCCACATATCACATGTCACACACACACACCATGTACCACATACATCATACACCACACACACCCTGCACACACACACATCTCATACACACCACACACCACACACACCACACATCACACACACATCAAACACACACATCAAACACACACACACCAAACACCATATACCACACAGATACCACACACACACATACACACATACACAGCCCTTCTCTTGCTGCATGAGGCCACCCTGGGGAGGAGGGGCATGAGGGCACAGAGAGCCCACAAGATGCACTTCTGAGGCCACACACACAGCCCCATGGTCTGGAACCTCAGCCTCATGGGCATGTAGCATGTGTGTGTGTGTGGTTTCTGACATGTTTGCCTCTGACTGGAGCCTGGCTGCTGTATTTCTGGGGGAAGTGCCTTCAGTGGCCCTGCATGCTCCCTGCTGGGTGGCAGACACGGGGAATCTGATCCTTGCCAGAGGATCAGATCCAGCAGTGGACGATACTCAGAGAAGAAGGTTTGCAGACTCAAGGGAGCCCAGACGCAGAAAGGACGGCTTGCCCAATAAAACACACAGCAGGTGTTTAGAGGAAAAAACAAGCCCCAAGATCACCAAGCATCCTGGGTTCACTGCTTAAGATGGAAGAGGTGCAGCTCTCGGCTGCGAGGATCATAATTGCAAAGGTCGCCAAAGGTCTGCAGACACTCAGCGCCAAAAGGCAGGGCCGTTAGGGGAAGCAGCGGCCTCTGCGAAGGCTCCAGGTGTCCTTTACTTGGGGGACTGGAACCAGACAGGCAGCCCTTTGTGCTGTCACTGTGGTTTGGGGATGTTCCATCTCTGCTGCAAGCTGCCACTTTTTCCTCCTTCCTGAGGGTGGGGTGTGATGGCCACACTTACTCAGCTGGAAGGAGGGCAACTTGTCAGTTTTGATTTCGTGAAGACCAAGGAAGAAAAGCTGTGAGATGCTGTTTCTGGGCAAAGGGATATCGCTTTTCATTCAGCAAATACCCGCTCGTCTCCCAGATGCCAGGCACAGCGGGAGCACCCAGAGAGAGGGCGCCTGGAGGGGAGGCTCTGGACGGGGTGGATTTCCCACCAGTAGACCACAGGCAGTCTGGAATTCTAGACGTCACCTCCTGGACTGCCTGAGTTGGCAGAGCCCTTAGAGGTCATCTCACCCAATTTCGCCATTGTCTATTTGGAAAACTCAAATAGACAATGCCCAGAGGAAGGAAGCAATGTGCCCTTTGTCATCAAGCGAGGTAGTGGCAGAAACAGGGTGGTGCTCGGGCTTGCCGTTGTCCCACCCAGCGAGCTGGCCACGGTGGTACTGGGCCTCTCAGAGCAGGGCAGCATCCCCCAGGGGCTGTGAGCAGCACCTTCCCTGCCCGGGAGGGGAAAGAGCTAAATTCTCACTTAGCAGCAGGATGCTTCTGGGCCTCATTACGATGGTGCAAATTAATATTTATCATGCAATTATTCATCTTTGTAATTGCTAGTATTTCAAAGGGAGCGCAGAGGCTTTCATTAGAACACTTGGAACGTTATTCAGATGAAATGTCAAAATGAGCAGCGTCCCTCTCCGCACCGGCAGCCCCTGTGTCCAGCTGCCTCCAGAAGGTTCCCAGCACCCGGGTCCACACAGCCGTGTTGCTGCCACTTCCAGGTGCTGGCTTGGGGTTTGGGTCCATTTGTTAGAAATCTTGACTTCTGGAAACCTGGGGGCATCTGAAGCCAGAAACTCGAGATTCAAAGGGCCTGGTGGCCGTGGGACTCCATGAACATGAGCAGCAGAGCCTCTGAGGGCAGAGACAGGACAGTGTCATCAGGAGCCCCCACATCCTGCTGCCCCTCTGCACCCACCTGGCCGGCCTCCCTGCCTCGCACCCTCACCCCCTCCGGCCACATGCAGCTTGTGGCTTCCCTCCCTTCCCCTCCCTCCTACCTGGGGGCAGGTCTCCTTACCCCTGCCTCCAAGCCCACCACCAGGTGTGCCCGCCAGGGCTCTACCCTCCTACTGCCATCCAGCAAACATTTTAAGGTGTCTCATGCCATTTGAGGTCCATAGAACACTTTCAAATATTGGATGTTTTGTGGCAACCTAAGAGGATAAGAAGGTGGGCTCCAGTGGTGAAAAAGCAAGATTTGGAAAACGGAGACCCCCTCGCCCAGGGGTAGCAGTGCCTGGGCCACCTGCAGCATTGACATCAGCAAACTGCCAGGGAGGAGAGTGGAGGCTGCAGAACAGTCAGGTGCAGGCAGGGGCCCAGGGAGGAGGCGAGACCTGAGCAGGGATGGAGCAGAGGGATGGCCGGTGGTGGGGAAGGAGGATGGGGATGGAGGAGGAGGAGGGTCAGACATGGCGCCCAGTGCCTGGCCTGGGCAGCTAAAACGGCAGCCCCAGGGGAGACGGGAGGCTCAGCCTGCGGTGAACTGAGGGGCCTGGGGCTTCCTCGGGGGATGCAAAGGCTGAGGATGGATAGGGGTTGCAGGAGGGCACAGGCAGAGCTCAGATGAGAGAGTTGGGGTCGTGGAGATACCAGGAGCCATCAGAATTTGAGTTGACCCAGAGAGAGGCACAGAAAGAGCGGAGGTAGCCGGGACAGGCCCCGAACACACACGGCCAAGAGGAGGCCTGGAAGGGGCGTTCAGAGGGAAGGGGCCCCAGAAATGGGGCAGAAAGGAAGCTTCTAGACAGCAAAGGGGCACAGGGTCAGGTGCGGCAGGGAAGGGAGGTGTGGGTACAAATGCGGTCCCCTAAACAGGTTGAGATCCTCACCCCCAGCACCTGTGAGTATGACTTTAAAACCTCACCCGACGGAATCCAGGAGGTGGGAGAGTGTTCTGGAAACAGCAACATCCCCCACAAACGAAGCTTCAATGACTTCTCTGGGGCCCCTAAGTTCTGAAGGCTCTGGATGTCTGAGACTGGGTCCCAGCCACAGCAGCCTCTCCCGATCCTAAGGCACTGCTAGAGGACCCCTTGGTGATGCCCCATTTCCCTTCCCCGCCCGACTTCTGCTCCCAGGACCAGCAACAACAGCTAGAGCAAGGTATATTCCTAGAGCTCTGTCATTTAACACTCACGGTGGCCGAGTGGGCAGGTGTGATGATTTGCGCATCTCCCAGGGAGGAAACCCACACATATCAGGGGAACCACAACTTCTCCCAGGTCAGAGAGACAGAGCTGAGCCCTCACCTGCTGGCTGTCAGGTCAGGCCAGCCTCCCACTCCATGACACAGAACGGACCTGAGGGGACCCCTCGTTGAGGCAGGCCTGGGCTCCAGTGCCAGCCCTCTCCCGCTGTGTGGCCTCGGGGAAGCCTCTTCCCCTGTCTGAGCCTCTGCATTCTCATCTGTAGAATGGGGATGCTCTGTCCTGCCTTCCAGAGCGTTGCTGATATCAGAATCCAGGAGTGGAACTTGGGCAGCAGAGTAGCGCCGGTGCCCTCCAGGCCAGCCCATTCTGTCCAGGCTCCAATTTGGCAGTGGACTCCTCCTGCCCTGACCCTCACCCTCCATCTGCCTGTTCCCCGGGGTACGCTAGTCACCACGCTAAGGATGCCCTGGGGCCAGATCCCCTTATGCCCCACCTCCAAGCCCACCAGGTGTGCCTGCCAGTGCTCCACCCTCCTGGGGCTCCACAGACATCTGGCACCTTGAACCCAGCAGGGCCCCTGGAGACAAAACCCTCATCTACCTTTCACTTAAGCAGGGCCAGAGAGAGTCAGCCTCCTTTCCTTTGCTTTTCAACTGCTCCCAAACCAGCCCCGAAGCAGCCTGCCATGAGGCCCAGACAGCCTGTCCCATCCCAGCCCAGGCAGGATTAATATGCATGTATGGTAATCAGCGAAGCCCAGCAATTTGCATAACAATCAGAGGGAGCGTCCCCTCTCCTGGACTGCTTCCAAGGGCAGCTCCCACCCTGGTTCCCCACAAGACAGCAGGGGAGGGTATGATGGGGCCTCTGGACCCCCCAAGTGCTAGACCGGTGGCCTGGCTTTCAGCCCTGGAGGCTTCAGCCTGGAGAGAGTGGGATAGGTGGGGTACGGGGGTCCTTGGGCAGGGGAAGATACCAGTGAGACACTCATCTGACTGTCTCCAGAACTGTTTCCCGCATTCTTGAGGCCATGCTGGGGAAGCGGGAGAGAAACAAGGGTGTGGCCTCTCCTGGGCCTGCGTCCTGGGGAGGTGTGGAGTTGGGGGGCTCCGGGAAGGGACTCTGCTCACCTCATCGAGGGGGCCTCTCCTGGGCCTGCATCCTGGGGAGGTGTGGAGTTGGGGGCTCTGGGCAGGGACTCTGCTTGCCTCATTGAGGGAGCCTCTCTTGAGCCTGAAAAATTGGAAAGGTGCCAGGACTCCCTTATAAGGTCATTTGCCCTTAAGGAGATGGAGGAGAGTGTGTTCTGGAAGCAGCACCGTCCCCCATAAATGAAGCTTCTTATGACTCGGCTGCTTGGCCAACCTCACGGAGCCCCTTCCTTGGGCCCCTGGGGACACAGAGATGCCTGGGCATGGCTCCATCCCTTCTTGAGGGCTCGGCAGAGAGCAGCCAGGCCCTGCAGATCACCCTCATGCACGGGCCAGTCCAAGGTTTCCAGCATCTTGGTAGCTCTGCAGGCAGCGCCCTTCCCCGAGGGGGTCTTAGGCTGTCCCTCTGAACAGATCCCCACTTGCAGGAGGCTGGGCTCTGCTCTCCAAATGCTTGTCCATAATAATGAAACCCTTGCACATCTGCCCAGCACCTAGGAGCTGTCCAGAGTACCACCACATCCCGACCCCTATCACCCCGTGACGGCCCCTCAGTGGGCACTGGAACAGTGGAGCTCAAAGAGGAAGGATCTGGTGCCACCACGCCCCACCCCAGATCAGAGGTAGGAAAACCCAGGACTCAAGAGAGCTGGTCCAGGCCCTGCCCACCATGTCCATCACCCAGTCATCCATGGGCACAGTGTGAGCTGGCCCAGGCCCTGCCCACCACATCCATCACCCAGCCATCCATGGGCACAGTATGAGCTGGCCCAGGCCCTGCCCACCACGCCCATCACCCAGCCATCCATGGGCACAGTATGAGCTGGCCCAGGCCCTGCCCACCACATCCATCACCCAGCCACCCATGGGCACAGTATGAGCTGGCCCAGGCCCTGCCCACCACGCCCATCACCCAGCCACCCACTGGCACAGTGCCCAACAACTCTTCTCCCCCGCCCCCTGCCTACTCTACTCAGTGACCAGATGAATCTTCTAGCTCCTCCTCTGCCCTGACCTCAGGTGACAAGCTGTGGCTTGCTGGGGAAGCCCAGTGGCTCACCGGGCACCAAAGCCCTCCCTGCAGGTGAGGACCAAGGAGCCCACCCAGCTGGTGCAGAGGCAGGAGGGACACGTCTGCCCTGCACTCTGAATCATGCAGACATTTGATCCTTAATAACAATATGAGGAGGAGCTGTATCAAGTCTCAGGGTTTTTATGGGCCAAAAGTGATCCCACATTGGCAATTTCGTACAGTTCAATGTGATCATAATTATTAAGGTGTTAGGAGCCCTCTTAACAGAGCAGGCATCGTTCCAAGTTCTTTACACGTGTTTACTTCACCAGCATTTCTGACAGCCGTATCAGACGGCCCATAATGAGGACATAGAGCTCAGAGAAGTGAAGTAACTAACTCAATATCACACCTCTCCCACACACCTAACAGAATGGCTAAAATGAAAAATAATGACACCAGACACTCACAAGGATGTGAAGAACCCGGATCATGATACGCTGCTGCTATGGATGTCTTGGGACAGACACACTGGAAAAACAGCTTGGCGATTTCTTAAAAAATCTAAACATAGGCCGAGCGCAGTGGCTCACATCTGTAATCCCAGCACTTTGGGAGTTCGAGACCAGCCTGGCCAACGTAATGAAACCCTGTCTACTGAAAATACAAAAAAATTAGCCAGGCATGGTGGTGCATGCCTGTAATCCCAGCTACTCGGGAGGCTGAGGCAGGAGAATCGTTTGAACCCCAGAGGCAGAGGTTGCAGTGAGCTGAGATCATGCCACTGCACTCCAGCTGGGCAACAAGAGCAAACTCCGTCTCAAAAAAAAAAAAAAATCTAAACATATAATTACCTTGTGACCCAGCAATTGCATTCCTGGGCACTTGTCTTAAAGAAATAAAACATCCGCACAAAAACCTGTACACAAGGGTTCATAGCAGCTTGACTTGTCATAGCCAAAACCGGAAACAGCCCTGATGTCCTTCATCCACCAATGGTTAAAGAAACAGGAACATCCAGGCCAGGCGCGGTGGCTCACGGCTGTAATCCCAGCACTTTGGGAGGCCAAGGCAGGCAGATCACCTGAGGTCAGGAGTTCGAGACCAGCCTGGCCAACATGGATAAACCCTGTCTCTACTAAAAACACAAAATTAGCTGGGCGTGGTGGCGCATGCCTGTAATCCCAGCTACTTGGGAGGCTGAGGCAGGAGAATCACTTGAACCCAGGAGGCAGAGGTTGCAGTAAGCCAAGATCATGCCATTGTAATCCAGCCTGGGCAACGAGAGGGAAATTCCATCTCAAAAAAAGAAAGAAAGAAAGAAACAGGAACATCCAGGCCGTGGGACCCTACTCTGCAGTAAAAAGGAACTATTGATCCACTCAGCAAACTGGAGGAATCCAGGGAATTAGGCTGAGTGAATAAAAGCAATCCCAAAAAGTACGATGCAGCACAATTCCGTGTATACATTTTTGTAATGAAAAAACTTCAGAATTGGAGGACAGATAGGTGGTGCCAGGGATTAGGGATGTGGAAGAGGGGTGGGTGTGGCCATAAAAAGGTAACTCCAACTCCAAGGATTCTCATGATGATGGAGCTCTTCCACACCATGACGGGGTGGTGGAGACAGGAACCTGCACAAATGATAAAGCTGTACAGAATTCACACACACACACACACGCACACACATATACACACTAGTACAAGCAAACTGGAGAAATCTGAATAGGATTGGTGGATTGCCCCAGTGTCTATTTCCTGGTTGTACTATCATTGTACTATAGTTTTGCAAAATATTGCCATCGAGGGAAACTGGGCAAAATGTGTAAAGGACACCTTCCTGTTCTTCTTTTTTTTTTTTTTTTTGAGACAGAGTCTTGCTCTGTTGCCCAGGCTGGAGTGCAGTGGTGCCATCTCTGCTCACTGCAACCTCTGCCTCCTGGGTGGTTATAAGTAAAATGCTTATTCCCTTAGAAATGCTTGTTCCTCGGTGCTGAAAAGAACAACTAGAGCTCAAAGAATTTTCTCAGCAAGGCAACTTTGCTTTCTGCAGAAAGGGTGCTCCTCACAGATGCAACAATGGCGAGAGCACACCTGAACAAAGGAGGGAAGCAATTTTTATCCCTCATGCGGTTTGTCCCTGCTACTGTGTCCTGTCTCCATTGGCTGGAGCTGGACCTCATAATCTAAGCTAAACCTGACTGGTTAATAACTTAAAACTTTCCTAAATAGGTAAAGTCAAGGGAGAACAAAGGAAAAGAGGAAGTTGCTTATGAAAAGACTTAGAGAAGTAATAACATTTCCAAATAAAGAAGGTGCATAAGCTGTGAGCTGGGACACGCCTGAGCATGTCTAGAACAAATACCTTGGTTAAAGTACAAGGACATAGAATGCACTCATTCCCTTATATCTAAAAGCTACATAGGATAGGGCTTAACAAACAGTTATTAGCACAAAGCAAGGAGGCTTGAAGGAAGTTAGTCTTTAAAAGAAACTATTATTTCTAACACTTATGATTTATTCTTTAACAAGAAGGGAAACTTTGAAGAGGAATCTTTTTACTTTCCACACTGGGTTCAAGTGATTCTCCTGCCTAAGCCTCCTGAGTAGCTGGGATTACAGGGGTGCACCACCATGACCGGCTAATTTTTAGTAGAGATCGGGTTTCACCATGTTGGTCAGGCTGGTCCTGAACTCCTGGCCTTAAGTGATCTGCCCACCTCAGCCTCCCAAACTGCTGAGATTATAGGTGTGAGCCACTGCACCTGGCCTCCTTGCTATTACTTCTTTTTTTTTTTTTTTTTTGAGACAGACTCTCGCCCTGCACTGGAGTGCAGTGGTGCGATCTCGGCTCACTGCAACCTCCACCTCCTGGGTTCAAGCGATTCTCCTGCCTCAGCCTCCCAAGTAGTTGGGACTACGGCTGTGTGCCACCTTGCCCAACTAATTTTTGTATTTTTAGTAGAGACAGGGTTTCACCATGTTGGCCAGGATAATCTCAATCTCTTGATCTCATGATCCTCCTGCCTCAGCCTCCCAAAGTGCTGGGATTAAAGGTGTGAGCCACCACACCCGGCCTATTACTTCTTACAACTGTGTGTGCATCTACAATTATCTGTATGTTTTTAATTAACATTTTCTTTAAAGATGGCCAATTTAAAAAAAAAAAAAAAAAAGGCTGTCACCACCCAGAGGAATCTAATGGGACATGACAACTAAATGTCATGTGGGATCCTGAGTGGGATCTTGGATCAGAAAAAGGATGTTAGGTTAAAAACGAAGAAAACTGAATAAAATATGGGCTTTTGTTAATGAGAACGTTAGCAACATTGGTTTAATACTCGCATCAAATGTACCATGCTGATGCAAGATGCTAAAAATAGGGGAACTAGGGGCAGGGTGTGTGGGAACTCTCTGTATTATCATCTTAATTTCACTTGTAAGTCTACAAATGTTCTTTAAAAAAGTCTACTTAAAATTTTTTGAAGATACCAAATAACTACTTTATAAAAAGGTTTGGAAGCACCTACGAAAGCTACATTGAGTCCAACCCTTTGGCCCAGCAATTCCACTCCTAAGTATATACCCAAAAGTAATGAGATCTTGTGTCCACCAAAGGCATATAAAATAAAATTCAGTCAGGCGTGGTGGCTCATGCCTGTAATCCCAGCACTTTGGGAGGCTGAGGCGAGTGGATCACCTCAGGTCGGGAGTTCAAGACCAGCCTGGCCAACATGGTGAAACCCCATCTCTACTAAAAATACAAAAATTAGCTCAGCGTGGTGGAGCCTGCCTGTATCCCAGCTACCCGGGAGGCTAAGGCAGGAGAATTGCTTGAACCCAGGAAGCGGAGGTTGCAGTGGGCCAAGATCGTGCCACTGCACTCCAGCCTGAGTGACAGAGTGAGACTCCACCTCAAAAAAAAAGAAAAGAAAATTCATAACAGCTTTTTTCAAAGTAGACAAAAACTGAAAACAAACCCACTATCCATCAATAGGAGAAGGGATGGCAAATTAGGGTATATCCATACAATAGAATAATACAAATAAAAAGGGAACAAACAACTGCTCCTTTTTGTAAATGGGCAGATCTTGTGAGAATAATGATAAACAGAAGAACTCAGACAGAAATGGCTCTGGCTGGGATGATTCTGGGGACGTGAAGCTCAAGAACAGACAAAACTACCTGCAGTGCCAGAAGCCGTGGCACCACCAGGGTAGGAAATGTGCTGAGGGAGAGAGAACACAAGGACACCTTGGCCAGGCGGCAGCCACAAGGGTGTATAGATGTGTATGTATGTTATCATACATTTTTTATAGCAAAAATAAATTTTGAAAAAAGATCACACATGTTATGGACTGAATGTGTCCCCCCAAATTCATATGTTGAAGCTTTGAGACCAGGTGCAGTGGCTCATGCCTACAAACCAAGCACATTGGGAGGCCAAGGCAGGAGGAGCTCTTAAACCCAGGAGTTTAAGACCAGCCTGGGCAACATGGCCAAACCTTTTCTGTACAAAAAATGTTTTAAAACCTTAGCCAGTGTAGTGGTGCATGCCTGTGCTCCCAGCTACCCAGGAGGCTGAGGTAGGAGGATTGCTCGAGCCCAGGAGGTTGAGGCTGCAGTGAGCTATGATTACACCACTGTACTCCAGCCTGGGCAAAAGAGTGAGACTCTGTCAAAAAAAAAAAAGAAAAAAAAAAAGAAGAAGCTAACCTCCAATGTGATAGTACAGTATATGGAGGTGGAGTGTTTGGGATGTGATTAGGTTTAGATAAGGATGGGGCCCCTGTGATGGGATTAGTGGCCTTATAAGAAGAGGAAGAGACACTGTAACTGCTCTCTTCCTCCTCCTCCCCTTCATGCTCCTCTCTCTCCCTCTCCCTTGTGAGGACCCAGTGGCCATCTGCAAACCCAAGGAGAGAGCCCTTGCCAGGACCTGAATCCACCAGCCCCTCGAAGTTGGGCTTCCAGCATACAGAATTATGAGAGATGAACATCCTTTGTTTAAGCCCCTAGTCTATGTTATTTCATTCTAGAATCCCAGGCAGGCTAAGTCTACACAGCAGGAAAATGTTGAAGCCAAGTAGGAACCCAGAGGTCTGGTTTGCAGAGCTTTAACCATGACGACCCCATGCTCATTTTCCCAAAGAAGACTCTAGAAACCTGAACCCGCTCCCCCACCTCAACTCCCTGCTGCCCCAGCAAAGGGCTCCAGCTGCTCTAGATGATGTGGAAGCCAGGGCGCCATTGACATTTTGTGCAAGGTAACTCCCTGTGGTGGGGCCTGACCTGTGCATCCCAGGCTCCAACCACGCCTCTGGTCTCTACGCAGTAGCGCCAGCAGCCCACCTCCCCACAACTGTGACAACCAGAAATGTTTCCACACATTGTCAAGTGTCTCCTGGGGGGCAAAGTCGCTGTGCTGAGAACCGCGGCTGCATGGGAAGTTGGCACACAGCCGGGAGAGTCGGCACCAAAGAGGAAAAACAATTAAAGCGGCGATAATAAATGCAACAATAACAGTGACTGTAGAAACAACAATAATTTTGATAATCACAACCATAACAAAAGTGATCGCAGTAGCAGGGATAGCACCACGCACAAACTCACAATGCAACAGTAGGGATAATAAACAGCATGACACGGCTAATTGTCATTTAACACATTTAATGACAGCACTAGTGTGGGGGTTTGCTGAGAGTGGGTGCACTGGGGTCCTGTCTCTCCAGCCCCCTGTGAGGACCCAGTGGCCACCTGCAAACCCAAGGAGAGAGCCCTTGCCAGGAACTGAATCCACCAGTCCCTCGAAGTTGGGCTTCCAGCATGCAGAAGAGGGCAGTTATGGTGTCTGAGCCAAGCTCAGAACCCCCCTGTCTCTCCAGCTCCCTGTCCCTGTGGAGGTGACTTCACCCTCTCTGAGAACAGGATCCTCCTCTATAGGTGGCCAGGTGGGTCAGCTGAGGTCATCCATGGAGAGCACTCAGCCAGGGGCCCGGCTTCCAGGGAGTACGGTAAATGGTCCCTGCACCTCCCGGGGGGGATCTGTGCCCAGGGAAAGAAGAGGTTTTTGCCCAGGCCTGCAGGTTGGGCCCTGAGCATCAGGAGGGATCTGAGGATTCTCCCTGGTGCTTGGTTTGTCTCCAGAAGGAGCCCAGGACTCTGGAGACTCGGGTTTCAGTGACTCTGCCCACACCTGGCTATAGGACTCGGGCCAGTCCCTCCACCTCCAGTCTCGGACAGAGAATGGAAAAACGAGCTCTGACCTTTAGACTGACCTCCAATCCTGCTGTCCTTGGAGCCCTCTCCCTTCTGGTCAAGTCCTCTTTTTTAGGGACACTTCTCCCCAGCCCCGCTTATGCCCGGAATGGCCGGTGACAGGCCAGTGCAGCCACAAATCCATGGGGAGCCAAGCTGGGGGTTCTCCGTGTCCCTAGTAAATGCACCTCCCTTGAGCAGTTTCTCAACAGGAGGACTCCCAGTGCCTGCTAAGGAAACAGAGAGCCAGGCCACCAGGACACCTTAGAGATCAAAGGCCACCTGTTCATAATTAAGCAACAAAGTCGCCCTCTCCACATCTTAGCACTGCGTGGGGTGCCCACGCTGGCCCCACAGCTGAGGCTCCCGGTCCCCACCCCATCAGTCCCCAGGTGCAGACACAGGCGTGCCAGAGCCCAAGGCACCGGGCCACCTGGGAACCTTTGCTACCTGCTCTTCTGCCCGGCAAAGGAATGGGAGGAGGAAAGTGTAGGCAGGGAGGGCTTCTGACCTCTGGTTCTGGAACCTTCCACCCAACACACCTGCACACCAGCTCACACCCGTGAGCCAGGAAACAAAAGTCGGGGCAGGAATGACCAAGATCAGTCAGGGAGGGAGGCAGCCAGGAAGAGCCCCCACCCAGGCCAGCCCGGGAGGAAGGGAGGCAGGATGACTCCCCATCCAGGTCAGCTTGGGAGGGAGGCAGCCAGGATAAGTCTCCACCCAGGTCAGTCTGGGAAGGAGGGAACCAGGATGAGTCCCCACCCAGGCCAACCCGGGGCCCCTCTCCACACAGCCACTTCCTGTTCCCAGAGGCCCTGAGACTGCCACATCCACCCTCCCTGCCCCACACATGCACCACCCACCAGACACACCGACACACCACACACATACACACAGGTATGCACACACGCACACACGCACACACACACCACTCCACACTGGACACACACACCAGACAGCCACAGCACACGCGTATACACAGGGGCATACGTACACACACACACCAGACACACATTCACCACACAGAGACACACCACACACGTACACACAGGCGCACACATACACACACACACACACCAGACATACATTCACCACACAGACACACCACACATATACACACAGGCGCGCACATACACACACACACCAGACACAGATTCACCACACACACAGACACACCACACATGTACACACACACGCACCACACAGGCATACCACACACGTACACACAGGCACACACACACACCACCAGACACATTCACCACACACACCACATACACACCATACCAGACACACACATGACACACACATTCGCCACACACACAGACACACCACGCATGTACACACACACACCAGACACAGACACACACACACCACACCAGACACATTCACCACACAAACACACACACCACACACACACCTCACACACACCACACTCACACACACACACATTCACCACACACAGACATACCACACATGTACACACACACAGCAGACACAGACACACCACCCACGTATACACAGGCACACACACACACCACACCAGACACATTCACCACACACACACACCACACACACACACCACACTGGACACACACAACACACACATTCACCACACACACACACACACCACACATGTACACAAAGGCACACACAGCACACACACACCACACACTCATGCACAGCACATATGCACAGCCACACATGCCACATAAACACACACCAACCACACATGTGCACACACACACCACACACAGCCACCACACACACCACACACCTCCTCATGCACATACCACACTCATTCATACACACCACACACACACCACACACCACACACCTAGGCGGAAACACTGGCACACACATTCACACCCAGATGTACTCAAGCCACACACACACTTTCCGGCACTGGGTGCAGCAGTGAGGAGCAGCACGAAGCTGTGCCCAGCAGACAACAGAAAATTAAGGTGACACGACCATACTCTACGAAAGGAAAAAGGCACCCTGTCCCTTCAGCCAGGCTGGGCCAACCCGGACCAAGGCTGCTGTGCACCCGTCCTCCCCCCAGCACCCTGGGGAGGTCCAGACGCACCCACCTGCCCCAGCAGAGCAGCCTCACGCGCGGTGTCCGGGCTCCCCGAGGCCCAGAGCGCCCGTGGCTGGCCTGGGGCTGCTGGACGGCGGCTTCTCCAGGCGCAGAGGGAGAAGGGAGGGGCAGGGGCAGGGGCAGGGGCAGGGGCAGGGGCGTGCATCCTGCCTCCCATGCTGTGCCTGCACTCCTGAGGGGCAGCCGCAGCTTTTGAATTCCCTGGGGCTACAGAGAGGTCTGGACTGGAGAGTGCAGACAAACAGACGGACAGACAGACCGACAGACAGATGGACAGATAGACAGGGCTCCTGGGCGGGAGTTGGGGGAGACGCAGGGGGCCTCTCTCAGTGGATTTCTCAGGGGTGGGGGCTCCAATCGGCCAATACCCTTTCTGGGCAGCCCACCGAAAATGTGTGAGGTGTTGGGTGTGGTGGAATTTCAAGCAGAGGGGCCTGTGGAGTGAGTGTGTGGGTGTGTGTATGTGGTATATGTGTGTGTCTGTGTAAGGTGTGTGTACTGTGTAATGTGTGTGTGTATGTAGATGTATATGTGTCCATGAGTGAACGAGCATGGTGTGTGGTGCATGGTGTATGTCTATGTGCAATGTGTGTAGTGTGGAGTGTGTGTGTGTGGAGTGTGTGTGGAGCATGGTGTGTGTCTGCATGAGGTGTGTGTACTGTGTAGTGTGTGTGTGAAGTGTGTGTGATGTGTGTCTGTGTGAGATGTGCGTACTGTGGAGTGTGTGTGTGTGTGTGGTGCGTGGTGCACATCTGTGTGAAGTGTGTGTACTGTGGAGTGTGTGTGTGGTGCATCGTGTGTCTGTGTGAGGTGCATATACTGTGGAGTGGGTGTGTATGAAGTGTGTGTGATGTGTGGTGTGTGTCCATGTGAGGTGTGTGTACTGTGGAATGTGTGTGTGTGTGGTGTGTGGTGTGTGTGTGAGGTGTGTGTACTGTGGAGTGTGTGTTTGTGGTGCGTGGTGTGTGTCCGTGTGCAGTGTGTGTACTGTGGTGTGTGTGAAGTGTGTGTGGTGCGTGGTGTGTGTCTGTGTGAGGGGTGTGTACTATGGAGTGTGTATGAGTGTGTGTGGTGTGTGGTGTGTGTGTGAGGCGTGTGTACTGTGGAGTGTGCGTGTGAAGAGTGTGTGGTGTGTGGTGTGTGTCCATGTGAGGCGTGTGTGCTGCATGGTGTGTGTGTGAGTTGTGTGTACTGTGGAGTGTGTGTGTGGTGAGTGGTGTGTGTGTGAGGTGTGTGTACTGTGGAGTGCGTGTGTGTGTGTGGTGCATGGTGTGTGTCTTTGTGAGGTGTGTGTACTGTGGAGTGTGTGTGGTGTGTGGTGTGTGGTGTGTGTGTGAGGTGTGTGTACTGTGGAGTGTGTGTGTGAAGTGTGTGTGATGCGTGGTGTGTGTTTGTGTGAGGTGTGTGTACTATGGAGTGTGTATGAGTGTGTGTGGTGCGTGGTGTGTGTGTGAGGCATGTGTACTGTGGAGTGTGCGTGTGAACAGTGTGTGGTGTGTGTCCATGTGAGGTGTGTGTGCTACATGGTGTGTGTGTGAGTTGTGTGTACTGTGGAGTGCGTGGGTGGTGAGTGGTGTGTGTGTGAGGTGTGTGTACTGTGGAGTGTGTGTGTGTGAAGTGTGTGTGGTGTGTGGTGTGTGTCCGTGTGAGGTGTGTGTACTGTGGAGCGTGTGTGTGAAGTGTGTGTGGTGCGTGGTGTGTGTCTGTGTGAGGTGTGTGTACTATGGAGTGTGTATGAGTGTGTGTGGTGTGTGGTGTGTGTGTGAGGCGTGTGTACTGTGGAGTGTGCGTGTGAAGAGTGTGTGGTGTGTGGTGTGTGTCCATGTGAGGCGTGTGTGCTGCATGGTGTGTGTGAGTTGTGTGTACTGTGGTATGTGTGTGAAGTGTGCTGCATGGTGTGTGTGTGAGTTGTGTGTACTGTGGAGTGTGTGTGTGGTGCGTGGTGTGTGTAAGGTGTACTGTGGAGTGCGTGTGTGTGTGGTGCGTGGTGTGTGTCTTTGTGAGGTGTGTGTACTGTGGAGTGTGTGTGTGTGAAGTGTGTGTGGTGCATGGTGTGTGTCTGTGTGAGGTGTGTGTACTGTGGAGCGTGCGTGTGGAGTGTGCGTGGTGCGTGTCTGCGGGTACAGGATGAGTCTGTGGGTGTGGTGTGCGTGCCCACGGGGGTGGGAGAAGCCCAGGGGTGAGCACAGGGTCAGCGCTGCGACGGGGCCCAGGCCGCTCTCAGTGACGCCCGCAAAACCCCACGTGGCGGGAACCAGGCTCAGCCACACTGGCGGGGTCAGCAGAGCCTGTCGGTGCAGGCGGCGTTCCCGGAAACTAGGAGGCCGCTGTGACCCCCAGACGTGCAGACCTGCTGAGGGTCCCGCCCAGCGCTGCGGCTGGGCGGGGTCGAATTGTGTTCTGGGCAATGCTGGTGTCACTTAAAGTGAAATACACAAGGGGCGGACGGGCGGCTCCCGGGCTCCGGGTCCTTGGCCTGGACCTCGGCCTCCCCAAAGTGACCCTGGATGGCACCGCGAGTCCCCGTTTCCGACAACCACACGGCGCTGGCTGCACACGTCCTGTTTGCGTGGTTGCTAGGAGGTTGCCATGGCGACTAATCGGGGATGAGGGAAGCCTAGCGCTTAACACATCCCCCTCCGACGGTCAAAATTGGGCCTCTCTGGCAGCTGCTCCTGGGATCACAGCCGCCCACGCAGGGCCTGGGGATGGCTGGGCCCCCACAGACCCTTCCAGAAGCCGACACACTGGGGGATGATGGATGAACAGGAGCAGAATGGGTTAAGGATGGAGCGCAAACACAAATGCGATTGGGCCAGGTGGCCAGGAAGTGCCTGGGTCCCCAGATGGCTTGGATCCGTGTCTGTGGGTCTGGCGGGCCCCTCATGTATGCCGGCTCCCCCCGCAGCCCCTTGGCCTTGGACAGGGCCACTGGGTCTCCCTCAGCCACAGATGAGGAACCCAGGCTGTCAGAGGTGAGGTGCCCTGACCCCACCAGGAGCCTCCCCGAGTTACTGTCAGGGTGCTGGGATGCGCCGGGATGGAAACACACACCTCCCACGGAGATGACGAAGAGACGCAGGCTCAGAGAGGCCTAGGGCCTTGTCCTGGGTCACCCAGCACAGCAGGGATGCTGCAGTGTGCAGGCAGAGGCACTGGAACACCCAGTCCAGAGGGACTGGGGAGAGGCACCGGCCAGGGACACAACGATGGGGATGGGGCAACAGGCAATTGTGTAATTAAATGCCCCGGAGGCCAGGTGCTGTGGCTCATGCCTGTAATCCCAGCACTTTAGGAGGCCAAGGCGGGCGGATCACCTGAGGTCAGGAGTTCAAGACCAGCTTGACCAACATGGAGAAACCCTCTCTCTACTAAAAATATAAAATTATCCGGGCGTGGTGGTGCATGCCTGTAGTCCCAGCTACTTGGGAAGCTGAGGCAGGAGAACCACTTGAACCCGGGAGGCGAAGGCTGCAGTGAGCCGAGATCACACCCCTGCACTCCAGCCTGGGTGACAAGAGCGAAACTCTGTCTCAAAAAATAATAATAAATAAATAAATGCCCAGGAGATGGAGCCAGGTGAAGGGCCACAGCAGGGGAGCCGAGTGTGGAGGAGACCGTGGCGGCACGAAAATCGGGAGAAAGAACTGACCCCTCCTGCTCTGCGCCCCAGTCTCCGGGGAGGAGGCAGTGACCCCGCTGCTTCCCTGTGCTCCCAGCCCCTGTTTCTCTTTGTCTCAAAGCAGCCCTTATGGAGGCAGGCAAGGGAGACTCACTCCTGCCACACACAGGGAAACTGAGGCCCAAGGCAGAACTGGCCCCAGCCCCCAGCTCTGCTGCCCCCAGCCCTGAGATTCTCCATTTCCACACTCGTGACTGCTCACTTACCCGAACAAGCCTGGGGCCCCGATCACACACCCCACGCTATGCCAGGCAGCAAGGGGCACCCTGGCCAATGCAGTGCCTGGCATGGGGCAGACGCTCCAGAGACACTTGTGAATGGGAAGGAAAAGCAGAGACTGCCACCACATGTGGCAGATGGGGACACTGAGCCCCAAAAAGGGCAGGGGCACAGAAGAGTCCATGGAAGGGCCAGGAGCAGATCCCAGGGCTGGGCCGTGGTGGCCCCCACCCCACAGCCCACCCCGGTCCCGAAGCAAGGGTGGGAGGGGGAAGGGAAAGAAAAGCCCCAGAAGTGGGTGGCCGAGTGGGCAGGGGCAGCCCCACACCACTGCCTCCCCCACCCCCGGTCTGCAGGGTGGGGGGTGCCGAGGCTTCTGCGGCCTCTGAGGAGGCAGCTGTTGCTATGGTGACCACCGTTACCTGGCAACTAAGCCGCATCGTCCTGGGCACCTGCTGTCTCTTCTCTGGAGCTGCTGGCTGGCTCTGGGGACAGACCTGTGTCCAAAAGCCCCCTTGTCTCAGAAAACCCACCTGTGGGGACAAGCCAGGTAGACGTGGGCACCAGGGGACCTGCAGAGCCTCTCCCGGGTCTGTGGGAACGAGAAGTGGAGCCACATCACTCAAGGCTTTCACTTTTTCAAAGCTGGGAATAATTGTATTGATTTATAGGATAATAAAAATAACATTGTAAAAAATTTCAAACAATACAGGAAAGTATACAAACAAAAGTAAGACTCACTGGCATCTCATCTTGGTGGTATCTCCCGTCATCTCTCTGTGTGGTGTATCAAGGCATAAAGGCAGACGTGATTTAACAAGGGGGTCATGCTCTCCACAGCCCTGCTCCCCCTTGGCCCTGCACAGAGACAGGTTTCTGGGTCAGCGACTTCACTCCATCACGCCGTCGCTGCCTGGTGTCTGGCGGTGACTCAGTGAGTGTCCCCTGAACTCCTGCTCAACACCCAGGTGGGCACTGGGCTCCTGAGATCTGAGACTCCATGCCTGGCCTCGGGAAAGTGGGGGCTCGAAGGCATCTGGACCAGGAGACCTTTGGCCGGTACATCCATGACCCCAACTTCAGGCCGGAGTGCCCCACTTCATGAGAAAGGGGCAGCTTCCACAGGGTGGGGTTCCAAGGAAAGAAGGAGCCTGCTCTGCCAGGGAATCAGGGCAGGCTTCCGGGAGGAGGTCTTTTTTTGGCTGAGATTAGAAAAACGAGAAAGAGGCCGGGCATGGTGGCTCACGCCTGTAATCCCAGCACTTTGGGAGGCCGAGGTGGGCAGATCACCTGAGGTCAGGAGTTTGAGACAAGCCTGGCGAACATGGTGAAACCCCATCTCTACTAAAAATACAAAAATTAGCCAGGCATGGTGGCGGGTGCCTGTAATCCCAGCTACTTGGGAAACTGAGGCGGGAGAATCACTTGAACCCAGGAGGCAGCGTTTGCAGTGAGTCGAGATTGCACGACTGCACTCCAGCCTAGGCGACAGAGTGACACACCATATATATATAGAGAGAGAGAGAGAGACAGAGAGACAGAGAGAGAGAGAGAAGAAAAAAGAAAGAAAAGAAAAAGAAAGGAAGAAGAAAGAAAAAGAAAAGAAAGGAAGGAAGGAAGGAGAGAGAGAGAAAGAAAGAAAGAGAAAGAAAGAAAGAAAAAGAGAACAAAAGAGAGATTAGGAAATAGAAATAAAGTTGGGGGACAAGAAGGAAACACAAAGAAGAAAAATGGGGTGGGCAGAGGCATAGAGGTGGGACTGTGCTGTCATCAATGGAGTCTTACCCGGCGGGGGCATCAGGGTACCCTGACCCATGCCCTCGGGGGGCTGGGCAGCAGGAAAGTGGGAACGGCACGTGCAAAGCCCAGAGGCAAGAAGGAGGTCTTTTCAAGAAACTGCAGAGGGTTCCAAATGTCAGGGTGCTGGGTGTAAGGCGGCAGCCGATGGCAGCCACGCCACCAGGGCCCAGGCTGAAGAGCATCGCCGGGCTGAGTGATGGCGGCTCTGGAGACTGAGCGCCACCCCTTGGTCGTCTTCACGGTGCAAAGACAGAGAGTGAGCGGTGGGGGAGAAGCTCCTGGGCCAGAGGGCCCCCGCCTGCCCTCTCTGTGTGCTGGGGGGAGGGATGGGTGCTCTCCCACCACCTGCTGGGCCATCTGGGGGGGAGGGTCCCAGGCTATGGGATGGAGCACAGGGTGCTAGACCCCTGGGGCCCTGGGTGAGCCCCCAGTCTGAGATCACAATGGAGTGGTCTGGGCTGGAGAGAGGGAGGCCAGAGGAGTCCCAAGCATGCCTGGTGGTCTGCGACGGTGTCCAGGAGGAGTTGAGGTTTGGGCAGAGCTTTGGTGACAACCAGGGTGTAGCAAGGGGAGGGTGATATTCAGGATATTCAGTCCCTTCGGGGTTCCCCGGGCAGGCCTCTGCTGCCAGCTCAGCACCAGGCCCAGGCTGGTGGAGGCCACCAGAGACCATTCAGTAGACCCTCCAGAGTGGGGCTGGGGAGCCCCTCCGGATGCTGATAGTGAATGACAAACATAGATGGAGAAGGGGGGCCCCCAGGACAGAGGGGCACAGGGCCGGGAGGTGGGTTGCAGGGTCTGAACCAGTTCTGCCCTGCCTGCCTGGGGACTGCCCACGTCCTAATCCCCTGAACCTGTGAGCATGACCTTATTTGGAGACAGGATCTAATTGCATCCTGGATTTTTTCTGGTGGGCCCTAAGTCCCATGACAGTGTCCTTGTAAGAGACAGAAGAGGAGAAGACACAGAGGGAGGCCACGTGAGGATGGAGGAAGAATGAGAGGGACACGACCACAAGCTAAGGAACTGGGGCCCCCAGGAGCTGGGAGAGGCAGGAAAGGTCCCCCTGAGCCCTCAGAGGAGCCTGGCTCTGCCGACACCTTGATTTCGGACCTCTGGCCTCCAGAACTGCGATTGAATAAATGTCTATTGTTTTAAGTCCCCCAGGCTGTGGTCATCTGTGAGTCCGCAGAACTGACTTGGGGACCTTGGGTGGCAGCAGCTCCCCTGCACACGGCCCCACGGGTCCAGGGCTGCCCACACTCTGTCCCTCCCAAAGGCAGCCCAGGTGATGAGGGCCGGTAGGGTGCTGTGGCCAAGGCCGTGTCAGCGTGCAACATGGAGGGCCCGAGGCTGCTCTTGAACAACACCCACTGCCTGACCCCAAAGGCCCCGTCAGAAGGCAGGCGCCCGGCAGCAGCACCAGTGTACCCTGAGCCGCTGCCCAAGGGCCTGGCCTGGGCACACACAGAGGGGCCGGCTGGGCTCGCGGCCTCTCAGGGCCATTTCAGGCCGGACCCCATGCTGGCAAACCATGGGGAAGGCCCAGAGAGGGTAGGGCCCTGTGGGATTTAGGGGGTATCAGAGGGCATACACTCTTCCAAGACCCAGAAAGAACCCCGGACCCTGCGGGAACCGCACCCTCAGCCCCTCCCGGGCTGCAGTAGGTCTAGGGGCTGGGAGCACCTGGGCGGGGGGATGGCGTCGCCTGCCAGCCACAGGGTCTCCAGACAGCTCAGATGGGGAGCCAGCCCCAGTGTCGCTTGGAAGGAGGCAGTTCTAGGTGGTCCAGGTTCCCAGTGTCATGGAAACAACAGTGGCTGTTTGTTAAAGTGATGGAGTCACTGTTTTCATCATCATCATTACTTGCTGGACGCTGAGCGCCGGGAGCCTCACTCACGCATCCCAGGGGGTCCTCTCCACACCCCATCAGGAGGCAGATGGGGAGGGACACACCGCTGGTGGGTGGGGACTGGCCTGGGACTCTGAGGGCCAACCCCCAGCTCCTATGGCAGTGACAGTGGCTCACGAGCAGAAGGCCCGGGAGATGAAAGGGATGGGGGTTCCCAGGGAGGCCCCTTCCCCTCCCTGAGCCTCAGTTTCCTCCTCTGTAAAATGGGGATGAGGCTGGCCCATCCCAGGGCAGGCAGGGCTGCTGGGAGCTGACCAGGCAGAGGGTAAGACTTTGTGGACAGCATTTCCCCAGACATTTGGGAAGGGGCGTGCAGGGAACCGGCAGAGCCCATGACCAGAGGACCCCGCGCTGGGTTGAGTGCTCTGCCATCCTGTCTTGAGATTCTTAGTCATTGGTGAAGGAGAGCCCCCATTCTGGTTCACCTTGGCTGGGCCAGCTCATTATTTGGCTGGTCCTGGATGTGGGCAGCCCCAGGATGCAGCCCTCCTCCTCAGGCTGCCCCCACACACCCCCAGCCCGGGCAGGCTGGCCGCCTCCCCGCTGGGCCTCCCTCCTGGGAAACTTCCCTGACTGCCATCCCCCCTCACCTGGGGGCCTCCCTCCCACAGCCTGGGCAGGGGTCAGACACAGCAGGAAGGGTTTGCTGATGGGCTACATGGTGATCCTTGGGGAACACTGAGGGGCGCAAGTGTGGCTTCCCCAGCCCAGCCCTAGGAGGGCCCACAGCTGGAATTTTCATCGTCCAGAACCGTCCTGGACGGCGCCCACGAAGGGGGCCAGGTGTGAGGCAACCCCAGGAGGGACGGTGGCTCTCCAGTCTCCGCCTGCAGGCGGCCTGATGGGATCTGTGGGGCACTGCTGCCACCTAGTGGTTGATGAAAAGAAGGCAGCACACACCCACCTGGGAAGAATAATGTTAATTGAGTTAGAGTTAGAGGAGTTAGGGTTGGAGTTAGGATTAAGGTTAGGGTTAGGGTTAGGGTTACCTTTACGGTTAGGGTGAGATGGGGACATCCAGTCAGGATAAGCATGGGGGACCAATGCAGAAGATACAAGTTTCGTGGATGCTTCAGACAACCCAACATTCTTCCCTTCCCCACCACTGTTCTCCAATTAACTACTTATCAGCTTACCCCGTGCACAAGGTAATGAAGACGGTCATACAGCCAGTGAGTGGCAGGGATCGCAGGAACCCCACGACCACCAGGTGGACATTCAAAAGGCAAATCGCATCCCTGAGGACCCCACACTAAAAGCCAAGCTCGAGCCAGCTCTTCCCTCCTCAGGTGAAAGCTGTGAAAGCTTGAGGCTCTGTTGCAGGCTGCAGGGAGGAAGGGGCACCACCCTCTCCCTCCTGCCCTTCCTTGCTTGTGGGTGGTCCTATTCTTCTGTCCTGGTTTTGCAAACGCAGCTTCCAATCCCCTTTCCCACGGGGAGCCCCTCCTGTGTAGAGACAGGAGCCTCCCTGGGCAGAGACCCCAGCTCTGCCTCCGAGATGGCCCCAGGTGACCTTCAGAAGTGAAAATGGACCTCCAGCCCCACCTCTTCAAGGTGCAGCTGGCCAGTGAGTTAGCGAGAGAAGGAAGCCAGGCAGGGGGCAGGGGCACCGTGCTTAAGAGGTGGCCTCAGGGCCAAGTGCAGTGGCTCACACCTGTAATCCCAGCACTTTGAGAGGCCGAGGCGGGCGGATCACCTGAGGTCAGGAGTTTGAAACTAGCTGACCGATATAGAGAAGCCCCGTCTGTATTAAAAATACAAAATTTTTTTAGTAGAGCTGGGCGTGGTCACTCATGCCTGTAACCCCAGCTACTCGGGAGGCTGAAGCAGGAGAATGTCTTGAACCCGGGAGGCAGAGGTTGTGGTGAGCTGAGATCTCGCCATTGCACTCCAGCCTGGGCAACAAGAGCAAAACTCCATCTGGAAAAAAAAAAGAGAGAGAGAGGCAGCATCAGGCATTTGGACCTAGATTCACAGCCCAGCTCTGCCGCCTTCCCAGCTCTCCCTGCTCCGTCACCTCCCTGGGCCTTGTCCCTTCACCATAAGACTGGGGCAGTGGTGCCTCTGCCCTGGGATGACCATGTGCATTCAACAGGAAATAGTCATAGAGCTCCTGGCCAGGCTCAGTGTCCAAGGCGAGTCCTGCAGGCCCTGAAGAGCCCATGCATGTGCCTGGAGGCACCGCGGCCTGTGCTGGGAAGGAGGGAGAGGAGGAACATTCCACTGCCTCATCACTGCCCCAGAGGCACCAAATCAATGCCCCCACCTGAGGCACGGAGGAGACAGGGCACGAGGGGAGGAAAGTAGGGGGAGGAGCGGGGCCTGGACAGAGGCAGGGGAGGAGCAATGGAGAACAGCCAGACGCCGGCTTGCCAGCAATGGAGGCCAGTGCCTGGCGCAGCCACACCTGAGCTTTCCGACTGTTCATCCTGGAGATCTGCAAACTGCACCCCCCACAACAGCCCCAGGAGCCCCTCCTGAAACCCCCTCTGTCTGCCACCTCCTCACCTCCCAGAGCCCCCTCTGCAGGTCAGACCGTCTTGGTCTCTGGCCTGAACTTAAAACCGTTAATCAGAGCTGCTGCACCTCCATTTGAACATCCTCTGCTCACATCCGGGGTCCCCGTATAGGATCTAAACTCCTCCCAGGGGCTGGGGCCAGGGCAGCCTGCCTGCCTGCACCCTGGACTTCCTCTCCCTGTCACCCGCCCATCAAGGTCCTCTGCTGCTGGTGCCCTGAGCCATGCGTGGGACCACAGCTGGGCTTTTGCACAGGCTGTGCCCTCTGTGGCAGCCTCTCCCATGCACCTGCCCACCTGTTACCTTCCCCTGGCCACGGCCCACTCATCCTTCGGCTATACGAGAGCCTCTCTGACCCACACAGCCTTGCCTCCCCCTGACACTCCAGGTGAGGCCCTCCCAGGGCAGGCCCACTGGTTTCCCAGGGACAGGCCTTGTTGGTGTTTGCCAAATGGTGGTGCCCTGGCAGGCTCCTGCCTACCTGCCTTCTCTCCACCTCCACCAGTGGCAGCCCCTACCCCCCCCCCATGACCCTTGCTTTGGGGTCCTGAGTCTCGATGAGGGTTTTAGGGCCCACCCGGGAAGCCTAACCCCAAATCCAAGCCCTTGTCACTCCACGCACATCTGCTGAATGACCCAGGGTCACGGAGACTACTGCATCCCATAGCCCAGCCCTGGAGCCTCAAGGGGAAGAAAGGAACCTACACAAGTAATGCTGTTGAACGAAGCCACATTGATGGGAAGCAAACAGGATGTCCTTCCACAGGGGAATGGGTGAATCAACTCAGGCACAGCCAGACAATAAGATGGGATTCAGCGATTACAAGAAATGGGCTATGAACACCGCCTGGTAAGTGAGGAGCACCTCTGCCCAGCTGCCCACCATCTGGGAAGTGAGGAGTACCTCTGCCTGGCTGCCACCCTGTCTGGGAAGGGAGGAGTGCCTCTGCCCGGCCGCCGCCCTGTCTGGGAAGTAAGCAGTGCCTCTGCCTCGCTGCCCACCGTCTGGGAAGTGAGGAGCACCTCTGCCCAGCCCCCCGACCCTGTGGGCCACTGTACAACCTTCCAAGTGTGAAGTGACAGCCTTGTGTGGGATCTTTCTGCCTTCCCCAAGTTTCCATTTTCAACATTAAAGCTTACTTAGAAAGAAAGAAGGAAAGAAAGAAAGAAAGAAAGAGGCTATGAAGCCATGAAAAGCCATGGAGGTGGCCAGGCACAGTGGCTCACACCTGTAATCCCAGCACTTGGAAGGCTGAGGCAGGTGGATCACCTGAGGCCAGGAGTTCGAGACCAGCCTGACCAACATTGCAAAACCCTGTCTCTACTAAAAATACAACAAAATAGCCAGGTGTGGTGGTGGGCACCTGTAATCCCAGCTACTCAGGAGGCTGAGGCAGGAGAATCACTTGAACCAGGGAGGCAGAGGTTGCAGTGAGCCGAGATCACATCATTGCACTCCAGCCTGGGCAACAAGAGTGAAACTCCATCTCAAAAAAAAAAAAAAAAAAAGGCATGGAAGCACTCAAAATGCATCTCACGAGTGGAAGAAGCCAGTCTGAAAAGGCTGCAGACAGTGTGATCCCAACTACACGACCCTGTGGGGCAGGGCAAACTACGGAGGCAGTGAAAGGAGCAGAGGTTGCCAGGAATGAGAGGGAGACAGGGATGAGCAGGTGGGGCATGGGGATCTCAGGGCAGTAACACTGCCCTGGATGATGCTACCATGGGGGTCCCTGTCCTTGCACAATGTCCAATGCCAAGAGGGGCCCCTCATGGAAACTGTGGACTCTGGGTGGCCCTGATGTGGCTGGTGGACAGTGATAGAGGGGAGGGTGTGCATGGTGGGGCCATGCAGCTGTGGAAAATCTCTGCACCTTTCAATCAGTTCAACTCTGAACCTAGAACTGCTCTAAAAATAAAGTCTATTAATTTTGTTAAGGCAGATTGAGAGATGCCATTAAGGATACGCAAGAAATAGGGGGCCAGGAGTGTGTAGGGGCCCCATCCTGTCTGGGAGACTCAGCAGTCACCCAGCCAAGCCAAGCTCAGTGTCTGTGTCTGCAGGGGGCACCCCTGACAGAGCCCCAGGAGTGTCTTGGAAAGGGGAGGTCATGAAAGGCCTTGTAAGTTAGGGTCCTGGGTCTAAGCGGTTTGTGGAGACGGACTGGGGCTGGGTGAACCTAGTGACACAGCAGAATGGCACTGGGGACGCAGTGAGGCGTGGGTTTCAAGCATGACCTGGTGAGAGAGCAGTCATTTCACGAGCAAGCAGCTCACCCAGTGAGGTGAGCTATTGTTCAGATAAATGGATTCCAGGAAGTTCCTGAAACAAGAAAGTCCTTTGCAACTGTGTCTTCCTGAGCAAGGATTTTCTGGAATGGCCTGGTCATAGTATCACGTGCAGTTGTAACTCTCGGTCGGATGAGCTATGGGGCTGGCGGTTTGTTCTTAGGCCCTAGAGGATGGACCCAGGGACTGGCAAGGGCAAAACCTGAGGCTCCAAAGAGCTCAGAGGAGAGCAGGGAGTCAATCACATGGGGCCTCAGTTTTCCCATCTATAAAATAGACGGTGGCCTGTGTGGATTCATAGGGCCCTTCCAGCTCTCCTGAATGAGTCTGTTTGAATCCAGGCCCTGGGGAGGAGGGATGGGTGGGGGCTGGGAAGTCGCCCATGGGAGATCACAGTGGAGCAGTGACAGAGGCAGAGTTGGATCCAGATGTCCCAACGCCCAGTCCAGCCTGCTCCCTGGCCCCTCTCCCTGACCAAGAAGGGTGGGGAGCCAGGAGTGGGGCTGGGCCTTCCAGAGACACAACCACCTCATCCCTCCCTACAGCCCACCAGTCCGAGACCCTGGTTCCTCTGCCTCTCTCGGCTCCTTGTCCTGTGGCCAGCCCATGCCTCTCACCTCATGGCCAGCCCCTGGCTGTCACCACCTCTCCTTGCATCCCCCTGGGCCTAACCCACTCCCTCAAATCCATTCCTGTGCTGGGAAGATCCATCTTAGCAAAACTCAAGTCTGATCCTGTCACTCACCTGCTCAAAAACCCCCATGGCTCCCCATTGCCCTGTAGACAAAGACTCTCCTCACCGTGTCGGAATCCTAGCTGCCTGTGTTGTGTATATTGATCCCAAAATTCACATGGAAATGCAACGGGCCCAGAAAAACCAAACAATCTTGAAAAAAAAAAATAGGAGGACTCATACTTCCCAACTTCATAACTTACAGCAAAGCTACGGCTATCAAGATGGTGTGGTACTGGCATAATTAAAGACATATAGGTCAATAGAACAGAGTAAGAGTTCAGAAATAAACCCATACATACATATATGGCCAATCGATATTCAATGAGGGTGCCAAGACAATCAAAGAAGAATCATCTTTCAACAAATGGAGCTAAGACAACTGGGTATGCACATGCAAAAGAGTGAAGCTGGACCCCTACCTCACTCCATATACAAAAACTAACTCAAAATGGATCAAAGACAGCCATGGAAGAATTGCCACTGCAAAAATCAGAAGAGGTTAGGTGCCAATCTTCATGACTGAATTAGGCAAGAGTTTCTTCGTTGTGACACCAAAAGCACAAGCAATGAAAGAAAAAACATAGAAAATGGATTTCATCAAAATGAAAAACTTGTGCTTTGAAGGACATTCACAAGAAAGTGACAAAACAGCTCAAAGAATAGAAGGAACTATTTGTAAACCACATATCTAATACAGATATAGTATTTAGACTATATAAAGAACTACTACAACTCAATAATTTAAAAAAACAAATATCCACATTAAAAAGTGACCAAAGGAGGCTGGGCACAGTGGCTTACACCTATAATTTCAGCACTTTGGGAGGCCAAGGTGGGGTGATCACTTGAAGTCAGGAGTTCGAGACCAGCCTGGCCAACATGGCAAAACCCTGTCTCTACTAAAAATACAAAAATTAGCGGGACATGGCGGCAGGTGCCTGTAATCCCAGCTACTTGGGAGGCTGAGGCAGGAGAATCACTTGAACCCAGGAGGCGGAGGTTGCAGTGAGCTGAGATCACACCACTGCACTTCAGCCTGGGTTATAGAGTGAGACTCTGTTTCAAAAAAAAGTGACCAAAGGATTTGAAGATACACTTCTCTAGACAAGACATACTCATGGCAACAGGCACGTGAAAAGGGGCCTGATATCACTAGTCATCAGAAAAAATGCAAATCAAACCCGCAATGTCACAGCACTTCACAATCACAATGATGGCTATACCAAAAAAAAAGAAATGACAATAACAAATTGAGGCAAGGATGTAGTGAAATTAGAGCCCTCATACATTGCTGATGGGAAGATAAAATAGTGCAGGAGGTTTGAAGAAAAGCCGGGCAGTTCCTCAGAAAATTAAACATAGAGTTACAGCAATCTCACCCCAGATATCTACTCAAGAAAACAGAAACACATGTCCACACAAAAATGTACACTTGAATGTTTACAGCAGCACTATTCACAACAGCAAAATATGGAAACAATCCAAATTTCCATCAACAGAAAATGGATAAACATAACGTGCTATGCACATCCAACCATAAAAAGGACTGAAGTCCTAACAAGTGACACATCGTGGGTCAACCTTCAAAACATGGTGCTCAGTGAAAGAAGCCTGACATGAAAGGCCACAGATTCTAGGTTTCCATGTGTATGAAATGTCCAGAATAGGGAAACCTACAGAAACAGAAAGATTGGTGATTGCCAAGTGCTGGGGGTATGGGGGAAGGGGAAGTATCTACTAATGGGAACAGAGTTTCTTTCAGGGAGATGTAAATGTTCTGGAATTAGATTGGTGGTTGCACAATCTTGTGAATATACTAAAAACTACACTGTATGCTCTAAGAGGGTGAATTTTGTGATATGTGACTTGACCTCAGGTTTTATCAAAGGCCCTCCAGACTCCTTAGCTGGCATTTGGGAGCTGCCCCAGCAGGTCCCACAGCCTCTCTTGCCTCATCTCTCACTCAAACCTCCTAACCACATCCTCATCCTCTACCACCCTGGGAACCCTGTGAGGTCACACCCCACCCCCACTGAACAACCCCATCACAGCCCTCATCACCCAGCATTGGGGTGGTGAACTGTCCTCCACCCCACCGTGAGCTCCCCTGGGTCAGAGACCAGGCTGGCTACCCCTGTGTCCACAGCACCCAGCAGGGGCCCCATAGATCCACAGAGCAGACATCAGACAAGGAGCAGAGGTGGATGAATGGATAGATAGATGTTTGGATGGGTGATGGATAAATGAATGGATGGATGGGTGGATAGTTGGATGGGGGGATGGAAGATGACTGGATGAATGAATGGAAAATGGGTAGGTGGATCAGTGGATGGATGGATGAATGAATGATTGAACAGATAAATTGATGGATGGGTAGATGAGTGGATGGATGATGAATGGATAGATGAACGGATGGTTGGATATAGGTGGAAGGATGATAGGTGGATGGATGGATGGATACATAGTTAGCTGTGGGGGATGAGTGATGGTGAATGAATGGATGGATGATTGAACAGATGGACAGATGGATGGAGGGATGGATGGATGGATGGATGGATAGATGAGTAGATGGATGATGAATGGATACATGCATGAATAGTTGGATGGGTGGGAGGATGATGGATGGATGGACGGTTGGATGGATGGGGGGATGGATATAGGTGGATGGATAGATGATGGGTGGATACCTGGATGAAAGATGGATGGATGAATGGATGGATGGATGATTGAACGGATGGATGGATGGATGGATGGATGGATGGATGGATGGATGAATGGTTTGATGGGGGATGGATAAGTGGATGGATGGGGGATGGATATAGGTGGATGGATAGATGATGGGTGGATACCTGGATGAAAGAATGGATGGATGAATGGATGGATGGATGATTGAACGGATGGATGGATGGATGGATGGATGGATGGATGGATGATTGAACGGATGGATGGATGGATGGATGGATGGATGGTTTGATGGGGGATGGATAAGTGGATGGATGGGGGATGGATGGATGCATGGATGGATGACTGAACAGATGGACAGATGGACGGATGGATGGGTGGGTGGGTGGGTGAATAATGAAGGGATATGTGGATGTATGGGTGGATGTGTAGATGGGTTTTCAGGGGCCTAGATTGTCCGACCATTGCCCCTGTTTTGGTACAAGGGAATGGCCATCACTCCTTTCATTCCTCTATCCTCTTTCTCCCTGCTGATTCTAATGGCTCCAGATTGGCCAAGGGCTGTAGGAGGGGATGGTCAGGCCTAGTGAGCTGGGTAAAGGAGGGTAAGAGTCAGTGCTGCACTTTGCCCTGGACTTGAAGCCAAGCCTTCCTTGCTAGGAGCTCTGGCAGTGAGAACAGGACCCATGGGAGTGCCTCAGAGCAGACAGGCCATTGCCCTAAGCCAAGTGGTGACAAAGGCCCTGGCCCACGGAGAGGGAAGGAGAGAGGGCCCAGGCTTGGCTTCTCTGCTGAGCCCCAGGAAGGTGACAACTCAGCAAGGCACGGGTAGGGGAGAAGACAGATATGCCTCAAAGTGGGCCTATGCTGGCTGGAGCCTCACAAATATACAGCATCCCCCAGCAACCTGCACACGTGCATATGCACATTCACGCACACACCATCCAGCCAAGGGGCGCACTGGCTGGCTCGGACCACAGCCACCCCACTGCTGTCTCAGAATGGATCCCACCACCACCTTCTGATGAGGCAGAGTTCCTTGTGGCCATTTCACAGAAAGGCAAACTGAGGCAAACAGACTGAGTGGCTTGGTCTGAGCCTGGTTCCCCCGACCAGTACTCCCACTCACTGGTCTACAAAAGCCAAGAGTTGTTTCAAAGGGAACCCACAGCTGTCACTGTCCCCCTGGGGTTGCAACTTCATGGGTCACATCAGTGGTGGCAAAGCTCATTTTCCATTTCTTGCCCACACTCCTTCTGCAGAGGCTTCCTGAGTATCTACTCCATGCCCAGCACTGTGCCCCTCACCAGAGGTGTATGAGAAACAAAATCTGGTCTGTGGGCTTGCAGCGCTGGGGTCCCAGGGCCTGTCACTGAGTCCTTGCTGACTCGAAGGTCAAGGTCATCTCCCCACTGCCAGGAGGCCGGAAGGGACACGTGGCTGATGCCCTTGCATCAGGGCAGGACCAGGGAGGACTTCCCAGAGGAGGTGCTTTTGAACCTGAAACCCAAAGATGAAAAAGGAGGCATCCAGGTTGGGGGAGAGGGGGCATGGCAGGGAGAAGGGGAGAAGGGCTGAGGAGGCAGCGTGAGCTGGAAGCCCAGAGCTTGTGGGGAAGGAAAGCAGGCTCCAGGCAACTCTGCGGCCAGCATGGCAACTGAGGCCAGGCCAAGCCTGGGGGCTTAGTGTCTAAAGACAAGATGAGGATCCCAAAACACTCAGGCTTTAGGAGGCAGCTTTGAAGCAATCAGGGTACTTTTTTTATTTTTTATTTTTTGAGATTTTGTGTAACCAGGCTGGGCGCAGTGGCTCATGCCTGTAATCCCAGCACTTTAGGAGGATGAGGTGGGCAGATCACCTCAGGCCAAGAGTTCAAGACCAGCCTGGCCAACATGGTGAAACTCCGTCTCTACTAAAAATACAAAAAAAAAAAAAAAAAAAAAAACCTAGCCAGGCATGGTGGTGCATGCCTGTAATCCCAGCTACTCCAGAGGCTGAGGCAGGAACCTGGGAGGCAAAGGTCGCAAGTGAGCCGAGATTGCACCACCGCACTCCAACCTGAGCGACAGAGCGAGACTCCATCTCAAAAAAATTTTTGATGTAACCACGGCTTAAAAGAAAAAGAGAGGTTGGGCGTGGTGGCTCATGGCTGTAATCCCAGCAATTTGGGAGGCCAAGGCGGGCAGATCACCTGAGGTTGGGAGTTTGAGACCAGCCTGACTGACATGGAGAAACCCCGTCTCTACTAAAAATACAAAATTAGCTGGGCATAGTGCTGCAAACCTGTAATCCCAGCTACTCGGGAAGCTTAGGCAGGAGAATCGCTTGAACCCAGGAGGTGGCAGTTGTGGTGAGCCGAGATCGAGCCATTGCACTCCAACCTGGGCAACAAGAGTGAAACTTTGTCTCAAAAAAAAAAAAGGAAGAAGAAAGAAAGAAAAAGAGAAAGAGCTATGGCAATATATGAATTATTTGCAACCTGCTCCCCCTGCAACCCCCACCCAGACCTCTAAGGCAGCTGCTGCGCTTCCTCACCCGGAAAAATCTGCAAATTGGGATACAGGGGCAGAGAGCAGCCAGAGAGGCTGTGGGGGTGATGTCCAGGACAGAGTTGAGTGGAGTGGAAGGGCTCAGGAGGGGCCCAGATGGAATGGGGTGAGGACAGCTAGGTTTCGGGAGCTAGGAGTAAGGGAGTGAGACTCCTAGAGCACCTGAGATAGGAGCAGAGCATGAGCGATGGGGAGATCATTTGTACACATTTGGCTGCAGGTTATGAACATCCATCCACATTATGGTGCTATCCCAGGAGTCTGCAGTAGAGTCGGCAGTAGGTGGACGGATGGATGGATGGATGGATGGATGGATGGATGGATGGATGGATATAGGTGGATGGATGGATGGATGGATATAGGGGGATGGGTGAATATAGGTGGATGGATGGATGGATGATGGGTGGATAACTGGATGGATGGATGGATGGATGGATGGGGGGATGGATATAGGTGGATGGATGGATGATGGTGGATGGTTAGATGGGTGATGGATGAATGATTGAACAGATGGATGGATGGATGGATGGTTTGATGGGGGGAGGGATATAGGTGGATGGATGGATGATGGTGGATGGATAGATGGATGATGGATGGATGATTGAACAGATGGATGGATGGATGGATGGATGGATGGTTTGATGGGGGGAGGGATATAGGTGGATGGATGGATGGTGGTGAATGGATAGATGGATGATGGATGGGTGGTTGAACAGATGGATGGATGGATGGATGGTTTGATGGGGGGAGGGATATAGGTGGATGGATGGATGATGGTGAATGGATAGATGGATGATGGATGGATGATTGAACAGATGGATGGATGGATGGATGGATGGTTTCATGGGGGGAGGGATATAGGTGGATGGATGGATGATGGTGGATGGATAGGTGGATGATGGATGGATGATTGAACAGATAGGTGGATGGATGGATGGATGGATGAGTGGGTGGGTGGATAATGAAGGGATATACGAATGTATGGGTGGACATGTGGATGGGTTTTCAGGAGCCTAGAGTGTCCAACCATTGCCCCTGTTTTGGGTCAAGAGAATGGCCACCACTCCTTTCATTCCTGTGTCCTCTTTCTCCCTGCTGACTCTAATAGCTCCAGAATGACCAAGGGCAGTAGGAGGAGATGGTCAGGCTTTTCATCCAGGCTGGGTGTGATGCCAGACCAGTAGTTCTTTTCAAATGTCATGAGGTGCTCTTGGTCAATGGGGTAAATGCATTTACATGTTCTTCCACTATAAAAATAATACCCATTTATTACTGGATATTTGGAAATTGCTAATTTGGAAAACTAGAAAGAACAGATAATTTTCCATATTGTCAACATCCAAAGATTTGTATCAATCACAATTCAGTGCATTTCTTTCTGATCTTTTCCTAATCTCTGCATTTTATGTCATCTTCATAGTTTGTAGAATGTTTTGAATATTGGTTGTTTTTTAAAATTTAACATGATTGCATAAACATTTCCCCATGCTTTTAAAAACTTACTGTAGGCTGGGAGCAGTGGCTCAGGCTTGGAATCCCAGCACTTTGGGAGGCCGAGGCAGGAGGATTGCTTAAGCCCAGAAGTTCAAGACCAGCCTGGGCAACATAGGGAGACCCCGTCTCTACAGAATATTTTTTTTAAATTACCTGGGTCTGGTGGCACCCATCTGTGGTCCCAGCTACTCGGGAGGCTGAGGTGGGAGGATCACTTGAGCCAGGGAGGTCAAGGCTGCAGTGAGCCATGGTGGTGCCACTGCACTCCAGCCTGGGTGACAAAGGGATGCCCTATCTCAAAATTAATTAATTAATTAATTAATTTTTTAAAATCATCATAAACCTATTTTTTTTTTTTTTTGAGACAGAGTCTCGCTCTGTCACCCAGGCTGGAATGCAGTGGCGCAATCTCGGCTCACTGCAAACTCCTCCTCCCGGGTTCACGCCATTCTCCTGCCTCAGCCTCCCGAATAGCTGGGACTACAGGCGCCCGCCACCACACCTGGCTAATTTTTTGTATTTTTAGTAGAGATGGGGGTTTCACCATGTTAGCCAGGATGGTCTCGATCTCCTGATCTTGTGATCCGCCCGCCTCAGCCTCCCAAAGTGCTGGGATTACAGGCTTGAGCCACCGCGCCCGGCCCGTAAACCTAATTCTAATGGGTGCATCATATTCCAGAGAGAGGACGTATGAGAATTTCATGATTCACTTTGTTGGGCATTTTCACTGTGGGTATTTCCTGCTGCTCTAAATAGTGCTCTGACAAACAGTGTGGAGATTTTCCTCAATTTCGAGAGACTCCCTGAGTGTGAGTTTCCAGAAGTGGAATCATTGAGTCGACTCACTTCCTGAATGTACAGCCAAGCTGGCCTCCAGAAGTTCTGCAGAGATTTCCACTCCCATCAGGGGAATGAAAGCCTCTGCTGCACAGTGCCCAGTACAAGGGACCCACGTGTACTTACTCGCCTATGATGTGGTGGACTTGAGGGGCCTCTCCGTGCCCAAGAAGCATTTCTATGGCTGTGTTTTGTGGCCCTTGTTCCTGCCACCCCTGGGAACTGTCTCGTGGGCTTGGCTGGGGCTGTGAGCCGGGGAGTGGACACTGCTTGGATTGAGAAGCCGGCAGCCCCCGGCCTTGGCTCGTGCCTTCCTCATCTGCAAATGGAGAGACCGGGAGGCCATAAGACATCAGCGTGGACAGCGGGCATGGCTGGTGACCTGCCACTGCACTCTCGCCCCTCACAGCCCGCCGTCTGCTGGCAGGGCCGCTCGGGAGCACACGCTGTTCCTGGTGCAAAGCCACTGCTGCCTGTTCCGGGAACAGCAGAAGATCAAACGCCCCGGGCTCCTGGACTTCATTAAAAACGTATTTCTTTCTCTTTGCCCGCAAAAGTTTCCATGTAACCAGGGAAACTTTTTTAAATTACACACTTCCTCCAACAGCCATGCAGTCTGGGGCCTGAGAATGGACGAGGCCGGGATCTCTCAAGATCTCAGAATCTCTTCCTCCGCTGGAGCCCAGGGCCTCATCGGGGAATGTGCAGCTCAGCTTCCAGATGGGCAGAGATGCCACATGGAAGGAGGGCAAGGGCCAGAACCCAGCCGGTCAGAGGGCACCCAGATAGACCCAGAGTCCCCCAGCCACCGCGAGCCCTGCTAGACAGCTGGGACAGCCCAGGGAAGGTGCCGGGCGTTCATTAATCAGCTCATCTGCCCACCGGCTGACACTCTGCCAGGTCCTCTGTGCTTCGATAGAGCTGGGACAGGGGACAGAGAAATAAATCAGGCAAAAATCCTTTGGCCAACTCACTGTCAGGCTCTGGAGGGGGAGATGGCACCTGAAACATATAATTATATTCACGTCGCTGTTGAAAACACATTTTCTGAGTACTTACTCTGGGTCACTAACTATGCTGGGAGGTTCACATCATAAACATTCTGTGAGCTGGAGACTGAATGTGTCCCAGGCCATGCCTGGCTGAGGCAGACAGAAGCCCAGCGAGGGTTACAGAGTCCACCTGGGGCCCCGGGCCACCAGCAGGAGCCAAAGCCAACCCAGGGTCCCAGGCCACCAACAGGGGCCAGAGTCAACCCAGGGTCCCAGAACACCAGCAGGGGCCAGAGCCAACCCAGGGTCCCAGAACACCAGCAGGGGCCAGAGCCAACCCAGGGTCCCAGAACACCAGCAGGGGCCAGAGCCAACCCAGGGTCCCAGAACACCAGCAGGGGCCAGAGCCAACCCAGGGTCCCAGAACACCAACAGGGGCCAGAGCCAACCCAGAGTCCCAGGACACCAGCAGGGGCCAAACCAAGACTAGGCTGCTCAGCCTGCCTGGCTCCATGATACTGCAATGGGGGCAATCAGGAGGCCTGGGAGTTCCCTCAGGGTCACAAAGTCCCCCCACCCCGAGCACTGGGATGGGGTCAGCCAGGAAACAGGACACAGTGCCTGTCCAGGGGCCGGGGAGGAGGGAGGAGGGGAGGAGGGGGTTGGGCAGAGCCAGCTCCGCGGACAGCCTGTGCAGGAAACAGCTGAGGGAAGCTGGGGCGAGATGGGAGCAGTATCGCCTCCACAGCCCACCCTCCGGTGGGAGCCAGGGCCAGGGCGGCGCTGCCACTGCTGAGGTTGGAACCACAGTGGCTGAGGCCACAATCCAGCTCTGGGTCTGCCGGCTCCCACCAGCCATCACCGCCAGAGCCCAGGGACCTCTCCTATAGTATAGGACTGTGGATTCCTGCCCCCGAGTGTCATGGAGATTCCAGGTCCCAGAGGACAAGACAAGGCCAGGAGATGTTGTTTCTCCCAAGACTGGGGGCAATTCTCGGACATGGAGCTGAGTCAGCCCCATTCACCTGCTCACCAAGGGGACTGTGGCCAACGCCTGGGCAGTTGACAGTGACCAGCAAACGAGTGAATGGAGGAACAAGGGAATGCTCGAGTGAATGAGAGGAGGCAGAGCCCTGACCAGACTCTGGGAGCCCCAGGTCTGGCCGGTTCACACAGCCTCACTGGAGACCTGCTGCAGGCCAGGAACACGGCGAGGCAGCAGCCGGGGGGTACGGGAGGGCAGAGAGACCGCAAGCCTCTCCCGGGGGTGGCTGTGTTCCTGTGGCCGCTCCCAGAGGATGAGACGGAGATTTCTAGACAGAAGAGATGGTGGAGGACACAAAAATACAATTCCTGCCCCATGGAAGTACCGAGGCCAGCTTCTAAACAAAAGGGGGTGAAAACTGACAGGATTTCTTTTCTAACTGACTTCTGTATGTTCCAGATTATTTTTCCAACCTTGGTTCAATTCCGAACTGAATCCTCAAGTCCCTGGCCTCCAGGAACCCAGCTCCTAGGCCAACAGACCAGCGGAAGCAGCAGACAGCAGGACAAACAGGGCGGACAAGAAAGATCTTTCTTCAACCTCAATCCCAGAATGAACGCTCGGGCAACTGCTGGAAGTAGTGAGCCCACCATCTCTAGAAGCAATCAAGTTGCTCTTGGATGCCCAACAGCCAAGAAGCCCAGGAAAGAATCTATAAGTGAAGGGGGGTGTTATTATATCAAGGTTTACCCCAAGGCCCCTCATCAGGAAGCCCCATAGGAATGGTGCCGTGTCCAGGGTTCAGAGCCACCCAAGTCCTCCAGACAGACCAGAGGGGGGTGCCCCAGGAGCCCTCTAGGTTCCAGAGAGCAGCAAGAAAGGGCTAAGCACCTGCTATATGCTGGGCACTGTGCCAGCCAGGAGTTTTCTCTCATATTATCTCAAATCATCTCAATATGCTGCAAAGTATGTATTTCTGTACCTTTTTTTTTTTTAGACGTAGTCTTGCTCTGTCACCCAGGCTGGAGTGCAGTGGCACGATCTCGGCTCACTGAAACCTCCGCCTCCTGGATTCAAGCGGTTCTCCTGCCTCAGTCTCCTGAGTAGCTGGGATGACAGGTGCCCACCACCACGCCCAGCTAATTTTTTTGTATTTTTAGTAGAGCCGTGGTTTCACCATGTTGGCCAGGCTGGTCTCAAACTCCTGGCCTCCAGTGATCTGCCTGCCTCGACCTCCCAGAGTGCTGAGATTCACAGGCGTGAGCCACGGCGCCCGGCCTCTGTCCCCATTTGACAGATGAGGAAACTGAGGGTCAGGGAGGTAAAAGGCTTGCCTGAAATCACACAGCTCCCTGGGAGCAGAGCCAGGATACAGAGCCAGAGCTAGCTGGCCCACAGCCTAGGGCCAGCACTCCCCTTCAGCTGTCATTCAACCCCTAAGTATTTGAGTGCTTGCCATGTGCTACGTCTTGGTCTGGGGTTTGGGTCATAATCCCTAATGACTGTTTTGAGTACCATAATCCTGAATGCTGAAATCCCAAAAGATCAAAATCCCTAAAGTCTAAATCCCTAAAGTCTAAAATTCCTAACATCTAATTGACTCCTCCAGTCATGACAGATTTGGGATTAGAGGTGATCAAGGCTTCTAAAAGTGAATGGCAAGGTGTTACCAATAAAGTTTGTTTTTTCCATTCAGCCTAAGGCATTTGGTGGAAAATGCAGACAACTGGATGGGCCACTTGATACAGCAGCCACAAAAACTTCAGCTTAAAAATGTGTCACTTGGCCCAGCGCGGTGGCTCACACTTGTAATCCCAGCACTTGGGGAGGCCGAGGCAGGAAGATCACCTGAGGTCAGGTGTTCAAGACCAGTCTGGCCAATATGATGAAACCCCATCTCTACTAAAAATCCAAAAAGTAGCCAGACATGGTGGTGAACGCCTATAATCCCAGCTACTCAGGAGGCTGAGGCAGGAGAATTGCTTGAACCTGGGAGGCAGAGGTTGCAATGAGCTGAGATCACACCACTGCACTCCAGCCTGGGCAACAGAGCAAGACTCTGTCTCAAAAAAAAAAAAAAAAAGGTCATTTGCCTGCCTTGGCATTCCTTCCAGCTGACAATATTCCAGGAGCTTTCATGTATTTATTTTTTTCTATTTCTAGTTTTTCTTTTTTTCTTTTTCTTTTCTTATGCCTCGGAGAGCTTTTAAAGAAATACAGCCACATTTGCCTGAAGAAGCCACTGAAGTTTCTGACTGGTTTGAATATAATTATGTGCACGTAGGATAGGAAGACACGTAAGGCTGGCTGGGCATGGTGGCTCACACCTGTAATCCCAGCATTTTGAGAGGCCAAGGCTGGCAGATCACTTGATGTCAGAAGTTCGAGACCAGCCTGGCCAACAAGGTGAAACCTCGTCTCTACTAAAAATACAAAAATTAGCTGGGCATGGTGTCGGGCACCTGTCACCCCAGCTACTCAGGCGGCTGAGGCAAGAGAATCGCTTGAACCCGGGAGGCGGAGGATGCAGTGGGCTGAGATTGCGCCACTGCACTCCAGCCTAGGCAGTACTGTGACCACCAAATCTGTGGTCTGCATGTGAGTGCATGTGGAATGATAGAATGCCCATGTCGGTGTATGTCAAATGATAGAAAACTTCCATAAAGAGCAGAGCCATGTAGAAAATGAACATGAACATATTCTCACAGGAGAGGCATGTTCTTAAACGAAAAAAAAAAAAAGCAGCCGGGCATGGTGGCTCACGCCTGTAACCCCAGCACTTTGGGAGGCCAAGGCGGGTGGATCACGAGGTCAGGAGCTCAAAACCAGCCTGGCCAATATGGTGAAACCCCGTCTCTACTAAAAATACAAGAATTAGCTGGGTGTGGTGGCGGTAGCCTGTAGTCCCAGCTGCTCGGGAGGCTGAGGCAGGAGAATCGCTCGAACTCGGGAGGCGAAGGTTGCAATGAGCTGAAATTGCGCCACTGCACTCTAGCCTGGGTGACAGAGTGAGACTCCATCTCAAAAGAAAAAAAAAAGCAGCTACTCATCGAGATGCAAGACTTCAAACTATAGTTAATAACAATGAAAGTTGGCCAGCTCTTATGGACCATCTCTGAGTAATAGCCCATAATCTATCCGAGTAATACATTTTTTCATATCGAGTCGTCTTTTTGTTTGTTAGTTTTCTTTTTTCTTTTCTTTTTCTTTGTTTAGGTTTTCTTTTCACTCACTCTTTTAAACTAGCAGCATTGTTTTTTTACAATTTGTTATGCTATGGATTTAATCTTCGCCTCATTTCCAATCCTGGAAGTATAAATTGCATGGAGACTTTTAGAGAGTTCTAATTCATTTTTTGCATCTTTTGCAAATTTGACTCCACAAAAGTGCATTATCACAGCGTTGACTTTGTGTGTAAGCACTGTGTGTGTGTGTGTGTGTGTGTGTTATGTAAAAATGTTGAAACTTCCTCAATGAAGTGACGTCCTTTTTGTCCATCTGCACTTGGAAAAGGTAAAGTTTCTCCAGATCTCAGCTCCCTGGGTGAGTGCACAGGCACTGGTGGCCCATCACAGATTTTGAACGGTCTTATCAAAAGACTTAGGTTGTTCATACAGGTATTCCAGATGACTGCGGTTATAAAGCTGGGTGCACATAATTACCCACCATAGTATTATTTGTTAGTACATTTTCCTTTTCCTTTCTTTTTTTGAGACAGAGTCTCACTCTGTCACCCAGGCTGGAGTGCAGTGGCATGATCTCAGCTCACTGCAGCCTCTGCCTCCCAGGTTCAAGCGATTCTCCTGCCTCAGCCTCCCAAGTAGCTGGGATTATAGGCACGCACCACCATGGCAGGCTACTTTTTTTGTATTTTTAGTACAGATGGGGTTTCACTATGTTGTCCAGGCTGGTCTTGAACTCCTGACCTCAAGTGATCCACTCGCCTCAACCTCCCAAAGTGCTGGGATTACAGGTGAGCCACCACTCCCAGCTGAATAGCCTGCTATTGACTGAAAGCCTTACTGATAACGGAAACAGTTAATTAACACATATTTTGTATGTTGTGTGTATTACACACTGTATTCTTACAATAAAGTAAGCTAGAGAGAAGTAAATGTTTAAAGAAAACCGTAAATAAGAGAAAATGTATTTACAATTCATTAAGTGGAAGTGGGTCACCATAAAGGTCTCCATCCTTGTCATCTTCATGTTCAGCAGGCTGAGGAGGAGGAAGAAAAGAAGGCGTTGGTCTTGCTGTCTCAGGGATGGCAGAGGTGAAAGAAAATGCACGTATAAGTGGATCCAAGCAGTTCAAGTCCATGTTGTTCAAGGACCAACTGTAAGGTCACATTCAGTTTCCAGGTGGCCAGGAATTTTTGGAGGATGAAAGTCAACACAGTATAAGTAAACAGCCTGGAACTGTGGAGCTACTTTTTCTCTGCAGAGTAAACGGCAGGCACGCTCACCACCTGCTATAAAAGATTCAGGTTCTCTGAGCTCAAGGCTCCCCTTCTACACAATCCCCTGAGTACAAAGCTGCCATTGAGCCCTATTTGTGTTATTCTTGGAACTGGCCCATAAAAATGCAGATACTCTGGCTCCCGTGGCTGCTGTGGGTCATGAACTGTTTCTTGTTTCTGACCCAGGAGTCTCATATCTTCTGCCAGAATTTATGGAATGGAGGCAGGCTCTTTTCTTACCTTGCAAATAGAGTATAATCTCGTGTCCTTCACAGTTCTTGGCGAGTAGGACCTGTGGCTAAGGGAATGGCTTCGTGACTTACAGAGGAGGAGAGTGTGCGAATCGTGGAGGCGAAACTCTAGGAGGAAAGAGAAGACAGGCAGCGAGGAGGAGTGGCAAGAGCTGTCTGGGAGGCTCTGAGGAGGGGACGAGGTCAGGGAGGGAGACGCTAAGGGGGCGTTGTCCCTGCTGGCCGTGTGGTGGGTGCGCAGAGCCCCTCCTGGCCTGGCCCACAGATCCTCAGCGGAGCTCATCCTGCTCACTGACGCTTTGTGCAGGGGACTGGGGGTGACCCTGAGAGGGGATGGGATCTGCCACCAGGTTGGCATGGGCATGTGGGCAGGCAAGATGAGGGTGAGTGCCAGGGCCAGGGAAGAGCTGGTATCCCGCTGACATCCCACAGCTCATCTGATGGTTCTGTTAAAACTGAGGTGGGCCCAGAGCCCTGCCTGCTCCCTCCCCCAATGCCAGGGGCCCCTTCAGGATCCCCAGAGCTCCAGAGGCATGATTAGGAGATATCTGGACCCGACGACCTCGGTCTGACCTTGATGTTGAGGTTTTGGCGGTTAACCCCCTTGGGGGCAGAAAGGGTGGCTGCTCTGAGCCTGCCTCCCCATTTCCTTACAGGCTTCATAGAGTCGTTGAGTTTGACCCCAGCCAGGCTAATGGGTGCAAAATGCTTGGACGAATGGTCAGCCTGGAAGATGGAAAACTGCTGCCAGGAGCAGTGATGGCTGCATGTAGAGCAAGGGCTTCGCAGTCGGCAGCTGCAGGTTCTAATGCTGCCTCTGCGAACCTCAGTTACCACGCTTTTGAAATGGGTCCATGGAGGGGCAGGGCTCAGTGGTGGAACTGGTTTTCAAAACTTAAGAAGCTGGACTGTCAGGCCGGACATGGGGGCCCACACCTGCAATCCCAGCACTTTGGGAGGCCAAGGTGGGCGGATCATGAGGTCAGGAGTTCAAGACTGGCCTGGCCAGCATGGTGAAACCCCGCCTCTACTAAAAATACAAAAAATTAGCCGGGCATGATGGCACCTGCCTATAATCCCAGCTGCTCAGGAAGCTGAGGCAGGAGAATTATTTGAACCCGGCAGGCAGAGGTTGCAGTGAGCCGAGATCTCACCATTGCACTCTGGCCTGGGCGACAGGGCGAGACTCGGTCTCAAAAAAAAAAAAAAAAAAAGAAGCTAGACTGTCTAGGCCCGACCCTCTCAGCTGACAGTGCAGAGAAGGTCAGGGCTTTCTCAAAGCCAAGTGACCTAGAAGCAGTTAGTCAGGGTTAGCTCCAGCCTGAGAGTCGCCTCCCGAGCTAATCACCAGTTTCTACCAATCAAAGTGAGGTCAGACCAGCAGATGGGGGAGGGGGAGGGGGAGGCGGCGGCAGAGCAGAGCCCAGCAGTGCAGGTGGGGCAGGGAAATGGGGAGCAAGCTGATTTTAAGCAAGCAGCATCCTTCAGCCACCTCCCCCAGGTCTCCTGTCTGATCACAGTTTGAACTCCCAGCCCTGGAGACTACATCATTTCCTCTGATAGATTCCCATCATAGTCAATTTTTTTTTTTTTTTTTTTTTTTTTTTTGAGACAGAGTCTCACTCTGTCGCCCAGGCTGGAGTGCAATGGCGAGATCTCGGCTCACTGCAACCCCTGCCTCCCAGGTTCAAGCGATTTTCCCACCTCAGCCTCCCGAGTAGCTGGGATTACAGGCACCTACCACCACGCCTGGCTAATTTGGATATTTTTTGTAGAGACCGGGTTTCACCATGTTGACTAGGCTGGTCTCAAATTCCTGACCTCAAGTGATCTGCCTGCCTTGGCCTCCCAAAATGCTGGGATTACAGGTATAAGGGTATGAGCCACTGCACCTGGCCAGTTTTTTTTTTTTTTTTAGAGACAGAGTCTTGGCTCTGTCACCCAGGCTGGAGTGTAATGGCGTTATCACAGCTCACTCCAGCCTCAAACTCCTGGGCTTCAAGCAGTCCTCCCACCTCAGCCTCCCGTGTAGCTGGGACTACAGGCATGCATCACTACTCCCAGCTTTTTTATTATTATATTATTTGTAGAGATGGAGTTTCACCATGTTGCCCAGGCCGGTCTTAAATTCCTGGCCTCAAGCCATCCTCCTGCCTTGGCTTCCCAAAGTGCTGGGATTACAGGCAGGAACCACGGCCCCTGGCCCCTCATCATAGTCTTAAGTGTCGTTGTTGCCTTTAAAAACCTGTTGAAAAGGGGCTACCTCTTCCACAGAGAGGGCAGAGAACCCTGTGTCTAGCTCCCTGAACTGGCACATGTGAAGCAGTATGGATTTGTGATGCTGGGCTGGTGCCAGGGCTCACCTGTTCATTCCACCTTTGCCCACCGAGTGCCCACCAGGTGCCAGCCCCTGCCCCAAGGCTCTGTGGCCAGAGTCTGATTTCATCCCTGTGACAAATGTTCAGGGTAGATAACATTAGTCTATTTTACAAATTATCTTTTTTTTTTTTTAGATGGAGTCTCACTCTGTCACCCAGGCTAGAGTGCAGTGGCACGATCTCAGCTCACTGCAACCTCTGCCTCCCAGGCTCAAGCGATTCTCCCGCCTCAGCCTCCTGAGTAGCTGGGATTACAGACACGCATCATCACACTGGGCTAATTCTTGTATTTTTAGTAGAGACGGGGTTTCACCACATTGGCCAGGCTGGTCTCGAACTCCTGACCTCAACTGATCCACCCACCTTGACCTCCCAAAGTGCTGGGATTACAGGCGTGAGCCACTGTGCCCAGCTTAGTCTGTTTTACAAGTAAGGAGCCCGAGGCCAAGAGAGACAGGTCTGCAGCTAGAAAGTGGCCATGTAGGCAAGTGGGGAAGGAAGGAATGAAGGAAGGAGGGAGGGAAGGAGGAGACAGGCAGGGCTCCAGTCCCAGGGATGGGAAACAAGGGCAGTGTCCTCACCAGGTTCAGTCCCAGTTGTAAGAGGCTCAAGAAAGGGGAGGACCTCAGAGGGCAGGGCAGGGGCTGCAGCAAGTCACACATAGAGCAGAAGTGCTGTGTCTGCTTTTCCAGGAGGACAGCTGCAGCCTCAGATCCCCCAATTACTCAGAGGGGCCAATCCTACCCCTGGCTCACGCAGGTGGGGACCTCAGCCCCAGACCTCAGGCTGCACCCCACCCTCCCCCACTTAACATCCTCCTGACTGGCTTTCTGCTGATGGCTAGCAGGTTGTTCCCATCTGAGCCCAGGCCTCTCACTAATGCTGCTGACCCAAGGTTCATGGGGGTCCCCAGCCTCCAGCCTGGGGGAACGGCCACCAGGGCCAAGGCTGGCTGACTCAGTGGACATCTCAGGCCAGGCCTTCCTAGTCTGTGCTCCCTCATCCAATCCTCCCAGCTTTTCAGGAAGTAAACATCACTCCTCCCATCCCGGAATCGGGGGGAAATCCTGAGCCCAGAGACGTGGCATGACTTGCTTTAGACTGCACGGAGAGAGACAGGCAAACGAGAAGTGGACACCCATTTGTGCCGTGATTCCTCCCCCAGGAATCTTTCTGCTACTCTGCTTGGCCTTTCGTGGTAAACAACTGGGCGTGTGAGCGAGCGGCAGCGTGCATGCCAGGGACAGATGGATGCAGTGAGTGTGCTAAGCCCCAGGCAGCCCAGGCACTGAACACCCAGATAAAGCTGCCAGGCCGCCTTCTTCCTTCTCCGGGAGAACAGGAGTCAGTGGCCCAGGGACAGGAGCTGGACCAGAAGGGCTTTGGAAAGCCTCTGAAGGGAGGCCACGAAAGGATGGAGGCAGAGAAGGAAGGACCCTGTGGGGAGTGGGGCCCACAGAACACCGCCTCCATCGAGGGCTGAGTAAGGAGAAGCATGTCGTTTGAATTAGAACGCTAATATGGGACAGACGTGGTGGCTCATGCCTGTGATTGCAGCACTTTGGGAGGCCAAGGCAGGCACATTGCTTGAGCTCAGGAGTTCGAGACCAGCCTAGGCAACATAGAGAGACCTCATCTCTACTAAGAAAAAAGTTAGCCAGGCATGGTGGCACACGCCGGTAGTCCCAGCTACTCGGGAGGCTGAGGTGGGAGGGAGGCTCACTTGGGCCTGAGAGGTAGAGACAGCGGTGAGCCATGATCATGCCACTGCACTTCAACCTGAGTGACATAGTGAGACAACGTCTCAAAAAAAAAATTCAACAAATATTAGTCTTAGATAGAAGACAGGGCCAGGTGCGGTGGTGGCTCACGCCTATAATCCCAGCACTTTGGGAGGTGGAGAGGGGTGGATCACCTGAGGTCAGGAGTTCAAGACCAGCCTGGCCAACATGGTGAAACCCCATCTTTACTAAAAATACAAAAATTAGCCAGGCATCATGGCACATGCCTCTAATCCCAGCTACTCCAGAGGCTGAGGCAGGAGAGTCACTTGAAACCGGGAGGTGGAGGTTGCAGTGAGCCGAGATCGCACCATTGCACTCCAGCCTGGGTGACAGAACAAGACTCTATCTAAAAAAAAAAAAAAAAGAAAGAAAGAAAGATAGAAGACAGAAAAACAAATGAAAAAATGTGAAAATAATGACTAAAAATGTTTCAAATGTAATTATCCACAATGCAAGTTTGCATCTAGCAAAAACATCAGCCCATGGATGTAAGAAGTTTAGAAAAATTCAAATAATAAATACAAAGCAACCAACATAGACATATTTTAGCTAAGCTGCTGAAAACCAAAGCTAAGGAGAAAGTCTTAAAGGCAGCTAGACAGAAACGGCATATAACATACAGGAGAATAGCAACAAAAATGACAGCTTACTAGTCATCAGAAACAAGAGAATCCAGAAGACAATGGAACAATATCTTTAAAGCACTGCAGAGGGTGGGGACAGCAGGGGACTGTCAGACTGGAATTTTAGATCCAGCAAAAATGTCCTTTAAAAATACTGGCAGCCTGGGTGCAGTGGCTCACACCTGTAATCTCAGCACTCTAGGACACTGGGGCGGGAGGATTGCTTGACGGCAGGAATTTGAGGTTACAGTGAGCTATGATTGCACTGCTGCATTCCAGCCTGGGTGAAAAAGCAAGACCCTATCTCAAAAATGAATACGTTAATTAATTAAAAATAAAGGTAAACTAAAGTCATTTCTGGTTAAATACAAGCTAACTTCTTCACTACCAGGTGTAAACTAAAAGAACTTCTAGAGGGGCCAGGCACGGTGGCTCATGCCTGTAATCCCAGCACTTTGGGATGCCGAGGTGGGCAGATCACTTGAGTCCAGGAGTTCGAGACCAGCCTGGCCAACATGGTGAGACCCTGTCTCTACTAAAAATACAAAAATTACCCAAGCATGGTGGCACATGCCTGTAATCCCAGCTACTCAGGAGGCTGTGGCAGGAAAATTGCTTGAACCCAGGAGGTGGAGGTTACAGTGAGCAGAAATCACACCATTGCACTTTAGCCTAGGCAACAGAGTGAAAGCCTCTCTCAAAAAAAATTTTAAAAAAAAGGAACTTCTAGAGGAACTTCAAGAACTTCTAGAGGGCTGAAGGAAAATTATGCAAGATGAAAACTCAGATATAGAAAAAGGGATGAAGAGCAATGGAAATAAGTATATGGATAGATATAGAATACTATTTTCTTCTTTTCAATTTCTTTAAAAGACAATTGACTATATAAAGCAAAATAATAATGTATTGTGGGGGTTACAATATATTTTCAGGTAAAATATATAACAAAACAATAACACAAAGGATGAAGGAATTAGAGGATGATTTTGTAAGGTTCTCACATTTTCTATTAATTCAAGGTAATCTGTGATGAGTTAAAAATACACATTGCCAGCCAGGCACAGTGGCTCACACCTGTAATCCCAGCACTTTGGGAGGCCGAGGCTGGCAGATCACAAGGTCAGGAGTTCGACACCAGCCAGGCCAACATAGTGAAACCCTGTCTCTATTTAAAAATACAAAAAATTAGCTGGGCATGGTGGCGGGCACCTGTAATCCCAGCTACTCGGGAGGCTGAGGCAGAAGAATCTCTTGAACCCAGGAGGCAGAGGTTACAGGGAGCCAAGACCGCGCCATTGCACTCCAGCCTGGGCAACAGTGCAAGACTCTGTCTCAAAAAAAAAAAATACACATTGCCTTTTCCCTCCACGATTTCTCTCTACTCCCGTGAGTTACTTGACTCTGGGGGCTCCGTTTGTCTGCCTGCAAGCTACACATTTCCCAGGACCACACCGCTGGCCTCTGTCACGAGCAGACTCCTTCTGATGGCCCTACTGCACAGGCGGGAACATCCTTCCCCCATCTTCAGAAAGTTTGAAGAGTGGAGAAGAGGGGAACGTGAACATGAGGAGGAGACTCCACGTGGAGCTGAAGTACCAGACCCCACCCGCTCTTCTAAAACTTGTCTTGGACAATTGCCAATCAAGTGATGGAAAAATTGAGGGCTTTACAGTTGAATTTGTGAACTTAGAGTTCCTCCATTTAATAACTGCAGGCTTGATTTCATTTTCAAATCTCCCCTGGCTGCCACGACAATAGAGTCTTTGGAGATCTGGACATGTTAGAAACTCACACATCTAAACTTGGATGGAAATACACTGAAAGATATCAGAACTTTAGAACCTTTGAAAAAGTTGGAACGTCTAAAGAGCCTGGACCTCTTAAACCGTGAGGTTACTAGCCTGAATGAAGACTGGGAGAGGGTCTTCAAGCTCCTGCCCAAGCTGACCTACCCTGATCACTATGACCAAGAGGACCAGGAAGCCCCCAACTCAGATGCTGAGGGGGATGATGTAGATGATGAAGAGGAGGATGAAGAAGGAGGAAATGAGGAAAATGAGGAGGATAAGGATAGTGAAGAGGAAGAGTTTGATGGAGACGAGGATGAAGATGAAAGTGAAGATGTAGACTATGAAGAAGGTGAATATGAAAGTGAAGATGTAGACTGTGAAGAAGATGAAAATGAAAGTGACGATGTAGACTGAAGAAGGTGAAGATGAAAGTGAAGATGTAGACTGTGAAGAAGGTGATAACGAAAGTGAAGATGTAGACTGTGAAGAAGGTGAAGATGAAAGTGAAGATGTAGACTGTGAAGAAGGTAAGATGAAAGTGAAGATGTAGACGGTGAAGAAGGTGATGACGAAAGTGAAGATGTAGACTGTGAAGAAGGTGACGATGAAAGTGAAGATGTAGACTGTGAAGAAGGTGAAGATGAAAGTGAAGATGTAGACTGTGAAGAAGGTAAGATGAAAGTGAAGATGTAGACTGTGAAGAAGGTGAAGATGAAAGTGAAGATGTAGACTGTGAAGAAGGTGAAGATGAAAGTGAAGATGTAGACTGTGAAGAAGGTAAGATGAAAGTGAAGATGTAGACTGTGAAGAAGGTAAGATGAAAGTGAAGATGTAGACTGTGAAGAAGGTGAAGATGAAAGTGAAGATGTAGACGGTGAAGAAGGTGATGATGAAAGTGAAGATGTAGACTGTGAAGAAGGTGATGATGAAAGTGAAGATGTAGACGGTGAAGAAGGTGAAGATGAAAGTGAAGATGTAGACTGTGATGAAGGTAAGATGAAAGTGAAGATGTAGACTGTGAAGAAGGTGAAGATGAAAGTGAAGATGTAGACTGTGAAGAAGGTGATGACGAAAGTGAAGATGTAGACTGTGAAGAAGGTAAGATGAAAGTGAAGATGTAGACTGTGAAGAAGGTGAAGATGAAAGTGAGGATGTAGACTGTGAAGAAGGTGAAGATGAAAGTGAAGATGTAGACTGTGAAGAAGGTGATTACGAAAGTGAAGATGTAGACTGTGAAGAAGGTGAAGATGAAAGTGAAGATGTAGACTGTGAAGAAGGTGAAGATGAAGTCAGTGAGGAGGAAGAAGAATTTGGACATGATGAAGGGGTCAATGAAGAAGAATATAAAATACGTAACAGATGGTGGGCCTAAACCCAACTATATCAGTAACTACATTAAATGTAAATGGAATAAATGCTCCAATTAAAAGGTGGTAATTGACTGAGCGCAGTGGCTCACGCCTATAATTGCAGCACTTTGGGAGGCCAAGGCGGGTGGATCACCTGAGGCCAGAAGTTTGAGACCAGCCTGGCCAACATAGTGAAACCCCATCTCTACTAAAAATACAAAAAAAATGGCTAGGCATGGTGGCTCACACCTGTAATCCCAGCACTTTGGGAGGCCAAGGCAGGTGGATCACGAAGTCAGAAGTTTGAGACCAGCCTGGCCAACATGGTGAAACCCCGTCTCTACTAAAAATACAAAAATTAGCCAGGCCTGGTGGTACATGCCTATAATCCCAGCTACTCAGGAGGCTGAGGCAGAAGAATCGCTTGAAACCGGAAGGAGGAGGTTGCAGTGAGCCAAGATTGCGCCACTTCACTCAAGCCTGGACAACAAGAGCGAAACTCCATCTCAAAAAAAAAAAAAAAAAATTAGCCGGGTGTGGTGGTGGACGCCTGTAACCCCAGCGACTCCTACTAAGGCAGGGGAATCGCTTGAACCCAGGAGGTTGAGGTTGCAGTGAATGGAGATTGTGCCACTGCACTCCAGTCTGGACAGCAAGAGCAAGACTCTGTCTCAAAAAAAAAAAAAAAAAAAAAAGAACAAGCTCAATAATTGAAAGAAGGTATAAAAGGCCAGGTCCAGTGGCCCACACCTATAATCCCAGCACTTTGGGAGACCAAGGCCAGGAGTTAGAGACCAGCCTGGCCAACATGGCAAAACCTCATCTCTGCTAAAAATACAAAAATTAGCCGAGCCTGGTGGTGGATGCCTGTAATCCCAGCTATTCAGGAGGCTGAGACATGAGAATCACTTGAACTTGGGAGGAAGAGTTTGCAGTGAGCTGCTATGCCACCACTGCACTCCAGCCTGGGTGACAGAGCAAGACTCTGTCTCAAAAAAATATAAAAGAAGCTATAAAAATAAAATAGGCCAGGCGCGGTGGCTCACGCCTATAATCCCAGCAATTTGGGAGGCCGAGGGGGGCAGATCACGAGGTCAGGAGATTGAAACCATCCTGGCTAACACGGTGAAACGCTGTCTCTACTAAAAATACAAAAAATTAGCCAGGCATGGTGGCGGGCACCTGTAGTCCCAGCTGCTTGGGAGGCTGAGGCAGGAGAATGGCGTGAACCCGGGAGGCAGAGCTTGAGGTGAGCCGAGATCGCGCCACTGCACTCTATCCTGGGCGACAGAGCAAGACTCCATCTCAAAAATAAATAAATAAAATAAATAAAAATAAAAATAAAATAAAATTGAGGCAGGAGGATCACTTGAGCCCAGAAGCTCAAGACCAGCCTGGGCAACATAGTGGGACCCTGTTTCTACAAAAACATTAAAACATTAGCCAGGTGTGATGGGGTACACCTGTAGTCCCAGCTCTTTGGAAGGATGAGATGGGAGAATCACTTGAGCCCAGGAGGTAGAGGCTGCAATGAGCCATGACCACACCACTGGATTCCAGCCTGGGTGACAGAGTTGAGACCTTGTCTCAAAAAAATAAATAAATAAAAATAAAAATTAGGCCAGGCACAGCAGCTCACATTTATAGTCCCAGCACTTTGGGAGGCTGAAGCAGCAGATTGCTTGAGCCCAGGAGTTCAAGACCAGCCTGGGGAACATGACAAAAACCTGTCTCTACCAAAAATACAAAAAAGTAGGCAGGTGTGGTGGCACATGCCTGTAGTCCCAGCTACTTGGGAGGCTGAGGTGGGTGGATGGCTTGAGCCCAGGAGGTTAAGGCTGCAGTGAGCTGTGATCATGCCATTGCACTCCAACCTGGGCAACAGAGCAAGATTCTGTCTCAAATAAATAAATAAATAAATAATTTGAATTTAAATTAGATTAAATTAAACCCAATATAAGCAGAAGGATGGAAATAAAGATGAGAGAAAATGAATAAAATTACAAACAAAAAGATAGAGAAAATTGTGACAAAACCATGGCCCCTCAAAGATGTCCCTGTCCTAATCTCTGGAGTCTGTCAACATGTTACGATTCATGGCAAAGAGGTATTAAGATTGCAGGTTAAATTAAGGCTGCTAAAATAGGGAGATCGTCCTGAATTATTCAGGTGGGCCCAACGTAATCACGAGGTTCTTAAAAGTGGAAGTAGAGGCTGGGCGCGGTGGCTCATGCCTGTAATCCCAGCAGTTTGGGAGGCTAAAGCAAGTGGATCATTTGAGGTCAGGAGTTCGAGAGCAGCCTGGCCAACATGGTGAAACCTCGTCTCTACTAAAAATACAAAAAAAAAAAAAAAAATAGCATGCCTGTAATCCCGGCTACTAGGGGAGACTGAGACAGGAGAATCACTTGAACCCGGAAGATGGAGGTTGCACGGAGCTGAGATCGCGCCACTGAACACTCCAGCCTGCGCAACAAAACAGGACTCTTCTCAAAAAAAAAAAAAAAAGTAGAAATAGAGGCAGAAGAGGGCAATGATGAGATGTAAGAAAGATTCAGCTCACCATTGCTGGCTGTGAAGATGGAGGGAAGGGCACATGAACCAAGAAACGTGGGCAGCCTCTAAAAGCTGAAAAAGACAGGGGAGGGATTCTCTCTGAGAGCCTCCAGAAAGGGACACAGCCCTGCAAACATCTTGATTTGAGCCAGTGAGGCCCATGTTAGACTTCTAACCTTCAAAACCATAGATAATAAATTTCTGTTGATTGAAGCTATTAAGTTTGTAGTTCTGTGTTACAGCAGCAATAGTAAACTAATACAAAAATGAACAAAACCCAATTGTTGGTTCTTTGGCTTTTTGAAAAGATGAACAAAATAACTAAAAACCTGATAACATTGTCCAAGAAAAAGAGAGAAAATACAAATTAACAATACTGGGAAAGAAAGAGGGGATATCATTACAGATTCTACAGACATTAAGAAGATAATAGGGGAGGCTAGGCACAGTGGCTCACACATGTAATCCCAGCACTTTGGGAGGCCAAGGCAGGTGACCTCACCTGAGGTCAGAAGTCCAAGACCACCCTGACCAACATGATGAAATCCCATCTTTACTAAAAATACCAAAACATTAGCTGGGTGTGGTGGCGGGCGCCTGTAATCCTAGCTACTTGGGAGGCTGAAGCAGGAGAATTGCTTGGACCCGGGAGGCAGAGGTTGCAGTGAGCCAAGATCACACCACTGCACTCCAGCCTAGGCAGAAGAGTGAGACTCTGTCTTAAAAAAAATAAAATAAAATAAAAATAAAAATAAATTAAAAAAAGATAATAGGGGAACATTATGAACAACTTTACAGCAATAAATTTGACAACACATGTGAAATTAATAAATTTGACAACAGATGTGAAATTAATAAATTCCACAACACGTGTGAAATTAATAAATTCCTTGAAAAACATAACTTACCAAATCTGACACAGGAGAAACTAAAAGAATCTGAAGAGCCTTATATTTAGTAAGGAAATTTAGATTTGTAATTAAAACTACCTCACAAAGAAAACTTCAGGTTCTAATGGCTTTTCTAGCACACTTTTTTTTTTTTTTTTTTTGAGATAGAGTCTCACTCTGTCACCCATACTGGAGTACAGTGGTGTGATGTCGGCTCACTGCAGCCTTTGCCTCCTGGTTCAAGCGATTCTCCTGCCTCAACCTCCGGAGTAGCTGGGATTACAGGTGTGCACTACGACACCTGGCTAATTTTTGTATTTTTAGTAGAGATGGGGTTTCACCATGATGGCCAGGTTGGTCTCAAACTCCTGACGTTAAGCAATTCATTTGCCTCACCCTCCCAAAGTGCTGGGATTACAGACATGAGCCACCATGCCCGGCCTCTAGCACATATTTAAGGAAGAAATAATGTAACCAGTCTTATGGAAACAGGAAAGCAAGAGGGAGAGAAGGAAGGAGGGAAGGAAGGAAGGAAGGAGGGAAGGAAGGAAGGAAGGAAGGAAGGAAGGAAGGAAGGAAGGAAGGAAGGAAGGGGAAGGGAAGGGAGGGGAGGGGAGGGGAGGGAGGAAGGGATGGAGTGGAGAGAGGGAAGGGAAGGGGAGGGGAGGGGAGGGGAGAAAGAAAGAAAATTACAGACCAGTATCCCTCAACATATCCTCAACACAATTGTAGCCCATGGAATCCCCCAATATATACAAAGGGTGAAGAATCCTGGCCAAATGCGATTTCTCCCAGAAATGTAAGGTTACTTGAATATTTGAAATCAATCAGTGTGATTTGCATCATTGATAGAATAAACACTTGATTTCAGGCCGGGCTCGGTGGCTCACGCCTGTAATCCCAGCACTTTGGGAGGCCGAGGCGGGTGGATCACGAGGTCAGGAGATCGAGACCATCCTGGCTAACATGGTGAAACCCTGTCTCTACTAAAAATACAAAAAATTAGCCGGGCGTGGTGGCGGGCGCCTGTAGTCCCAGTTACTTGGGAGGCTGAGGCAGGAGAATGGCGTGACCCTGGCAGGTAGAGCTTGCAGTGAGCCGAGATTGCGCCACTGCACTCCAGCCTGGGTGACAGAGAGAGTGAGACTCCGTCTCAAAAAAAAAAAGATTGATTTCAATAGTTGCAAAAAACAATGTTTTTAATCTTTCAGCAAATTAAGAATGGAAAGGAACTTCACCAACCAGAAAGAAACCCGAAGAAAATCTACAGCTAAAGTCACAGTGAATGATGAGAGACTACAGGCTTTCCGCAGGGCTCAGGAACAAGGCAGGGAGGTCAGCTCTTGTCACCTCCACTCCACCTCATTTCAGAGGCCCTAACCAATCTCTACGCACTGACAACTCGATCATCCATGTAGAAGACGCTAAGGAATCTACAAAACACCACCCAGGGCTTGGCTCCAGTGAGGAAGCATTAAATTGGCGAAGGGGGTGTCCAGGGTAGTCCTGGGAGGCCCAGGAAGGCTGAAAGGGGGAAGAGCTTCAGAAGCTGCCTCCACCCAGAAGGCCACCAAGGATGCTGAGTTATTTTAAGGCAGGCCAAGAGCCTGGGTTCCCTACACAGGCAAGGCTTGTTCTGGTTGGGAAACCTGAGAGCAGCAATTGAAGACAGATTGTTGGCGGGACTGCCCGGCCGCCGACCTCATGGCTAATCCCACTCCCTGGTACAGGATGTTTGGGCTGAGTGCAGGGGCTCGCTGCCAGGTTCTCGGAGTGCACACTGGAGGGGTGGGGGGCAGGGTCTGGCTGCAAGGGAAAGGCCTCATCCCAGACTCCTTTTATCCCCATGTTATACCCCCTGTGGTGTGGGAGGGGCAGCAGGGCAGCAAGAGCCATTCCCACGGGGAGGGGTGAGTGACTGTCCCCAGGAAGAGGGCCTCAGGAAGTGGAATCTGGCCCACATCGCAGCAGGTCAGGTTCTGCTAAGTTCATCCTCTCCAGCACCACTGCCTTGGCTCAGGGCCTGGACCTAAGCCACAGACCCTCATAGGCAGGCAATCCCCCCACCCGGAACACTTGAGCAAGGAGGGCCAGAGGTTCCAGGCTCAAGGGAGGCTGTGGGATGCGCACTGGTCCGGGAGCCCCAAACCTGAGATCTGCTCTTTGAAGGAAGCCTCTACTGAACTACTGGGAGGAGAGGGGAGGCCTCCAGTTCCAGCTCCCAAGACCCTTTCTGGGCTTCCAGTATTACAACCTTTGTCACACTTCTGGGGCTGGCTTTCCTGGCCTGGAAGGTCCCCAGGGCAGGTCCAACTCACACCTGCACCCCAGCCCCAAACTCAGAGCCTAGCAGCCAGCAAACACTCCTCAAACTGAACCAAAGACTCAGCCGCTGTGGCCAGTGGGATCCGGTCCAGGCTGAAGACAGAAGGCAGCCTGGCTTTCCCCTGGGACAAGTCCCGGGAGCAGATGAGTCTGTGCTGAAGCCAGAGCCAGCGGGACAGGGCCAGGAGGCTGGCAGCTCTCTGCTAGAGCTCCCACTCCTCCAGCCCAGCCTGGCAAGGATGCCCACTGCCCAGGGCTGGGTCTCCTCCCCCAGTGAGCCTGCCGGGTCCTGTCACCATGGGGATAGCAGCCACAGATGGTCCGCTGGACAACAGGCACAGCCACCAGCCTGGGGCACAAGCTGCTCACTCCTCTCCTGCCCTCTTCCCCACAGTCGGGACAGGAGAAGGCTGCCTCTTGAGGGGCCCTGGGAGAGGCTCCCCACTGCCAAAGCCCTCCCTCCAGGGACCACCAGGAGCAGCCCTGTGGGTGGACAGCTTGGACCTATCCCTGGTTGCAGTGAGAAAGAGCCCATGGCCATTGAAAACGCAGGGAGGTTCAATAAGGGGGCACTGGGAAGGGCTTGGTGGAGGGTTTGGGCTGGTGCTGGGCGATTTGGGGAAGATGTAAGCTCAGGACCCCACTCTGGATTGAACGCTCTTGGGAAACTGGGCTAGTTCTCTGACCCGGGTGTTTTTGTTTGTGTGTGTGGGTTTTTGTTTTTTTTTTTTTTGAGACAGAGTCTTGCTCTGTTGCCCAGGCTGGAGTGCAGTGGCATGACCTCAGCTCGCTGCAACCTCCACCTCCCGAGTTTAAGCAATTCTCCCACCTCAGCCTCCCAAGTAGCTGGAACTACAGGCGCCCGCCACCATGCCCACCCAGCTAATTTTTGTATTTTAGTAGAGACGGTGTTTCACCATGTTAGCCAGGCTGGTTGCAAACTCCTGACCTCAGGTGATCCACCCACCTTGGCCTCCCAAAGTGCTGGGATTATAGGTGTGAGCCACCGCGCCCTGCCTGATCTGGGGTCTTAGCAAACCTTGTCTATGTGGCAGGGAGCCTGCAGTGAGGCTAAGGCTGTGATTGATTTAGCAGCTGTCCTCACTCCTGTTTGCTGAGACACAGGGAGTTTGGACATTCGGTGGCTTGGACGATGCTCCTGCAGTTGCCTGTGCTCAGACACGGTGACGGAGGGGTCTTGCTTTTGTCCTGACCCATCGCAGTCCTGGAGTGGCCTCGTCTGATGTTGTTGCTCCACGACATTGAAATTTGTGTGGTCCACAAGAAGACAAAATGGTGTTTGGAGAGGGAGGGCTCCCCAGAGAAGGGGGAGGGCCATGGGGTGCACAACATGGGCCCTCCCCAGGGCCCCTCCAATGTTCAGGAAAATTACCAAACACGCTCGGGCAGGAGGGCTCAGGTGTGGGCGTGGCGGAGGGGCCAAACTCTGCCCTGAGGTCTCAGGGGGCTCTGGATCTCCTGTAGGGCTCAGGGGTGAGGCCGAGGGGCTGCCTGGCAGTGCAGCAGCCATCAGAAACCCAGAAACCTGGGGGGATGGCTGGGAGCAGGGGTGGACTCTCCCCCGTGAGAGGTCTGTGTGGGCCCCAGGGAAAGGCCCTCCTGACCTTGTTTGTGATAGTGGGCTCCATTCCCATTCTGTGACACAGGGCAGTGCCCTGTGTTAGTCCGATTGCATTACTAGGAAGGAATACCTGAGACCGGGTCATGTATAAAGAGAAGCGGTTTAATTGACTCACAGTCCGACAGGGTGTACAGGAAGCCTGGTGCTGGCAGCTGCTTCTGGGGAGGCCTCAGGAAGCTTCCAATCATGGTGAGAGGCAAAGAGGGAGCAGGCATCTCACCTGGCAAGAGTGGAAGCAAGAAGCCAAGGAGAGGGCATCCCAGACTTTTAAACAACCAGATCTCCTGTGAATCAATGAAATAAGAACTCACTCGTCACCAACGGGGTGGCGCTAAACCATTCATGAGGGATCCGCCCCCATGAGCCAATCCCCTCCCACCAGCCATGAGGGATCCGCCCCCATGAGCCAATCCCCTCCCACCAGCCCCCAGCTCCCGCGCTAGGAATCACTTTTCAACATGAGATTTGGAGGAGACAAACACTCCAACCATATCAGCCCCCAAGGTGGAGCTGGCACTTCCAGAGTCCAAAGGAGCCCAGAACCTCCTGAGAGAGACATAGCTGAGGGGCAAGCTCCCCCAACCCGACCAGCCCTGGGCTGGGAGCAGAGGGTGGGGTCCTCAGGCCTGGCTGGAGTCCGAGTCTCTTCCAGCTCCCACAGACTATTCTCACTCCACTTGCCAACCTGAGCTCAGCACACAGGTGTGGTGCACATATGTGGTACTCAGGTGTGATGCCCAGGAGTGATGCAGAGATGGGGCACACAGGTGTGGTGGACAGATGTGGTACACAGGAGTTATACACAGATGTGGTACACAGGTGTGGTGCACAGGAGTGATGCACAGGAGTGATGCACAGATGTGGTGGGCAGATGTGACACACAGGAGTGACGCACAGATGTGGTGGAGTGATGTGGTACACAGGTGTGGTGCACACAGGTGTGGTGCACACAGGTGTGGTGCTCAACTATGAGGCACAGGTGATGCATTTATATGAATCTGCAAGATATCTTTCATTCCCCAGATGTTCACCAAGCACCTACTGTGTGCCAAGCCCTGTGCTGTATACACAGAGCTGACACAGAGCCGAGAGCCAGGATCCTTGCTTTCGAGGACTTTCCACCCTAGAAGGGAAGAGAAGGAGGTGAGGAGGGCACAGCAACAGCTGCTCCTGCTTGTTATGCTCTGGAATTCACCCCTGCGTGGCCAGGGCTGAGGACCTCCCTTCACCCCTGCATGTGAAGTGCTGCCACCAAGCTGAGCATCTGAGACCAAAGGTCATGTCTGAGAAGCTAAAACGCAAAAGAAAAGCAGAGCACACGATGGGGAAAATACACACAAAGGTCATGTCGTTATTATTCAGAAAACTTTATTTCCCCTTCAAATCACAAAATGCTACACAGACACTACCTTTCTTTTTTTTTGTATTATACTTTAAGTTTTAAGGTACATGTGCACAATGTCCAGGTTTGTTACATATGTATACATGTGCCATGTTGGTGTGCTGCAATTTACATTAGGTATATCTCCTAATGCTATCCCTCCCCCCTCCCCCCACCCCACAACAGGCCCCGGTGTGTGATGTTCCCCTTCCTGCACAGACACTACCTTTCAATCACAGGTTAGATCTGCAAGTCAAGAGGAAGGGCCCTTCAGCAGCTGCAGGGGGCGGGGTGGTCAGGGTGGCAGGGGTGAGGCCTGAGAGTCGAGGTAGCAGGTGTTCCAGGAGCCCCAGGCAGAGGCTGAGAGCTGCTTCCCTGTCCGGCCTGTCATCAGAAACTGGCTTCTGAGGTCATTTTCACCTCTCTCAGGAGACGCTGCAGCCCTGTTTGGGACAGAGTCTCCATCTTCCTTACACACCCCTGGCTGGCACGAGTGTCCCACGAAAGGTGCCCTGTGGGCACAAACGTGTGTAGAACTGTAAAGCACATGCTTCAGGTGGGTAAGCACCCCCAGGAGGATGGAACAGTGTTTGCCTGGGGAGGAGCCCATAGGGGCTTCCAGGTTCCAGTTCTGCCAGTGAGTGCTGGCGACGCTGGTGAGCTTGGGTGAGGTTTTTCCACATTATTCAAGTTCTTTTATACAGATAATATTCTTTGTAACATTTTAAGCACTCTATGGAAGGAAAAATAATCTCGAAGCACCCAGGCAATCTCACAGCCCGGGAGCTCTGGATGGAAGGCCGTGGAACAGGGGTCCCACCCCGGGCAGAGAGGCTGGGTGGCAGAAGTCCCAGGCTCCAGTCACAGCCTTGCCGGGTATCCTGGTTTCTGGTGGCCGCTCTAACAAATAGCCACAAACTTAGAGGCTTAAAACAACACAAATTTTGGCCAGGCATGGTGGCTCACACCTATAATCCCAGTACTTTGGGAGGCCGAGGCGGGTGGATCACTTGAGGTCAGGAGTTCGAGACCAGCCTGGCCAACATAGGGAAACCCCATTTCTACTAAAAATACAAAAATTAGCCGGGTGTGGTAATCCCAGCTACTCAGGAGGCTGAGGCAGGAGAATTGCTTGAACCTGGGAGGCGGAGGTTGCAGTGAGCTGAGATCACACTATTGCACTCCAGCCTGGGCAACACAGCAAGACTCCATCTCAAAAAAAAAAAAAAAAGAAAGAAAAGAAAGAAAAAAAAGAAAAGAAAAGAAGCCCATAAGTTTCTTCTCTTACAGTTCTGGAGGCTGTGGTGTGGGCGGGGCTGTGCTCCTTCAGGGGCTCTAGGAGAGAATCTGGTCACTCATTGCCCTTCTGGCTTCCAGAGGCACCTACATTCCTTGGCTTGTGGCCCTTTCCTGCAGCTTCAAAGCCACAGAGGTGGCATCTTCCAATCTCTCTCTGTTCCCATTGTCATTTCGCCCTTTTCTCACTCTGACCCTCCTGCCCACCTCTTATAAGGACCCTTGTGATGATGTCACGCCCCCTGGGAGAATGCAGCACCTTCTCCCTATCTCAAGACCCTGATTCACATCTGCAAAGTTCCTCTCGCCATAAGGAGTGCGTGAGGCCACAAATTCACAGGCTACAGGGATCAGGACATGGACTTCTTTGAGGAGAGGGCCATTATTCTGCCTAACACATGGTGTGGCCCTGGGTTAGTCACTGTGCACTGTCGGGCCTGTCTCCCTGACTATGGTGACAGGGGACAGGGTAGGGTCCAGGGGTGCCCCCCAGTGCACAGAGCCCTCAGACAAGTCAGGTTTTCACTTAGTCCTTCAATGGCACCAAAGGCCCTCTTGGCCTAGGCTACACAGGGGCAGTGGTGGGAGGTACCCAGACTCCCCCATCAGAGAACTACATTTCATACAGGGCTTTAGATTCACAGAGCTCTTTTCTTAGCTGCAGGCTATAAACAAAGGCTCATTAACTATGTTTTAATGGCTCCATCCACCAATGGATAGGCAAATAAATGAAAGGATAAACTTGTGAAATTAGCAAGTGCAATGGTCCCCATTGCAGGAGCAAGGAGCCTGGGGTCCCTCAAGAAGGGACTCACTTAGTATTCAAGCTGCAGAGCCTGTGCCCTCTCCCTCCGATACATTGCCATGGTGCCCCCCTCGCCCTCAGGGTGTCAGGACGGTCCTGGCACGTGGTGGGTGCTGGCCACATCTGCTCACTCAGAGAAGAAGCGAAGGAAATGTGAGGTCAGGCCGCCACTGTGGCTGGGGCAGGGGCCTCACTTGAGCCTCCCAGCAGCTTCCCACAGTCTCACGTGACTGAGCAGCAGAAACACACACAGGCTGGGTTTCCTGCCAGGCCCCAGAGACATGCTCAGCTCTCACAAGGAGGAAGAGGCCAATGGGCTCGTGGTCACTGCCAGAGCTATGACAGGCACCCGCGTGCCTTCAAGGGGGTCCAGGTCTCAGCTGCCTTCTGGGTCACCTGAGGCACCTTCATGTTGACCCCAGTCCTGGGCCCCTCAGAGGAGAAGAGCTCAAAACCCTCTGAAAGCCAGCAGCATGGGCTCCAAGCCAGGGAGCCTGGGCTCAACCCTGGCTCTGTCAGGACTTGCTGTGTGGTCCTGGGCATGATGTATAACCTCTCTGAGCCTCAGTTTCCAATTCTGTAGAGTGGCAACAATAATATCTATCTGTTGGCCGGGCGCGGTGGCTCACATCTGTAATCCCAGCACTTTGGGAGGCTGAGGCGGGCGGATTACCAGTTCAACAGATCAAGACCATCCTGGCCAACATGGTGAAACCCGTCTCTACTAAAAATACAAAAATTAGTTGGGCGTGGTGGTGCACACCTGTAGTCCCAGCTACTCGGGAGGCTGAGGCAGGAGAACCCCTTGAACTCAGGAGGCAGTTGTTGCAGTGAGCCGAGATCACGCCACTGCACTCCAGCCTGGTGACAGAGCGAGACTCCATCTCAATAATAATAATAATAATAATAATATCTATCTGTTACAGTCAGGGTCCCAGCAGAAGGCAGAGCTGACCAGGTGGTTCATGTTCACAGAGGCGTGGGCAGGTTAGGGAGAGCCAGAGGCCAGCAAAAGAGGGAAGCTGCTACCAGCCCTGGGGCTGCAGAAGGGAGGGAAGGAAATGGTGCTTCCCCCGGAAGCCAGTGGAGCTAAAGCCTGGCAGAGCATCCGGGCACGAGCTGTGGTCAGCATGCAACCCGCAGGGACTGCAAGGGTCAGCAGAGGGCAAGAGGAGAAATGCCTCATTCTCTCCGGCTGATCTCCAGCAACTGCCTCCGTGGGTCAAATGCAACCAGGTGGGGGATGCCGTCCACCCAGGTCAGCCTCAGGGAGCACAAAGTAGGCAGTGAATGGATCTGGGGAGCAGGGGGCGCCACAAATGACGTGGCCAGAACCACACACCATGGGGTCATGTATTCATTTACTCACTGATTCTTTCAACAAATACCTAATAGCCACCTTCTAATACCTGCCAAAGACTGTTTCCAAACACCCAGAGATACTTTGGGGAAGAAAAGAGACAACTCTCCTCTCTCTCAGGGAATTCATGAATTTCTGAATAAACTACACCACAAAGAAATAACCAGCCGGGCGCCGTGGCTCACGCCTGCAATCCCAACACTTTGGGAGGCCGAGGTGGGAGGATCACCTGAGGTCAGGAGTTCAAGACCAGCCTAGCTAACATAGTGAAACCCTGTCTCCGCTAAAAATACAAAAAATTAGCCAGGTGTGGTGGCGCACGCCTGTAATCCCAGCTGCTCGGGAGGCTGAGGCAGGAGAATCGCTTGAACCCAGGAGGCAGAGGTTGCAGTGAGCCAAGATTGCACCACTGCACTCCAGCTTGGGCAACAAGAGTGAAACTCCATCAAAAAAAAAAAGAAGAGAGAGAGAGAGAGAGAAAGAAGGAAGGAAGGAAAGAAAGAGAAAGAAAGAAAGAAATTTAATGAACATTTTTTAAAAAAACCAATCCAATTAGAAAATGGGCAAAAGACATGAACAGACCTACCACTCATAGGATTTACAGATGGTAAATAAGCTCTCAAGATCGTTTTGAATCTTTAACATCAATAGTTGTTAGAGGAAGGCAAATTAAAACCATGAGATCTCACTACACACCTATCAGCATGGCAAAAATAAAACACAGGGACAAGACAAAATGCTGGTAGGGATGCAGAGAAACTGGATCACTCAAGCTTTGCTGCTGGGAAGGCAAAGTGGTACAGTCACTCTGGAAAACATTTTGGCAGTTTCTTAAAAATCTAAACATGCAACTCCCATACGACCCAGCAATTACACTCCTGGGCACTCTTCCCAGACAAATGAAAACTTATGTTCACACAAAAACCTGTACACAAATGTTTATAGCAGCTTTATTGGTAATAGCCCCAAACTGGCAATCAACCCAGATAGTCTTCGACAAGTAAATGGCTAAACGAATTATGATGCACCCATTCCACGGAATGCTGACCACTCCACAATAGCAAGGAACAAACTACTGAAACACAAAGCAACCTGGAAGAATCTTCAGGGATTTATGCTGAGTGAAAAAAGCAATCTCAAAAGGTAACATACTGTATGACTGCATTTATGTAACATGCTTGAAATGATAAAATTACAGAAATGGAGAACAGATAAGTGCTTGCCAGGAGGGATGAGGGAGGGAGACAAGCACATAAAAAGTCCACGGGGGGGTCCTTTGCTGATGGAATGTTCTGTACCTTGATGGCAGCTATGTCAATATCCTGGTTGTGATATTGTAGTATAATTTTGCAAGATTTTACCAGTGGAGAAAACTGGGTCCAAGACATCTCTATTATTTCTTATAACTGCATGTGAATCTACAATTATCTCAAAATAAGAAAGTTTAGGCTGGGCGTGGTGGCTCACGCCTGTAATCCCAGGATTTTGGGAGGCCCAGGCGGGTGGATCACCTGAGGTCAGGAGTTTGAGACCAGCCTGGCCAACATAGTGAAACCCTGTCTCTACTAAAAATACAAAAATTAGTCGGGCATGGTGGCAGGCGCCTGTAGCCCCAGCTACTCAGGAGGCTGAAGCAGGAGAAGCACTCGAAATCAGGAGGCAGAGGTTGCAATGAGCCAAGATGGCACCACTGCACTCCAGCCTGGGTAACAGAGCGAGACTTGGTCTCAAGAAAAAAAAAAAGAAAAAGAAAGAAAGTTTAATTAGAAGAGGGGGAGGTCCTGGTGGTCACACACCAAGAGGCTGGATTAGATGACCTCAAAGGTCCCTCCAAGGCCAGGACATCCCTCTTGGCAGCACAGGGCTCAGAACAGCTCCACCTCCTTCTGGCACCTCTGGGGCCGTTTCCAGCCCCACCCCAGTACTCGATCCAGGCACTGTCTGCCCAGTCTAGATGCCACCCAGACACTTTAGGCCCCTCTGTCCAGATGCCCTCTCCTCCCTCTGGGATGCCCCATCCTGCCGTTCAGGCAGAGCTGCTCACTCCCAGGGCCCTATGGACCCCATTAGAGTACCTGGGGTCTGGCCGGGATGCTTGCTGTCCTGGAATCTGGTCACCAGGAAGGCCGGCCATCTGATCTGCCTCATGTCAACACTGTTTCTGGGGGTTGAGTGGCTTAGCGTCAAACAAGCACAATGATGGAAGGGAAAAAAAAAGCTTTACAACTGAATATGGACACAAATATTTGCACAATTGCATTCTAAAACATTAAAACAATCACTACACCAAAACACAATAACCATAACCATCACCACCCGAATGCCCACAGCCTGGCCTCTGGCACAGGACTTTTGGCTTCTACCGGGCACTGACTGTCAATCCTTTCGGGGATTCCTGGGACAGACACCACTGCTCCCCGCCCACTGCCCCCACCACAGCCACGTATCAACGGAGAGGTACTTAAACAGGGTGAGGCTGTTTAAGTGAAGAGTGAAAAGAAGCCCTTTTCGAGACACTGGGGTGTGGGATGTGGGTTGTGGGGTGCAGGATGTGGGGTGCTGGATGTTTCCACCAGGGCAGTTCTTCTCAAACTTTACTGAACTCTGGAACCACCCAGAGGGCTTGTTAAAATAGGGGGCCCAACCCCGAGTTTTGCTTCTGTAGGTCCGGGGTGAGAGGCCAGGGACTCTGCACTAACGGAGGCCACACTTTGAGAACCACAGCCCTGGGCTGTTTTTGGTGCCAGGCCCATTCGTCTTCCCCTCCCTCCCCGCTCCGCCCGCGGCTGGACCCCGATCCCCGGGACAGGGACTGAGTCTGACCGTCTGATTTGTCCTCCCGGCTTCTAGCGCCCCGCTCAGGTCGGGGCTTGGGGAGGGGGCGCTCTCTGGACGTTTGCGGCCCGCCGAGGGGTGGGGTGAGGGCGTCACGGGCCGATCCGGGCCGCCGGGTGACCCGGGACGCCCCCTGCCCCGGCGGGCGCCGCCCACAGCCTGCGCAGTGCTCAGGGGCGGAGGCCGGGAGGGGGCCCAAGCGCCAGCCCCCAGCTCCGGCGGACCCGGGTGGGCGTGCCCGCGGACCCGCTTGCCGCACTTAGGCGAGTCTCCCCTGCAGCGCCCCGAGTCCCTGGGGGCTGCGGCGGCTGCGGGCGCCCCCGCGCGGGCCCGAGGGGCGGGACGCGGCGGAGCGGGGCGGGGCGGGGCCTCCGCGGCCCCCTCCCCCGGCCCCGGGCTCCGGCTCCGGCTCTGGCTCTGCGCGGTGGCAGCGGCGGCGGCGGCGCGGGGACCGAGGTGAGCGGCGGCTACGGGTCCGGAGGCCCGGCCGGAGAGGGGACCGGGTGGCTGGGGTTGGGGGGCGGCACGCGCGACCCTGCGGAAGGGGGGGCCCCGGGGCGGTGCCGGCGGAGCGGCGCGCGCATGTGTGTGCGCGCGTAGGTGCGCGCGCGCGCGACGCCGACTGCGGGGCCCTAGGGTGGGGTAGGGGTCGGACGGAATCTGCGGGGCAGGGGCGGCCCCCCTGGGTGAAGGTCCAGCCTCTCCCACCCCAGCCTCCCGGGACCTCCCGAGCTCGTTCTCTCCCAGCCTCTCTCGCTCGCCCCCCGCCCCGCCCCCTTCCCTCTATCTCTGAGTTTGTCCGCGTCTCTGTGGGTGGGTCTCCGTCCAGCCGCCCCGTGTCCCCATCTCCTTCCCCGACACCGCTCTCTCCCCGTGGCAGCTCTCCCCTCCCTCGCCATTGCTCCCCCTAATAGGGCAAACAAAGATGGTCGAGGATGGAGGACCCTTCCTTTCTGAGCCCTGTCCTGGCTCAGCCTGTGGCCCCCACCGCTCTGGCCTCTGGCCTGGGCCTCCAGCCACTTCCTGGCTGGTAGCTGGCCCTGCAGAGTGGGTGGGGGCAGGTGGAGGCAGCAGGCAGATCCCGGGGCAGAGGCTCCAGGGCTGGAGCGCTTAGCGGTCTGTAAGGTCAGAACCTGGGGAGACACCCTCACCATCCCTTGGCAGGTGGGGACACTGGGCAGGTCTGCCTGGCCACGGGTCTGCGCCTCTGACCTAATCAGATGGATTTCTAGACCCTGTTCCCATAAGCAGAGCCTGACGCTTTCTAAGATTTTTTCCACCAGAGCCAAGGTAGAAGGCTGGGGGAGGGTCCCACGTCCAAAGGTCACAAGATGTGGTCCCAGCGACTGGGTCACTTCCTCCAAGCGGCCTCCACTTCCCTACCAGTGGCATGGGTGGGAGTGACATCTGTGGACAGAGGCCATGAGGACCGTGTGGGGTGGCCTAGCTGCAAGGTGATTAGTGATGCTCTTGGTGGGAGGGTGGTGAGTCCCATTCCCTGGACTGGATCTGGAGGCGGGAGGGCGCCTCCCTGTGGCCTGCACTCGGCGCAGCCTCCAGAATCCTGGGGGTAAGCTGGGGCTCTCCAAGTGAGGTCCTGGACCCCCAGATCATCCTCCTTGATGACAGTGCTTGATAAAATGTCAATTCCTGGTCCCTGTCCTGAGCTGGTAAGGGGGCACCAGAAATCTGCATTTTGTAAGTCCCCCATCGTCATTCTAATGCACATTCAGGTGTGAGCACCACTTGGTGGTAACATCGGATGAGGGGGACAAAGTCATCTACCTTCCTCCGGCTGGCGGACAGCGAAGAAGACCAAGAAGGGCCCGTCCTGGGGTCTACAACTTTGCTGTGTCCCTGGGCAAGCCGCTCCCCTCTTGGAGCCCAAGTCCCCCAGCAGTCAGAGGAGGTTATGGCCTCCCCAGGGACCTTTCCTGCCAAACAGTCTGGGATTCTGAGCCCTTTGTTTAAATCGTGGGGCGGGGATTGCTGTGAAGTCCGGCAGGCCTGAGTCAGGATCCCAGCTCCAGCACTGGCTGGCTGTGTGGCCCTGGACAAGTCACTTTGCTTCTCTGGTCCTTGGGTTACTCACCTGAAAACTGGCGATCATCATATTACCCCCACTCATCCACCCACAGGGGCAGTCAGGGAGGTCCAAAGAAGTGTGGTGCCCCACATCGCAAGCACACCATGGTGTGGGTGGATCGGCCGTGGGAAGGGCTGGCACTTCTGTGTCTTGGCTGTTTTAACTGGGTGGCGATGGGGATACTTGCATGGACTTAATTCCTCACCAGCAGGGAAAGCAGCCTGTGCAGAAACATTTGTGAGCTAATGGGTTTTTTGTTTCTAAGGGATGGCTTAAAAGGCCTGGGGACGGTAACACAGAACTGCCTGGCAGAGGCGGGCAGCGCGGTGTGGTGCCAGCTTTCCTGCTCACGCCCAGTAAGTCAGGGGCGCAGACACCAGGAGGGGCGGGTGACGAGAAGGAAAGAGGAACACCAGCCCCTCTCCGGGTGCCGCAAGTTGTGGACATTTGTGGATGTGAACAAAACCGTCTTCTGGGACATGTGTGAGAAGAACAGAGCTCTCATGAGACTCCCGTAGAGGAGGGGAGTCATTCATTCATTCATTCATTTACTCATTCATGAAGACCTTCCCCAGGCCCCACAGATGGCAAGGAGGGCCCCTCAAGATAGAAAGACCCACGCAGAAACAGACAGGCTACTGATGCTGTGTGAATGTGGTGCTATCTGGGTCAGATGGCAGTGTGGGTCGCCCACAGGCTCAAACAGCAGGGTCAGGGCATCCTGCTTCAAGACCCTCATCCTGAAGCCCAGAGCGGGGCCGCAGGGGGCCAGTGCTGAACAGGACCAGCCATCTCTTAGATTAGAGGCAAGAAATGTGAATCAGAATCTTGGGCCATTATGAAGACATGGTTTAGCTGAACAAAGAGGTGGCTTCTTGGTGACAAGACAGCCCTCATTTTTTATTTTAACCACATCTCTCTTTTTTCTTATGTCTTAAAATTGAATCTTGCTGGGGAGCACGTGGTGGCACGGGGGCTTGGAAGTCTGGTGAGCATATTTCTCGGTGACTTCAGAAACCCTCCGTCTCGGAGAGCAGCCCTGGTGCTGCTGCTACCCAGAGGCTTGGCTGCAGATCCTCAGACCCTCAGCTTCTGGTGGCCCAGCAGGAGGAGCCTTCAGAAGCCAGGGAGAGGGGAAAGGTTAGGGATCCCAGAGTCAGGGCCACCTGCCCTGACTAAAGCTGGGAAAATTGCCTAAGTACTGAGCTTCAGTTCTCTCATTGCAAGGTGCAGGTTGGAATAAACAGCTTAGGCGACTGAGGGGGTGGGTTCTGGAGCCAGCTGCCTGGGTTCAAATCCTGTCCCACCTCTCAGGAGGTCTTGGCAAGTTACTTAACCTCTGTCTACCTCCACTTCTTCATCAATGAAATAGTGATTCCTGCCGCACTCTAGGCTGTAGGCTGCTGTGAGAGTAAAGCAACTTCATGCCAGGTGCTTGAACAGTCCCAGTTAGGACTGTTCCCTGTGAGCTGTGTAAAGTAGTGATGTCATTCTGTAGCCACGTGGTCTTGCTATACTGATGTCTAGTGACATAGCCTTGTGGTGCATAGTCTTGTAGTGCTGTGGTCTTGTAGTGTCGTGATCCTGTGATAACCCTGCCTTGGCATCAGCCGTGGTATTGGTATTAATGTTAATGTTGCGGTGGCCCTAAGGGTACAGGAAATGAGATAAATACAGTGCTCACTCTGGGCCTGGCCCAAGGAAGCCCTCAACTGATGCCTGTGCCCTTCTGTCCCCTGCCCCAGAGGAGTAGGGACAGAGATGGAGTTTGCTGTTGTGTTACACGGATACCCACATGCTGGGGCAAGTGGGGATGGGGAAGGGCCAAGTCCTTGTTTAAAAGATGTCAAGATGGCCGGGCACGGTGGCTCATCCCTGTAATCCCAGCAGTTTGGGAGGTTGAGGCAGGTGGATCACCTGGGGTCAGGAGTTCGAGAGCAGGCTGGCCAGCATGGTGAAACCCCATCTCTATTAAAAATACAAAATTAGCCAGGCGTGGTGGCACACACCTGTAGTCCCAGCTACTCGGGAGGCTGAGACAAGAGAATTGCTTGAACCCAGGAGGCAGAGGCTGTAGTGAGCTGAGATCACGTGCCTGCACTCCAGCCTGGGCAAGACAGAGCGAGACACCGTCTCTAAATAAATAAATAAAATAAAAGATGTCAAGAAAACACATGTATTTGTCTCGGCACAGAGGGCATTGCTGTCCTGAGTTCTGACTCCCAAGCGTGGGCTACCCTCTGGAAGGGAGGGGCTGCCTGCCATCTTCTGAGCTCCTGTCCTGCCAGCCAGCCCCTGTGCATAGACCTTCCCAGGCACTGTCTCACTTACTCCTCCCAGCCAGCCCACGAGGTGGGCGTGGCCCTGCCCAATTGACAGATGGGCAAACTGAGGCTCAGGGAGACCAAGTGACTGCCCAGAGCCATAGCAAGGGGGCACGGCTGGGACTCAAACCTGGGTCTGCATGCTCCACCCCACTACACAGCATGCGCGAGGGTCAGGAAATACCGCCACAGAGCCTTGCCATCAGGAACCACCATGGCGGGCTCCTCTGACCCCAGCATGAGTCCTGCTCATTTTCTGGAAGGTTCTTAAGGCTGTGCTTTCTGTGCCATCTGCTGGGTTGGTTAAAGGCCTTCACTGGGTTGCAAAAGCAGTTTCCCCAGCAAAAGCAATCCACCTAGTGCCCAGAAGAGAATCCAGGCCAGAGACATGAAGGGAGAGAGGACCTAGCCTGGGGGCATAGCCCCCACTTAGTGCCAGAAGACCCGAGTTCTGGCGCTGGTTCCACTGCTTACAGCCCCTTTGAGTCTGAGGGTGTTACTCTCCGTGCCTCAGTTTTCTAATCTGTGAAACAGGAATTTTGATTTCTGCCCTGCATAGCTCCTGGGGTGAGTAGGCTAAAGCTGCCAAATAATAATGGCCAATGCATAGGCAGCTCTTGGGAGGCACTGGACAGCGTCTTAGAAGTTTACCTACTTGCCGTCTTTTAACCCTCTGAAGGGCCTCCGCGTTCACTGTTCCGTCATCATCCCATTGTACAGACCAGGAGGGTAGGATAGAAAGATATCAGTATCTTGTCCAAGGTCACCCACTGGTGAGGCATTTGGGTCTGATTTAGACGAACAGAAAGCCATCCGTTGTGGCCACTTCTTGGTGGATAGACGTGTGGCTCCCTACTTGATTATTCTCAGTAACGGGGAGCTCACTACTCTCTAAGCCCCTATGACTGTTAGTCTAGGGCTTGGGTAGGTGGCGCTGATGGTCCTTGGTAAATAGACCCCACGTGGAAAGGGAAGACAGGGAGAAGATCCTGAGCGTGGCTTTGGCTTTGCTGTGGTGGAGGGGCCGGGAGATCTACCCACGGCTGGGAGAGGGTGGGCCCACGTTCTGCTTCATGCCTTCCACAGGCCAAACCTGAGGCTGAGAGAGGAGAAAAATGCTCAACAAAGAGGACAGACAGTAGCTGCTCAAAAAGCCTTGGGGTGGACAAATCCTCTTTCTAAGGGAAATTTTAAATATAAAACCAACATCGCCATATTGGACAGAGTCTGGAGAACGGGCTCTGATTCTGCCTGCAGCCTTTCTCCCTAAACATATTGATTTCCAGTCAATTTGTTCTGAGGTGGAAGTCCTGTTGCATAGCGGCACCACACCTACAGCTCTACGGTTCTGTATCCTGCTTTTTTCTTGTTTTCTTTTCTTTTTTTTTTTTAGACAGTGCCTTGCTCTTTTGCCCAGGCTGGAGTGCAGTGGCACAATCACCGCATTCCGGGTAGCTGGGACCACAGGCACGCACCACCACACCCTGCCAGTGTTTTCATTTGTTTTTGGTTTTTGGTTTTTTGGGTTTATTTTTATTTTTTATTTTTTTGTGTGTGGAAATGAGGTTTTGCAGCCGGGCACGGTGGCTCATGCCTGTAACCCCAGCACTTTGGGAGGCCGAGATGGGTGGATCGCCTGAGGTCAAGAGTTCAAGACCAGGCCAGGTACGGTGGCTCATGCCTGTAATCCCAGCACTTTGGGAGGCTGAGGCGGGCGGATCACGAGGTCAGGAGATCGAGACCACCCTGGCTAACACGGTGAAACCCCGTCTCCACTAAAAATACAAAAATTAGCCGGGCATGGTGGCAGGCGCCTGTAGTCCCAGCTACTAGGGAGGCTGAGGCAGGAGAATGGCGTGAACCCGGGAGGCGGAGGTTGCAGTGAGCCAAGACCGCCACTGCACTCCAGCCTGGGCGACAGAGAGAGACTCCGTCTAAAAAAAAAAGAAAAAAAAAATAGTTCAAGACCAGCCTGGCCAACATGGTGAAACCCAGTCTCTACTAGAAAATACAAAAATTAGCCGGGCATGGTGGCATACACCTGTAATCCCAGCTACTCAGGAGGCTGAGGCAGGAGAATTGCTTGAACCTGGGAGGCAGAGGTTGCAGTGAGCCGAGATCTCGCCACTGCACTGCAGCCCAGGTGACAGAGCAAGACGCTGTCTCAAAAAAAAAGAAAAAAAGAAAGAAAGAGGCCGTGTGCGGTGGCTCACGCCTGTAATCCCAGCACTTTGGGAGGCCGAGGCGGGTGGATCACGAGATCAGGAGATGGAGACCATCCTGGCTAACACGGTGAAACCCCTTCTCTACTAAAAATACAAAAAAATTAGCCGGGCGTGGTGGGAGTCGCCTGTAGTCCCAGCTACTCAGGAGGCTGAGGCAGGAGAATGGCATGAACCCGGGAGCCAGAGGTTGCAGTGAGCCGAGATCTCGCCACTGCACTCCAGCCCAGGTGACAGAGCAAGACGCTGTCTCAAAAAAAAAGAAAAAAAAGAAAGAAAGAAATGGGGTTTTGCCACGTTGCCCAGGCTGGTTTTGAACTCCTGGGCTCAAACTGTCCTCCTGCCTTGGCCTCCCAAAGTGCTGGGATTACAGGCATGAGCCACCACGTCTGGCCTGTTCTGCTTTTTTCACTCGATATAATATCGTGAGCATCTTTCCTGTCCCTAAGCAGCCAGGAGCTCGTGAGCAGTCACACTGAGTTTTCAGCAGCTGCACAGTATCTGTCCCATGGCTGTTCTGTCATTTGTCTTGGAGCCCGCCTTTCAGTGGGGCCTCCACATGCACAATGATGTGGAAAGCCGTGTGACCCCAGGCAGGGCTCTCACCCTCCCTGCATCTCAGTTTCCTGCTCTGCTGTCAAATGGGAGCAAGAAGCAACCCACATCCTAGGGGTTCTGGGAGGAGTAAACGAGGAGATGGGATGTGAAGTGTCTGGCATGTGGTGGGGCCTAAAACTCGGTGGCTGTTGTTACTGTTGCTGTTGTTATTATTATTGTTATTATTTAGGTCACATATCCTAATTAAATTGTGGATCCTTGCAGACAGGAGCCAGATTCTCTGCAATCCTGTGCCCCACTCCTAGCCACGCTCAGTCATGTTTATGATTTGATTCCTGATGTTCGGTTTCCCCCAAATAGAATGAGTCTCTGTGTGGGTGAGGTGCTGGGAGAACTTGATTGGCACAATCTCATTTTGTCCCCCATGAGCGGGGATCCTTAGCTCCGTTGTAGAAACTGGCTCAGATGGGCAAGTTACTGAACCTGGGAAAGTGAAAAGAAAAAGAAAAATCAAAAACAAAAAAGAAGGCTGGGCGCAGTGGCTCATGTCAGTAACCCCAGCATTTTAGGAGGTCAAGGCGGGTAGATCACTTGGGCCCAGGAGTTTAAGCCAAACCTGGGCAACATAGCAAGACCCAGTCTCTATTAAAAGTACAAAAAAAATGAGTCAGCCGGGCATAGTGGCATGCACTTGTGGTCTTAGCTACTCGGGAGGCTGAGGTGGGAGGATCACCTGAGCCTGGGAGGTCAAGGCTGCAGTGAGCTGTGATTGCGCCACTGCTTTTCAGCCTGGGCAACAGAGTGAGACCCTGTCTCAAAAAAAAAAAAAAAAAGAAAGAAAGAAAGAAAGAAAAGAGAAGAGAAGAAAGAAAAGGAAAAAGAAAAAACTGGCTCAGAGAGTGTGATGGCCCTCCCCACAGTCACACAGCAGAAATGGAGGATCCAGGAATGCTTCCTAAAGGAGGCGGCAATGGCCCTGGGCCAGCAGGATGGGGGGTTTGACTGGGCCAACAGGCCGAGGGTTGGTGTTCTAGGCGGGGTGAAGATGAGGAGGGGGGCTGTCCAAGGGGCATAGCAGTCGGAGCCCAGCACCCAACATAGGGCGGAGTGGAGTGTGGGTGGGGCTCAGGGGCGTGTGCTGAGCTTACCTGAAGTCGGCAGGGCAGGAATGAGCTGTCTGGGCTCCTGACCCCACCCTGCACCTTGGACCTGGCCAGTTCCTTCTGTCCGGGCAGGAAGGGGTGCTCTGTGGGCTTGGAGGATGCAGGCGCCTTCCTGGGGACTGCTCTGTGAGCAGTGATAAAATATTTATCAGCCAGCAGCTGGGCTTCCCTGCACAGGGTGCAGTCGGGGGCAGCTCCCACCCGAGCCTGCAGCCTGAGTTCTGCTGAGTCATGGGGGAGCCCAGTGAGCCACCTGCCCTCAAGCTCCTGGGCCCCCTCTGCCCTTTGGCCATGTGAACACCTCCTAATGTGTAAGCCATTCGGCTGCCCCCAAGGCCAGGCATCCAGCGTGCTTAGTGCTGAGCAGGGTTTCAGAGCTCACCCCCAGGAGGGTGCAGACCTCAGCCAAGGTCGCAGGGCAGAGGAGACCCGTGGGCTGGGATTCCACCTGTGCCCACCCTGGCAGCATCCCACCTCCTGAGTCCTCTCGGCACCCAGCAAGGTAGGCACTCTTTGCGTCTGGTTTTAGCGGTGGGGACGCCTGGGCGTGGAGAGGGGGTGCGGCGTGTCGGGTCTCACAGCCCTTAGCGGCCGAGCGGAGGTTTGGCCCTGGTCTGTCTGACTCCAAGACCCTGCTGTGTGCCCCTGCCCCGGAGGAGCCCCACTCCGTTTCAGCCCTGAATCAGGACTAGGGTGTCTGTCCGCCCTGATGTGACACAGTGCTGTGACTTCGGGTTTGTGCTTTCGATTTTTAGAGTAGCAGCAATAACAAAAAACAGTAGCAGATGGCTTCTTCCTACTGCTGCATGGGGTGGGACAAAGGGCAGGGGGTTCAGATTCTTTTGTTCACTCATTCATAAAAAACATTCTGGGTGCCCTGGCCATGGGCCAGCGCTCAAGGCTCCAGGGACCAGCGGGGGACGTGTCAGATGGACCTTCCCTAGGGGAGCTTATACCATGGTGAGGGGAGTCAGAGGGGTGGGCTCAGTGCCTGGGCCTGCTCACATGCTGTGTGACCTTGGACAGGTTGCTTCACCTCTCTGAGCCTCAGTCTTTAATTTGTGAATTCAGGATAAACTTGGCTTTTTCTCTGAGCAAGCAAGGATCACACCTGTGTCCTTATTCTTTCTCACGGCCTCACATCCACCAAAGCTTGTGGGCACGGATCAGCCTTTGCACCGGCTCCAGTTTCCAGAGAGGCCCTGGCAGGCTTTGCATTGGCTCATCCAGGAAATAACCGGGAGCTGGTGCTGGGGGCCTCAAGGACCAGCTGGTTTTAAGGTGGAAGTTTTGCCTAAGGTGCTTAGAGTTCTGAAGGGAAGTGCTGGTACCCAGAGTCACGCGTGCAGCAGCTGTGAGAGGGAGCAGGCTGCATGCAGGCTCTTGATGGGAACCCTGTGAGTGGTCGGGTCATCTCCAATGCCCAGTCCTGGCTGGGCCCTTGTTGCACCCGCTCACCACCTGCCCGGACACGCAGTCTCTTCCTGCTCCCTCTCAGCCTTCTCTCCTCTGGGCCTTCCTCCTGCCGTTCCTGCACCTAGTCTGATTTTTTTTGTCGTCCTTCACCTGCTGGGCTTCTGCTGGCTCTTTTTTTTTTTTTTTTTTGAGATGGAGTTTCACTCTTGTTCAGGCTGGAGTGCGATGGCGCAATCTCGGCTCACTGCAGCCTCTGCCTCCAGCAATTCTTCTGCCTCAGCCTCCCAAGTAGCTGGGATTACAGGCGCCCGCCACCACACCTGGCTTACTTTTGTATTTTTAGTGGAGATGGAGTTTCACCATGTTGGCCAGGCTGGTCTCGAACTCCCGACCTCAGGTGATCCACCCGCCTCTGCCCCACAAAGTGCTGGGATTACAGGTGTGAGCCACCGCGCCCTGCCTGCTAGTTCTTTAAGCCGCTGCTGGAAGGCATCCTTCTCTAGAAAGTCTTCCTGGCTGCCTCCTGTTCACCGCAGGCCGGGCGGACCCACGGCCCCCCTCAGTGCCATCTCACCCTGGGCTCTGCTCATGCCTTTGGGCCAGCGCTTGTCATACAGAGCTTCTCTGCCCTGTTCCCAGGTCTCCCCGACAGCCTGGGGCTGCTCTGTGTGATTCATCTCTGGGTCCCAGGGCTCAGCTGGGGGCTGGCACAGAGTGGGACCCCAGCAGCATTCAATGAATTGAGAGCACGAGTGAGCGACAGACATCAGGGCACCTGCGTTAGGGGACAGGAGGAAGCCTGGGATGATGGATGGTCAGCTGGACAGTGGAAAATTAAGATTTCTGGGGCCTTGAAAGACACTGCCATGGGAGTCAGTGCCTTGGGGGGTCAGGAGCACTGGCCTCCAGGTCTGAGCCTCTCCCCTTGTAGCCGAGTGACCCTGAGTGACTCCCCACTCTCCTAGGCCTCAGGAGATACGTGGGGCCACCCCAGGTCCATTCTGCAAATGCAGCATTTATTCATGCGAGGGAGGCAGGCAGGAGCAGGCTTGTGTTCTTAGGATGCTCACAGTGGTGTCCCACAAACACACAGACAGACAGAAAAAAGACCTAGATGAAATGTGCCGAGATGGGGAGCAGTAATTTCTCTGGTGGTTTGTTTCTTCTTCCATCCTTTTTGTATTTTTCAAATTTTTAGAGTCCCTTCAGTGACTTTGAGCGTGCATTGAGAGCCCAGTAACACTGGGGGGCAACTGCCACAAAGACACAGCCTCGGCCAGGCGCAGTGACTCATGCCTGTAATCCCAGCACCTTGGGAGGCCAAGGCTTGTGGATCACCTGAGGTCAGGAGTTTGAGACCAGCCGGACCAACATGGAGAAACCCCATCTCTACTAAAAATACAAAAAAATTAGCCAGGCATTGTGGCGCATGCCTGTAATCCCAGCTACTCAGGAGGCTGAGAGAGGAGAAGCACTTGAACCCAGGAGGCGCAGGTTGCAGTGAGCCAAGATCGTCCCATTGCACTCCAGCCTGGGCAACAAGAGCGAAACTCCATCTCAAAATAATAATAATAATAATAATAACAATAATAATAATAATAATACTCAGCCTCCCCCCTCTGGGACACTCAGTCTGATGGGGCAGGCTGGTCAGAAGACATAGAGCCATGGTGTGTTTGGAACTTTCGCAGAGGGAAGCCTGGGGCTCGGGAAGCCCGGAAAAGACGCCGGCGCAGCCTGAGGGCTTGTACAGGTGCCACTGTGCTGAAGGGTGGCTACGAGGGAGGCAGGTGTATGGGCGAGGGTGAGTGCTGTGTGGCTGGAGACTTAGGGGAAGGTGAGTAGGACGGCGAGAGACCCACGGGGAAGGAGGGCTGGACCTCAGCCTGAGTGAGTGTGTTTGGTGGGATAAGCAGTGATGTCAGTCCCTCCTGGGAGCTGCTGTGATTTGGGGCTTTCTACTTTATTCACTCAACAAACGTTTCTCAGAATGGAGGGTGCTCGGGGCCGTAGGGCACAGATACTGATGTGGCCCTTTAGGGTCACAGGGTCCAGGGTTCAAGTCCCAGCTCCACCACTATCCAGCTGTGCAACTTTTGACAGTTTGCTGTACCTCTCTGAGTCTCAGATACTTCATCTTTGAAATGGGCAGAAGAGCACCTGCCCCGTGGCTTCCTGTGAGGATGTATAGAAAATGCTGGTCCAGCTCCTGGAATGGCATGTCCCTCCCCCACCCTAAAGTGCACGTTTAGTGGAAGGAAAGGGGGGATGGGGAAGGATGGGGGATGGGGACAGAAGCAAGCATCTGAACCTAACAGGAGGGCTGGTCCCTGCCTGGTGGGGCAGCAAGGGTTCCTGCCACAGCCCAGCCAGGAGGTGGGCATCCCAGAGCCACAGCAGTGGCAGCGCTGCCTCCATGGAGGTCCCACAGCAGGACTTGCCAGCCTTTGTCCTCCCTACTCTGGGTGCCCGACTTTCCCATGGAAGCTGCTGCGTCTTCCCATGCCTGCCCACCACAGCAGGTGGGCTGGGACGTCTCTCTGAGCTGCAGATCCCCTGGTTGGGAGAGTAGGGGATGGACATCTGGCCTGAGACCCCCACACACACACCAGGGCAGGTTCCTGGCTCCCTGCCAGAGCCTAGCTGCCTGCCTAGAGGCTCAGAGTCCCCAAGAACTCAAGGTGACACAGTGGTGGCAGTGTGTGACAGAGGAAGGAGCCAAGGTGGGATTTGAGAGCCTGGGGCAGGGCAGGGCAGGGCAGGGCTGGGGCACAGGCTGCGGGACCCAGACAGAGCAGAGTCGGACTACAATGTGGTCTCCACATTCATGCATCCATCATGCAGCTCTCACTGGACCCTGGCATTCCAGGGCCACGATTGTCTGCCAGACTAGCACGGCAGCGGCTCTGCCTTCCTCACCCTACCGTGCCGCCAGTGGTTCCTGAGTCTCTTCTCTCTCGGCCCCTGCATCTGCAGAGCTGAGATGCTGATCCTCCTCTCCTGGCCTCTGTGTGAGGCTCAAATGACACCAGCCCATGAAGGGCTCAGCACATGCCTGCCACATAGTAGGAGTCTGCAGGATGATGGCTGTTCACGCGGAGGGCCAGCCTTCCTTTGACTGGGTTCCTGGGAACTCTGGGAAGCGCTTTGCAAAATGTTAGTTAAAAAAAAGTTTGGGAGGCCAGGCGCAGTGGCTTATGCCTCTAATCCCAGAACTTTGGGAGGCCGAGGCGGGCAGATCATGAGGTCAGCAGTTTGAGACCAGCCTGGCCAACATGGTGAAACCCTGTCTCTACTAAAAATATAAAAATTAGCTGGGCATGATGGTGGGTGCCTGTAATCCCAGCTACTCAGGAAGCTGAGGCGGGAGAATCGCTTGAAACCGGAAGGCAGAGGTTGCAGTGAGCCAAGATCGCACCACTGCACTCTAGCCTGGGCAATAAGAGCAAGACTTCGTCTCAAAGAAAAAAAAAAAAGTCTGAGAAACATCCCTTTTTGAAGAGTCCAGCAGACAGTGCAGGCACAGCTCTGGGGAGGCGAGGATGGCTGTTGAACTTTGTTTGACTCTGTGTTTTCCAGCCTTATGGGACCAGGGGCCCTGCTGGGAAAGAGCAGCCACTGAGTCCCAGGGGGACACCTGTGCCTTGTGTAGCTGTGCAGAGGGTGCTGTGGGGCTCACGGAGGGCTGAGGCAGGAGATGATGTGGGCAAACTGCCCTGTTCAGAGGTCCCTGTGGCCACAGCCTGGAGGGCAGGCAGGAGGAGGAAGCCCAGCCACAGGGAGGCCAATGTGGAAGGGATGCTGTGGCCAGAGCCGTGGCCTGAGAGCACAGTGGCTGGAGGGAGGAGCCGGCAACAGTAGGAATCTGCAGGGCCTGGGAGACAGCACAGAGGGAACCTGCTCCACACGGCCATGGACCTGCCTCACCACTGGCCCACTGAGTTACAAGGGGCGTGGCCAGCAGAGCTGAGATGTCCTCAGGAGAGGAGCCAGCCCAATGAGGCAGGGAGGCCTGCATGCTAGGGTCAAGGTTAGCCACACTCCCTTGCTCTGCTGGCCCCAAAGCTGAGAGGACCCTCCAGGGAGGCTTCTGGCCACAGTGCCAGGCAGATTTTGGGAAGGCAGTGTCACGGTCACTGAGCTCAGGTGAATTTCCTCCTTACGTATACTCTAATACAGGGGATGCCATAGGCAGACGGTGGAGAGAATGGGGGGAGGAGGAAGGGGAGGGGGAGGAGGCCCATCCAGGCCCCAGCCAGAGCTCTTCATCCACCTTCCTCCGTGGCTGTCAGCTGCCTGGACATAGCCTCTGGTGCTGGGCTCTGGATTCCACCATGTGTCCCCGCTGGCCTCTGTGTGCCCATAGGTGAAATGAAGACCCCCTGCGCCTCACACTCTGCCTTCTCACAGAGCAATTATGAAAGCCTGGTGAAGACACGGAGGCTGGCACGGGGCGACTGATTTGGCCAAGGTCAGATTTGAATCCAGCACTTAGCTCAGGCCTGGCACATAGGAGGTTCTCAGGAAACACTTGAGTTAAAAGGAGGCTGCAGATGGCTCTCTCGACACGGGAATGTTGCAGAGACAATCACAGTACCTGGCATGTGGTCAGAGCTGAGTAGCTGCTAAGCCATGTTATAATTACAGTAGCCACCTAAGGAAATTGCCACTCTCATTCTGCAGGGCCACCCAAGGCCTCTCTGAGCCCACTAGGGAACGTGCCTACTGTAGCGGGAGGCCTGGACAGTACTGTCCTCTAAACGCAGATGTGTGTGTGGTGGGGCAGGGCTACAGAGAAGACTTTGGTGGATTAGGTTACTCCAAGAAGGGTTTTGCAGGATGAATAGGAGTTGGCCAACCAGACCAGGCTTAAGGGAAGATCATCCCAAAATAAGTGAAGGGTGAGCATGTGGACATGAACTGAGCCTGACTTCCAAGGACAGAGCCTTCCGCCAGGAAGCTGGCCTCTGCTCCCATTCACTCAGGAGGTTTCAAGGAGGCCCCTGGATCCCCTGCCTCTCCTCTCAGACCCTGGGAGCTGATTGCTCAAGCTGCCTGCAAGAAGCTGGGAGCTTCTAACTGCACGGCCACCCTCTGGCTTTATCCCTGCAGTGAAGCCCTGGAGAGCCCCTTCCTGTCATCTGCCCCTTGAGTCTGGGGAAATCCACGTGGGCCAAGCAGTGCTTGGGGAGCGACAGAGTTTGTAGTCGAGATAGCCACCCACCTCGAGGGCCACCTGGCAGCCCCAGCTCCTGAGGAAGAGGCTTCTTGCCTTGGCCCCCACCCCATCTGCCACCCACACCCAGAACCACAAGACAGAGGGCCCAGACCTAGGTTACTCAAAACCAGAAACTGCCGAGAAGATCTGAATGAGTAGCCCCCTTGGGGCCAGGGCCAGGTGGCTGGGCAAAGCCTTCCTCCCACGCCCAGCACCCCGAAGGAGGGCAGGGGCTGGGGGGAGCCAGCCAGGAGACTGTGTCCACCCTCCCAGGCCACCCTGCCTTAGGCCCCAACAAAGGGCAACTCATAGACCCTTGGGGACCCCTGAAGCAGGTCCTCTAATTGGCCTCAGATCCAGTCCCTCTGGGGTCCCAAGCCCTGGCTGCAGAGTCACCCCCTCTCTCCTCCCCATGGCTCATTAGCTACATCCTAAGCCTCAGTCTCCCCATCAGTAAGATGAGAAGCCTACTCACGAGCCACCCAGGGAATGGAAGCAGCTTCCACGGATGAACAACTGTGTCCACCCCTGTCATCCTTGATAGGGTTCATGGATGGCTGAAGAGGGGCCAGCCCGATCGTTTGTCAGAAGCCCTAGCCCAGGAACAGGGGCTGGGCCCCTCGCGGGGGTTGGTTTCATTGGCTTTGACTGCAGCGACAGGTAGGGTGTGTCCCCCGGACTGGGTGGGGGCGTCGAAACCAGGACTTCCAGAATTGATTGAGGGTCCAGGAGGGCCCGGGCCAGAGGGGTGGGCTGAGGAGGGGCCTGGGGCTTTTCAGTTAAACAAGCCACCTGTGGCCACCCCAGCCCCCACCCCAGTGCCCACAGAGCCTGAGCTGTGAGCCCAGTGAGGCCAGGAGCTGGAAGCCAGTCTGATCCAGCCTCGAGAGTGGTAGAAAATGTGCTGGTGATGGCCAGGCGTGGTGGCTTATGCCTGTAATCCCGGCACTTTGGGAGGCCGAGGTAGGTGGATCACCTGAGGTCAGGAGTTCAAGACCAGCCTGGCCAACATGGTGAAACCCTGTCTCTACCAAAAAAAATACAAAAATTAGCTGGGCTTGGTGGCGGCAGCTGAGTAGTTCGAGCTACTCAGGAGGCTGAAGCAGGAAAATCACTTGAACCTGGGAGGTGGAGGTTGCAGTGAGCCGAGATCGCGCCATGGTACTCCAGCCTGGGCAACAGAGCGAGACTCAAAAGAAAATGTCCTGGGGATGATGGGGAAGGGGCAAAGAGCACTGGGGACCAGGGTCAGGAGGCCTGAGGGTCACCTCCTGCCCGCGGTCCAACTGCCTGTGCTGCCTGGTGTTGCCCAGCGTGCACCCGCCCCCAGCTCTCTGCCCAGGGCACTGTTGTGAGGTTAGGGGCAGACAGCGGGTGTGGGTGCAGAGCACAGGGCCGGGCTGATGTCATCGTCCACAGTGGCGGAGCAGCCCCTTCCTGTCGCTCTGGTCTGTGCTCCACTTGGCCGTGCTGGGTGAGGTCATCCTTCCAGGCCCTGGTGAAATGTCATCTCTGGAGGCTCAGGCATCCTCCCTCCTGGGGATTCTGGAGCCTCCCTTTACTGCCCTCTTGTGGCTCTCAGGGGAAGGGAAGTGGCAGCCCAGGACTCAGGGCCCGGCACCAAGTAGGCGCTCCTGGTGGCCGCTGGGGTTACTGACCGTGGGAAGCATGTAGCTCCAGAGTCACAGCTGGGCTCTGATCTCAGCCCTTCCACTCACTCACCCTACAACCTGGGCAAGTCAGCTTTCCCTCGGAGCCTCCGGTTCCTCTTCTGAAAAATGTGGGTGGAAATTCTGGCCTGTAGGTCTGCCCCAGGTCGGAGGGTAGATGGGTACGCAGTGCCAGCACCCAGTAGGGCCTCCGTGAGTGAGCATGTGTCCTTTACCCCATGCACTGGGACAGTCCTGCTCTGCTGGTGACCCTACATATCCCACTCCTGTGCAAGGCCTCAGTCTCACCATCTGTAAAATGGACAGTGGAGACTAGAATGGACAGAGCAAGACCCCATCTCAAAACAAACAAACAAAAAAGGATTTCTCCTCTGTCTGGAATAGAGCCATGTGTATTTAACCAGAAAAATGTTTTCCCTCCTCCACCCCAAATCTGTGGATGCTCCATAGAGAAGGGCCATGCTTATCCCTCAGTTTCTCCTTAAGGTGGGAGCCTTGCCCTTTCAGAGAAGCCAGTGAAAGCCACACCCCTCTCCCCAGTGAAAGCCACACCCCTCTCCCCAGTGAAAGCCACACCCCTCTCACCAGTGAAAGCCACACCCCTCTCCCCAGTGAAAGCCACACCCCTCTCCCCAGTGAAAGCCACACCCCTCTCCCCAGTGAAAGCCACACGCTCTCCCCAGTGAAAGGCACACTCACAGCCGCCGTGACTCTGCCAGGCGTGGGCTGTGGTGCCTGACACCCTCTCAGACATGCCCAGGCACATGCTGGAGTTGCTCAGAACTTCTACACAGAATCCCAAGCACCAAGGGTGGGGCTGGAATCAAAGCCGAGATACGTGATGCCCCTTCCGCCTAACTTTGTCCCCTTCTAACCCAGATAGTGCCCAGAAAGATGGTTCCACTTGCAGGCCCTGTGCCCAGGGCCCTGGCTTCCATGGTACCATCCTTTCTCCCTGGGGGAGCACCGTGATGATGCCACACATCAGAAGTTCCCCTATTGGGGCCCGGCATGGTGGCTCACGTCTGTAATCCCAGCACTCTGGGAGGCCAAGGCAGGCAAATCACCTGAGGTCAGGAGTGAGAGCAGGCTGGCCAACATGGTGAAACCCCGTTTCTACTAAAAGTACAAACATTAGCCAGGTGTGGTAACACACACCTGTAATCTCAGCTACTTGGAGGCTGAGGCACAAGAATCCTTGAACCCAGGAGAAAGAGGTTGCAGTGAGCTGAGATCACACCACTGCACTCTAGCCTGGGCGACAGAGTGAGACTGTCTCAAAACAAAAAGAAAAAAAAGAAGTTCCCCTATTGGGCACCTGGCTTTTACAACATCTTGTTCTATTCTTGTGTTTTTGTTGTTGTTGTTGTTATTTTTTTGAGACAGGGACTCTCTCTGTCGCCCAGGCTGGGGTGCAGTGGCATTAACTCGGCTCACTGCAACGTGTGCCTCCCGGGATCAAAAGCTTCTCCTGCCTCAGCCTCCCGAGTAGCTGGGATTACAGGTATGTGCCACCACGCCTGGCTAATTTTTTTTATTTGTTTGTTTTGTTTTGAGATGGAGTCTCGCTCTGTCGCCCAGGCTAGAGTGCAGTGGCTCGATCTTGGCTCACTCACTGCAACCTCCACCTCCCAGCTTCAAGCGATTCTCCTGCCTCAGCCTCCTGAGTAGCTGGGATTACAGGTGTACACCACCACGCCCAGCTAATTTTTGTATTTTTAGTAGAGATGGGGTTTCACCATGTTGGTCAGGCTGGTCTTGAACTCCTGACTTCATGATCTGCCTGCCTTGGCCTCCCAAAGTAATTTTTGTATTTTTAATAGAGACTGGGTTTTGCCATGCTGGCCAGGCAGGTCTTGAACTCCTGATCTCATGATCTGCCCACATCGACCTCCCAAAATGCTGGGATTACAGGCATGAACTACCACACCCGGCAAATAAGATATTTGATTCCTTCTTTTACATCTTTAATTATGTGAGGCAAATTTAATTTTACAGTCTCCTCCAATGGTTTCTCAGGAATTTCCTTCTGGTATGTGTGGTGTTTGCTTGTCCCTCCCTCAGGGTGGTCTGTTTCTGTGTGTTGTGTAATTTGGGATCATGAGTTTATCTCCAGCAAGGGCTTTATCTGTGAGAATCCCAGCTCGTGGGCATGCCTCCCAGAGCATTGTTTATTGTTGCTGATATAGAACACTTGTACATACTTTTGGGGTATGTGTGATATTTTGACCCCTGTACACAATGTGTTTGATCAAATCCGGGTAATCGGGAAACCCATCGCTTCAAACATCTATATTGTCTTTGCATTTGGAACATTACAATTCTTCTAGCTACTTTGAAATATATGATAAATTATTGTTAATGATGATTTCCCTATCCAGAGCGTTTTTATAATTGCTCTCCCAAGCAGCCTATGGCTGTCACAGGCCTGGGGCCACTTTCTCATCGGTTGGGTTAGGCTTTATAAATACAAACCTAATCCCGGGCTAGAGCAGACCCATGGCTAGAGGCCCTCAGGAGAACTGCACACTTTTTCCTACCTCAAGCTCAGGAGGAGTCAGACAAGTTTTCTTGTCATCTCTTATTGTCAGTGGGTAGATCTTTTTCTAGGCTACATTGTATTAAGGTTGCAGCTCCTCAAGCCCTCTGGTGTTCTGTGGAGAATTCAGTTTCACCTCCCAGCATCCTGCTTGCTCCGCGCCTGGTCTCCTGGCTGCTATCACAGTTTAATAAACCCTCCGTCTCAACACCCTCTCTCCACCCCCACAAGGCTGCCACACTTTCACTTAATGTCTGAGGTTTTGTTTTGTTTTGTTTTGAGATGGAGTCTCACTCTGTCGCCCAGGCTGGAGTGCATTGGCGCGATCTCGGCTCACTGCAACCTCCACCTCCCGGGTTCAAGCGATTCTCCTGTCTCAGCCCCCCGAGTAGCTGGGACTACAGGCGTCCACCACCACACCTGGCTAATTTTTGTATTTTTAGTAGAGACGGGGTTTCACCTTGTTGGTCAGGCTGGTCTCGAACTCCTGACCTCAGGTGATCTGCCCGCCCTGGCCTCCCAAAGTGCTGGGATTACAGGCGTGAGCCACTGCACCCGGCCTGTCTGAGTTTCTAGTTTAAAACATTTTCCTAGCCAGGTGCAGTGGCTCACACCTGTAATCCCAACACTTTGGGAGGCTGAGGCAGGCATATCACTTGAAGTCAGGAGTTTGAGACCAGCCTGGCCAACAAGGTGAAACCCCGTCTCTACTAAAAATACAAAAATTAGCTGGGTGTGGTGGTGCACCCCTGTAGTCCCAGGTACTGGGGAGGCTGAGGCAGGAGAATCGCTTGCACCTGGGAGGCGGAGGTTGCAGTGAGCCGTGATCGCACCACTGCATTCCAGCCTGGGCTACAGAGCGAGACTTCATCTCAAAAGAAAAAAATATTTCCTGCAATGTTACTATTATACTAGTTAGAGTGCAACTAGTAGAGCATAATAGTTAAGAACACGGACGCTATGACCAGACTGCTTAGGCTTGGAACCCAGCTCCATCGGCAAGGAGGGGGCTCAGTTTCTTCATCTGTGAAATGGGGGGCAGCAACAGTCTACCATATGGGGTTGCTGCCAGGCTAGAGGGCTTGATCCATGAAGGCAGGGAGAATATCACTCCATATGTGTAACTGTGTACTTCAAGCACTATGCTGGCCTTCAGTAATATCAGTATTAAATGTGCTATTACATCCTATATATGGCCAGGTGCAGTGTGGCTCACACCTGTAATTCCAGCATTTTGGGAGGCCGAGGCAGGGCGGATCACTTGAGGTCAGGAGTTCGAGACCAGCCTGGCCCACATGGTGAAACCCTGTCTCTCCTAAAAATACAAAAATTAGCCGGGCATGGTGGTGCACGCCTGTGATCCCAGCTACTCGGGAGGCTGAAGCAGGAGACTGGCTTGAATTCGGGAGGTGGAGGTTGCAGTGAGCCGAGATCACTCCACCGCACTCCAGCTATTACATCTTATATCTTATGTGTTATAATATAAATATATCTTAAGGAAAATTGTAATATTATCATGCTGGCCCCTGATTTTCCACACTTTTTTACAAGCTCGATCATAGAAGATGTTTGTAATTTTTTATCTAACATTTCTAGGACACAGGCAGGGAGGGAATTTTTAGGTTTTCTAGTTCTCTAAATTGCCCAGCTTCTTGATCTTCATGTGACGAAGACAATATAATAATAACCCTCCCATTTATTACCATTTCTTACGGGGATCTTACCGGATCCTGCCCACCTGCGTCCAGTTATTCTGCTAACTCACGGGTCATCTTTGGAGTTCCGAGGAATCCAGCTTAGCCACCTACCAGCTTGGTGACTCATCTTCCCATCTGTACACATCTTTCATCCCTTATCAGACACCCCCAGGGCCAGATGTGGCTGGAAATTCCTATGGGGTGACCCCTGGGCATCTGGGCGGCAAGTGGGAACCACAGCTAGGAGAGTTTCTGTAGCCAGATTACCCGAAGAGGGTAAACAAAGGCTCTAAGTAGCCTCCCTTAGGGACCAAGTGTGTTCGAGGACTGAGCTCCGTGTAGGCTGGGACTTGACCATTGGATTGCACGCCATGGAAGTCACCTGTGGCCTGGGCAGAAGGGCCATGGAAAAGTGGTGGGGACAGGAGCTCATCTCAGAGTTTTGTTTTGTTTTGTTTTGTTTTGTTTTGAGACGGAGTCTCGCTCTATCACCCAGGCTGGAGTGCAGTGGCGTGATCTCAGCTCACTGCAACCTCCACCTCCTGGGTTCAAGCAATTCTCCCATCTCAGCCTCCTGAGTAGCTGGAACTACAGGCGTCCGCCACCACGCCTGGCTAATTTTTGTATTTTTAGTAGAGATGGGGTTTCACCATGTTGGTCAGGCTGGTCTCGAACTCCTGACCTCAAGTGATCTGCCCGCCTCGGCTTCCCAAAGTGCTGGGATTACAGGCGTGAGCCATCATACCCGGCCTCATTCCAGAGTTTTGCTCTAAAAGGGAACAGGAGAAGGCACTGCTGGCCAAAGGTGGTTTTGTGGTCCAGAGGGAGCGGGCAGCACGGGTCTGACAGGAGAAGGTGAGACTGAGCTTACAGAGGAGGGAAGCGGCACCTGAGCACTGGGGCCCAAGGAGGATGTGGGAGGGGGCAGGCTGCAGAAGTCAGGGATGCGGGGGCAGGTGACCAGAAGGCCAGGAGGGAGAGAGAGGACCCTGTGGGCAGACAGAGCCCCCAGGAGAGGAAGCACCGGATCAGGGATCCCCAGCTCTGTGTGGGCAGATGAATGTCCACTGGGTGTTGACCTGTGCCTGAACATTGACCTGAGCACCCAGTCTGATGGAGGAGACAAGCACAGTCTGAGACCCTGACACAAGGCAGGGGGAGGGAGGAGGGCCAGGGACTGTTGGCTAAGTTGGGTGAAGGAGAGAAAGTATTCCATGATGGGGTTGGGGGGAACCTGACAGCGGGCATGGCAGGGCCAGAGGCCACCTTGGAGGAAGAGGCAGCCCAGCTCACTGTCACGGCCAAGGCTGAGTGAGCACCTGCAGCTGTGAATACGTTTAGAGCCTGTGGTTACCCAGGGAGGGAGATGTGATGAGGATTCTCATTTCACAGATGGGGAAACTGAGGCATAGTCAAGCAGAGGGAATCAGCCCGAGGTCGACATCTATTAAGTGGTGAAGCCGCCATCCTCCGGCTGCACAGCCCATGCTCTGAATCGCACTTTACTACCCACTGTTATTATTATTATTATCACTGAAAAAATAACCCAGCCGGAGGACGAGGAGCAGGGCACCCCAGGCAGAGGGCAGAGCCTGGGTAAAGGCCCAGATCTTCCAGGCAACAAGTGGGCACTTTGTCTCCTGGTTCAGGGGGTGGCGGGAGAGGGGCCTGGCAGGGCGTGGCGGGAGACGAAGCAGAATCGGAAGGAGTGGAAGACTGTGCTCAGACTGGAGGGTCTTGGATGCCAGGCTTGGAAACCTGGACTTTATCCTGCAGGCAGAAGGCCTCATCCAGAGCCTCTGAGCAGCCAGGGCAGAGGCATCCTGGGTGTCCAAGTGAACGTGCTGGCAGCCTCGGGAAGGTGGATTCCCGGGGCGGGGAGGCAGAAGAGTCCTGAGCCCCCGAGGGCTGTGTGGTGGAGGGGGTGGGCAGGCTGTGGGCAGGGGCTGAGAAAGAGGGCAGAGGAACGGTGAGCCCCAGCCCAGGCTTCAGGTAGGAAGATCTGGGCTGCTTCCGGGAAGATTTGGGTAGAGAAAACCGGGGTCTGGAATGGGGATTCTGAGGTTGCTCCTGGCCCTGCCCCTCACCAGCCTGTGACCCTGCAGGTGACGTCAGGACTCAGAACCTCCATGTCCACCTCGGTGGCACGGAGAGGAGGCTACCCAGCTGCAGGGGTTGTGGTGGGGAGGCCGTGGCCCGCGCTGGGCACAGCACGTACTCAGCGGTGGGGACCCTGCCCTAGACTCAGTGCCCCTGGCACGCCTGGAGCTGACTCCTCCTGCCCCTATGAAGAGTTGGGGCCCCTCCAGCGCCCCTGCAGTTTGGGAGGCCGAGCAGTTTGGGAGGCCGAGGCGGGTAGATCACCTGAGGTCAGGAGTTCAAGACCAGCCTGGCCAACATGGCAAAACCCCGTCTCTACTAAAAACACAAAAATTAGCCAGGTGTGGTGGTGCACGCCTGTAATCCCAGCTACTCAGGAGGCTGAGGAAGGAGAATCGCTTGAACCTGGGAGGTAGAGGCTGCAGTGAGCCGAGATTGCACCACTGCATTCCAGCCTGCGCGACGGGAGCGAGACTCCATCTCAAAAAAAAAAAGACACTGAAATCCACCAAGTTTTTTCCAGATGAGGACTCCTTGGTAGCAGAAGTGGGGGCATGGCTGGTGGATGCCACCCTGGTTGGACGCCCCTCCTCCACGAGGGAAGCCAGGGCCTTGCCAGTGTCCAGAGGAGCCGACATCACCTCCACAGTCGGCTCTGTGGGCTCAATTTATGCCATTAGGAACGCGGGCCAAGTTTTGATGGGCTGTTTCCTGCCTCCCTACCCTGCTGGACCGGAATTTCTGACTGGGAATAGTCATTCCTCCCTCCCAGGGCTGTTTGGAAGAGCAATGAAAGAACGAGTGAAAAAGCACTGCCTAAGCCCCCAGATCCCACACCCCCAAATCCTACACCAAGCCCACACCCGTCTCCTCCTCCCAGGGCTGCTCCACCAGGGGCTCCTCCACCTGGGGCTCCTCCTCCCACCCTCCTCCACCGGGGGCTCCTCCACCCGGGGCTCCTCCTCCCACCCTCCTCCACCCAGGGCTCCTTCACCCGGGGCTCCTCCACCTGGGGCTCCTCCTCCCACCCTCCTCCACCCGGGGCTCCTCCACCCGGGGCTCCTCCTCCCACGGCTCCCCCTCCCGGTGCTCCTCCTCCCGGGGCTTCTCCTCCCAGGGCTCCTCCACCTGGCACTCCTCCTCCTGGGGGCTCCTCCTCCCGGGGGCTCCTCCACCTGGCGCTCCTCCACCCAAGGCTCCTCCTCCCAGGGCTCCTCCTCCCGGGGCTCCTCCTCCCAGGGCAGTGGCAGGCAGGGCTTCACATTGCAGTGTGAACTCTGACATCCCAAGCAGCATTCCTCCATCCAAGATTCTTCTAAGAAAAGGCTGCCAGCCAAGAAGGTGCCTTGGGAAGAATACAGGTTGGGAGTGCAGCCCAGGAGTCCGTCCCGCTCTGCCGCCTGCCCTGAGGAGCCTCAGTCTGCAGGTCTGCAGAGCGGGGATGTTCCCCGGGCCTGCCTGGCAGGGCGGCTGCAAACACCAAGGTTCGGAAGTGCACGAGCTCTCAGCACGGGGCCAGGCACAGCTGGGTGGTGTTAACGCTGCCAGGCTGGGATGCGTTTGCAGAGGTTACTCCTCCCGGCCCCCGGAGTTTGTGTTTTTCCCCTAAAGAAAGCAGAGCTAGAGGGAATGAGGGTGTCTCCAGTGTGCTGAGTGTCAGGGTGGGACATTTCCCCATCTGGACATGGGGTTTCCTGGAGGTCAAAGCCAGAGCCTGGCAGGGAGTGGGCTCTGTTTGGGGAAAGGCAACGTATTTGTGTCCTGGGCCTGCCATAACTAATGACCATAAACCAGGTGGCTTATAACAGAATCTCATTCTCTCACAGTTCTGGAGGCTGAAAGTCTGAAATCAAGGTGTCCTGGGAGGCCAAGGTGGTTGGGTTGCTTGATCCCAGGAGTTCGAGACCAGCCTTAGCAACATAGAAAGACCCTGTCTCTACCAAAAATACAAACTAGTCAGGTGTGGTGGCGTGTGCCTGTAGTCCTAGCTACCAGGGAGGCTGTGGGAGGATCACCTGAGCCCAGGAGGTCAAGGCTGCAGTGAGTCATGATCACACCACTGCACTTCAGCCTGGGTGACAGAGCAAGACCCTGTCTCAAAAAAAAAAAAAAAAAGTGTCAGCAGAGCCAAGAATCCTTCAGCTTCTGGTGACTCCAAGTGCGCCTTGGCTTGTGGCCGCATCGCTCTAGTCTCTGCTTCCATCCTCACACAGCCCTCTCCTCTGGGTCTCTGTATCTCTGTGACTTCACATTTCACATGGACTTTTTTTTTTTTTTTTTTTTTGAGATGGAGTCTTGCTCTGTCACCTAGGCTGGAGTGCAGGCTCAGTGGCTCACTCGGCTCAGTGCAAGCTCTGTCTCTCAGGTTCACGCCATTCTCCTGCCTCAGCCTCCTACATACAAGTAGCTGGGACTACAGGCGCCTGCCACCACACCCGGCTATTTTTTTTTTGTATTTTTAGTAGAGACAGGGTTTCACCGTGTTAGCCAGTATGGTCTCGATGATACGCCCACCTCAGCCTCCCAAAGTGCTGAGATTACAGGCATGAGCCACGGCACCCTGCCCACATGGCCTTCTTGTAAGGACATCAGTCACTGGATTTAGGGCCCACTTACTCCAGTGTGACCTCATCTCAATTTGATGACATCTGCAAACACTATCTGTCCGAATACCGTCACATTCATAGGTGCCGAGGGCTGGGACTTCAGTGTCTTTGGAGGGCACGATTTAGCAGTTGGGCAGTCTGAAGACCCAAGGACGGCCGAGAAGGGCCAGCACGTCATTGTCAGGACAGGAAGCTTCGAGGGACAGGCACCTGTGTGGTGCTGGCCCAGCCCATCCCCTGCCTCCACACTCTACTCATAATGTTGGTTAAAGAAAAGGTGACTGCTGGCCAGGTGTGGTGGCTCATGCCTGTAATCCCAGGACTTTGAGAAGCCAAGGCAGGTGGATCATTTGAGGTCAGAAGTTCGAGACCAGCCTGGCCAACATGGTGAAACCCCATCTCTACTAAAAATACAAAAATTAGCCGGGTGTGGTGGCGCATGCCTCCCAGCTACTCGGGAGGTTGAGGTAAGAGGATCACTTGAACCTGGGAGGTGGAGGTTGTAGTTAGCCGAGATCGTGCCACTGCACTCCAGCCTGGGCAATAGAGCAAGACTCCATCCATGCACGCACACTCTGTTCTGGGTCGCTGGCAGACACAGGCATGGTCCTCGTTAGTGTGGGGAAGACACACTGAAGCCTGCCCTCCTGCCTGAGTTTGAATCCTGGCCCAGCCACGTGACCTAGAATAAGTCACCTAACCTTTCAGAGCCCCAACTAACCCACCTGTAAACTAGGATGATAGGAATAGCTGCCTGCCTTGGAGTGCTACGGAATTCAAGGGTGGATACCCCATGCCTGGCCCATAATAAGTGCTCACTAACCCCAGGAGGAACGTGGTCTTATCTCCCCACTCCAAGGACAAAGAGACTAAAGCTTGACAGGGAAGGTATTGCAGATATCAACCTAAATGACAAGCAGTGGCCAGGTGCCGTGACTCACACCTGTAATCCTAGCACTTTGAGAGGCTGAGACGGGCTGATCACTTGAGGTCCGGAGTTCAAAACCAGCCTGGCCGACACGATGAAACCCCATCTCTACTAAAAATACAAAAATCAGCTAGGCGTGGTGGCAGGCACCTGTAATCCCAGCTACTCAGGGGACTGAGGCAAGAGAATCGCTTGAACCAGGGAGGCAGAGGTTGCAGTGAGCCAAGATCGTGCCAGTGCACTCCATCCTGGGTGACAGAGCAAGACTCTGTCTCAAAAAATAATAATAAAATAAGAAGGAGAGAGGGGCTGTCTACAAGAAAATCATATTTCTTCAGGAATCAGGCATTGCAATGGGAATTCGCATGCTATATTAAACTATGTGTTATGTTCAGGGACAAAGAAAGACAAAGGTTTTTAAAGGAAAAATGAGGAGGATTACATAATTGTTTTGAGATAATTGTCCCTGGCTACAAGGATCAATAACAAGGGTGGCACCAGCCCGAGGTTGGACAGGCAGTTGCTGAACAGATGTCCTCACAGAGGTATTTTTGGTGTGTGATTGCTATGGCCTTTGTGCAAGGTTGTGGTTTTTTAGAGCCTTTTGTGATCATTCTTGTTATCAGGCATTTTTATATAAGAAGCCTCTCTTCATGGCCTTTCCTGGCTCTATTTCTCAGGGGGTTTTGTTTGTTTGTTTTTTGTTTTTGTTTTTGTTTTGAGACAGAGTTTTGCTCCTGCCACCCAGGCTGGAGTGCAATGGCTCAGTCTGGGCTTACTGCAACCTCTACCTCCCGGGTTCAAGCAATTCTCTTGCCTCAGCCTCCTCAGTATCTGGGATTACAGATGCACACCAACATGCCCAGCTAATTTTTTTGTATTTTTAGTAGAGACGGGGTTTCACCATGTTGACTAGGCTGGTCTCAAACCCCTGACCTCAAGTGATCCACCCATCTCGGTCTCCCAAAGTGCGCCCAGCCTGTCAGGGTTTTTTAAACACAAGTGATTCCATTTTGATTCTGACAACCTTTTTTTTTTTTTTTTTTTTTTGATACAGAGTCCCTCTGTGTCACCCAGGCTGGAGTGCAATGGCACAGTCACTGAAACCTCCACCTCCCAGGTTTAAGTGATTTTCCTGCCTCAGCCTCCTGAGTAGCTGGGATTGCAGGCACACACCATCACACCTGGCTAATTTTTGTATTTTTAGTAGAGGTGGGGTTTCACCATGTTGGCCAGGCTGGTCTGGAATTCCTGACCTCAGGTGATCCACCCGCCTCAGCCTCCCAAAGTGCTGGCATAACAGGCGTGAGCCACCGCGTCCAGCCAATTCTGACAACTTTGACACAAAGGAGGTGGCAGAGCTGAGGGCAGACCCAGTTTGGGAGATTCCAAAACCTGACTGTCTCTGCAATGCCATCCTCAAGCTTGGACAGTCACCTCCTTATACCACAGAGGCACCTATTGAGAGACTAGAATCTGGTTATAAAACACCTGCCCCAGAAGAGACTTTGGAAACCGATTGGTGTTCAAGACCTGGCTGACAGGTGGGAAGGTGGCTTGGAGAGAGAATCTCATGCAGGTGCATGTGTGACGTCTGGTGTATTAAGACCAGGGACCTGCTGGCCAGAGCCCCCTCCCCGGCCCCTGGAACTGAAATCCAGAACAAAAGGAGGGCACGTGTCTTGGGTGCACAGAACCAGACCACCAGGGTGGAGAAGGGCTCAGATGGAGTCCTGGTAGCTCAGCCGGTCAAGAGAAGACTTAAAGGAAGCGGTCCACCTTCAAACCTCAAGGCTGCTGTGGGACCAAGGAGGACATGAACTTACTTATTTATTAATTTATTTATTTATTTGAGATGCAGTCCTGCTCTGTCGCCCGGGCTAGAGTGCAATGGCACGATCTTGGCTCACTATAAACTCCGCTTCCAGGGTTCGAGCGATTCTCCTGCCTCAGCCTCCCTAGCAGCTGGGACTACAGGTGTGCACCACCATATCCGGCTAATTTTTGTATTTTTAGTAGAGACAGGGTTTCACCATGGTAGCCAGGGTAGTCTCCAACTCCTGACCTCAGGTGATCCACCCGCCTCAGCCTCCTAAAGTACTGGGATCACAGGCGTGAGCCACCGCACCCGGCCAGGACATGAACATATCAGATGGCAGAGCTAGGATGGGACGATGGGCTCACCTTCTGGTAGCAGGGACCATGTCTTTCTTGTTCCTTGCTGTGTTCCCCACACAGCCTCAGTTTCCCCAGTCATGAAATGGGAATAATAACAATTGATCCTGGCTCCAAGGCCACCAGGTCCGGTGGCCTGGTGCTTGGTGCCGGAGTCACCGCGAGTACCCTGGGCTCCCCCGGCGTGGTGGCCCTGACTCAGGAACCTCCTTCTGCCGTGCGACCACCCTGGCGGCGGTCACCAAGCCCTTGGCGTGCCCCTGTGACTGTGCGTGGATTTTTTCTGTGCCCTCATAGGGCAGTGGTGTCACCCTCCTCGCCCATCTCAGGGAAGGGATGGGACGGCCCGGATGGCAGAGACTGTGGGGACAGAGCCAGGCACTCCCCATGGCTTTCCGTGCCCAGCACGTTGCCAGGCCTCTTCCAGGGTGTCCGGACCAGGCTGCTCCTCAGGGGGCAGAAGGCACTTTTGGGTCGGCTTTGAGGGAACACCAGGCTTCGCCACCAGGGGGCGGACGTGCCCCTCCAGAGCAGGCAGTGCCTGGGAAAGCAGGCAGGGCGTGGGCAGCTGAGGTCAGCACCTGAGGGCCGTGCCTCGGGGAGAGTGGGCGAGATGGAGGCTGTCTCTCTCTCCCGCCCAGCCCACAGGGCTCCAGCCTCAGCTCCCCCACTTGCTGACTCTGACCTCGGACATACGCCTCGGCCTCCCTGGGCCTCTGTTTGTCTGTCTGTAAAATGGGACTGGTCTCCCACTTGGCAGCCTTGTGGGGACGAGTCGGGGCAGTATGTTTAGTGGCCGCCCCTGTATCATGCCTATAGGGCCCCAAACTGGCCCCTTCAGGGGTATGCTGTCTCCTCCCTTTGGCTGGCCTGTGTCCCAGAGATCATGATGTCACTTGCAGTGCTGATGGACTAGAACTCAGAGTCCCGGGTTCATGAGCTGCCCTGACTTACTGGTCTGTTCCTGTCCCCTGGGTGTCCAGCCGGGGCTGAGCCAGGCTTAGGGATTGCAGGCCCTTCAGAAGGGTAGTTCTGAGGATATCAGGGTCCCCCTTGGTGACCAAGGGGGTCCTCTACCAGCTGCCGACACCCCACTGGCCAGGGGGAGTTTGGAATGAGTTTGGGTCCTGGGGAGGAGAGGACGTGGTTGATGCCATCAGGCCTGGCACCTTCCTGGAGCAGGGGCCACTCTGGTGGTTTTGGGGATGTGTGAATGAGTCTGGAGCAGGGGTGGCTCTGGTGGCTTTGGGGATGTGTGAATGAGTCTGGAGCAGAGGTGGCTCTGGTGGCTTTGGGGATGTGTGAATGAGTCTGGAGTGGGGGCCACTCTGGTGGCTTTGGGGATGTGTGACTGAGTCCCTTTGTCTCTCATTTCCTTAACAGAGGGGCATTTCCCTTCCCTGGTCTCAGACACAAATGAGCCCTGCCCAGGGTACCCCGCCACAACACAATTGCTGGGTCCCCCAGCCCCCTCCTCAGACCCAGAAAGCCCCATAAGTGAGAGGAGGGCCCGGTGGGCACCTGGAGGCCTCGTGCCTGCTGGCAGGGGCAGTAGCCGGGTGGGAGCTGTCACGTGGGGCTCAGGCCCAGCAAGACTGTCACCTGATGCTTCAGGGCGGCCAGAATCCGGGTTTCTGTGTCAATCTCTCCGTTGTAAAACGTTGTAAGATGTTGGCCGCACGCAGTTTGGTTTATTTTCCTCCGACGCTGCAGGCCACACAGAGCACACTTAGGGGCTAGACTCCGCCCTTTGTCCCCCAGTTGCCCCCTGCTCTGAGGGTTTGTGACAGCTCTGTCCCCTCGTGGCCTCTGCCTGGGGTTTCTGGCCCCGGGGCAGCCCCGCAGCTGTGCCCTCTCTGCCTGTCACGGCCCAAACCCAGAGCACTAGCACCTTTGCTTGAGCCTCCACTGCCCTCCTGGCGCTGGGCTGTTGGGTGTAGACAGATTTTATACATCTGTGGCTGGGGCCAGGGAGAGGTTATAGCTAATTCCTTAACGCTGACTAGAGATGCCTTTTTTAAAGAGCTCTTTAAAATTCCTCAGCCATCCCCACCTCCGGAATTTCTGGCTGGCCGCTTCTCCCAGATGCCTGCAGCATTCCCAGCCCCCTGTTTGCCTCCTCCTGCCTCCCACCTCGGGCTGCCCATTTCTCTCTGATTTCTTATCCCAAGCAGTCAGGCCTCCCTCCCTCTCTGGAGCTGGCCCCTCCTGCGAGCCAGGCCCTGCCTGTGGTCAGCAAGCTTGGGACCAGGCTGTGCTGAGCCCACAAAGCCAGTCCTCTCCTGAGAGCCAGCCTCCGGCGTGGGAAACCATTTCATCCCGTCCCGATCCCCGGCGGTTCTGCTTTGCTGCGTTTACACCAGTGGCCGTGACGGAGATTCTCGCTCACATCTGTCCAGCCTGGGCACTTTTATGAGGCATTTTCACCAGTGGGGTCCAATGTAATCCCTTTATTCTTATGAGATAAATGTTCATCCATCCGTTAAACCAAGTATCTATGAAGCACCCAGTCTGTGCTAGGCACGGGGACTGTAGCAGTGAACAAGTTGTTATGGTTCTTGCCCTCCTGGCTTATGGCATAGGATGGAAAAAAAGTCATCAGGTGACAAGAAGACGCCCCCTGAGCCTAATTGAGAGTGAAGGCGGTCAGAGACAGTGAAGGGGCAACTAACTTCCTTGAAAGACGTTCTAGGGCAGGGGAGGGACCCGCAGCTGGAGGGCAAGCAGGTCTCAAAGGCCCCTCCGAGGAGTCAAGGATCTGGGCTTTATCCTCTGTTTTCATTCTTTTCAGAGACAATTCAGTACATGCTTTAGTATTTTTATATGTTTTTTGTTGTTGTTTTTGTTTTTTTTACAGCAATAAGGTAGGAAATCCTTGTCTGGCCATGAAATTTGGTTTGGGATCTAAAAGATAACAGTGTTCCCGTAAGTTTGAGAGCGTGGGCTAGGCACAGTAGTTCATGCCTGTAATCCTAACAGTATGGGTGGCCAAAAGTGGGAGGACTCCTTGAGTCCAGAAGTTTGAGACCAGCCTGGGCAACATAGCAAGACCCTGTCTGTATTACAAAATTTTAAAAAAATTAGCCAGGGAGCCGGGCACAGTGGTTCATTCTTGTAATCCCAGCACTTTGGGAGGCCGAGGTGGGAGGATCACCTGAGGTCAGGAGTTTAAGACCAGTCTGGCCAACATGGTGAAACCCCATCTCTACTAAAAATAAAAATAAAAAAAATCAGCCAGGCGTGATGGTAGGTGTCTGTAATCTCAGCTACTCACTAGATTGAGGCAGGAGAATCACTTGAACCTGGGAGGCAGAGGTTAGCACTGAGCCATGATTGCGCCATTGCACTCCACAGGTGACAAGAGCGAAACGCCATCACACACGCAAAAAATTAGCCAGGCATGGTGGCACATGCCTTGTAGTCCCAGCTATTCAGGAGGCTAACGTGGGAGGGTTGCTTGAACCCAGGAGGTAGAGGCTGCGGTGACCGCAGTGGTGCCACTGCAATCAACCTGGGCCAAAAAGTGAGACTGTCTCAAAAAGAAAAGAAAACGTGTACAGCACTTGACAGTTAGTTTATAAAGCACCTGTTGCTGCCTGTGGGCCCCAAGCTGCCTGTGAGATGAACCGTTCCATCCCGCTTTACGGATGAGCAAGTTTGTCTGTTTATGTCTCTGTCTCCCAAAGACGATGGTATTTATGTCTGGAACACAGGAGGTACTCAGGAGACACTGGTTGATTTGCACTAAACAAAGACTCTTCATGAGGCTTTCTTACTTTTTATTTTATTTTATTATGATGATGATGATTTTTGAGACGGAGTTTTGCTGTTGTTGCCCAGGCTGGAGTGCAGTGGCGAGATCTCAGCTCTCTGCAACCTCTGCCTCCCAGGTTCAAGCGATTCTCCTGTCTCAGCCTCCTGAGTAGCTGGGATTACGGGCATGCACCACCACGCCCAGCTAATTTTGTATTTTTAATAGAGATGGGGTTTCTCCATGTTGGCCAGGCTGGTCTTGAACTCCTGACCTCAGGTGATCCGCCCACCTCGGCCTCCCAAAGTGCTGGGATTACAGGCATGAGCCATCACCTCTCTCTTATATTTTATATGGGGCCCTCCCAGCTCCTGGAGCTGTGGCTGTCACCCCCCATCTGACGGAGGGGTCAGGTGAGCCTTGTGGGAATCCCAGAAGCTGGAGACTGGGAAGGGCCCTGTTCAAGGGGCGGGACGCTCCCTGTGGTGAGGCCCAACTTTGCCATTTGTTGATTGCACAATGTTGGGCAAGTTATTTCACTCTGTGAGCCTCAATGTCCTCAACTGGAAAATGGGGAGAAGAATAACCTCTACCTCACGGAAGTAGTTCATGTTAGCTCATGTGAAATCAGACATCTAAAAGTGCTCTGCGAAGCAGGCAGGAAGCACGGGCTGTGCCCTGCCTTCACTGGGATCACTCTGCCCCCACCACAGGGACTTGGGAAACTGCTTGGTTTTACCATCCAAGAGACCTGGGGGTGGGGGATAAGGAGCAAACCCTCTACTTCTTCAAGCCCTCACTCCAGCAAATCCTCCAGGCAGCCAGGCAATGCTGAAATCCCTGTCCAAGGGGGTCTAGGCTGAGCCCGGGTGGAGTGGGTTCTTGGGCCGAGGTGCCTGGAGGGGACTGAAGGCCTCTACCCAAAGTCCTCATGAGAACTGGGTGGGGGAGCCTGTGTTCAGGTGAGGGGTACGGAGGCACCTCTGTGGCACAGCCTTTGCGAGGAGGGCTGTGGAGGGAGACCGCCGGGGCCGGGGTCGCTGGACATCGTGTGGGCGCGACCGCAGTGCTGGGCGGGGGGCGGGCGCTTGGGCTTGGGCCCTGCGTCCTGTGCGTGTTGGTTTCCTGTGGGCACGCGGGGCCCTCGGAAGAGGGGGGGAGGGTGAGCACGTCCTCAGAGGGCAGACCCAGCGAGGCGTCGTGGCAGCTGCGGCCGCGGAGACGCCGGCCACGCCTCTTGCACACGCCCCCTCGCCTGAGGCCCCGCCCCGCCCGCGATGCCCCCGCCCCCTTCCCCGACCCGCCCCCCGGGGCGCCGCGACCCGCCCCTGGGCCCGCCCCCGGGTCCGCCCCCGGCCTCCGTTTGCGCCGGGTCTGTGCTGGCCGCGCGCCTGGCGCTCCACGCTGAGCCTCTCCGTGCAATGATTAACCCGGCGGGGCGGCCGGCGCGGGACCCGAGACGGAGGCGCGGGGCCGGGGCGGGACCCCGCAGGACCGCTCGGCTTCCTGCTCTCGCCGGAGTTTCCGCGTAGAGGGCGCATCGCCGGCCCGGGGCCCTTGGCGCGGCGTGGCGCAGGGCGCGGCGTGGGGCGCGCGTGGGCGCGGCGCAGGCGGCCCGGGTCACCATGAGGACTCTCCGCAGGTTGAAGTTCATGAGTTCGCCCAGCCTCAGTGACCTGGGCAAGAGAGAGCCGGCCGCCGCCGCGGACGAGCGGGGCACGCAGCAGCGCCGGGCCTGCGCCAACGCCACCTGGAACAGGTAAGGCCGCGCCCTCCCGGCCACCCGGAGGCCCTGGAACCGGGGGAGGGGACCCCCTGAGCCGTCCGCGGGCGAGGGGCCGCCCCGAGCCAGGAACGGTGCCGAAGGCGGCGCGGCGCTTCACAGTTTGCAAAGAACTTGCCCCGCCGGAGTGGTGCGGGCCTGGAGGAAAGTTCAGTGCAGCGTGGTTCCAGAACCCAGGGAAGGGAGCGAGGCCCGCCAGCGCCCGGGGCTGGCCCAGAAACGCCCGGCGGGTGGGCGGCGGGGTGGGCCGGGAACCCGCGTGCCCGCCTCCTACCCGGGGTCTTTCCACGTCTCCACTCCGGTGCTCGTGACAACCTGGGAGGCTAACGGAGCAGGAAGTATTTTTCCCATTTTGCGGCTGAGCACGGGAGCCTCGGGGCTCAGTGGGTGGGTCGCGCAGGCTTCCTGTGTCTCTTTAAGCTCCCTTAGGCTTTCCCTTGAGAGGCCCCCTGTCCTCCAGCTGTCAGCAGGGGGTGCGGCAGCTGGGAGGCATTCTTTAGAGGACTCTCCTCCAGGGGTCATTCCCAGACAAGCAGGGGCCTGGGAAGCCCCTTCTCCCAGCTTTGTTTGAGGAGCAAGGCCGGGATCTGGAAAAGAGACGGTTTATTTAGTGGAACTCCCCAGCGTCTCTGCTCCCTAGGAAAATGAGAGGCAGGAGAAAGTGAGGCAGGCTGTTCGGGGGAGGCAGTGGACACTGTTCGGGGGAGGCTGTGGACGCTGCCCCTCTCGCGCCCACACCTGGCAGTAAAATCTTGCCAGATGCTCCACCGACTGTGGTCTTGGCCACCAGGAACCCGGCTGTCACTTGGACACACGTTATTTTCAGCTCATTGAATGCATTGTGAGCGTCATGGTGGGCTCAGGGCTGCCAGCGAGACCCTCTTCAAACGTGGTCTCTTCTGTCTCTGAGTTGCAAACTGCTAAAGGGCTGGCACATGCCTGCCTCCGTTTCCCTCTCCGTCAGTGGGTATTCGCATTCCTCCCTGTGGGGAGGGCTGGTGTGGGAACAGTGAAGGAAGGACTCCTGTTGGGAAATCTCACTGACCCAACGACTGCACAGTGTCTTAAGAGCTGTGTTCTCCACCAGGCACGGCGGCTTACACCTGTAATCCTAGCACTTTGGGAGGCCAAGATGGGAGGATTACTTGAGCCAGGGAGGTCGAGGCTGCCATGAGCCATGATGCCACCACTGCACTACAGCCTCGGTGACAAAGCAAGACCCTATCTCAAAAAAAAAGAAGAGCAGTGTTCTCCTCCAGTATTGAGATGAAAGCCATCTCTCTGTCCTTGTTTCTGTGCCGTGATTTAGAGGAAAGAGTTAAACAGACTTATTTCAAATCCCAACTCTGCCTCTTCCCTACTCTGTGGTCTTGAGCAAGTCAGGTCCTCAATTTCCTTATCCATAAAACGGGCAGATAACAGTACCCACCTCATGGGGCTGTTGTAGGGATGAAATTTGAACATGCAAAATAAAGCCCTCAACACAGTGCTTAGCACATAGTAAGTCCTCTGTACCTCACAGCTCAACCCCAGACTCACGCAGGGGACCAGTGTCGGGGTGTCCCTGTAGGGATGGCATTTGGAGGGCTCCACAGGAGTCAGTCAGTTCCTGAGCACCCACTGACAGCCACTTGGTGAGCTCCCTCCCACCTCCGAGCTGGGGCGTCCTGCTGCGGGTCCCCAGACAGGTGGGGGCACTGGCTGGTTGCTGGCTTAGACACTGCCCTCACCCCACCTTGGGTGACCCTGGAGTGGGCTCTGAGTCTCAAGTGTCTTCTCAGAGTTCCGGGAGGCCTCAGGGGGACTCTGCCTGAGCCCCCCCGCCCCACCAGATTTCACTCAGCAGCCTGGCAGATTGCAGAGAAATGCCAGCCCCTCCCCGTGGCACCTGCAGGGCTCCAGGTCTCCCAGCCCTTAGGCCTACATCAGCTCCCGCCACCCCAGGCAGCAGGGGCACGGCCATTTCCTGCACTCCTCTTATGTGCCAGGCCCCGGGCCAGCCCCGTTCACTGCCCTTAACTGACTTTGCCACTCTCCTAGCCCAGCGAGGTATTACCAGCACCCCCGACCGAGAGATGCAGAAGGGCAGAGAGAGCACCCAGGAGACCTGCCCAGCTCATCCATCACCTGCACAGGATGCAGCAGAGCCTGTGCCCCAGCTCTCCTACCCAGCAGATGTGGGAGATCGAGGCAAGAGAAGGCAAACTGGCTTCCCCAGCCAAGTCCCTGAGTGGAAACTGCAGGGAGCAGGGCACCCCTTCTGGTCCCTGTCTGCATGCTCCCGCTCCTAGCGGTGCTCCCTGCCAGGGCCCCCCAGGACAACAGATCTGTGCAGGGTCAGGGACAGGCGTGTCATTCTGCAGGGCCTGGCCGTGTACTCCTCACTGTGAGTCCAAGACACACCCCCTTTTATCTGTGTGACTGTATTAGCTTCCCAGAGCTGCTGTAACAAAGACCACAAACTCGGTGGCCTAAAACAGCAGAAATTTGTTCCCTCACAGTTCTGGAGCCAGAAGCTTGAAGTCCAGGTGTCGCTCCCACCAGAGGCTCTAGGGGAGGAGCTTCTTGAAGCTTCTGGTGGCTCTTTGGCTTGTGGCTGCATCACTCCAATATGTACCTCCCCATGGCTTTCATTTCCACGTCCAAATCTCCCTCTCCTTTCTCTCTCTCTTTTTTTTCCTTTCTTGAGACGGAGTTTCACTCTTGTCCAGGCTGGAGTGCAATGGTGTGATCTCAGCTCACTGCAGCTTCTGCCTCCTGGGTTCAAGCAATTCTCCTTCCTCAGCCTCTGGAGTAGCTGGGATTACAGGCGCCCACCACCATGCCCGGCTAATTTTTTGTACTTTTAGTAGAGATGGGGTTTTGCCATGTTGGTCAGGCTAGTCTCTAACTCCTGACCTCAGGTGATCTGCCCACCTCGGCCTCCCAAAGTGCTGGGATTACAGGTGTGAGCCACCGTGCCCAGCCTCTTTTTTGTTTTCTTTTGAGACGGAATCTTGCTCTGTCACCCAGGCTGGAGTGCAGTGGTGCAATCTCAGCTCACTGCAACCTCCACCTCCCGGGTTCAAGTGATTCTCCTGTCGCAGCCTCCCTAATAGCTGGGATTACAGGCGTGCACCACCATGCCCAGCTAATTTTTGTTTTTGTTTTTGAGATGGAGTCTCACTCTGTCACCCAGGCTGGAGTGCAGTGGTGCAATCTCAGCTCATTGCATTCTCCGCCCCCACAGGTTCAAGCAGTTCTCCTGCCTCAGCCTCCCAAGTAGCTTGGATTATAGGCGCCCACCACCATGCCACCATGCCCAGCTAATTTTTGTATTTTTAGTAGAGACAGGGTTTCACCGTGTTGGCCAGGCTAGTCTCAAACTCCTGACCTCTGGTGATCCGCCTGCCTCAGCCTCCGGAAGTGCTGGGATTACAGGCATGAGCCACCACACCAGGCTCCCTCTCCTTTCTCTTGTAAAAACACTAGTTATTGGATTTAGGGCCCATCCTTAGTTAAGGATCATCTCCAGGTCCTTAATTAAATACCGCTGCAAAGACCCTAGTTCCATCAAGTGTAAGGTTTGCTCTGTCATGAGAACTGAGTCATTGATTGATTGATTGATTCATTCATTCATTCGTTTATTCATTCATTCATTGACTATGCCAGCACTGGGCTGCTCAGGGCATAGATTCAGCAGAGAACAGCCTCCTGGAGCTTAGAGTTCCCAGAGGGAGGCATTGGTAAATAAACAAGGAGGTAAGTAAATGCAGGTGGGCTTGGTGCTGGGAGGAAAGCAAACCGGGGGCCCTGGAGTGCTGAGCATTTCGCTGGGGTCTGCCTTCCATTCTTTCCTCCACGGATGTTGATTCTGTAGGTGTGCAAGAAATGTTTGGTTTTTCTCTTTTGAGAGAGGGTCTTGCTCTGTCACCCGGGCTGGAGTACAGTGGCACAATCATGGCTCAGGCAGCCTTGACTTCCCAGGCTCCAGCGATCCTCCCACCTCAGTCTCCCAAGTAGCTACAGGTGTGTGCCATCACACCGGCTAATTTTTTTTTTTTTTTTTTTTTGTATTTTTGGTGGAGATAGGGTTTCGCCATGTTGCCCAGGCTGATCTCGAACTTCTGAGCTCAAGCAATCCACCTGCCTCAGTCTCCCAGAGTGCAGGGATTACAGGCATGAGCCACTGCACTTGGGCCAGGGAATGTTTGTAAGGGAGCTATGGATGCCCGGCTGGCCTGCCGGCCGGGCCCCCCTTACAGAACATAAACCAGGACTGCAGAGCTTGTTTCCTGAGTGCCCACTCCTTATTTATTGGTCAGGTTTTGCCCCTAGCCTGTGATAGATCTGCCGCCCAGTGCCAAGGTGGCAGAGATGTGTCCCCGTCGGGCTCTCCCAGGCTGGTGGGATGACAGATAAAGACACGAAGGCTGACCTGCCATACCCCTGGCACCCCCCCCCATCCTTATCCCCTTGCTTCCTTCCTCCTTCCTCAAGGGCCCCTGTCCCTGTTCCCTGCTAGCTCCCAGGCAGCTCCAGTTCACTCCTCCCTGGGTCTGGCCCCTGTGCCCCTACGGGGCTTCCAGCTATGAAGGCCGTGCTCTTGGGCTGCAGGGTCAAGGTGTACTTTCACATCTTCCCGCTGGAGGAGGAGGAGGTGGGACAGGAGTGGCCGGCCACTGGGGCGTGCCCTGCAGGCAGAGCTGAAGTGGCCCCAGGGAGGGTCTGTGTGGGGGAGGGCCTGCACGCCAGCCTCAGGAGCCAGGGCATGAGGGTGCCCTGCTTGGAGGCTCCGGCAGGGTCAGGCGGCCCGGTGACCCCTGACTAGGCCCCAGCTGCCAGCATGCCCTTGGCAGGCTCTGTGCTGGTGCCCTAGGCCTGGCCCCAGCCTCTGCCTCCTGGCAGGGATGCATCTTGCCATCCCCTCCTGCCTCCCCCAGCCCCAGAGGCTCTAGAGAAACTCCCAAAAGATGCCCCAGATCCAGAGCAGGCCCCAAAATGCCATGAGGGCACGTGGGGGTACCAAGCCCTCTGAGCCAGTGCCCCGCCAGTTGCCCTCACCTCTGTCTGGAGATCCCCAGCAGGGCTCACCACTGCAGAGACCCCAGCTGGGGGTGGGAGGAGCTCCCCAAGCCCCACCCCTGCAGTCCACCCCAACACAGACCCCTCCATGTGTTTGGGCCAGAGGGCCTCAACCATGATGGGACACTTCCTCCTTGCCAGGCCTGTGTCTCCCAAATGCTTGAGGCTTTAGAGAGCCGGGCCCACCTTCTGCTTGAAGTGGAGGCCTAGGCAGGCAGGAGTAGTGCGTGGCCCCAAGATGCCAGCCTCGTGCAGGGCCGGCGATGATTCACTTCTCACTCACTCCACACAAATCCACCTCCAAGGCTAGGGTGACTGTCTTCAGCCTACAAATGGGGAAACCTGGCCGGGCATGGTGGCTCATGCCTGTAATCGCAGCTACTTTGGGACGTTGAGGCAGGAGAATGGCTTGAACCCGGGAGATGGAGGTTGCAGTGAGCCGAGAACACGCCACTGCACTCCAGCCTAGGTGACAGAGCGAGACTCCAACTCAAAAAACAAACAAACAAAAAACAAATAGGGAAACCGATGCCAGAGGAGGAAAGGCACTCAATCAAGATCCCCTGCTAATGTCAGGGTCCGGGGTCTGAATCCAGGTCTAACATGGGGCCAGGACACAGTGACACATGTGGGTTCATGTCCCAGCTGGGGCCAGGACTAGGTGGGTGTTGGTGGCAAGAGCTGGCTTCCATAGCTAGGGTCAGAGCACAAGGGCAGGGCCCTAAAGGACCTTGTCTGCACTCCCTGGTCCTGGACAGGAACCAGCTGAGGCTGTGACCACTCCGGCCACCTGCCCCAACCCCGCACCCGTGTCTCCCCCAGCAACACTGTGCTCCCCATTACACAGCAATAGTACCACCTACACCCTGACCTGTACTGGGCCCTATGGATGAGCTTTCATTCCCCACAGTAACCTTTAAGGTGAGCTCAATACTCCCATTTTGCAGATGAGCAAAGAGGCTCAGAACGGTACAGGGAGGCCAAACGCGGTAGCTCATGCCTGTAATCCCAGCACTTTGGGAGGCCAATCCAGGTGGATCATCTGAGGTCAGGAGTTCAAGACCAGCCTGGCCAACATGGTGAAACCCCGTCTCTACTAAAAATACAAAAATTAGCCCAGCGTGGTGGCGGGCGCCCGTAGTCCTAGCTACTCAAGAGGCTGAGGCAGGAGAATCACTTGAACCTGGGAGGTAGAGGTTGTAGTGAGCTAAGATCGTGCTGTTGCACTCCAGCCTGGGGGACAGAGTGAGACTCTGTCTCAAAAAAAAAAAAAAAAAAACGGTACAAGGACTGCCCAGGTTCATGCAGTGAGTTGGGACGGAAGCTGGGATTCAACCCAGGTCTCACCGGAAGCGCGTGCTCATGGGGGTCTCTGAAGGCCAGAGGATGTTGGCTGAAGCCTCCAGGCTGGATGGGGGCCTGGGGCCAGTGAGGGGGCCTGTGTTCGGCTCCCCACCACCCCTGCTTGTGGCTTCCCACCACCCCTGCCTGCTTGCTCTGGGTCCCAAGCTCCCTGCCTCTCGGAAGCAGCCTGGGCAGATTTCTTGCCCTAGTTCCCAGAACCTGTGACTCTGAGGCTTTATGTGTTGAAAAGGACTTTGTAATCACAAGGGTCTGTGTGAGGGAGAGGCGGGGGTAAAAGGGATAGAGATGCAGCGACGGGCACAGAGAGCTTGGAAGGTGTCACGCTGCTGGCTGTGAAGATGGAGGAAGGGGCCCCAAGCCAAAGAATGTGGGCACCTCTGGGAGCTGGAAAAGGCGGGGACAGGTATTTCTCCCCCCGCCTGCGCCTCCAGAAGGAACGGCCCCACCAACACGTTGATTTTAGTCCAGGGAAACTGATTTAGAACTTCCAGGCCAGGCGCAGTGGCTCACACCTGTAATCCCAGCACTTTGGAAGGCCAGCGCAGGCGGATCACCAGGTCAGGAGTTCGAGATCAGCCTGGCCAACATGGTGGACCCCCATCTCTACTAAAAATACAAAAATTATCCAGGAGTGGTGGCGCGCACCTGTAATCCCAGCTCCTCTGGAGGCTGAGGCAGGAGAATCGCTTGAACCCGGGAGGCAGAGGTTGCAGTGAGCTGAGATTGCACTGCTGCACTCCAGCCTAGGTGACAGAACGAGACTCCATCTCAAAAAAACAAACAGAGAAAAAGAACTTCCGACCTCAGAACCGTAAGGGAACAAATTTGAGTTGTTTTCAGCCACCGAGTTAGGGGTAATTTGTTATGGCCGCCACGGAAACCCACATACTGAGCTGCTCTTTTCTCGCGTGTGTGGTGGTACACCACCCTGACCCCCTACCCGCCGCCCCTCCCAACCCGGCCTCATGCTGGGGAGGTGGAGGGTGGAGGTGGGATGTGAGGCGGGTAGGCACGCAGCCAAAGGGAGGCCATGGGTGCGGCACTGTCCCCCCACGGCCTGTTCTGGACAGACAGGGCCCCCAGGTCAGCCCCTAGGGCCTCAGCCCTTCTCTTCAGCCCAAGGTCCAGTGGCAGCAGATCTCAGCACTGCCAGGCAGCATGGAGCCTCCCTAAGGGTCCTCCCCTTCTCTCCCTCACCTGCACCCCCCCAGCGCTCAGGAGGGGCTGGCCCCCCTGCTGGGACTTGGCCTCAGGAGGACTTACCCTCCTGGGATGTGAGGCCCTGCCCTGGGAGGGCACTGCCTGCTGGGGCTGGGGGGGCTTCCTAGAGGAGGCGGTCCACATCTGGACAAGGGAGGTCATGGGCCGTTTCCACTCAAGCCCTCACCCAGAAGCCATGACATTTACACATGCCCCAACTGGGCCCGTCTTTGCAGGGCCCAGAGGGGCAGCTGGGGTTTCGTTTCTGTTTTGGGAGATGACAGGTCACATGAGACCCTCCCACCCTCCTCGCCCTTCCTCTGTCCCTGACTGGCCCGCAGCGAGGCTTTCTTGTTTACCAAACACCCTTACCCCACCTTCTCCCGAGGGTTTGGGTGGGGTGGAGAGGAGCAGAGGTCCTGGGTGTGGGGGAGGGGCCTCTGCGGGTGCCAGGCTGTGTGCCTCTGTGTCTTCTCCTGTAATCTGGGGGCTGGTGGTTAGGTGACTGAGAAGCCACAGAGTAGGTGGGCCCAGGCTGGGTGTGGCCAAGGTGTGGTAGATACAAGCCTCTCCCTGTAGCTTCACAGAAAAGGCCGCAGGGCAGGGCAGGGCAGGGCAGGGCGTGCTGACCTTACAGCACCCCGGGCAGTCGGCACTGTACTGAGAAGTCCATTTTCCAGATGGGGACACTGAACCACTGAGTGGTTAGGTGGTAACTCGGCCGAGTTACCCAGCCCAGAAGTGTAGTTCAGAGTCCACAGAGGGAGCAGGCAGGGGTGGGGAGTGTGGGTGGGAGAACGCCCAGGGCGAGGAGCCCAGGAGAGGCTCAGGCCTCCGCGGAGGGAAGGGCGTGCCACGGCGTTCGCGGGCAGGTGTTCGCGGGCAGGTGTTCGCGGGCAGGTGCTCGCTGGGCTTTGCTCTGTGCGGCCAGAGTGTGAGGCCAGGTGGGGCGTCGGGAGGTCTAACCGTAAGCCAGGTAGACACTTCCTCCCCCAAAAAGAAGTAGCTAGCTTTCCCACACAGCTGCGAGGGAGGGCAGGTGAAGGGCGAGCCCCAGGCAGAGGGAACAGCAGGATGGAGGCCCCAGGGCAGAAAGAAGCCAGGGCAGCTCCAGCCTGGGGCCTCAAGGGGGTAGTGAGGAGGGCAGTGTGAGTGACGCCAGACCCAAGAGAGCCACAGGTCAGAGGGAGAACCTCGTCCAGAGGCCCCACGGTGTAGGGTCACCTCTGGCAGGGTGACCAGAGTGGGCTGGAGGTCCCCAGGGGAGTTAATGAAAAGGAAGGAAGGACAGGCTGCTCAGGGCAGGTCACTGAGGACAGCAGGGCTGAAGCCTGGGGCCCACTGCGAGCCTTGGAGGCCCTGGCTACACCGCTGCACTGTCCCCTCTGCCTGAATTGGGTCCAGCAGTGGCTCCACCGTCCGCTGTAAGGGAGGCCTGGGCTCCAGGAGAGAACTTGGGAAGGCGCCTCTGAACCTCCATCCAGGGTGTGGGGACAGTGGCCAGGAGTACCTCCACCCGCCATATCCCAGAGGCTCTCCCAGCAGATGCAGGGCTGGGTGGAGGCAGCCCTGGCATCTCCACTGCCTCCAACCCACCCCAACAGCTGCCACAGGGCTGGGAGGGTGTATGCAGCTGCCAGGATTGTAGGGTGGTTGCCGTTGGGGGACAGCTGGTTTCCTAGCAGACTTCCCTCGGGATTTTCAACTTTTTTTAGTCTGAAAATGGGGGCGGGGGGCAGCTCTACTGTGACATAGTTGTGGGGCTGGGGCCACCCCGGGGCTTCTCACAGGGGAGCGTCATCCCAGCCATGAGGGGATGACCAGCCACCAGCCTCTCCCCTGGGCTGGCTCATCCTTCAAACTCTCTGGGGGTGGCGCTCTCACAATTCCTGATTTACAGACAGGAAACAGAAGGTAGAGAGCCCGTGTCCCCAGACACGGGACTAAGGAGCATTCCGGTGCAGTCGGGCACCCCAGGCCAGGGATACGTATCTGGCGTGATCTCGGCCGGTGCCCGCTGAGAAGCTGATGAAGCCCTGGGCAGAGCTGGATCTCAGCCTGTGGCCGGGCCAGGCCAAGCACCAGCTGTGGAACCTGGCACAGCCCCCATGCTGCTCAGAGCCTCCTCGAAGCATGTGGGATATGCGGCCTGTGACCCTGCCCTGCGCCAGCGAGGACAGGGAGGATAGGGAGACAGGAAGCCCTGGCCAGTCCTGGCTCTGTGTGGGGACGCTGCCTGGGAGAAGGAGCACAGGGGAGTTCAGGTGCACAGGGGCCCAAGATGCTGGCCGCTCTATGACCTCCAGCAGAGGACTTAGCCACCTGGGCCTTGGTTTTCTCATCTGCAAAATGGGTGGCCAAGTCACAGGGAAGGGTAGAGTTAAAGCAGATGAGGACGTTAGGAGCATGGTGGCAGCTGCCTGCTTTGTGGTGCGGGCAGCATCTTGTGGACAGCTGTCCCCTCCAAGGTGAGATGTGTGGTGCTGGTCTGCCATAGGAACCTTGGAGCTGCAGCTAGGTCCTGGGTGGGAGGTGGCTGTTGTACCCAGATCTGGTTCTCACCCTAAGGACCTCGTGGCCAGCAGCAGGCACTCATGACCAGGAAAGTGAATCAGCAAAGTGCTAGTGGAGAGTCTGCACTGGGAAGGGAGGGGTCGGGGGTCAGAGGGCTTCTTGCAGGTGATGGCCTCTGAATCAAGATGAATAGCTGCTTGCCTCATGGATAGGGACAAGAAGGGCCTTCCAGACAGGAGAAGCAGTTGCTACTAAGACCCAGAGATGTGGCGCTACCCGGACGGTCCTGCAGTCTCTGGGGTCAGAGCTCAGGATGCCCGGGAGTATGGGAAGGACCATGTCGGGAGGAGCCTGGATGCTGCCTGCAGGACCTCAGGCTGTGCCTGCTGGGCAAAGCCCTGGGCAGGGAAGGAACTGCAGCCTCCACAGAGGGTGGATGTGGTGGAGAGGTAGGAGGCCAGCTCCTGTCATCCGAGGTCCAGGCAAGCTAGGAAAGGGTACGGGGAGAGCTCTAGGAGGTAGAAATGGGCTAGACTTCCCGACCTCGGGTGATTCGCCCACCTCAGTCTCCCAAAGTGCTGGGATTACAGGCGTGAGCCACGCCGCTCGGCCTAATTTTTGTATTTTTAGTAGAGGCAGGGTTTCGCCATGTTGGCCAGGCTGGTCTTGAACTCCTGACCTCAGGTGATCCACCCATCTTGGCCTCCCAAAGTGCTGGGATTACAGGAGTGAGCCACCGCACCTGGCCTGGTTTTGGTTTTTGTAGAGGCAGGGTCTAACTATGTTGCCCTGGCTGGTCTTGACCTCCCAGCCTCAAGCAATCCTCCTGCCTTGGCCTCCCAGAGTGCTGGGATTACAGGCGTGAACCGCCATGCCCGACTGCCACAGCTACCTTCACATCACAGCAGTCACGTTGAGCAGTTGTAAGAGAGACTGGTGACCCAGGAAGCCTAAAAGATTTGCTTTCTATCCCTTCACAGAAAACGTTTGCCAGCTCCTGCCTTAGAGAGTTTTGTTTCGTTTTGTTTTGTTTTTTTGAAACGGACTGTTGCTGTCGCCCAGGCTGGAGTGCAGTGGCGCAATCTCGGCTCACCGCAAGCTCTGCCTCCCAGGTTCATGCCACTCTCCTGCCTCAGCCTCCCGAGTAGCTGGGACTACAGGCGCCCACCATCGCGCCCTGCTGATTTTTTGTATTTTTAGTAGAGACGGGGTTTCACCATGTTCGCCAGGATGATCTCGATCTCCTGACCTTGTGGTCCACCCACCTCGGCCTCCCAAAGTGCTGGGATTACAGGCGTGAGCCACCGCGCCCGGCAGCCTTAGAGAGTTTTACAAACAGGGGCAGGAAGCATGAGGGGGTCGGGAGCCCCACAGCTGGCTAGGGACGCAGTGATTCTTCTGAACTCGGGGTGGCCGTGGAGGTAGAGAAGGGGCAATAGTCCACAGGACTTGGATGTGTTGGGGGGTGGGAGAGGCGCAGGGGTTTCCTGGTTTCTGGCCTGGGCAAGGTGGGGGTAAGAACCCAGAAAGGAAGCTGGCTGAGGTTTGGCCACATAGTTTGTGCAGAGGACATGGGAGCAAGGTCCTGGGGCAGTGACCAGAGGGCATCTGGTGATACAGGCTGGGCTCCAGCAGGGCCGGGCTGGGGGTGCAGGGCCTCGGAGTTGAAGTGGGTGTGAGCAGGGTCCTGCAGGGATGGCGATCCTCTCCTTCTAGGAGAGAGGGAAAGAGGAAGGGGGCCTGATGGGCAACCAGGGGGCTCTCAGACCTCAGGACCGCAGTGTTCTCTTCCCTCTGCCCACAGCATCCACAACGGGGTGATCGCCGTCTTCCAGCGCAAGGGGCTGCCCGACCAGGAGCTCTTCAGCCTCAACGAGGGCGTCCGGTGAGTGCCTGTCCCACCTTGGGCCAGGGTCCTTGAGTGGCAGGGAGGGCTAGGCCCAGAGTCGAAGGCCCCAGCCAGGCCCCTGACCCGCCAGCCACGCCTGTGCTTCCTCCCCTAGAGGCCATCTGTCAACAGGAGAGCGAGGCCCAACTTAGCAGTGGCCGTGGGGCCAGGACGTGGTTTCCCGAGCTGCCATGTGGGCCATGACCTCCACAAACCACTTCAGGCCTGGTGGCCCTGCACCCCCACAGCCCCAGAGAAAGTTCTTCAAGGGGAAGCAGGGCGGGACTTGGACAGCCGCTGGAGATGACGCTGACGGCCCCCACTGGTGCTGAGCATCGTGAAGGATATTTATTCTGTTAAAGAGGAAGGACCCACCTGCCTAATGACGGGAGTGTTATTCCCGGAAAAGCAATTCCAGCCCTGCCAAACACCCCTCGTTTCCTGTGAATAGCCGGGAAATGAGGATTGCGAAGCAGCAGGCTGGACACACACCCACCAAGCTGCTGCCCCAAGCCAGGTGGCAGGAGCTTCAAGGGAGTCTAGGGTTGCCATTTGTAGTGGAGGAGGCCAAAGCTCAGAGAGGTCAAGTGACTCGCCCCAGATCACACAGCTGCTCCAAGGAGGCAGTTCCCAGCTCTGTGCTATTTCCTTTGGCCCTGACCCTGTTACCTTGTCCCTGTGTCAAAAGAATACTGGCAAAATAGGCAGTCACCCTTCCCCTTGTTATTCAGGAGAAGAGTCAGTGGACTGGCCAGACTTTCATATGCAGGTGCCCCCCTCCACCCTGTGTGGCAAAGCTGAAGGGGCCCTTACATGTGGGTAAACTGAGGCCCAATACATGCCGCTTGTTCAGGGTGTCCTGCTTTTCTCTGGCTTATCTGGCCCACCCCGGGTGGGGCTCTGGGAGCTCATTTTCCTGATGAGCCTCTGCTTCAGGAAACAGGAGCCTAAAGGATCTGCCAGGGGGCGGGGTGGGGGAGAGTTTGGTTTGGTTTTTGAGACGGGGTCTTGCTCTTGCCCAGGCTGGAGTGTGGGGGTGCAATCTCAGCTCACTGCAACCTCCGCCTCCTGGGCTGAAGCAACCCTCCCACCTCAGCCTCCTGAGTGGCTGGGACTACAGGTAGGTACCACCACACCCGGCTAATTTTTTATTTTTTGCAGAGATAGGAGTCTCACTACCCAGGCTGGTCTCGAACTCCTGGGCTCAAGCCATCCTCCCACCTCCGGCCTCTCAAAGTGTTAGAATTACAGGTGTGAGCCACCATGCCCGGCCAGCTGGGTATTTAAACAACAACAAAAGGAGTTACTGTTAAATCTACAAATCCAGCAGCAGGCACAGTCCCCAGCTTTGGACATCCTTCTCCCCTGCCCCTCCTTGGCGTGAACAGCATTGGTAATTGGCTGATTCTTGCTGCTGCCTCTCCACAGGGCTGACACAGAGCAGGCGGCCTCCCCAGGAGTGTGTGCTGGGGGTGGGGGCACAGAGAAGCTACCCTGGGCCCAAGGCTTACCTCGTCAGCCCCAGGATTCTACCCAAGAAATGGGTAAAAATCGGGGGCTGTGTTAAACTTTGAGCCCCTGGACAGTTAGGTTATTTGGGGCAACTTCTTTTTAGTCAGTTCAGAATGAAGTGCTGGAATGTTTAAGGAATAATAGCAGGGTCTTTTTACTGAAGCCTTGCTCTGTGCCAGCCTTAGACCAGGAGTTTTTCACACCAAACCCGTCCATGGCCTGGAGCAGTGGCTCTTGCCCGTAATTTCAGCACGTTGGGAAGCCAAGGTAGGGGGATCACTAGAGGCCCGGAGTTTGAGACCAGCCTGGGCTGAACATGGCAAGACACCTTCTCTATTAATATGTGTTAATGTTTTTTTAAAAGTAAATTAAAAAAATACTCATCCACTCTTCACTGCAGCCCTGAGGAGTAGATGCCTTGTTATCTCCATTTTACAGGTGAGGAGACTGAGGCAGAGAGTGGTTGACGTGGGTTGCTTGAGGTCACAGGGCTAATAATGAATAGAGCTGGAGCTCAAGCCCCTGACATCAGGGCCACTGGGTTGTTCAGCTTCTGCCCTACCCCAGCTCTTCTGGACAGTGTGGCCACATTAAATTCAGTGACATTAGCCTGGGCACAGTGGCTCACCCTGTAATCCCAGCACTTTGGGAGGCCGAGGCAGGAGGATTGCTTGCGTTCAGGAGTTCAAAACCAGCCTGGGCAACACGGCGAAACCCTGTCTCTACCAAAGATACATAAAATTAGCTGGGCATGGTGGCAGGCGCCTGTAGTACCAGCTACTCAGGAGGCTGAGGCATGAGAATCACGTGAGCCCGGAGGAGGAGGTTGCAGTGTGTCAAGACTATGTTACTGCACTTCAGCCTGGGTAACTGAGTAAGACCCTGTCTCAAAAGAAAAAAAAATGAAAGGACTTTAATTATACATTAAATCCATAATTGGTCACTAGCTTTGATCCCATGAGAGAATCTGTTACTAGAGACATTGATTACACCAGCCTCCAAATGGTCCCCCTTACCCTTTTTTTTTTTTTTTTTTTTTTTTTTGATACGTAGTTTCACTCTTGTTGCCCAGGCTGGAGTGCAGTGGTGCGATCTCAGCTCACTGCAGCCTCTGCCTCCCGGGTTCAAGCGATTCTCCTGCCTCAGCCTCCTGAGTAGCTGGGATTACAGGCACCTGCCACCACACCTGGCTAATTTTTATATTTTTAGCAGAGACGGGGTTTCACCGTGTTGGCCAGGCTGGTCTCAAACTCCTGACCTCCGATGATCCACCCGCCTCAGCCTCCCAAAGTGCCGGGATTCCAGGCGTGAGCCACCGTGCCAGGTGTCCAGGAGATTTTCATCACCCCAGCAAGAAAGCTTTAGCAGCCCCTCCTCATTACCCTTTCCCCAGCCCTGGCATTGACCACAGACAGCTTTCTGCCTATTCTGGACATTCCATATCAATGGAGGTACAGCAGGTAGCCCTTCACGCCTGGCTTCTCTCACTCAGTGCAGTGCTCTTGAGGTCCGCTCAGGGAGGAGCACTTACCCCTGCTTTGCTTTTTTTTTTTTTTTTTTTTTTTTTTTTGAGACGGAGTTTCACTCTTGTTGCCCAGGCTAGAGTGCAATGGCATGATCTCGGCTCACCACAACCTCCACCTCCCAGGTTCAAGCGATTCTCCTGCCTCGGCTTCCTGAGTAGCTGGGATTACAGGCATGTGCCACCACGCCCGGCTAATTTTGTATTTTTAGTAGAGACGGGGTTTGTCCATGTTGGTCAGGCTGGTCTTGAACTCCCAACCTCAGGTGATCCACCTGCCTCGGCCTCCCGGAGTGCTGGGATTACAGGCGTGAGCCGTTGTACCCAGCCTGCCTGCTTCTCTTCTTTTCATGCCATGTCATATTCTATCGTGTGTATGGAAAGCACAGCATATGTGCATCCACCTCGGCTGATGGACGTGGGTTCTTTCTACCTTTTGGCTGTGATGAATAACGCTGCTGTGAACATCTGTGTGCAAGAATTTGTGTGGATGCATGTTTTCATCTCTCTTTTTTTTTTTTTTTTTTTTTGAGACTGAGTCTTGATCTGTCACCCAGACTGGAGTGCAGTGGGGCGATCTTGGCTCACTGCAACCTCCGCCTCCCGGGTTCAAGCGATTCTTGTGCCTCAGCCTCCCGAGTAGCTGGGATTACAAGTGTGCATGACCACGCCTGGCTAATTTTTATATTTTTAGTAGAGACAGGGTTTCACCGTGTTGGCCAGGCTGGCCTTGAACTCCTGACCTCAGGTGATCTGCCAGCTTCAGCCTCCCAAAGTGCTGGGGTTACAGGCCTGAGCCACCGCAACTGGCCTCATTTCTCTTAGGTTCATATACCTAGCAGTGGAATTGCTGGGTCCCATGATGACTCTGTGGTTATCTCTTTGAGGTACTCTTTCCTTTCCCACAGTGGCTGTACCATTTCACTGTCCCACTTAGCAGCGTATAAGCAGGGCAGGAGAGTTCAGTTTGTCCACATTCTCACCAGCACATGTTAATTTCCAGTGCTTTCATTCCGAGAAGTGGCATCTGTTTGTGGTTTTAATTTGCATTTCCCTGATGACTGATGATGTTGAGCATCTTTTCAGGTGTTTATTGGTCATTTAGATATCTTCTTTGGAGAACTGTCTGTTCCCATCCCTTGCCCATTTTTCAGTTGGGTTATTTGTCTTTGTATTATTGAGCTATGAGAGTTCTTTATATATTGTGGATCTAGAGTCTGTTAGATACTGGTTTGTAAATCTTTCCTCCCATTCTGTGAGCTGTCATTTCACTTTATGTCTGTGTCCTTTGAAGCACAAAAAGTTTTGATTTGTATAATGTCCAGTTGTCTAGCTATTTTCTTGATCCTGTCCTTTGATCACCTTTCTTCCTCCTAAGGTACAGAAATGAACACACTTTGCATAATCATTTTTTTTTTTTTGAAGAGACTAGGTCTCGACTTGCTGAAGAGCAGTGGCGTGAACATAGCTCACTGCCGCCTGCACCTTGTGGGCTCAAGTGATCCTCCCACCTCAGCCTCCTGAGTAGCTGGGACTAAAGGCATCCAGCACCAAGCCCAGCTAATTTTTTTTAATTTTTTATAGAGATGAGTTCTTGCTCTGTTGCCCAAGCTGGTCTCAAACTCCTGGGCTCAAGCAATCCTCCTGCCTCAGTGTTGGGATTATAGGCGTGAGCCGCTGCACCTGGCTGAGAAAACAAGAAAAAAATCTTAACAAATAAGTCACTCTCTGTCCAGAGGGCTGCGGATTTAAGGACCCAAACCTCTTTTTATCTTGATGGCTTTGGATGACATTATCCCTGACATGTCATTGTTATGTGACCCACCCTCTTAGACAGAATCTGAGGCCCTGGGCGCCCTCGTTGTGCTCAGCCGTGAGGTCCGTTTCCCCTGTGCTTAGTGGCCTGGGCTGCTATGTGCCGCCTGTGTTGTCCCTGCAGAATACAGCCAGGGTGTCTGTCTGGGGCAGCCTCTCTTCTAGCGTCCCATGTGGCTCATACTGTTCTGCCTTTGACCGTGAGAAGCGTGCATCTGAGTCCTCAGGTTAGCGCAGGAGTTCATGGACAGGAACTGGGGCCGCCTGCTCCCTGCAAGGCCTCTCCTGCTGGCTCCTGGCCAAGTCACAGATGATCTGTCCCTGCCCAACTCCAGCACCAGGTCCTGCTGGCCTAGCTGCTCCCAGGAAGCAGCAAACTCCCTGGATGGGGTGTCCCAGGCTCTGCTTTCCGGCCCTGCAGACCCTTCCCACAGCTGTCTCTCTTGAGGCTGACATCCCAGGTACACCCAGGCTGTCCCCTCTGTGGCCTGCTAGCCCCTACGGCCTGGGATTTGCTGCAGCTTCATCCCCTGGGCTCCCCTCCTGTGATTTGAGGACATCCACACCCCCTCTTCTCCCTCCCTGGCATGGTGTCCTCTATTCCTAGCATGCATGGGGCTGGCTTGGGGTTCCCCTTAGGGAGTGGTCCCCTCCCACTGTCAGGGAGCCCATGCTCAGCTCAGCTCAGGCCAGGTGGCCGTGCCCGCAGCCTGTCAGCAGCAGGTCTCACGTGCAGGCCAGAGGTGCTGTTTGGATTTAAGCTACTTGACTTTGAAGTTTCCCACAATCCCGGACTGGGCAGGCCCTCTCTTCGTGTTCTGTAGGAAGGATGCCTGTTTTTCATCTGCAGGACTAGGGCTCCAACCTTGGGTTCCCTGATCCAGCCTTTGACTTCAACAGTGCACTTCCAGAGCCTCAGTCTCCCCATCTCTGGAGTGAACATGGTTCCCATCTTGTAGGGCTTTTGCATGGCTGGAGTTGGTGTGCGACCCCTCCTCTGCCTGGAAGGGGTCTCACAGGTCAGGAATGAGGGGAACCCAGGTGCTGGCAGCTGCCAAGTGGAAGTTGCCCGTCCGTTTAGCATTCATCGTGAGCACCCACTACTTACACGCTTGAGAGGTGGACGAGGCCTTCGGCAGCATTCCTGGCCAGGGGCAGTGGGTCCTGAACTGGCCACTCATCCTCAGCCTGTGGTCAGTTCAGATCTGAGGCCGTGTCTGTGCTCTCACTGGGGTCCGGGAGAGTTGGTGGGCACCGTGCAAATGGGGGGATGCTCAGCCAGTGATGCCCCTCACCCCTGCCCAGAGAAGGAGTGCGCTGAGTTCATTCAGTGTGAGCTGTTGGGTGAGAGGAAATGTCAGAGGAGGCCAGGGGAGCTGGAGAGGTGGCCAGTGGGTTGGAGCCACCCCAGGTAGGGCTTCGTTAGGGCCTCTCCGGGATTTCCAGCCGTTGTGAGCCGAGGGGCCATTTGGTCCTGAAGGAGGCATTCATTTGTTCACTTATTCCTTCGTCAGCATTCACGCCCGCACTCATCATGGGCAGGGAGAGGACCAGGAAGGCTTTTCTGAGCTCCAGCTGCTCCTGATCCCAGTTGACCCCCGGGACCCTCTGTTACCAGTGGAGGGTGTCCAGGTTCTTGGCGCTTTGAACAAAGAATTGAACAAAACACACAAAGCAAGGACAGAATTAAGGAACAAAAGCAGAGATTTATTGAAAAAGAAAGCACACTCCCCGGGGTGGGAGCAGGCAAGCAGCTCAAGGGCCAGGTTACAGAATTTTCTGGGGTTGAAATACCCTCTAGAGGTTTCCCATTGATTACTTGGTGTACACCCTATGTAAATGAAGTAGTGGCCCACAATCAGTGTGATTGGTTGCAGAAAGCGACCAATCAGAAGCTGAAGTGAAGTACCCTATGCAAACATCTGATTGGTTGTGGAAAGTGACCAATCAGAAGCTGAAGTTACAAAGTTATACTCCTATGCAAATGAAGACTTGGCCCAACCAATTGTGGTAGGGGACGAATCAGAGGTCCTTGTAGTTTTTCATCTGCCATGCAGAAAAGAGGGGTTGCAAAGGAAGTAGCCTCTGGTCCTTTTGTTACTTGGGCATGGAATATTGGGGTCTTCCTTTGGATTTAGTTCTAGGAAGTCAGTGTGAATTGGCCTTAGGTTCCCTGCCTCCAGACCCTACTCTCCTGCCTCACCTCCTGCTGTATGTTCACATGGATCTCAGACCACAGACAAGGGTGCCGAGGCCCAGACAGGGGAGGGGTCTCGTCCAGAGTCACATGGCGTGCTAGCAAGCACTGGGGCCTGCCCTCCAGCCCTGACTTGCTGAGCAGACGCCCTCGGGTTCAGCCTCATGCCTTCTATGAAGACCCTACCTTCTCACCTGGTGCCCTGCTCTCTGGCATCAAAGTGGCCCTGCAAGTAATGCCTGTGGTAACTTTGAGACAGATGCTGCGTGGACGTGGGGATCACTCCATGAGGTTGAGGTCACAGCTTGGTCCTTGGCGGACCAGAGGACAGGTCACGGGGACAGTGGGAGAAGGTTGGGGGGACTGCTGGGGCGGGGGCTGCCTCGGGGCACCATTGTCTGTGATCACAGGGTGAACCTCAGCCTTGTTAATGCCACTGCGCTGATTTCACAGTTGTGCAAGGGAGGATGTTGGGCCTCAACGCCAGTCCTGTTACTAAGGGAAGCTGCTGGCCAGGAGCAGGGCCAGGCTCCAGGGCTGGAACCACTCAGCTGCGCTGTTAGCCTGAACCTCAGCTTCCCCATCCGTGTAATGGGGACACTAACATCACCTGTCAGGTGGCTGTGAACGGAGGCCTGTGACTGGCCTGCCTCAGCACTGCCCACAGAGCTGTGCAGGAACGTTAGTATTTTGCCCTGTGCTTCCGTGCACCTGCAGTACTGCCCGAGCCCCAGGCTCCGGTGATGGCCAGGTGCAGGAGCAGGAGCCATCTCCATCCCAGCACCTGAGTGCCAGTTCCCTCAGCCCAGGCCACGTCTCTGGGCGTCACTTAGCTCCCAGATCCCACACCCCATGGCATGGTGGGGGCAGCCAGCCCTGAACTGGGGTCCAGCCTACAGCTTCTCCAGGAATAAAAAGTACAGCCACCCCAAAAGGGCCTCTGAGGACTAGAGCATGCACTCACTGTGTATGGGGGGATGATTATTGCACCTCCACCAGCACCCCCAGATCCATGGTTAAGAGAGCTGACCGGAGCAGGAACAGGAGACTTTGTCACCCTCCGACTCCTGGTGGCCAGGGGCACAGTGAAAAGGGTAGGCAGCTTGCAGGAAGCAAGCCTTATTTGGGCTTTTTTTTCCCAGCATGTTGCTTTTGAAAACTCCAGCCAGTCCTCTCTTTGCACCACAGTGCAGGGCTTCCAAAATGACTACACATTGAAACTATGTGATCTTAGTAAACCACGGGGAAAATGACGATTGTTCCATAATCTTTAAAAACTTTTTTTTTTTTTTTTTTGAGACGGAGACTCGCTCTGTCACCCAGGCTGGAGTGCAGTGGTGCGATCTCGGCCCGCTGCAACCTCCACCTCCCGAGTTCAAGCAATTCTTCTGTCTCAGCCTCCTGAGGAGCTGAGATTATAGGCGCCCACCACCACGCCCAGCTAATTTTTGCATTTTTAGTAGAGACGGGGGTGTCACCATGTTGGCCAGGCTGGTTTTGAACTTTGGACCTCAGGTGATCTGCCCACCTTGGCCTCCCAAAGTGATGGGATTACAGGCATGAGCCACTACACCTGGCCAAAGCTTGTCAGAACATTGAAAGCTGTTGTACTATTGGTCTATTGGTTATAAACATAACCAACATATTTTACTGTTTGGTTGTAACCATACAGAGAAATGAAAAAGATTATATAGTAAAATGAATATTTAGTGCACTATAATTTAAAACACTGGGGCCAGATGCAGTGGCTCACGCCTGTAATCCCAGCACTTTGGGAGTCCGAGGCAGGTGGATCACCTCAGGTCAGGAGTTCGAGACCAGCCTGGCCAACATGGTGAAACCCTGTCTCTACTAAAAATACAAAAATTAGCTGGGCGTGATGGTATGCGCCTGTAATCCCAGCTACTGGGGAGGCTGAGGCAAGAGAATCACTTGAACCTGGGAGGTGGAGGTTGCAGTGAGCCAAGATCGCACCACTGCACTCCAGCCGGGGTGACAGAGTGAGATTCCATCTCCAAAAATAAAAATAAAAAATAAAACAGTGGGAACATAGTATTTTAAGCAGTGTTTGCCCGTTCAGAACATGATCATTTTTCATTGATTTGCTGCACTTCCATCTGTGTTGGCCAGTTGCTTTTTCTTGTATCCATTTTTACAGAATGCCACATGGGTTTCACACTGGCAGACAAGGAGGCAACACAGGTCACAATTTGCTGTCTGTGCATGAACTGCTGACAGATACTTAGGGACCAATCAGAGACTGACTTTGAAAGAAGTGTTGCAATTGGTCAGTGATCATTGTACACATCTGTTATCTACATTTTGATTTGTGGACTGGAGAGCGGGCAGCAGAACTTGTACTTAACCAGGATAACTGAAACTTGTATGTATCAGAACCATGCAAAGAGAGGACTGCCTATAATTCAGGACTGATTAGAAAGTTTTCCTAGGCCGGGTGTGGTGGCTCATACCTGTAATCCCAACACTTTGGGAGGCCAAGGCGGGTGGATCACTTGAGGTCAGGAGTTCGAGACCAGCCTGGCCAACATGGTGAAACCCCGTCTCTACTAAAAATACAAAAATTAACTGGGCCTGGTGGCGCATGCCTGTAGTCCCAGCTACTCAGGAGGCTGAGGCAGGAGAATCGCTTGAACACGGGTTCACCGCAACCTCTAGGTTGACATTGTGCCACTGTACTCCAGCCTGGGTGACAAAGCAAAACTTTGTCTCAAAAAAAAAAAAAAAAAGTTTTCCTAAAGGGAATAGCAACCTAAAAAGTAAGATTTCTGATGTATTTGGTTCAGAAGACTGTTGGGAGGTCATATCTGGGGCCTCAGCGCTGACAGTGCCTGTGTACTTTCAGCCTGGCTGGTGTGGAATGTGGTGCTCCCATTCTCTCAGGCCCTGGAGGTACGTAGGGAGGGAAGGAGGAATTGTCAGTGTTGAGTGCCAAGGTGGAGGTTCAGATCTCAGCTCTGGCGTGTCCCATGTGGACCTGGTCTGGTGTCTTGACCTCTGCCAGCCTCTCTTGCCTCCCCTGTAATAAAAGCGGAACCCCGGTGAATGCCTGCGGCTGGGTTAGTGAAGACTGAATGAGCTTCTCTGGAATAAAGAGTAAACACTTGGGAAGAAGCTCTGCAGGCGGAGAGAGGAGGAGCCTGTGGCATCCGGAATTTGGACAGGTGGAAGGCAGGAGCAAACCAAGTGTTGCAGGCCCAGCCCTGCCAGGTGTCTCTCCAGAAGGTGTGAGACGCAGAGGCCACTGTCTTCCCTCTGAGGACCCCTTGGCTTCCTCTGCTATGACATGAGTGCAGGGATCTAGTTGATGAGCTGCCACTGCGGACCATGGAGGCCCCGGTTGTGTGGCCGACCCAGCCCCTGCAGGTCTGGACAGGTGGGACCTGTCCACTACCCATGTTTTTGGGCTGGCTGAGCATGCTGATCTCCCCCTGCCCAGGAGGCCCCACCCCAGTCCCTGGGTCCCCCATGCCAGTGCCGTGTGGTCTGGGACTCACTCTTGTCTCACTTCCCACTCACAGGCAGCTGTTGAAGACAGAGCTGGGGTCCTTCTTCACGGAGTACCTGCAGGTAGGTGGGTCTTGCTCCAGCCAGGCTGGGCCTGCCTCATGAGCCAGCCAGAAAGCACAGGGGCTCACCTGCCCCCGGGGGTGTGGAGCGCCGGCTCCCCCACTGTCTGCCTGCAGTTCCAAGGACCTGCCTCGTTCCTTATCTAGCCACGTGGAATGTTGTGGAGGTTAAATAAGACGAGGTGAATTCTTTTTTGAGATAGTCTCACTCTGTCATCCAGGCTGGAGTGCAATGGCGTGATCCCAGCTCACCGCAACCTCCACCTCCTGGCTTCAAGTGATTCTCACACCTTAGCCTCCTGATTAGCTGGGATTACAGGTGCCCACCATCACGCCTGGCTAATTTTTGTTTTTTGTCTTTTGTTTTGTTGTTGTTGTCGTTGTTGTTGAGATGGAGTCTTGCTCTGTTGTCCAGGCTGGAGTGCAGTGGCGCGATCTCAGCTCACTGCAACCTCTGCCCCCCGGGTTCAAGCGATTCCCCTGTCTCAGCCTCCCCAGGAGCTGGGATTACAGGTACCCACCATCTTGCCCAGCTAATTTTTGTATTTTTGTAGAGACAGGATTTCACCATGTTGGCCAGGCTGGTCTCAAACTCCTGACCTCGAGGTGATCTGCCCGCCTCGGCCTCCCAACGTGCTGGGATTACAGGCGTGAGCCACCGCGCCCGGCCAATTCTGTACATTTCATATCGGTGGCATAACACGGCGTGCGGACTTTTGTCTGGACTCTTTCTCTTAGCATCAGGTTCTTTCTCATTGGAGCACAAGCCAGTGCTTCATTTCTTTGTGTGGAGATGGGCTGCATTTTGTGGTCCATGCTTTCAATGGCGGGTGCTTGGGTTGCTGAGACCACACAGCGTGGTTCTTGGCCGAGCCACCCCAGGCAGTGCGTCCAGGGTCCCCGAGGTAGGATGGCAACTGACGGGCCCGGCCTTTGGTAATCAGAGTCACCTCTTGATGCAAAGTCCTTTCTTCACTGTGGGACATGCCAGGCTTCTGCCTGCCCAGCTGAGCCCAGTGCAAGGAGCTCTAGGCCCTGCCCGCCTCTCGGGATGTCTGTGTGACCACCTCCTGTCTCGTGACAACCCAGGGTTGGGTCAGTTGCCCTCCTGGATGAACTGATGCTCAGGCCCTGCAGCAGGTGGACTGTGGGACCTCAGTGAGTCTCCTCCCCCTTTAAGCCTTGGCTGCTCACTGGTGGATGGACTCTCGGGGGCCATGCTGGCCAGGACACCCCAGGGCATCCACAAGGGCGGTGACAGCCCCTCTGTGTTTACCTTCAGAACCAGCTGCTGACAAAAGGCATGGTGATCCTTCGGGACAAGATTCGCTTCTACGAGGGTGAGTGTGGGCCCCTTGGTGGCCACTCTGGGCCATGCTGGGTCCTGGCTGGCTGCTGGACTGCTGGGCCTCGTGCTGGGGGCCTCTGGGTGCAAGGTGTGGCTCTCTGGTCCGGAGGGCTTGGAAGGAACACGTATAGCCTTAGGGCAGCAGGGCCGAGATCCTTACCCAGAGGGGACCCTGGGAGAGGGTCTGCCCCCCGAACTTGCTGGAGCCCAGGAGGGCTATGAGACGTCAGGGAAAAGCCCCCTGCTTCCCCTCCCTGCCCACAGGACTTTCTGGCCCTAGTGAGCTCTGTCCCCGCAGCCTGGGAGAGCCCCTGTCCTGGTCTTTGGGAGTCAGAGGAGAAGTGGGTTAGGGCTGAGGTCACCGATACTCACAGAGGAGGGGACAGGGTGGGGGACTCAGCTGAATTTTCTCTGTCGAGGCTCACAGCCACCCACTGGGACCTTCAGGTTATTGTTCCTGAGTGGGAGAGCACAGTGATGATAAGTGATTTGCCCAAGGCTACAGTGCACATCAGGGGTGGGGGCGGGACTCAAACCCAGGTCTGCCTGACTTTAGGGCACACACCCTTTGCCCTTCTCATGGCCCGGAGGTCCCCGCCGGCCTCACTGTGCAGGTCGGGCTTCCCGTGGCCGAGAGCCTCGGGCGGCAGCAGCAGTGTGCGCATCCTTGCAGGAGCGAGCTGCCCTGGGAGCGGGGTCAGGTGAGGGGGTCTACTCAGTTCCCATGGATGCTGCTTTGCTCGGGCTGTGCTGGGATCGGGCCTGCGCTGTACCCGTGTGTTGAGCACCTGTGCACTGGGCACCGGGCGTGTGCGTCCCTCCCTGCTGGACTGCCCCGAGTGTTTCACATCTACTAACTCCTTTGATTTCCGCAACCCTGTGAAGAAGCCACCGTTGTTAGCACTGAACGAATGGGGAAAGTGAGGCACAGTGTCCTGCCCAGGCCACACAGCTGCACCGTGGCAAGGCCAGGGTGCCAAGCAGGCCACCGGCTCCCGAACCCATACTCTTCACTCTGCTGCCCCAGGCTTCTCCTCCAGGTCTCCCTCTGACCCTGGGAAAAAGAGGTGTATTAGCCTACTCCACAGAGAAGGACACAGGCCCGGAGGCCTGGCATGTTCCAGGGGACCTTGGAGCTGCGTGTCATGGTCCTTCCTCACGTCCACTGAACATGTTGGGTGGGGCCAGCCAAGACAGGAACACAAAGAGAGGCCATGAAAACCATCAGACCGTCGGGGAGACATGGGGGTTCTGGGAAGGCTTCCTGGAGGAGGCAGCATCTAGATGGCAGGACAGAGCTGTGAGCATTTGGCACCTGAGGAAGATGGCCACCCACGCCCCTCGCTTGACGCGGCACATTCTGGTGGTGCCTGTACCTCCCACCAGATCTGGCCCAGGGGAGCCGGGGCTCTCGGAGAAGGGAGTTTTGTGTGGCTTGAAAGGAGCTCTGCCTGGCGCAGCCAGGTCTGCCAGGCCTCCCAGCAGGGGTGCCTGCCCAGCAGAAGGGGCAGAGGGCAGCCCTGGGAGGCCCAGCATCCTCTTCCGCCTCGCCAGCCCTTCCTGGCCTCCCCAGGCCTCAGGGACAGGCACTGGGCTCTACGCTGGGAGTCTGAGGCCCTGGCCTCCAGTTCCCATGTAGCTGCAGACACAGGGTTTCCTTTCCAGCCTCAGCACCCCTGTCTTAGCAAGGTGGGGTTGAACAGGCTCTGTCCACTTGAGTGTTCTCTACATGTCAGGCCCAGGTGACCTCTGGGGGCCCAGAGATGGAGGAGACCCTGGCCCTGCCCTTCAGGGACTCACAGCCCAATTGGGGACACAGACACGGACCTGAGGGTGACAGTTGAGTGTGATTAATGTCATTGTGAAGGAGTGTCCTGGGGAAGAAAGGGTTCATTCCACCTTGGCAGTCAGAGAGGGCTGCATGGAGGCAGTGGCCCTTGAGTAGGGCCTCAAAGTGTGGTCTGTTCAGGGGAACTTGTGGTCCCTTTTGGTCCCATGCAGTGGGGACATAGCCACCTCCACATCCTGATGGGGGGCCTCAGGGGCCTCCCCCTTCCTGCTCCCTACCCCTGCTTGGGTTCCACTGGGAGCTCTTCACTTTGAGCCTGCTCCTTGCAGCTGTCCCTACAGAGCCTCTACCAGAGGTGGGTGATGGCCCCCTGTGGGGAAGCCCCAGGACCTTGCCCCCTGCCCCTTCTCAGCCTCCAGGGAGGCCTTGGACTTCAGCCCCTGGGCAGAGCCGGTCCTGGAAGCGGAGAGCCTGGAGGAGTGGCCTTGAGGTGCAGGGCTGCCTCCCTAGGAAGGGGAGGAAGGCTGGACCGCGGCCGGGGTTGTAGTTTGATGGCCTCTGTGTGTGGCTTAAGGGAATCGGCTCCAGCTACAGCCGGGCAACTCCTTGGAAGCCAGAAACTTGGGAACTCCGGGCGGGAGCTCCTGGTCCTCTGCTGGGCCCTGGGATCTGCCGTCGCTCATCCACCAGGGAATCCAAACCCGGTGTGGGTCACGTGACCCAGCTGTGCAGCCTTACACGCTTGCCTCCATGCCTGTGCCTCGGCCGTCCCCGCGCCAGACACCCTTGACCTGGTCCACCCAGCGCGTGGCTTTTGTCACTGCCCTGCGCTCCTCACTGTTCCTGAGTCTCCTGACGGGCTGAAACAGGGTTGTTCGTTTCCAGGGCCTGCACAGGGCCCTCAGCACTCGGATAAAGAAAGGAAAGACGGACACCAGCCTGCGCCCACAGCGAGAACCCCAGAGTGGGAGCCAGCGTGGAGCCAAGGCTACTGCGGGGCCGCTCGCCTGCATCAGCCCCTGCTACTGCCAGGCTGGAGCCAAGGTACGGCGCGCACACACCCGGCCCCGTCCTGCCGGCAGCAAACGCCTAGTGCTGTTTCATCTGAGCTTTCGACCTGCCCACGTGGGGACGTGTATCACGCCCCTTTCATAGAGGATGCCACTGAGTCCACCTGGAGGAACTTCCTGGGGTCGCCCCATACCTGCCTCCGACTAACCCTACTGCCCCACAGAGGGACCCCCACAGGACAGTCCCCGGCAGAGAGCCCCAATAGCCACGAGGCTGCCCTTCCTGGCCTCTCGTCACCGTGTGGCTCCAGCTGGGGCCTGGATTCTGTTTTACAACATCTGCTTTCCGCAGCATTTCCGCCCCGTGGGCTGGAGAACAGCCTGCGCTGAGCAGAACGCGGGCCTGGCCGGTGCCCAGAGCCACCCCCCGGCCAGCCCGGGAACTGAGCTGCCTTTCTTCCTGCCGCGGCGGAGGGGAACTGAAGGGACTTTGTGTGTGGGCACAGTTCGGCGGGGCGGTGAGCATCCGTCCGTCCGGGGCATTCCTGCTGGCCCCCATCACCCTCAGAGCCAGGTGTGGGCTACCCGGGAGGGCAGAAGGCTGGCCACTGGGCTGGGAGCCAAAGATGGGACCCAGTCCAGCTCAGCCCCAGCCCCCAGGGCTGCCCCTGGCGGGGTCCCACTCCTAGTGCCCTCGAACCTACATGAACCTGGGGGCTTCTGGGAGTGGGGGCAGGGCCCAGAGAGTGAGAAAAAGGCAAAGGTCCCTGTTCAGCCTCCGCATTCCCATGGAAACCTCAAAGCATTTCTGGCCGGGGGCGCAGCCTGAGAGACAGCCGGCAATGCTTCCCTCTTCACTCAGAGGCGCCCACACCAAGATCTCTCTCGCCAGTTGCTCGTCTGGCTTCCAGGGGACAGCAGAGGCCTTGGGGACACGTCCTTGGACTGTGCATCCCTGGACCCAGCAGCCCTCATCCCAGCTCCGCTCAGTCCACGCAGAAAGGCCAAGGGTTCTGCACGTTGCCTCTCCCACAGGAACCCAGAGCCAGCTTGGGCAGCTGTCCCCGTCCCACAAGGGTCACTCACCCGGTGCATGGCACCGTTCCTCCCAAGGCCAGCAGAAATCCTGCAGAGCTGGTCCCGATGTCTGCTACCTACGTATCTGTTTCAGAGACTCACCTGTCAAGATGTGTCCCCATACCACTACGTCTGGCAAGCCCAGCTCCTATAGCCAGCTTGGTTGCTCTTCCTCCAGGAAGCCCTCCCTGCCTGACCCTCTGCACCCTCTTCTTCCTTCGACGTGGTGCTGCTATTGGAAGTGGTCTCCGTGGATCCCCAGACCTGACCACAGGCAGAGCTGGCCTGGCCCTGGGTCCTCTGGGCCACTGACTGTGGTGCACCCTTTCCTCGGAGGCTCAGCCTCTGTCTGCTTGGTGGCGGGTCGATCACCCCTGGCCACTGCCCTTATGATCCTGCTCAGTGTCCCACTTCCCTGTCATGTGATGGATGGGCAGCTGTTTGGGGCTCAGCTGGGTCCCCAGTGCCCAGCATCAGCGCCAGCACAGAGTAGGTGTTCTGTGAGTGTTTGTTGGAGGGGCAGATAGTGTGGGGGAAGGAGGGAGGAGGTCAGTGGGTAGATGAAATCAACTGCTTAGCCGGGTTGTTAGGAGGATCTGATGAGACTAGGATGTGAGTTGAAACTGCTGTGCCAGGCACACCTGTGTGGGTCTCACTTGTGCAGGTCTCTTGATGCAGGTCTCACCTGTGCTGAGTGTACCTGTGCAGGTCTCACCTGTGCCGGGTGTACCTGTGCGGGTCTCACCTGTGTCAGGCGTACGTGTAGGGGTCTCACCTGTGAACGTCTCACCTGTGCCAGGTGTATACCTGTGTGGTTCTCACTTGTGTGGGTCTGGTATGTGACAAAGGCCTGGGAATTGGCAGCTGTCATCTGCCAGGAGCAGACCCTGAGCCAAGTTCCCTGTGCCTTAGGCTCATTTCATGCCCTCAGCTCTGGGAGGCCAATCCCTTTACTGCCACATTTTATAAATGGAAGACTGAGGTTAAGCAGTGGGCCCAGGGCCATAGAACAGCTGAGCTGTGGAGCTGGACATCGACCTTGGGCAGGTGCCGCCAGGGGCCTGAGCCCAGGCCCTCCACTCCCGCATCCTCTGACGACCCATCCTGGGTGAGTGGAGGCATCTGCCAGAGCCAGTCAGGCCCAGTGGTGATGGCCCCCATGCCCACAGGACAGAAGCTGCTGGACTCACTGGCAGAGACCTGGGACTTCTTCTTCAGTGACGTGCTGCCCATGCTGCAGGCCATCTTCTACCCGGTGCAGGTGGGCAGCCCAGCCCTGGGGAGGGAAGCCCAGTGCCCCTGCTGTGCCCACCCTGGCCTCACTCTACAGAGGGGGGCCGCCAGGCTTGGGGACACACACACCTGCTCTGCTCTGTGCTGCTCTCCTTGGGCTACCTGAGTTGCTCAGAGCCTGTTTCCACCCCTCCAAGCTGCAGATATGGACGCCTCCCTCTCTGTGAATCCCCCAGCAGCGAGGCACAGCGTAGGGGCTCTGTGACAGTAACCCTTTCACTGCCAGAGGAAACTGAAGGGGCCTTCTATCCTTGGGACGGGGTCATCTGAGGAGAACGGGGTGGAGGGGCCTGAGGGTCGGCAGGTCTCTTCCCCCTGTGGGGTCCTAGGACCGGGAGAGGGGAGATGAGGACGCATGTGACCACAGCCGGTGGGGTGGGGTGCCTTCCGTCCACAGGGCAAGGAGCCATCGGTGCGCCAGCTGGCCCTGCTGCACTTCCGGAATGCCATCACCCTCAGTGTGAAGCTAGAGGATGCGCTGGCCCGGGCCCACGCCCGCGTGCCCCCTGCCATCGTGCAGATGCTGCTGGTGCTGCAGGTGGGCACAGTGGGCACAGGGTCGGGCATGGGGACCGTGGGGCAGTAATTGGGCTCAGGTCCCCACAGGCAGAGCATGAGATGAGGATTTAGGGGCACGAGACTTAAGGAAGGGCCCAATCAGAGGAGAAGCCTGTCAAGGCCAGGGACCGGGGAGCAGCTGGTCAGAGCTGTGGGTTCAGGAGAGCTCAAGCTGCAGACCCGTTCCTCTTGGGCACAGGGCTGGGCCTTTACACCCTGTGTCAGCCAGCCTGGGGCTGTGCCCACCCCCAGCACACACACGCACATACACGCTACACACATACCTGTGCGCACGCACATACTACACACGTGCACATGCATACACACTACACACGTGTGTGCACGCACACGCTACACACATGCCTGTGCGCACGCATACTACACACGTGCACACGCATACACACTGCACACGTGCGCACGCACGTACTACACACATGCACACATACACAGTACACACGTGCACACGCACATACTACACACGTGCTCACGCACATACTACACACGTGCACGCACATACTGCACGTGCACACGCACATACTACACACGTGCACGCACATACTACACGTGCACACGCACATACTGCACACGTGCGCATGCACGTGCACACGCACATACTACACACGTGCACATACACACTACACACATACTTGCACGCGCGCACACACAGTGTCCCAGTCATTTCTGCCCAGAGGGCTTTTGTCAGTGGGTCAGCTCTGGGGAAGACACTCTGAGAGCTGTTAGCCCCCCTCACAGCAGGTGGGGAGGGGTGCCTGCCCCAGAAAGGAGTGGGGCCCCCAGTGGCATCCACCGCAAGCCGGGGGTTTCCGCACACGGCCCTTCCCAGGCACCACACTTTGCAGTTGGCCGGCTCATATACTGTCGCAGGACCACACAGTCACTGCCGGCCACCCCATTTTACAGGTAGGGGACCCAAGTCCTGCTTGCTATGAGCTAACAAGGGCGGGAGCCCAGCTTCACCCCGGCTCTCGCAGGTGCAAAGCCCTTTTTATCGTTCTGAATCCCTGTGAAGCTCTTTTAAAATTAGGGTCTGTGGGGACACTCGGGACCCTCGCAGGGCAACCAGAGCAAGGAAGGGGCGGCCAGTGTGGAGCTGTGCAAGGTAGGGGCTGCCCTGGGTAGAAGTTGAGAGAGTTTAGGTCAGGCCTGGCTGGGTTGAAGCGGGGACCCTTGAGAGACTTTGCTGTGTCAGCTGCAGCTTCCTGGTCTTTAACAGAGGGACGCCTCCTCCCCGGCAGGACAGATGAGGACTTGGTCATTCACAACCAAGTCACTGCTCCTACAGGCAGACAATTCCAGGGACACGTGGGGTCCCCTGCATTAGTGTAGGTGACCTTACTGAGGGCACCTGTGGAGTGCCACCCACCCCTTGTTGTAACACAGGCCAGGACATAAGAGCCTGTACCAGCCCCGAAACCCCAAGAGTTCAGGTGACTTTGCTCACCCCCAGGGACGTGGCCTGGACCGTGCCTCACTCCCTGCCTGGAGTGGCCTCCCACAGCCATCCCAAGAGTCCTGGGTTAGTCCTCGCCTCTGGCTGGCTGGATTGTCACTTACAATTGTACCTGGGTGTGGCCGGGTGCGGTCACTCATGCCTGCAATCCCAGCACTTCGGGAGGCCAAGGCGGGCAGATCACAAGGTCAGGAGATTGAGACCATCCTGGCCAACATGGCGAAACCCCGTCTCTACTAAAAATACAAAAATTAGCCGGGCATGGTGATGCATGCCTGTAGTCCCAGCTACTCAGGAGGCTGAGGCAGGAGAATCACTTGAACCTGGGAGGCAGAGGTTGCAGTGAGCCAAGATGGCACCACTGCACTCCAGCCTGGTGACAGAGCGAAACTCTGTCTCAAAAAAAAAAATTCTACCTCCGTGTATCTTGTGCCTGAACCCCCTGACAGCCCCTTGAGGCCTGCTGTCTTCCATTCATTCATTCATTCACTTATTTAATGAGTGCAAGCACTCGTTATAAGTCAGCTTTCTCCCAGCCCTCTTTGCTGGGTGCTGAGGTCCCAGAGCTTTTGTCCCAGCTCAGCTCACAGCTGGGTGAGCAGCCTCATCTCCCGGGCCTTGGCTCAAATACACCTGGAGGTAGCGGTGAGCCCTTCAGAGCTCCGGATGAGGGGAGATGATGGCCTGAGCCAGTGATGGGAAGAAGAGAGTGGGGCTTGTGAGGAGGTGCCTGATGGATGGGGACTGCACCTGGCCCCATGGGGCAGGGAACCCCAGGTGAGCAGCTTGGCCCTCCCTGCGTGGGGTCAGCCAGTGTCTCTGGAGAGACTGTCCAAAGCCTCTAGGACTCTTGAGTACAGGGCCCCTCCGAGGGGTGGAAGGTGCAGAACACCCATCTCATCTGGCCACAGGGCCTTTTTCCAGGGCACACCATGGTCTCCCAGATCACGACGCTGCTGTGAGCAGCAGAGTGACTCAGGCCACATGCTCTGAGAGGGGCTGGGAGGCCACCGTGGGCCCTGCCATGGGGACAGAGAGCATGTGGGAATGGGGAGGCGGGAGGCAGAGGACAGGCTGTCTGGTGGGTGGGACATATGGTTGAGAGCCTGGAGCCACCGAGCTCAGGTGCATGACCCCCTACCCCCTGCCCCACTCTCCTGCAGGGGGTACATGAGTCCAGGGGCGTGACTGAGGACTACCTGCGCCTGGAGACGCTGGTCCAGAAGGTGGTGTCGCCATACCTGGGCACCTACGGCCTCCACTCCAGCGAGGGGCCCTTCACCCATTCCTGCATCCTGGGTAGGGGTCCGCCTGGGCCTTGGGCTGGGGCAGGGGTGACCACGGGCCCCATCCATTGTGAACAAATGGGCAAGCCGAGGCCCCACGACAGAACCAGGATCTGACTCCAGACTGGTTCTCAGCCGGGCAGCAGCCCCCAGCCTGCCATGTGCTGGCCTGGACGTGGGGATCCGTGAGAGTGGGCACACACCCTGAGCGGTGATGTGGCAACACCTTGGAGAGCTCTACCAGACCTCCGTGTTCCCCAGGAGGCCACATTCATGTGCAGTCTTGAAAGTCAGAAGTGGGCCAGGTGGAGTGCTCGGAACATGCAAATGCCGAAGCCTGAGGACTCCTGGCTCAGTTAGGGGACCCAGGCTGGGAGGGACTCGGCCTGGGGGTGGGCAGGCTGAACCCTGTGGGCAGCATCCCGGGACTGCCTGGCGCGTCCAGCACAGCTGGGCACGTTGCTCGCTTGACGGAGGGCCTCTGGGTTCCTTCAGCAATGTCCCTTGAGTACCTGTTGTGCCCCAGCCCGAGCCCACGCCCTTCCCCTCCAGCGAAGGAGGCCGACCAGTGAGTCCCCTCCACGGCCCACCATTAGCTGGAGGCTGGGAGCTTCCCAGGCAGAGGGGACAGAGCTGGGGCAAGGCCCACTTGGGACTGTGCCCTCCTCATCCAGAGGGGCTCCCCATCCCCACCTGCTGGTGTAAAACCTGCCCACTGGTGTGTCTCAGCTCAGGCAGTGCCCTGGCTGCTGGAGAACTTTGAGCCACCCAGGCTTGGTGTAGCCCTGGATGGCAGGACCCCAGCCCCTGCCTGATGGGACCTCCATCCTCTGGTCCGGGAAAGGCCCCTGAGCCGCTCGTGTGTGTCTCCTGCCACCTGGTGGCCACTCTTGGGACTGCAAGGTCCTGAATGGGAGCCTGAACCCTGCCCCCCCACCAGCCTTGGCCACCCGTGCCACTGCCTCCCGCCCAGATGAACCAAGGGGCCTCCTCCCTGGGTCCCCACGTCTACCCTCGGCCCCCACAGTCTATTACTCTCCACGTAGCGGCCAGCGAGGCCCATTTACAACTGCCTGGCTGCAGGCTACCCGCATCCCCAGGATGGAATCCCCACCTTGACCTTACATGGAGGGCCTGTCCCCATCTGCTCCCATCACAGCCCCACAACCTGGCCCCATGGCTCGCCTCTGTGGGCTTCTTGGCCCCCCCCCATCCCCTTGGACACCAGCTCCAGTGGGGCAGGGGCTGCGCCTGCCTGGGAAAGTACAGGTGTCCAGCAGGTGCCAAAGTCCATATACTTCCACAAGTGGGGAAACTGAGGCACGGGGGTGAGGTAACTTACCTAAGGTCAAACACAGGTCGCTGGCAGGGTGCAGGTTCAAACCCAGGCATTTGACTTGAGGTCCTGTGTGACCAGGCTGGGCCTAGGCTGGAGAAGAGAGACTGGAACCTGAGCTGGTGTCAGGGCTTGTGGCGGTGGGACCTGCTGAGCTGGGCCCGGGATCGGCGTGGGTCGGCCCTTCCCTGCAGCTGCCCCTGCACAGGGACCCAGTGTGCAGTGAGCAGCAGGTGCCAAGGCGGGCGGGGACCCAGGTGGCCTCTGGTGTGACAGTGCCCATGTCTCTCCCCAGAAAAGCGCCTCCTCCGCCGCTCCCGCTCGGGGGACGTGCTGGCCAAGAACCCCGTGGTGCGCTCCAAGAGCTACAACACGCCTCTGCTGAACCCCGTGCAGGAGCACGAGGCGGAGGGCGCGGCGGCCGGCGGCACCAGCATCCGCAGGCACTCTGTGTCGGAGATGACGTCCTGCCCCGAGCCTCAGGGCTTCTCCGACCCGCCCGGCCAGGGCCCCACCGGGACCTTCAGGTCCTCCCCGGCGCCCCACTCAGGGCTCTGCCCCAGCAGACTGTACCCCACGACCCAGCCCCCTGAGCAGGGCTTGGATCCCACCCGCAGCTCCCTGCCCCGCTCCAGCCCGGAGAACCTGGTGGACCAGATCCTGGAGTCCGTGGACTCGGATTCTGAAGGGATTTTCATTGACTTTGGCCGGGGCCGGGGCTCTGGCATGTCCGACTTGGAGGGCTCTGGGGGCCGGCAGAGTGTCGTGTGAGGCCTCACAGCTGGCCTTGAGTTTTTACTGACACGTCCCTGTGTGCGGGGGTGTCCATGTGGCGTGTGTGTGAGTGAGACTTTTTTACTGCATCCCGTCCCGCCAGCCCTGTCGGCCTCGTCACTGGCCTCGGTCACTTTGTATTTCTGTCTTGTTTGGAAATACCATCAGCCTTCCTTGCTCGGCCCAGGTCTGTTTCAGGCATCTGAGTCGGCGTTTACCCAGGGGCCGGGTCAGAGACGGGGGTCGGCCGCTCGCTCCCACGCTCCTCCTGCCCCAGCCCTCTGGTGTCCACACCTGCCCACAGAGAATGTGAACCCAGTGGGCTCTGCCCACGCCGGGCCCCAAAGTGACCAGACTCCAGCACACCTGTCTCCTCCTGCCTGGGGTGGCCATGGGGTTGGAAGGGGGTGGAATAAAACCTGTCAACCTGGCTCATGTCTGCAGTGCCTGCCCTGGGGATGCCCCTTCAGGGTGCTCACCCTCAGGCCTTCGCTCCCTTCTAGGGAGCGCAGGTTTCCAGGGTCTGCGTGGAGGGGGCAGACCTGTGCCTGTTGTCCAGGCCTCCCTACTGCTCCACCGTCCCTGTCCCTGATGGGAGGACCGGGAGGTTGTGGAAGGAAGGGCTGGGATGCTAGGGAGTGGGGCTGGCCCTGCTGCACAGGAGTCTGGCCCTGACTTTGCCCCTGGCCTTAGCAGGGATGGACTCACTGAAGCCTGGGAAGGAGGGAAGGAGGGGTGGGGGCGGGATCTGCCAGCTCCTCCCATGCTACAGAAGCATCCAGGTGGCCTAGGGGGTGGGGGTGACCTGCTGAAGGCCATCCGGCCTGGGAAGCACAAACTAACACCTGCTCTGACCTCCCCTGCAGCCTCACTATCCCCAGACAGACTTTCCCCGGGCCCTCAGGTGGGCAGGATACCCCATCAGCCGTAGCAGGCAGGGCTCTTTGTCTCCCCATCAGTGGGGCCCGAGTGTTACTGAGAGCCAAAGGCCAGCCCAGCACCACGGGCACCCCTACTATCGGGGCAGGAGCTGAGCCTGGGGCAGCCTTCCCTAGCCACCCCCGCCGTTTTAAAGCATCGGGTCAGCGTGGCCTCCATGGGGAGGGGTGGAGGGGTCTCTAACGGCGGGCGCCTTTCCACACCCCGTTCACCTGCTGATCTGCCACCCCCACAGCCTTCCATGTGCTCGCTTCTCATGGCGTTTTCTCGAGGTGGGGAAGGAGTGCTGAGCAAATGAAGGACAGGCCCAGGGCAGGGGAACCAGGTGTGATTGGAGGGAGAGGGTGGGTGTGAGCCGGGCGTGAGCAGGAGGACGTCACCTGACCCCTGAGTCACGGCGGGAGCTGGCCCAGGCTGTCTCCCAGCAGAGCCTTCTGGATGGAGGAGTTTCCCTCTCTGGTAGGAGAAGCAGACCTGGTGCCCCTGCTTCAGCATAGGATAGGAGGGTGTAGGGGTGGGGGCAGGGGGAGCTCTGGCTTTCTGACTCTGCTGAGCCACAGTTTTGTCGTCTGTGATACGGGTGCATACCAACCCTGTGGAGCTCTCTGAAGCTACTCGGAATGGGTAATATGCCCCAGGCAGGGCTCAGCTGGGCAAGTAGGGGAGCAAGAGCAGCCTCGGGACCCAGGCCTGGGGGACAGGTAGTCGTTGAACAGAAAGCCAGAACCTGGTCTGAGAACCACTCAGCCAGGCTGATGAGGCCGAGATCCGTGGACCAACCTCTTTGGCTCCCAGCTCCATCATGGAGCCCAAGGTGGCCTGAGGCGGGGAGTAGTGGGTGACCATTAGCAACGTGGGCAGAAGGGTTCCCAGCGGTCACCTCAAGGCAGGAGGACCAAAGACCAGAAGCCGTGGCAGGGAGTTGCTGTCTGGGCTCTGTCCACACCAGGGTGCTAGACCCTGTGTTCTGTCCCCTGAGTGGTGGGGGTTCCATCGTGGGGAGTCGAGCATCCCTGGCCCCTGGATGCTGCCGGGCCTGGGGTGGCCCAGGGACTGGTGGCCCCTGCTGGCTGGCACTTAGGCCCTTGGCAAGGCGGTCCCTAAGCTCTCAGTCCTCCTGCCCTGGGGCAGGAGGGGAGGTCCCTGGGCAGCAGCCAGCAGCATCCCCAACCACAGATTGGGGGGCTGCAGTCCAGGAGGGTGGGTACTGGGCCTGGGCCCTGCAGCAGCTCACAGGACTCAGTGGGGGCCCCGAGGAGGTGAGGAGGCTGCACTCCCACTCCCAGAAAGCAGCAGCCCACCAAGAGGGGGTGTGTGTGTGTGTTCTAGCCTTGTTCCCAAAGATGTCAGAGGTGATCTGCATTCAGACATCTTATAAATTGGTAAACACCTGTAATCCCAACAGAGTCTCGCTCTGTCACCCAGGCTGGAGTGCAGTGGCGCAATCTCATCTCACTGCAACCTCTGCCTCCTAGGTTCAAGTGATACTCCTGCCTCAGCCTCCCGAGTAGCTGGGACTATAGGCATACATCACCATGCCCGGCTAATTTTTCTATTTTTAGTAGAGACAGGGTTTCACCATGTTGACCAGGTTGTTCTTGAACCCCTGACCTCAGGTGATCCACCCACTTCGGCCTCCCAAAGTGCTGGAATTACAAGCATGAGCCACTGCACCCGGCCCTTATTTATCTTTTAAGGAATAGAGTGACTCAGGGAAGAGGCGTGGGAGACCATGTGCTCCATCCTGTTTGGTCTTCAAGGCATCCTCCTGGAGAGCTGCGCCTTGTCACAGAGTCAGGGCTCGATGAAATTATATTGACAACAGAAATGAGCAGACACGGCTTCTTAACATTTGCTGTTCTGTTTCCCACACCCTAAGTTTTGTTAAAAGAGTGAAATCACTAGTTAATTAGTTAGTGGTTGGTCTACCATCGGCATCACCGGGGTGTCCAGTGGGGTGGATTCCTCTGCATCTCCAGGGCTGGGGTTCTAGAAACTGCTTTATCGTTGTCTTTTGTGTGCTTGTTGTAAGTTTTGTGCAGGATTCTCGTGAATGCTCTACCCCTTACTTCTCAAATGCACAATCTCAGGCCCTGGCCCCATCTGCTGACCCTAAATCTGCATTTCAGCCCCGCCTTGGGGTCCGTGGGCCTGCCGGGACATGTGAGCCTCACCTGCACTGTGACAGCGTCTGGGGTGGAGGTGGCACTTAGGAAAACCCAGGGTGGGTTACGATAGGCTTCCCAGTGACCCTGACTGCACCCCTGCTGAGAGCTCAGATTTGTTTGGGCGTCTGTGTGTGTGTGTGTGTGTGTGTGTGTGTGTGTAAGTGGGTAGGTGTGTGTGTCTGCACGCACGCACAAGTGTTTGGGTGTGTGTGTGTGCGCGCGCGAGTGGATGGGTGTATGTGTGTGCATGTGTGTGCGTGTGTGTATGTATGTGTGTGTGTGTATGTGTGTGTGTGCAAGTATACACCACACAGCAGCTAAGCCCTGGTAGGAGGTCTCAGAGGCGGGTCCGTTGGAGTGCTGATGCCCACCCCGCGTGCCCTCTCAAGCACCCACTTTGGACCCCGTGATATTCATCTCCAGAAGGACTAGCTCCGTTTCAGGAAAGTGCTGCTGGGTGGGCTGTGGCCCAGGAATCACGAGGTAGGGGGCAAACGTGCTCTCTGGATGTGCCGGCCCTGGGAAGAGGAAGAGGAGGAGTCCCAAAGGTGGAGATGCCTGCAGCCAAAGGCCCTCCCAGAGAAGGGAAGACTCCAGAAGAAGAGAGAGGGACTGGGAAGCGTGTAGGCCAAAGGGGTGCCCACAATAAGCGCGGGCCCATTTGTCATTTTCCATCTGACCATGAAAGTAATAGCTTACGGCCAGGCACGGTGGCTCACACCTGTAGACCTAGCACTTTGAGAGGGCAAGGTGGGTGGATTGCTTGAGCTCAGGAGTTGGAAACCAGCCTGGACAACAGGGTGAAACGCTGTCTCTATAAAAAATATTTTAAAAATTAGCCAAGTGTGGTGGCCCGTGCCAGTAGTCCCAGTACTCTGGAGGCCGATGTGGGAGGATCACTTGAGTCTGGGAGGTTGAGGCTGCAGTGAGTCGTGATCATGCCACTGCACTGCAGCCTGGCCAACCGAGTGAGACCCTGTCCCTGCCACAAAAAAAAAAGTTGGCCTATAATTGAGACTTCTGGGTCTATACCCAAAAGAATTGGAAGCAGGATCTCAAAGAGATGTCTGCACACCCATGTTGATAGCAGCATGCTTCACAACCGCCAAAAGGTGGAAACAACAAAGTGCCCATCGTTAGCTGAATGGATATGCAACGTGGTCATCCATACAAGGGAATATTCTTCAGCCTCGGAAAAGAATGAAGTCCAAATAATAATAATAATGAAGTCCTGATACATGCTACAACATGAATAAGACTTAAAAACCTGATGTGAGGCCGGGCGCGGTGGCTCATGCCTGTAATCCCAGCACTTTGGGAGGCAGAGGCGGGCAGATCACGAGGTCAGCAGATCAAGACCATTCTGGCTAACACGGTGAAACCCCGTCTCTACTAAAAATACAAAAAGTTAGCCAGGCGTGGTGGCCGGCGCCTGTAGTCCCAGCTACTCGGGAGGCTGAGGCAGGAGAATGGCGTGAACCCGGGAGGCGGAGCTTGCAGTGAGCAGAGATCGCGCCACTGCACTCCAGCCTGGGCGACAGAGCGAGACTCTGTCTCAAAAAAACAAAAAACCTGACGTGAGGTGAAAGAAGCCAGCCAGGAAAGACCACATACTGGATGATTCCATTCCGAGATGTTCAGAATAGGCAAATCCACAGGGACAGAAAGTAGCGTGGTGGTCGCCAGACCCTGTGGGAGGGGGGTTTAAGGAGTCGTCGATGGGTTTCGAGTGTAGTTTTGCAAGATAAATAGAGTTCTGGAGATCGGCTGCTCAGCGACATGAATGTGACTTAACACTACTGAACTGCCCACTTTATTGTGTGTATTTTACCACAGTAAACACACAAGGAAGGGGAGAGGAGAGGAGGGGAGGGGCGCAAAGGAGAGGGGGAAGGGAGGGAAGGAAGCTTCCACCTTTTGGCTGTTGTGAAGAATGTTACTATGAACACGGGTGTACAAATATGTCTTTGAGATCCTGCTTCCAATTCTTTTAGGTATAGACCCAGAAGCCTTTTTTTTTTTTTTTTTTTTTTTTTTTTTTTTTTTTTTTGAGACGGAGTCTCACTCTGTCGCCCAGGCTGCTGGAGTGCAGTCTCACAGTCTCGGCTCACTGCAGCTTCCACCTCCCGGTTTCAAATAATTCTCCTGCCTCAGCCTCCCAAGTAGCTGGGATTACAGGCATGCACCACCACACCCAGCTAATTTTTGTATTTTTAGTAGAGACAGGGTTTCACCGTGTTGGCCAGGATGGTCTCAATCTCTTGACCTCATGATCCACCTGCCTGGGCCTCCCAAAGTGCTGGTTTCACAGGCATGAGCCACCGTGCCCAGCTAACCCAGAAGTCTTAATTATAGGCCAACTTTTTTTGTTTGTTTTTTGTTTTTTGTTTTTGCAGTGGGGACAGGGTCTCCCTCTGTTGCCCAGGCTACAATGCAGTGGCATAATCACAATCAGTCTCACTGTAGCCTCAACCTCCCGACTCAAGTGATCCTCCCACCTCAGCCTCCAGAGTAGTTGGGACTACAGACACATGCCACCACACCTGGCTAATTTTTTTTAATAAGGGAGGGAGGGAGGAAGGAAGGAAAAGGGAGAGAAGGAAGGAAAGGAAGGAAGGGAGGGACGAAGGGAGGAAGGAGAAAGAAAGGAAAGATAGAGAAGGAAGGAAAGGAGAGAGGAAAGGACTCCTTCCTTCCTTGCAGTCCCTGTAGCTGCTTTCCTCAGGGAGCGTGAACTGATCATCTTGGCCCCTCTACTGAGACTGGAGTGGAGGGACACAGCACTCCATCGGGGGACCGTGGTCCCCAACTCCAGGACTGTCCAGCAGTAAAGCAGGCAGTAGCCTCAGGAATGCTGGGAGGAGTAGGGAGGATGCCGAGGCACAGGAGCCTCTGCCAGGGATGCAACTGACACAGACTGGAGATGAGCGCCTAAGAATCAGGATGCTCTTTCTGGTCCCCATGTAGCTGGGGGTGGCGATATGACCAGCCCTGGCCAGTGAGTTCTAAGTGGAAGTGATGCGGGGCGCTCTAGAGCTGGAGCATTTCATTGCCAGACACAGGCCCCTCCAGGACTGTCCTTCCCTCTGCCACGGTGGTTGGCAGTGTCCCAGGCAAGCCTGCTCCAGCAGGCAGACGTGTGGCCTGGATAAGAAGGCCGGCTACGGTGGTAGAGGCCCCTGTGATTGGGAGATGCTTGTTGCTCGGCACAACCAGGTTTGACTTGACGCTACGCTCCTTTTTCCCAGTACTCTAGAATCACATAGTCCTTGAGTGGGGAGGAGGCCAGCATGGGATATTTCATTGTATATATTTATGTATGTCATACACTACCCTCATGGGCAGAGCCAGGACATCCAGGGTCTGATCCTAAGTTGGGCACTGTGTGATATTGCGCAGGTCGCCCTGTCCTCAGTTTCCCGATCTATAGCCAGGATCTTCCCAGCTATGAAATCAGTGACCAGCACTGTTTCTTTGCCTGTCTGTGCACCGTGGACTCACATGCAGAGCAGGGCTGTTAGATTGTAAACTCCAGACACCAGACGTCTCTGACAAAGGAGCTCCGTGCAGATGACAAGCATCGGGCAGATGCGTACTTAATGGTTTTTGACCTGAAGGTGATAATGGATTAATAATAAACGGATGGTTTTACCCCCAAGAACCCTTCTTCTCATTGACTGATATGTTTGCAGAGAGCTCAGAACTGCTCTCACAGGCTGTAAAAAGCTATAAAAATGTAAACTATCATTGACATCATCTGCAAGAAGAATTTCTCATACTGACATTTCTCTTCTCACAATGGGGATTCATGTCAGCCTGTGTTTGGTGGGGGAGGAGGCCAGGGGAGTGTAAAATATGAGGATGCAGGATCAGGCAGGCTCTGATTTGCAAGCAGCTGAGGCAGATGCCAATGACCATGCAGAGAAGGAGTTTATTGAAGAATGTTGCGAGCTCTTACAGCTGTGATGAGGTGGGTGAGCCAAGCCCACTTCCAGGAACGGTGTCCCAAATCACCCCACACGACAGTGGGCCTGATGGGAAACCGGCAGCATTGCAGCCACGGAACGGGGAAGGCACCCATCATATGGGGATGCTCCCACTGCACAGATGCTCCCATTGCACAGATGCTCCCACTGCACAGAGAGGCGCCCATCATATGAGGATGCTCCCACTGCACAGATGCTCCCATTGCACAGAGAGGCGCCCATCATATGGGGATGCTCCCACTGCACAGATACTCCCACTGCACAGAGTGGCGCCCATCATATGGGGATGCTCCCACTGCACAGATGTTCCCATTGCACAGATGCTCCCACAGCACAGAGAGGCGTCCATCATATGGGGATGATCCCACTGCACAGATGCTCCCACCATGCAGAAAGGCTCCCATGATATGGGGATGCTCCCACTGCACAAATGTTCCCACTGCACAGATACTCCCACCACACAGAGAGGCGCCCATCATATGGGGATGATCCCACGGCACAGATGATCCCATTGCACAGATGCTACCACTGCACAGAGAGGCACCCATCATATGGGGATACTCCTGCTGCACAGATGCTCCCCACACACAGAGATGCCCCAGTTACGCTGGAACAAACCCCACTGCCACCAGCGCCAATACCCATTGTATTCCAGGCACTTCACTTTGTAGCCACTGTGTCCTCCCTCACCATCCAAGCTGGGCATCGCTGGGGGCACCCTCTCCAGGGTTATGAATTCTAGGGCAGCCTCCTCTCTCAGGGTGGACATCAGAATGGTGCAGTCTGTCACTGTCTGGTCTCTGGTAGCAAAGGGACTGGGTGAACCCGTTGTCAGGCCACCTTGGGGCTGTGAGATGTCTGTAAGGTCGGGAGTGCCAGTATGGTAAAGGCATTTGAGGGGTGGGCAGGTCGGTGCACAAGATCAGCGTCCACCCTGCTGTCAACCAGGGCAGCAGGAGCATGGCTGCCTCAGCTGCAAATCAGAAGGGTTTCCATTATTGGACCCAAAGATCCCAGAAAACCCAGTGGAGGCAGTTTGCAGGCGGTACTAACCACACAATGCATTTGCTCTGACACGGGACCAGGGCACGTAGTAGACGGGCAGGGGTCAGGGAACCTGCCTGGGATTCTGGGCCAGGCTACACAGGGATAAAGCAAGCCCCTTAACCGACTGGATCCCAGGATCCTGGCCCATAAAGGGAGAGGGTTGGAAGAAGATCTTCCACATCCCTTTTGCCCTAACCTGGCAGTCATACACCCAAAGCGGGGGGCAGTGTTGGCTTCGTGGTTTTAATAAGGTTAAAAGCAGGCCAAGTCTTAGCTCAAGAAGCTGGCAGGCTGAGTTAATTCTGGAGAAAACAAATGGGAAGCCCAAGACCTTGGACATAGATCTTTTATTCCCTCCTCCTTGAAATTCTCCATCCCCAAGCGCTTATTAATGTGGGATTTGCTGGTTGGGGGGAGAACCAACTCTCCGACTTCAGAAACATTTGTAAGAGCAAATTTAATAAAGCTAAGAATAATACCATTCAGATGTAATTCCTTTATTTTGCATGATTATTCCTTCTTTTCTATCGCAAGGCATTTGAAATGCAAGGAGTTATTGGGAAAGCAACAAAAGGAAATGGCTAACTGGTTGATTACTGACTAACAGTGCTTGGGGAAAAACAGAAGAAAGAACTTGAAAAGGGAACCAGCCTGGGTTGTACAGTTCTTTTATATTTCTTTTTCCTTTGATTATGAATGGCAGAACACACCTGCATTCTTTGCCACACAATCATTCGGTATTGTTGCTTTATTGTATGTATGTTAATATCGCTAAGCTATGGGGTGAAATTTGTATGAGATTTTCACAAAACACAAATGCAAGGAGGGTGATATTTCCCCTGACATCTCTTAATACTGTGAAATTATTCTGCCAGCCATAGGCCGACTGCGGGGGGGGGGTTTCCCTTACTCCCGTCCAAAGTCGCTTTTTAAAACAGAAACCCTGCAAATTGCCCTTCTTTCATGAGGGCCGGATCATACATTGGTATTATAAAAGATGTTTACATTCCACAAAAGGAGAAGAGAACCCTGCACCCAGCGCCAGATGAAAACAATCCAGTGTGTGTACGTTGCTGGAATAAGACATTGTGACTTCCTTGTCATGTTTTGAGAGCAATGAAGTGTTACCACTTCGAGTCCTTCGAGAGCCAGGAAAGTACAAAATAATAACACAAAAATTGTGTTGTGTTAGTTGAACAGGCCACAGGCTAGGATGGCTATGAATTCTTTGCTCAGGAATAAGGCAGCTGCTTGAGTGTTGAGAGAATGAGATGGAGGTTGTCCGTTCATATTGTCAGAGATGTTTGAACCAAAACGACTCCATCTTGAATAGGGGCTGGGTAGAATAAGGCGGAGACCCACTGGGCTGCATTCCCAGGAGGTTAGGCATTCTTAGTCACAGGATGAGATAGGAGGTCAGCACAAGCTACAGATCACAAAGACCTTGCTGATAAGATAGCATGCAGGGCCGGGCATGGTGGCTCACAGCTGTAATCCCAGCACTTTAACAAGCCGACGCGGGTGGATCACCTGAAGTCAGGAGTTCGAGAGCAGCCTGGCCAACATGGTGAAACCCTGTCTCTACTAAAAATACAAAAATTAGCTGGGTGTGGTGGCAGCGCACCTGTAATCCCAGGTACTTGGGAGGCCGAGGCAGGAGAATCGCTTGAACCCGTGAGGCGGCGGTGGCAGGGAGCCAAGATGGCGACACTGCACTCCAGCCTGGGTGACAGAGTGAGACTCTATCTCAAAAAAAAAAAAAAAAAATAGCATGTGGTAAAGAAGCTGGCCAAATCCCACCAAAACCAAGATGGCGATGAAAGTGACCTCTGGTCATCCTTACTGCTCATTATATGCCAATTATAATTCATTAGCATGCTAAAAGACACTCCCACCAGTGCCATAACAGTTTACAAATGCCGTAGCAACATCAGGAAGTTGCCCAATATGGTCTAAAAAAGAGTGGACTCTCAGTTCCAGGAACTGCCCACCCCTTTCCCGGAAAACCCATAGATAATCCACCCCTTGTGCCTCCCTCAGACTCCCAAGTAGCTGGGATCCTCCTGCCTCAGCCTCTCAAGTAGCTGGGATTACAGGCACCCACCACCACGCTCAGCTAATTTTTGCATTTTTAGTAGAGATGGGGTTTCACCATGTTGGCCAGGCTGTTCGCAAACTCCTGACCTCAGGTGATCCACCCGCCTCGGCCTCTCAAAGTGCTAGGATTCCAGGCGTGAGCCACCGCGCCCGGCCAGCTTGGGTCATTCTAATCTCTTCTGAAATGAAGGAGAAACCACTGCCCGAGAGCCTCTGGAAAGGCCTGGTGGGCGGCAAGGGTGCTGGGGGGGGGGGTCCCAACTATTCACGGGGGGTATGTCTTCGTCAGCAGCGTGAGAATGGACTCATACATCCTCTAATCAGACCCCTCTGCAATTGTCTGGTCTTCATCAAACCAAAGCATAGAAATACACATTGGCCTGTTGCTTTGGGCCTTCATTTCCTTAGGAAAGTTCCTGTGTCACATAAAACGTACTTTAAACATGTGTGTAGGTTTTTCTCTGATAAATCTGTCTTTTGTTATAGGGGCCTCAGCCATGAACCCAGCCATGGTTGAGGAAAAGATCTCTTTTTATCCCCAACACCAGCACTCCCCATGTGCCAGGCTTTGTCATCAGGGCTTGGGGAGAGAGAAAGAGAGGGCACAGTAAGCCCCAGCCATCCGGGCAAAGTCCAGTTACTCTGGCCTGAACTGCTCACTGTGGCCGGAGGAAGGCCTGGGTTGACTGGCACAGGCCCAGTTCCTTCCAGAACCTGAAATAATCATTGTGGCAGGGAGTCGTTGATCTAAAGGAAAAAACTGAGGCAAAATTAATACAAGTAAGAGCATATTTGGGGGCTGCGTGCGGTGGCTCACGCCTGTAATCCCAGCACTTTGGGAGGCCGAGGCAGGCAGATCACCTGAGGTCGGGAGTTCGAGACCGGCCTGACCAACATGGAGAAACCCCGTCTCTACCAAAAATACAAAATTAGCTGGGCGTGATGGCGCATGCCTGTAATCCCAGCTACTTGGGAGGCTGAGACAGGAGAATCACTTGGACCCGGGAGGCGGAGGTTGCAGTGAGCCGAGATCATGCCATTGCACTCCAGCCTGGGCAACAAGAGCGAAACTCTGTCTCAAAAAAAAAAAAAAAAAAAAAAAAAAAAAAAAAAAAAAAAGAATATATTTGGGTCAAGTTTGAGGACTGCAACCTGGGAGTATATATTCAAGTTGCCCTGAATATTCACTGTGATTAGCAACAGTTACAAGTAGGTTTTTGAAGGAAAAGAAGAGGCAGTTCCTAAATTGTTTACCAAGAATTTACATTAAAATAACATAAATTGGCTGGGTGCAGTGACTCATGCCTGTAATCCCAGCACTTTGGGAGGCCAAGGTGGGTGGATCACCTGAGGTCAGTAGTTCAAGACCAGCCTGGACAAAATGGTGAAACCCTGTCTCTACTAAAAATACAAAATTAGCCGAGCATGGTGGCGGGTGCCTGTAATCCCAGCTACTTGAGAGCCTGAGGCAGAATAATTGCTTGAACCCTGGAGGCAGAGGTTGCAGTGAGCCAAGATTGAGCCATTGCACTCCAGCTTGGGCAACAAGAGCGAAACTCTGTCTCAAAAAAAAACAAAAACAAACAAACAAAAAAAAGTAAATTGTTCTAAAGAGCTTCTGCATAGCAAAAAGAAACTATCAACAGAGTAAACAGACAATCTATAGAATGAGAGAAAATATTTGCAAACTATGCAGCTGACAAAGGACTAATATACAGAAACAATAAGGAACTTAAACGAATCAACAAGAATAAAATAATCCTATTAAAATGTGGGCAAGGGGCCAGGCACGGTGGCTCATGCCTGTAATCCTAGCGCTTTGGGAGGCCAAGGCAGGCGGATCCCTTGAGGTCAGAAGTTTGAGACCAGCCTGGCCAACATGGTAAACCCCATCTCTACTACAAGTACAAAAATTAGCTGAGTGTGGTACCGTGTGTCTGTAATCACAGCCACTGGGGAGGCTGAGGCAGGAGAATTGCTTGAACCCAGGGGAGGAGGTTGCAGTGAACTGAGATGGCGCCACTGCACTCCAGCCTAGGTGACAGGGCAAGACTCTGTCTCACAAAAGACAAAGAACAAAAGACATGAACAGACACTTCTCAAAAGAAGACATACATGCATACAAGCAGCCAACAAACATGAAAAAATGCTCAACATCACTAATCATCAGAGAAATGCAAATCAAAACCACGAGGAGAAACCATTTCACATCAGTCAATGGCTATTATTATTTTTTTTTTTCTGCCAGCATCTTGATTTTGGACAGAATGGCTGTTATTAAAAAGTCAAAAAATAGTAGATATTGGCAAGGCTGCAAAGAATGGGGAATACTTATACACTGTTGGTGGGAATGTAAATTAGTTCAGCCACTGTGGAAAGCAGCTTGGAGATTTCTCAAAGAACTTAAAATAGAACTACCCTTCAACCCAGCAATCCCGTTAGTGGGTACACACCCAAAAGAAAAGAAATCATTCTACCAAAAAGCCATCTGCACTCATATGTGCATAGCAGCACTATTCACTATAGGTTAGATATGGGGTCAACTGAGGTGCCCATCAATAGTGGATTGGATAAAGAAAATGTGGTACATTTCCAACATGGAATACTATGCAGTCATGAAAAAGAATGAAATCATGTCCTTTGCAGCAACATAGATGCAGCTGGAAGCCATTATCCTAAGTGAATTCATGCAGAAACAGAAAACCAAATATGACATGTCTCACTTCTAAGGGGGAGCTAAACCTTGGGTACCCACAGATATAAAGATGGGAACAAAAGACATTGGGGACTCCAGAAGGGTGGGGGGAGTAGGGCAAGGGCTGAAAAACTTCCTATTGGGTACTGTGCTCACTACCTGGGTAAGGAGATCAACAGAAAACCAAACCTCAGTGTCACCCAATATATCCCCTAACAAACCTGCACATGTACCCCTTGAATCTAAAATAAAAATAAAAATAATAAGTTGTTGATTGGCTACACATTGTTCTCTGTATCACAAGTTGCAGGAACATGCAGATAATGGGTGAGGCAGTGAGTCAGGAACAAAATGCTTTTAAACCATGGCCCCCACGGCCGGGTGTGGTAGCTCATGCCTGTAATCCCAGCACTTTGGGAGGCCGAGGTGGGTGGATCACTTGAGATCAGGAGTTCAAGACTAGCCTGGCAAACATGGTGAAATCCCGTCTCTACCAAAAATACAAAAAATTAGCTGGACATGGTGGCAGGCCCCTGTAATCCCAGCTACTTGGGAGGCTGAGGCAGGAGAATTGCCTGAACCCAGGAGGTGGAGGTTGCAGTGAGCTGAGATCGTGCCATTGCACTCTCAGCCTGGGTAACAGAGCAAGACTCTGTCTAAAAACAAAAACAAAAACAAAAAACAAACAAACAAACAAACAAAAAAACCATGGCCCCCAAGCACTGCAGGGGGACCTGGACTGTTTCTCTGGGCCAGATATATTTTGTATCTAAGCTGCTTTCCTCAGATACAAAATTTCCTCAGACACAAATCCTTCAACAAACCCTAGGGAAAATTTCCTCTCAAGTCCCTCCAATTCTCCCAGTTCTGCCACGCTTTGCACACCCCTAACGAAAGGGGCCAGGTGCAGTAGCTCACGCATGTAATCCCAACACTTTGAGAGGCTGAGGAGGGTGGATCACTTGAGCCCAGGAGTTCCAGACCAGCCTGGGCAACATGGCAAGACTCCTGTCTCTACAAAAACTACAAAAATTAGCTGGGTATGGTGGTGCACACCTGCGGTCCCAGCTACTCGGGAAGCTGAGGCCGGAGGATCGCCTGAGTCCAGGAGGTAGAGGCTGCAGTGAACCAAGTTCGAGACACTGCACTCCAGCCTGAACAGAGCGAAACCCCTATCTCAAAAAAGTAAAATTAAAAATGGGGCCCGGCGCAGTGGCTCACGCCTGTAATTTCAACACTTTGGGAGGCGGAGACGGGAGGATCGTTTGAGGTTGGGAGTTCGAGACCAGCCTGGCCAACATGGTGAAACCCGGTCTCCACTAAAAATACAAAACTTAGCCGGGCTTGGCGGCGCACGTCTGTAATCCCATCTACTATGAAGGCTGAGGTGGGAGGATCGCTTGAACTCGGGAGGTTGAAGCTGCAGTAAGCCAAGATCGCGCCACTGCACTCCAGCCTGGGCGACAGCGCGAGACTCCGTCTCAAAATAAATAAATAAATATATACATACATAAAGTAAAATAATGAATAAATAAAATAAGAAATGGGGAAATGGATCAGCAAGAAAGTGCCCGCCCCAGGCATGGGTGCCGTGCGGGACGGGGACGCGGCCCAGCCGGGAATCGGGGTGCCCAGGGTGCGATGTGCGAGGGGCTCCTGAGCGCGTGTGCTCCGCCCGCCCCCGCCCTGTCCTCCCGACACACAGGTGGACCCAGGGTCAGCTCGTGCACCTGGGAAATGGCTCCCGCCGGGTAGCAGGGGCGAAGGGGCGGAGGGGCGGAGGGGCGGGGCTGGGCGGAGGGGCGGGGCTGGGCGGAGGGGCGGGGCCTGCCCGGGAGCCACGTCCGGGGAGGGGCCAGGTGAGCGGCAGACCCGGCACGCAGGAGGGGGCCGGCGGGGTCCGTGGCGAGGTAAGGCGGGCGGTGGCGGGAGGGAGCGCGCAGGGAGGAGGTCGTGCTCGGGGTGGGGGGGTGCGCCGCGGGGGTTCCCAGGGCGTGTACGGGGACAAGGGGCCGCTGGCCGGGTAGGGACGCCCAGGCGGGCGCGACGCCACGTGCGGCCAGGGGGAGACCCTCCGGCCGGCGCGCAGCCTCCAGGTCCCCTGTGGGTTCTAGACTCCCTCTCCCTTTACCTCCTTTCTTTCCCGCCCCCCCCACCCTCCCCTCCTCTGCTTTTTCCCCTGTCCTGTTCCTTCTCACCCCGCACCGCCTTCCCCGCCCTCGCCTCTCTCTGCCTGGGTTTTGGTCTGGTCTGGCCGGACGGTGTCAGCTCAAATGTTCCTTTTTTGCTTCCGTCCTGGGGTCTCAGGTTAGGTCGGGTCAGCGCCTGGGGGAGGCACCTCCCCCGCCCCCACACACCCCAAACCTACAAGGTGGGTGAGGTCATTCCCGTTTCACAGATGAGAAAACGGAGGCCGGGGCAGGTGCTGCGCTGATTCAAACTCAGGGGTTGGGGGTCTGGCCGGTTCAACACACAGCGGTGGAACCCACCGGGAGTTAAAAGCAGAAACTTTTTTTTTTTTTTGACACCGAGTCTTGCTCTGTCCCCAGGCTGGATTGCAGTGTTGCATCTCTGCTCACTGCAACCTCCGCCTCCTGGGTTCAAGCGATTCTCGTGCCTCAGCCTCCCGAGTAGCTGGGATTACAGGCACTGATACCATGCCCAGCTAATTTTTTGTATTTTTAGTACAGACAGGGTTTCACCATGTTGTCCAGGCTGGTCTCGACCACCTGACCTCAGGTGATCCGTCCTCCTGGGCCTCCCAAAGTGCTGGGATTACAGTCGTGAGCCACCCCGCCCGGCCTAAAAGCCCAAAGTTTAAACCAATCCGCTAGCAGCCTCGGAGGTCGTCAGGAAGGCAGGGAGGCCCTGCCTTTCACTTTCCCTCAATCCTGTGGGGGGTGGGGGGGCTCCTGAGAATCCCTCGGGCTCTGCCACACCCTGGCTTGGAAATTTCCCCGCTGCCTTGGGAGGAGCGTGAAGGCCCCGGAGAAGGAACCGCAGAGTCCACCCGGGAAGGAGGGTGGGATTGTTTGGCGGGATGGGAACAGCACCTTGGCCACCGACTTCAGGGTTTTGTGACAGAGGCTGTGTAGATTCCAGAGAGCTCTGTGCCGTCCCTCGCTTGCCTGTGAAATGCAGTGTTGACATTTGTCCAGCTGAGAACTCAATGCTTAAGACTCAGCCGTTTCAGAAGTCGATGTCCTTTGGTTGGCCTCTCTGTTGGCAGCTTTAGGATCATGTTTGTGGACTCCTCATTTGATTCACTGACTAACCATTCCCCAAACCAACGCCAGAGTTGGGGGTAGGGCGAAGAGGGACATGGGATGTGGGCCTGAGTCCAGCTGATTCTTGTGGACAGCCAGCTGCCTGGTCCCTGCCCTCAGGGGCCCAGAGTCTGGCTTCTGTGTAGAGAGAATCCAAGGGTTTGTGGGAGCTTAGGAAGGGCTTCCTGGAGGAGGTGGCCATTGAGCTGGAAGGTGGATGGGAGGTGGACGGGGAAGAGAATGGCACCTACTGGCTAGGGATACTTCGCTTGTGAGGTACAGGTGGAAAAGTCCATGGAGTGCCTGACGGGGTGGGCCAATTTACTTGGATAACATCATCAGGTCATTGAAACTTTTTTTGTGTGCGTGCGTGTGTGTGTGTGTGTGTGTGTGTGTGTGTAACGCAGTTTTTGCACTTGTCGCCCAGGCTGGAGTGCAATGGCACGATCTCAGCTCACTGCAACCTCTGCCTCCCCAGTTCAAGTGCTTCTCGTGCCTCAGCATCCAGAGTAGCTAGGATTACAGGCGCCCACCACCACACCCAGCTAATTTTTTTTATTTTTAGTAGAAACGGGGTTTCACCATGTTGGGCAGGCTGGTCTCAAACTCCTGACCTCAGGCGATTTGCCTGCCTTGGCCTCCCAAAGTGCTTGGAGTGCTAGGATTACAGGCATGAGCCACCACACCCGGCCGAGTCATTGAAACTTACTTGACTTAAACATGCCTGGGACATCATGCCATCTGCCTAACAAGCCAGTTCTAGGCTGAGCTATTCATGGGCACACTGTAAACGATGGAGTTAAAGGCGGCTTTGGTTAAAGAGACGAGAGCAAGGAACTCAGGTCCTGGAGGTGCCTGACAGTATGTTTCACCACATTAAAAAAAACCCATCCCATTCCCTGATTTTACCCTCATTTCACTGATAGGGAAACTGAGGCACAGGCAGCATGAGGGTGAGAAAGAGATGGAGAAGGAGTCAGGAGACCTGGTTTTTAGGCAGGTCACTCTCCTTCTGGGGCACTCAGCCTCCTCATCTGCAAAAGGAGCTATTGGCCATCCTTCCCCACTGTGATGGTGGTCACCAAATGGCCATGAAACCCTCACTGCACACTTGGCTGCCTGACTCCTTGCTCACATCAGGAGGCAGGGACTGTTACTGCCCCGTTCACAGATGAGGAAACAGACAAGGAAGGTTAAGGTCACATGGCTAGTGATTAGAGAGCCAGGCTTGGAAGCCAGCTGTGCTGCAGCTACAGTGTCCCCCGTGTCCCCACCTTCCTCCCACACACACTGTGCTGAGCCACCTCCCTGGGCACTGAGGTGTGCCTCCCACATGGGAGCTGGTGTCTGGTGTAAGATGGAGCCATTCGGAGCCTGCCGGTGACTACCCTTCAAATCTATGTGAAATTAGCATGGGGAGAGAAAATAGACGTTTTCCATTTCTTTCCAAATTATTTAACTTTTACCCCTTGGTCCTTTAATTAAAACTGATGCTCAAGGAAGATGCATCACGTGTGTCCAGATGCTTCCCAGGCCTCCCTGGGGTGCATTTGAGGGGAGAGCCTCTGGCCCTGCACTGTGGGACTTAGCTGCAGGAGAGCGCACTGCTCCGGAGTCCTGCCCCAGCTGCCTTCACACGGCGTCTCCCTGGAGCTTCTGGCAGCCTGTTGTGTCCAGATTTCTGTGTCCCTGGAAGGCAGAGGACCTGGCTGAGTGACTCTCTCTCCAAGTTAGGTCTTTGGGCCCCCATTTTCTCACCTCTCAGATGGGTGTCATAAACCATCGGTTCGTCTTGAGGCTGGGGAAGTGGGGGGTGGGGATAATGTCAGGGCTCAGGAGAGGCAGGCGCTGCAGTGGTTAACAACCAGGATGGGGCCTGCCTTCCACTCTCTTGACCTGGAGTCAGTTGCTGGCCACTGTGCTTGGTTTCCTCGTCTGCAAAATAGGGGCCATGTCATTACCAACTCATAGGACCATTAGGAGAACTAAATGAGTTAATGCATGCGAAGCGCAGGTGTTCCTGTTTATTGGTCTTGGTTCTGTCTCCTGACCTTGGGGGAAGATCTTGCTTGGGGAGAAGAATGCGCTTTGTTTAGAGCCTGCTCTTTCCACGCTGAAGGCCAAGGTCAAACAGTTCTTTCTTCAGTGGCCTGGACTTTCTAGGGGAGGAGAGTGGAGCCGGTGACTGTCCAGAAGGAACTGGTTGGGCAGGTCTGAATTCCTGAAACTCCTGGGTAGCTCCCCGCTCCCTTCCCCTACCTGGCCGTAAAATGAAAACAAGCAAAGGAAACTCAGACGGGGCAGTGGGTTTTTCTGGGCTGCAAGTTTGTTATCACAGGAAAGGTTGACCCCGTGTGGCACTCGGGTGGGGCTCCCTGAAGGTGCCTCTGAGGCCCCTGCAGCTGGGACTCCCACCTGACTCTCCAAAGCGGACCCCACGCTGTTGTAATTCCTTGCATTTTGTATAAGAGGGTTTATTTTTTCATTTCAGTTCTTTTTATTTGTGGAGAATTTTAGACACTCAAATGATGTACAATGAGCCGCCATTCTCCCAGCGTCAACCATAGCCACCCTGCAGCCAACCTGGCCTGTGCTCACCCCACACCCCGCCCCCCACCCCATACACCTACCCTCACCCTTCCTGCAACTCACCCTTCCACCCTCTCACCCCTTCTCTCCCCTCCCTATTCCCCATATCATTTTAGAGTAGCTCCCAGACCTCATACTCCATAAATACTGTAAGTTGAATCCCTGTTCTAAAAAATTATTTTTTCCTCCAGCTTTATTTAGGCATAATTGGCAAACAAAACTAGTACACATTTACAGTGATCAATGTGGTTTTGATATATGTATGCATTGTGATATTAAATCAAGCTTGAATCCACCCCTCACTTTTTTTTCCTCATTACTGCAGTACTATGATGTTTAAAACGATTAGCAACAGTTTTTTATTTTTTCCTTTTATTGAGATAGGATCTTGCTCTGTTGCTCAGACTAGAGTGTGATTATAGCTCACTGCAGCCTCGAACTCCTGGGCTTAAAGGATCCTCCCACCTGAGCCTCCCGAGTAGCTCAGACTACAGGTGCACACCACCCTGCCTCGTTAATTTTTAAATTTTTGTAGAGACGAGGTCTTGCTTTGTTGCCCAGGCTGGTCTTGAGCTCCTGGGCTCAAGCGATCCTCCCATCTTGGCCCCCCAAAGTGCTGGGATTACAGGTGTGAGCCACTGTGCCCGGCAGCAACAAGTTCTTAATATCAGCCAATGCTCAGTGTTCAAATTCCTAATTGCCTCAAATATTTAATTTTTTTTTTTTTTTTTGAGACAGAGTTTCGCTCTTGTTGCCCAGGCTAGAGTGCAATGATGCCATCTCAGCTCACTGCAACCTCTGCGTCCCGGGTTCAAGCTATTCTCCTGCCTCAGCCTCCCAAGTAGCTGGAATTACAGGCATGCGCCACCACACCTGGCTAATTTTGTATTTTTAATAGAGACAAGGTTTCACCATGTTGGCCATGCTGGTCTCAAACTCCTGACCTCAGGTGATCCGCCCGCCTTGGCGTCCCAAAGTGCTGGGATTACAGGCGTGAGCCACCATGCCTGGCCCTTTGATCTTTCTTTTAAATTCCTTCCAAACTTTAACCCCCTGCTCCTTTGGAGTGTTTTTGTTGTTTTGTTTTTGACATGGAGTCTCACTCCATCACCCAGGCTGGAGTGTAGTGGCGTGATCTCAGCTGACTGCAACCTCCGCCTCCTGGGCTCAAATGATTCTCGTGCCTCAGCCTCCGGAGTAGCTGGGATTACAGGCACCTGCACCATGCCTGGCTAATTTTTTTTTTTTTTTTTTTTTGTATTTTTAGTAGAGATAGGGTTTCACCATGTTGGCCAGGCTAGTTTCGAACTCCTGACCTCAAGTGATCTGCCCACCCTAGGCTTCCCAAAGTGCAGGGATTACAGGCATGACCCACCGCCCCCAGGCTGTGCTGCTTTTTCATAGCAGCCAGTGGCCTCCACCTCAGAGGTACAGAGGGGGATCCCTGGATGGGGTCACAGAGGGAGTCGGAACAGGTGGGAGGCATAGGGCTGCCTGAACTTCTCCAGGGACCCATGGCAGTTTCCTCTGGCTGCAGGGAGGGCAGGTCTCTCTAGCCTGGCTAAAGAGTAACCAGATCTTTCTGTGAAGAGACATCTGAGGCCGGGCACGGTGGCTCACACCTGTGATCCCAGCACTTTGGGAGGCCGAGGCAGGCGGATCACAAGGTCAGGAGATCGAGACCATCCTAGCCAACATGGTGAATTAGCTAGTTGTGGTGGCGTGCACCTGTAAACCCAGCTACTCGGGAGGCTGAGGCAGGAGAATCGCTTGAATCCGTGTGGCAGAGGTTGCAGTGAGCCAAGATTGTGCCACTGTACTCCAGCCTGGGTGACAGAGTGAGATTCTGTCTCAAAGAAAGGAGGCATCTGAAGGCCAAGGCTGGGTGTATGGGGGCTCCGTGAATCCCCACTTTAATTTCCCAGGAGGCCGGTGAGGAGGTAGATTTGAATTGAGACTGAGTCATTGAATTGGACTTTAGCCAATGATGATAATAGAAACCATCTGTGGCTCACTTACTTTGTGCAGGGCTGTGCGTTCCAGGTAGTGGGGAGGGGGGGAACATAGCGTGTGCAAAGGCCGTGAGGTGGCAGTGGGGGGTGTATTTGAGGGGCAGCCGGGAGGCCGGTGTGCCAGGGCAAAGGCAGTAGGGTGGGAGTGAATGACATGAGCTCTGGAGGGCAGCAGGTCCAAACCACAGGCTCTTTCAGGCTTGTGCAGGGGTTTGAATGTTATTCCAAGAATGACAGGAAGCCCTTGACAGAGGGTTGTCATGGAAGGTGTTGAATAGGCAGTTTGGATATTCAAGTTTGAGTTGGGAGAGAGGTCGGTCCTGAGATCTGGGTTTAGGAGTGGAGGACACGGATTTACCATTTTTTAGGCGGGAGAAGAGAAAGCCCAGTGTGAACCCAGCAGGCACAAGTGTGGATGGTAGGGATCATGGCAGAGGCCCCAGCTGCATCCACTTCAGGGACAGCCTGGAATGGCAGAGAAAGAGGTGAACAAGGTGGATGGTGGGGTGACCCTGGAGTGTGGGTGGAACCAGGCCAGGCTGGGCCTTGGATCCCGGGGTCTGTCCCAAGCCCTCTGCTTGTTCTTTTATTCAACAGACCTCCCAAGTCCCTGCTCGTGTCCCCAGCCCCGGGTTGGCTGAGTGCAGAGACTCAGATGTGAGTCAGACATGGCCCTGCTGTCAGGGCACACACAGTGATGGGTCAAGAAGAGCATACAGGTACATGGTGCAGACTGATGAGGGCTGTGATGGATCTGGGGGCTGCCAGAGCCCACAGGAAGCCCCTCTCCCAATCTGGGGTAGGCAGGGCACCTGGAGCATCAGGACGCTTTTGGCTGTAATTAACAGAAAACACAACTCTGAACCGGCCCAAAGTCAAGGGGGGTGCATTAGCCCATGTAGCTGCAAAGGTCTGGGGATAGTATGGAGATCAGGTGTGGCTTGATCAGGGGTTAGCTATTCCCTTCATTCTCTGTGGGCTGCTGGGTCTGCAGAGGGGCGGCAAGTTGGCTGCAGCCCTCCAGGTCTCATCTGCATACCCAGCTGCACGGAGAGACTCTCACGTGGTTCTCTCTTGAGAAACAGGATCTTCTGTCTCAGAAGCACCTGGGATACTTCCTGGAGCCTCAGGGGCCTGAAGGAACGGATTCCCGTGGTCAGGGAGATTGCCTCGTGCTGATTAGCTCTGGCTTGGGTTTCTGAATTAACCTTTGAAAAGGGAGATATGATTACTCTTAGCCTAACTGGGCGGGCCCTGGGAGGCGGGACAGCCTCACCTCTTACAGCTGGAGGGTGTGCAGGTGAGAGTTGCGCACCCGAATGATCACCTGGGTGCCCTTGCGCAGGGCAGCAGAGATGCTTGGTGTTCCCTAAAGGCTGTGTGAGGAGCCCTGAGTCTTGACCCACAGGAGAGGGGGTGACCCCAGCAGCCCTTTAGAGACCCCCTTGCCCTTTCAGGGTGCTGAAGGTTTCCTGCGGTTTGTGGGCAGGCCTCTGACAAGGTCCTGATGCAGGTCACAGTCAGCTTGTTTGGACTTCGCTGCCGCCACCTTCGGGGGTCTCACGTATCTGCTACCTGGACAAATGGCCTTGCACATGCCGTCTTGCCAGCGTTGGGGACCCAGTGGTGGTTGTGATGAAGACTGGGTAGTGAGGGTCTGTATTAACGAATTCATGCATAGCTGAGACAAAAGAGTGGAAGTTACTTTTTATGGGATGCCACTGGGGGACCCTGGAATCCCAGCTCAGTAGTGACCCCCATTCAGCCATGAGCAAGATCTCCTGCCCCCATCATTCCTGGACTTTCCCAGGAGTTGCTGGCCAGTGTCTGCCTCAGGTATGACTGTGTGCAAGCTTCTTTGTCTCTGGGTCTTGGAAGCTTAGGCCTGGGTGGCATCAAACTCATTGCCTCCTTCTCCCAAGAGCCCTTTATCAGAACACCCAGTTCCAAAACGAGAGCCTGCATTGTGCAAATACCACAGCGAGCTCTTCCTCTGTATGCCCTGCACATCGGACTTGCCACTTAAATTAAGTTTGGTGCTAATTTGCCCGAGGTAAATAGGTGTTAATTTGTAGCTACAGCATTAAGATAATTGCTGTGAGGGTCTATTTGTGTAATGTGCAAATATATTTTTACAGCAACAAACCATTTTGCTACGAATTATAAATAGAACAGTTGGGCGATTTGAATTTTCCTTTGCATAACATCCACTCCGCCAGCATGCCTGTTCGGGTCCATGTCTAATGAGCGGCTGCAGCCGGCCCAGCCCCACAGATGCTGATGGTGCCTCTGTGTCCTTGTCCCCGACCCTGGGGGGGATCCGAGAGAAAGGGCTTGTCAGGGAGGGTCGGGAGGGAGTTGAGGCATGTGTGGACTCACATGCAGGGCGAGGCAGGCTTTGGGGGATGGAGCTTCTGCTCTGAAGCCCACTGGCCAGGAGAAAGGGCCCACTTGTAATGTCTGGTTTATTTTCACTTCATTTTGATGATTATGAAGGACCTGCATGTACCAGGCCCTGTACTAGGCACCACGGATACTGTTTGAGCAAATCCAGGCATGGGCTTGGTCCTCGTGAAACTTTGATCTGCTAAGGGAGGCCGATGTTAACATTAGCAAAAGGATCACGGAAATAAGTGCCATCAGCCCTCTGTATTGGTGGCCTCTGTATTCGTGGGCTCCACATCCGTGGCCTCTGTAACCGTGGACTCTGTATCCATGGGCTCCATATTATGGGTTCCTCATCTGTGGATTCAACCAACCACGGATTTAGTGTATTGGGAAAAGAAAATAAATGGTTGTGTGTACTGAATTTATACAGACTTTTCTCCTTATTCCCTAAACAACACAATGTAAGAACTATTTACAGGCATTTACATTGTGTTAAGTGTTACAGGTAATCTAGAGATGATTTAAAGCATACAGAAGGATATGCATAAGTTATATGCAAATACTACACCATATTTCAGCAGGGGCTTGAGCATCTGTGGATTTTGATACCTGCCAGGAGTCCTGGAATGAATTCCCCAAGGGACATCTGTAAACTTGCACCTGGTTGAGAGCTATGAGTAATGGATACAGGGAGCTAAGAGTATATGGCGAGGGGCCTGCCATGCTCCTGTTTGGAAAGAGAGAATATGTTAGTCAATTTTTATGCCGCTGATAAAGACACACCCGAGACTGGGTAATTTATAAAGGAAAGAGGTTTAATTGACTTACAGTTCCATGTGGCTGGGGAGGCTTCATAATCATGGTGGAAGTGAAGGAAGAGCAAAGGAACATCTTACATGGTGGCCAGCAAAGACAGAGTGAGAACCAAGCAAAAGGGGTTTCCCCTTATAAAACCATCAGCTCTCATGAGACTTATTCACTACCATGAGAACAGTGTGGGGGAACCCCCCCCCCACTCATAATTCAGTTACCTCCCACCAGGTCCCTCCCATAACGTGAGAATTATGGGAGCTACAATTCAAGATGAGATTTGGGTGGGAACACAGCCAAACCATATCAGAGAATTGTCTTAACAGAGATCAGAAGGACAGATAGGAGCTGACCTGCAGGTGGGGGCTGTGGTATAATGAATCTTAGCTGAGCACAGTGGTTTGTGCCTGTGATCCCAGTGAGCCGGAAGGCTGAGATGGGAGGATCACTTGAGGCCAGGAGTTTGAGACCAGTTTGGGCAATATAGTGAGACCCAGTCTCTACAAAATACATGAAAAAGCCAGGTACAGTGGTGTGCACCTGTAGTCTCAGCTACTCGGGAGGCTGAGGTGGGAGGATCGCTTGAGCCCAGGAGTTCAAGGCTGTAGTGAGCTATGATCATACCACTGTACTCCAACCTGGGCAACAGCATGAGACCCCATCTCTAAAACAAAAAAAATCTTTGTTAGGTCTTTGTCCCTGGTTCCTGGCAGAGCTCCTAAAACCCTTGGAAGAGCATCTTTTGTTACTCATTATGAGCTCTCTCTCTCTTTTTTTTTTTTTTTTTGAGATGGAGTCTCACTTTGTCACCCAAACTGCAGTGCAGTGGCACAGTCTCGGCTCACTGCAGCCTCCACCTCCCGGGTTCAAGCGATTCTCCTGCCTCAGCCTTCTGAGTAGCTGGGATTACAGGCGCCCACCACCCCTCCTGGCTAATTTTTGTATTTTTATTAGAGATGAGGTCTCACCATGTTGGCCAGGTTGGTCTCGAACTCCTGACCTCAGGTAATCCACCCGCCTCAGCCTCCCAAAGTGCTGGGATTACAGGCATGAGTCACCATGCCCAGCGATTATGAGCTCTCTTGACCGTACCTGAGTTTGTACTGTAATGAGGTGACTCAAGGAGGGGCCTAGATAGCTTCAGGATGAGGGCTGTCCCAGAGGAACCAGCCATGAGATTAAAAGTTGGAGCTATCAGTCCCTCACAACCTTTGGGGAGGGGAGAGAGACTGAAGTGTGAGCGGATCACCAATGGCCAGTGATTTATCCAATGACGCCTACATAACAAAACTTGGGTCCAGATTGTGAAACAACAAGGCTAAGAGTCTGTTTTCATGCTGGTTGGGAAGGTGGGGAGAAAAACGACTTTCCTTTTTTCAGTGCCTGCTCATTCAATGGGCTTGGTGCCCAGAGCAAACTTAGAGCAAAAGATAATTTTCAGGCTGGGTGTGGTGGCTCACACCTGTAATCCTAACACTTTGGGAGGCCAAGGCGGGTGGATCACTTGAGGCCAGGAGTTCGAGACCAACCTGGCCAACATGGTGAAACCCCATCTCTACTAAAAATATAAAAATCAGCCAGGCGTAGTGGTGCATGCCTGTAATCACAGCTACTCGGGACGCTGAGACACAAGAATCACTTGAACCTGGGAGGCAGAGGTTGCACCGAGATCACGCCACTGCATTCCAGCCCGGGTGACAAAGCGAGACTCTGTCTCAAAAAAAAAAAAAAAAAAAAGATACTTTTCAGAAGAGGGTAAAATCATGACTGTCATACAGATGTAAAAATGAACGCATTAAAGATTTTATTTAGCTCATGGGAGAATCAGGCAGATGTTAGCGACTGAAAAGGGAATCGGAAGGACAGGGCATTTGTAGATCAGGGTATTGAAATGGAAGTGCAAATGGAGGCAAATTCGGGGAGTTTTGGCAGGAGAAGGGGAGGAAGGGAGAGAAGGCAATTGCACTTCCACCAGACAAGGCAGAATCGGTGTGTTTATTGGTGAGAATGATTTTCTTTTTCTTTTTTTTTTTTTTTTTTGAGACGGAGTCTCAAAAAAAGTACAAACTCAGGTATGGCTGGAGTGCAGTGGCACAATCTCGGCTCACTGCAAGCTCCACCTCCTGGGTTCACGCCATTCTGCTGGCTCAGCCTCCCCAGCAGCTGGGAGTACAGGTGCCCGCCACCACGCCTGGCTAATTTTTTTTGTATTTTTAGTAGAGACGGGGTTTCACCGTGTTAGCCAGGATGGTCTCGATCTCCTGACCTCATGATCCGCCCGCCTCGGCCTCCCAAAGTGCTGGGATTACAGGCGTAAGCCACCGCGCCCGGCCATGATTTTCACTGCTATAAGTTATCCACAGCTTGCAGAGTTGTAAAACAACTCCCGAAGAGTCAGAGTCAAAGAACCTTGAGGAGCGTTCTCTGGTCTTCATGATGCAAGCGTGTTCCGTTGAGGCCCACATTTGTCACTACAATTACAGGGAAGCCCCTGCAGGGACTGGTAGCAAATGCTGGAAAAATGGATTTGTGGCATGAGATCTAAATAATAGTTCAAGACAACCGATGAGGAAGAGGAGAGGGGTCCCATGGCAAAGACAGGCCTGAGAGTGACAGCCACGTCCTGGTGCCATACAGAGCAGCCCCTCAAAAGGCAGGAAAGGGTCGGCTGCGGTGGTCCGCGGCGGTGGCGCGTGCGACGGTGGTTCTTCCTGCTCACGTTCCTTCGTGTGTTTGACATTCCCTGTATGTTCTGAGTCATGCAGGTTCTCGGCTGGAGCCGAGAGACCTGGGCTGCAGACGCAGCTCTCTGCCAACTTGCTGTGTGCCTTTGGGCAAGCCCTCACCCTCTCTGGGCCTCTGTGTTCCTCCTTTACAGTGTCAGTTGACGACACAAGATGCTCGCTGGGGTGGTCCTGGTGCCACTCTCTGGAATTCTGGCAGTTCACGGGAAAGAGAAACCTGAGTGTGCGGAAAAGGCCTGCGTCAGTCAGTGTTCTCCAGGCCAACAGAATCAATAGCAGTTACGTGTGCGCATTACATGTCCCTGCGAGAGGGAGCTGAGAGTGCTGTCAACTGTAGGACTGAGAGAGGGGAGAGGGGCTCCCGGGGCTCACCCTGGCACACTCCCCTCCTGGCTGTTGCTACACAAGGCCCGGATTATGTGGTGCTCACATTGAGTGAGGAAACTTCAAAACAAATCATCCCATCAGTGGTTTTTGAGGTAGGGGAAGGGGTGAAAGGCTTTGTCCTTGTTTGGATGATGCAGAGGCTGGAGGAAAAAACAAAGCCTTCTTGGCTTCAGAGGTGCTGGGCTCTGGGCAGGCTCCTCAGCCCTGTGACCTGAGAGTGGCCCTGGGGCCACAGCTGGCCCGGGGCCTGCAGTGGGGTTTGCATGTGACAGGGAAGAGGAAAAGACCCAGGGCCGTTTTGGCTGTTCCGTCTCGTGTCACTGTCTCCTGCAAGGCTTTGAAGCAAGAATGCTGTAGCTGTGTCCCTGTGCCCTGGGAGGGGTGCATACCTCAGGAGGTGCCCCTGCATTGCCAGGGAGGGGGATGTGTCCAGGTGGGACCTGGTGCCCCCAGAAGTTTGCTTCCCAGCTGTTTGCTTGGCTTGTAACAGGTTTGTCACAGAGGCTGTGTCGCTAGTGAGGGCCGGGTTTCCTGGCCAGCCCACAAGGCGGGTGTAATCGGGACCCTGGGGGCCCTGGCGAGGGGTGGGACGGAGCTGGAGGGGCCTAGAGCCTGGGCTGCAGTGAGGTCCAAGTGGTGGGAGTGGGGACAGGTCAGGTCTGTCCCCGGCTGGAAGCTGCCCTCCTCCCATCATCAAGCATCGGGACCCCCTCCTGCCTGTCGTGAGGTTTGAGTGGCATGACAGGGTGGCAGGGAGTCCCCCCGGGCCAAGGACGGGAGCAGCCCTCATCACCTCTGCATCTGGAAGCCAGGGCTTGTTGGGCGGCCAAGGGACACATGACCAGCATGTGCCAAGTTCTCAGGTCGCCCGGCAGCCCTTCTTCCTGACCAGCTGCCTGCGGTTTGGCCAGAGCTGTGGGTGTAGATGATTGAGTTTCTTTTCTCACTTTCCCAGCAGGCAAGGGGCAGCTCCCCGAAGGGTGTGAACACAGGGTCCCAGCCTGGGTCTCGCTCCTATGCTCCTCTCCAGGCCCTAGCAAGCTGCTCCCCGGCGCAGGGAGGACTGGGAAGAGGCACTGGGGCTCCGCCTGGAGAAGGCAGGCCCGGGGGCCTCTCGGCTGGGACACGCTGGGCCCCCCCTGCCTGGCACCCGGGGTCCTGCACCCTGCCAGGGAGGCCAACCTGATCCTGGGTCTGCATGCGAGGCCCTGCCAGCTGGCTCCACCACCTCCACCCATCTGCCTCCTGCCCTCAGAAGCCGTGGTGTGGTCTCCGGGATCAGGTGATTGTGGAAAAACAGAGGACCAAAGCCCAGGGGAGGCTGTGGGGCGGGGCTGGCAGCAGGTCATGTACCTGGTGTGAGAGGTTGTGCGTCCTTGGAGGGTGCTCTGGAATCAGTTGTCTATACTGGAGGAGGAAGGAGTGTCCATGAGGAACTTGCTGGAGTCTGACGGCCCAGAACTGCAGGTGCGGAGGAGACAGAGTTTGTGTGGGCACATGTGCGTGTGTGCATGTCTGTGCACACGTGTGTCTTTGTGCATATGTGTCTCTGTGTACGTGTGTCTCTGTGTGTGCATGTCTGTGTGTGCGTGTGTCTGTAGGCGTGTGTGTCTGCATGTGGGCATGTGTGTCTGGGTGCATGTATGTGCGTGTATGTCTCTGTGTGTAAGATATGTGGAAAGTACGCACATGATTCCAAGACCCCGCCTGCCTGTCTTCCTGGGGACCCTTCTGGGGGCTCTCTCTGGGGGTCTTTGCCGCCCTTTCTTCCTTCCTCTCCCCGGTCCTGGGCTCTGGCAATGCTCTGGAATCCCTCAGGTGCTTGGCACCAAGTCGGTGAGTAGTGGGGCAGGGTTCTTTCTCCACCTCACAGCCCAGAGAGAGCAAAACTCCTGGCCAAGGCCACACAGCAGTCTGGCAGCAGAATGCAGCCTGAGGGAGCAGATGACAGGGGCTTCGGGGAGGCCTTTGGGTGGGGGTGGGGCTGCCGCAGGTGGAGTGAGGAGGCTGGTTGAAAATGGATATCAAGTCTGGGAAAATGGCCACTGCTTGGCTCCAAAACCAAAAAGTCTAGGCTTACCTGTGTCAAGGTAAAAGAAAATGCAGAGCCGGGAGTTACAGGAGCCATCCTCAGGCTGGTTTGCTGTGTGACCTTGAACAAATGTCTGTAACTTCACTGGCCTTTGATTCTCTGATAAGTGAGGAAGTTGGATGTATCATGGTAATGGAGCTGTGGAAGGGTTTCCTTCCTTCTCTGCTCCCTCCCTCCCTCCTTCCCGCTTTCCCCTGACTACAGAAACATTCCAGAAATATTGCTGAGAACACACATACACTCCTTATCTTGATTCAGAAGTTGGTATTGTTCATTTCGGATGCTCTTTCTCCCCCTCTCTCTGTCTTTCTCTTTTAGCTGAACTATTGGAGAGTAAGCTGCAGACCCCCAGCAGTCCCTGCTGAACATGTTAGCTGCCCCTCCTGAACAGAAAGATATTCTCTCCCGTATAGCCTGATACCATTATCACACTAAGAAAATTACCAGCAATTCCTTAATGTGATCGACTATGCAGGCCACATTCAAATCCCGCAGTTGTCCCCAGAATGGTTGCAGCACTCTTTTATAAACCAGAACCCACCGAGGCTCCCACGCTGCCTTTAACCGTTGTGTCTCTTTAGCTTCTTTCCTTTGGAAAACAACCCCCTACCACCTCCCTCCTTTTAAAAACTGACATCCCAGCCTGGCCAACATGGTGAAACCGCGTTTTTACTAAAAATAAAAAAATTAGCCGGGCGTGGAGGTGTGTGCCTGTAATCCCAGGTACTCAGGAGGCTGAGGCAGGAGAATCACTTGAACCCAGGAGATGGAGGTTGCAATGAGCCGAGATCGAGCCACTGCACTCCAGCCTGGGCGACAGAGTGAGACCCCATCTCAAAAAAAAAAAAATTTAAAAATGACATCAACATTTAAAGCAACCAGGCCAATTGTCCTGTAGAATGTCTCTCCTAGATTTGTCAGATTTCCTCCCCGCGTGATGTCTTTTTTTTTTTTTTTTTTTTTTTTTTTTTGTGAGACAGAGTCTTGCTCTGTCACCAAGGCTGGAGTGCAGTGGCACGATCTCGGCTCACTGCAACCTCCACCTCCCGAGTTCAAGCAATTCTGCCTCAGCCTCCTGAGTAACTGGTATTACAGGCACCCACCACCACGCCCGGCTAATTTTTGTATTTTTAGTAGAGACAGGGTTTCACCATGTTGGTCAGGCTGGTCTCGAACTCCTGACCTCGTGATCCACCCGCCTCAGCCTCCCAAAGTGCTGGGATTACAGGCGTGAGCCACCGCCTGCGGCCTCATTTCTTTTTTTGTTGTTTTTGAGACAGCCTCTCACTCTTTCACCCAGGCTGGAGGGCAGTGGCACAATCAGCCTCAGCTGCAGCCTCAACCTCCTGGGCTCAAGCAATCCTCCCACCTCAGCCTCCTGAGTAGCTGAGACTACAGGTGCACACCACCACACTTTGCTAATTTTTTTTTTTTTTTTCATCTTGTAGAGACAGGGGTCTTGCTTCATTACCCAGGCTGGTCTCTAACTCCTGGGGTCAAGCACTTCTCCCGCCTCAGCCTCCCAAAGCACTGGGATTTTGGGCACGAGCCACCGCACCTGTTCTTGATGTCTTTTCTCTTGTTCTTGGACCTAGGGGTATTTCCTGTAAACTGAACATTAGCACCGAAGGCTTAATTAGATTCAGATGAAGCCTTTTGGGCAAGAGTTCCTTACAGACGTGTGTCCTTCCTGTTGCAGGAAGGTATGACATCAGGTCGCCCTTCTGTCATGACGCCAGATGAGCTTCTTGGCTGAGGTGGTGGCTGCCAGAGTCCCTGTCGTGGAGGTGTGTTTTTCTTTTTTTTTTTTTTTTCAAGACAGAGTCTCTGTTGCCCAGGCTGGAGTGCAATGGCACGATCTCGGCTCACCACAACCCGCTTCTCCTGGGCCCAAGTGATTTTCCTGCCTCAGCCTCCCAGGTAGCTGGGATTACAGGTGCACACCACCATGCCTGGCTAATTTTTGTATTTTTAGTAGAGATGGGGTTTCACCATGTTGGCCAGGCTGGTCTTGAACTCCTGACCTCAGGTGATCTGCCTGCCTTGGCCTCCCAAAGTGCTGGGATTACAGGCATGAGGCACTGTGCCCGGCCTAAGCCACTGCTCTGGGCTGTGTTTTTCCCTTTGAGCAGCCCTGGGCTTTGGTGAGCATCCTGTTCTCCATCATCTTTCACCTGAGGCTCCATCATCTGCCCACAATCTTGCCCTGAAACACTTCTCGAAAATCAGCTGAACATATATGTGGTCTATTCGAGACTTTCTGTTCCATTCCACTGACCTGTATGTCTCTCTATGCCAACCTCATGCTGTCCTGATTAGTGTAGCTTTATAATAGGTCTTGAGATCAGAAATTCTTCCAACTTTCTTCTTTTTTGCAATTGTTTTTGCCATTCTTGGCCCTTTTTAGTTTCAAATAAATTTTGGAATCAGTTATTAATTTCTGTGAAAAAGCCTGCTGGGATTTTGATTGGGATTGTGTTTGAATCTAGAGATTAATTTGAGAAGAGTTGATATCGTAACAATATTGTGTCTTTTAATCCAGGAGTGTGATATATTTCCCTGTATACTTAGATCCCTTTACTTTTTTTCAACAATGTTTTGTAGTTTTCTGTGTAAAGGTTAGGCACTTCTTTTGTTCTCTCTCTCTCAGTATTTTGTAATTATTGGTGCTATTGTAATTATCTGATGGATTCTTCCTGCCTGCTACACAGAAAACCCAATTCATTGAGACCACAGGATTGCAGTAAAGAAACAGTTTCATTGATTCAAGGCCAGCCCACACAGGAGAACTGGAGTTATGACTCAAATCCGTCTCCTTGAAAATTCAGAGGCTAGGGTTTCTCAAGGATATTTTGGCAGGCAGAGGGCTAGGGAATGGGTGTTGTTGATTGGTTCAGGATGAAGTCACAGGACTGTAGAAAATGATTGGCGCAGTGGCTCACGCCTGTAATGCCAGCACTTTGGGAGGCCGAGGCAGGTGGATCACGAGGTCAGGAGTTTGAGACCATCTTGGCCAACATGGTGAAACCCCATCTCTACTAAAAACACAAAAATTAGCCAGGCATGGTGGTGTGTACCTGTAATCCCAGCTACTCTGGAGACTGAGGCAGGAGAATTGCTTAAACCCAGGAGGCGGAGGTTACCGTGAGCCAAGATCATGCCACTGCACTCCAGCCTGGGCAACAGAGCGAGACTCCATCTCAAAAAACAAACAAAAACAAACAAAAAAAAAACAAAAAGAAAATTCTCCTTGTCTGCTGAGTCCACTTCTGGGTGGGGGCTACAGGACCAGAGTCAGGAGTCTTGGGTGCAGGTGGAGTCATCTGCCAGGAATGCAAAAGTCTGAAAAGGCCAATCTTAGATTCTTTTTTTTTTTTTCTTTTTGAGACAGTGTCTCTGTATCACCCAGGCTGGAGTGCAGTGATGCCATCTCGGCTCATTGCAACTTCTACCTTCTGGGTTCAAGCAATCCTCCTGCCTCAGCCTCCTGAGTAGCTGGGATTACAGGTGTCTGCCACCATGTCTGGCTAATTTTTGTATTTTTAGTAGAGACCAGGTTTTACCATGATGCCCAGGCTGGTCTCACACTTCTGACCTCAGGTGATCGACCCACTTTGGCCTCCCAAAGTGCTGGGATTACAGGCATGTGCCACTATGCCCAGCCTAATCTTGGGTTCTACAGTAGTGATGTTATCTATGGGAGTAATTGGGGAAGATATAAATCTTGTGACCTCCAGGACAATGGCTGGTGACTACACCTAGGTCTTTGCAGAATTCAGACCCCTCTCATTAATCCTCACCTTGTAGCCTTGTATTCGTTTTATAAAGATGGTTTAGTTTTGGGAAGGGCTATTATCATTTAAACTATAAACTAAACTTCCCCAGAGTCAGCTTGGCCCATGCCCAGGAATGGCCAAAGGCAGTTTGGAAGTTAAAGGCAAGATGGAGTTGGTCAGATCAAATCTCTTTCACTGTCATAATTTTTTCACTGTTATAAATTTGGCAAAGGTGGTTTCACTGTTGTTGATGGATTTTTAAGTTTTAATTTTCAGTTTGTTCTTTGCTGGCATATAGAAATAGAATTGATTTTTGTATATTAAGTTTTTTCCAAAACTTTGCTAATTTTGTTTATTGGTTCTGGTAGTTCCTTTGTAGATTCCTTAGGATTTTTACTTAGATGATCATGTAGTTTGCAAGTAAATTTTTTTTTTTTTTTTTTTGAGATGGATTCTTGCTCTGTCGCCCAGGCTGGAGTGCAATGCCATGATCTCGGCTCACTGCAACCTCTGGCTCCCTGGTTTAAGCAATTCTCCTGCCTCAGCCTCCCAAGTAGCTGGGACTACAGGCGCTTGCCACCACGCCCAGCTAATTTTTGTAATTTTAGTAGAGATGGGGTTTCACCATGTTGGCCAGGCTGGTCTCGAACTCCTGACCTCAGGTGATCCACCCGCCTCGGCCTCCCAAAGTGCTGGGATTACAGGCGTGAGCCACCCTGCCTGGCTTTTTTTTTATTTTTTATTTTTTTTGAGACAAAGTCTTGCTCTTGTCCCCCAGGCTGCAGTGCAATGGCGCAATCTCAGCTCGCTGCAACCTCTGCCTTCCGGGTTCAAGCGATTCTCCTGCCTCAGACTCCCGAGTAGCTGGGATTACAGGCACCTGCCAACACGCCTGGCTAATTTTTGTGTTTTTAGTAGAGATGGGATTTCACCATGCTGGCCAGGCTGGTCTCGAACTCCTGACCTCAGGTGATCCACCCGCCTCGGCCTCCCAAAGTGCTGGGATTACAGGCATGAGCCACCACGCCCGTCCTGCAAGTAAATTTTTATTGCTCTTTCCAATCTTTATGCCTTTTTCTTCCTTGTCTTATTACAGTGGGTGGGACCTCCAGTATACTGTCAAATAGAGGTGCTGAGAAGGGCTATCACTGTTCATTGTTCTGAGCGCTTTCAGTCTTTCAGTCTTTCACTGTTCTGTATGACGTTGGCTGTAGATTTTTTGTAGTTGCTCTCTACCTGGTTTAAGAAGTTTTCTTCTGTTCTTATTTTGCTAGTTTTTATTATGAGTGAGTCTTGAATGTTGTGAAATCCTTTTTTCCTCTTCTGCATCTGTTTTTTTCCTCATTTTTTTCCTTTTCTGTTTTACTATGTTTTTATGTTTCTGTTTTACTACTGTTTTGCCTTTTTTTTTTTTTTTTTTTTCAAGACAGAGTCTCTGTTGCCCAGGCTGGAGTGCAGTGGCATGATCTCAGCTCACTGCAAACTACACTGATTGACTTTTTTTTTGTATTTTCTTTTTTCTTTTTTTTTTTCTTTTTAAGTAGAGACAGGGTTTCGCTATGTTGACCAGGTTGGTCTTGGACTCCTGACCTCAAGTGATCCGCCCGCCTTGGCCTCCCAAAGTACTGAGATTACAGGCATGAGCCACCGTGCTGGCTGATTTTTGAATATTAAAACAACTCTGCAAAGCTGAAACAAACCCTCGTTGGTCATGATAGGTTGTACTTTTTATATATTGCTGGGTTTGATTTGTTAATATTTTGTTAAGATTGTTTATGTCTCTGTTCCTAAGGCAGATGAAGCTTTCTTTTCTTGTATTGTCTTTGGTTTTGGCATAAGGGTAATGCTGGCCCCATAAAATAAGTTAGGAGGTATTTCCTTATCTTCTATTTTCTGGCAGAGTTAGTGGAGAATTGGTATTATTTCTGATGTAACTGTGGTGGAATTCACATGTAGCACCAGAGTTTTCTTTGAATTTATTTTCTCTCTCCCACTTTTTTTTTTTTTTTTTTTTGAGACACGGTCTCTTCCCATCTCCCAGGTCTCCAGTGATTGTGCCGTGGTGCAATCATGTCTCATTGCAGCCCTGACCTCCTGGGTTCAAGCGGTCCTCCTACTTCAGCCTCCCAAGTAGCTGGAACTACAAGTGTGCACTACCATGCCCAGCTAATCTTTATTTTTTGTAGATATGAGGTCTCATATGTTGCCCAGGCTGGTCTTAAACCTCTGGGCTTAAGTTACCTTCCTGCCTTGGCCTCCCAAAGTGCTGGGATTATAGGTGCAAGCCACCAAGCCTGGCCAGGAAGCTTTTCTTAACAAATTTGACTTATGTACTAGATAGTGGGCTATTCAGGTTATCAGTTTCTTCTTGAATGAGCTTTGGTAGCTTGTGTCTTTCAGGAAATGTGTCAAATTTATCTAGATTGTTGAATGTATTGTCATAAGGGCATTTGTAATATTCTCTCATTATCCTTTTAATGTCTGTAGTATCTGTAGTGATGTCTCCTGTCTCAAGATGTAGATTTAGCTTCACCTTTGTATTTTAAGACATTTACTTTGTAAACTTTACTGTGTTCTGATTGGTGAATTGAAACATACATGCATTTATATAGTAATAACACCTTTCCCAAAAGACCCTAAATAGCTTGGTTTTTACTAATTACACTGTGTGTCAGCAGAATATTAACATACTTCACAGGACAGATGTTTTACGACACCAGGATGGTATGGGATTTGTAAAACTATGTGAAATGTAGAATTTTTCTTTTTTCTCTCTTTTTTCTTGAGACAGGGTTTCATTCCTGTTGTCCAGGCTGGGATGCAATGGCATGATCTTGGCTCACTGCATCCTCCGCCTCCCAGACTCAAGTGATTCTCCTGCCTCAATCTCCCGAGTAGCTAGGACTAAAGGTGCACACCACCACATGTAGCTAATTTTTGTATTTTTAGTAGAGATGGGGTTTTGCCATGTTGCCCAGGTTGGTCTTGAACTCCTGGCCTCAAGTGATCCACCTGCCTTGGCCCCCCAAAGTGCTGGGATTGCAGGCATGACCCACCACACCCAGCAAAATGTAGAATTATTAACATGCCCTTTATACTATAATGATGATGGTTGTGAACATTTACTGCATACCAATCACATACCAGGTACCATGCTGGGCAATTGACTGCATTATCTCGCTAAATCCTTATATTCTCTCTATGAGGAAGGTGCTGTTGTTGTCTATATTTTATAAGCTAAGAAATGGAGACACGGGTTGTGACAGGTGCCAAAGGCTCTCCAGGTAGTCTGGCTGCAGGATGCACACTCATTCTGCTCTAGGGTCTTAAATTTATGCCTTTCTAACTCCAAGTCTTATGCCTTTCCTTCCACACCAGGCTGGTTTTCAACAGTCACGGGGTTAGAGTTAAGGATGAACTGTTGATAGAGATGGATTTTAGTCTTGGTGAAAGGAAGAACGTTTTAGCAGTCATTTCTGAGCCAAGATGAAGTGAACTTCCTGAGAAGGTAGTGAGTGTCCTATCACTGCCGATGTCTGTGCCAAGGCTGACACAGCTGCAGTGATAGGACATTGTAGTTTGAATATAAGTTATCCAATCAACAACATCAACAAAAAAATGCCTTTATAATTAGTGTCTTTATGGTAGCAGAGACTGTATGACATTTGACTATTTTCTTGTTTATTGGTATTTCTTTGGGAGATTTTTTTTTTTTTTTTTTTTTTTTTTTTGAGATGGAGTTTCGTTCTTGTTGCCCAGGCTGGAGTGCAATGGCACAGTCTTGGCTAATTGCAACCTCTGCCTCCCGGGTTCAAGTGATTCTCCTGCCTCAGCCTCCTAAGTAGCTGGGATTACAGGCACCCGCCACCACGCCTGGCTAATTTTTGTGTTTTTCATAGAGACGGATTTTACCATGTTGGCCAGGCTGGTTTCGAACTCCTGACCTCAGGTGCTCCACCCACCTCGGCCTCCCAAAGTGTTGGAATTACAGGCATGAGCCACCGTGCCCGGCCTTTTTTTGGAGGGGTGGGGGCAGGGGGCGGATGGAGTCTTACTCTGTCACCCGGGCTGGAGTGCAGTGGAGCAATTGTGGCTCACTGCAACCTCTGCTTCCTGGGTTCAAGCAATTCTCCTACCTCAGCCTCCCGAGTAGCTGGGACAACAGGCACTCACCACCACACCTGGCTAATTTTTTGTATTTTTAGTAAAGACAGAGTTTTGCCATTTTGGCCAGGCTGGTCTCGAACTCCTGACTTCAGTTTATCCACCTGCCTCGGCTTCCCAAAGTGCTGGGATTATAGGCACAAGCTACGGTGTGCAGCCTTGGGGAATATTTTTTAATAGAAATTCCAAGAGGCAAAGGTTTCCTGGGCAGCACAACACATAAACTGAAAGGAGAATGAGCACTCTGAATTTTTCGTACTCAGCACCAGCGTTTTATGTACCATATGAGCTGGCCTGGGCCTATGGGTCAGCAGAGATGGCGAGAGTACGGCTGCCTGGATATCAGCCTCTGGTGGACTTGGCTGCTTCTCCCCTCACGGCCTCCTGGGTGGTAGCTAGGCCATTGCCCACAGCTTGGTCATCTGCAGGCAGCCTTTCCCTGACCTGTGGACAACTCCAGTAGGGCTGTCATAACCCTGAGGGGACATAATTCTTTCTTTTTTTTTTTGAGACGGAGTTTCGCTCTTGTCGCCCAGGCTGGAGTACAATGGTGCGATCTTGGCTCACCACAACCTCCATCTCCCGGGTTCAAGCGATTCTCCTGCCTCAGCCTCCCAAGCAGCTGAGATTACAGGCATGTGCCACCACGCCCGGCTAATTTTTTTGTATTATTAGTAGAGATGGGGTTTCATCATGTCGGCTGGGCTGGTCTCAAACTCCTGCCCTCAGGTGATCCACCCACCTCGGCTTCCCAAAGTGCTGGGATTATAGGTGTGAGCCACCACACCTGGCCCATAACTCTTTCTTTAAGGGAAATTTTTAGTACCTGAATTCTATTTTTTAGCACAAATCGTATCTCATTTTTAATCAGTTTATCTATATTATGTAGCTACTTAGCATTCTGGAAAAATTAGCTTCCTTGGTAATAGAAGGACTCCTTCAGTCACCTAGATTGGCCCACATTTCCAAATTTGCTTGATGTTTCAACTCGAGCTTTGCCTCATTCAGAAACCAGTAGCCTTCCTGATTCTGGTCACTCATGGAGTGAGTCCTCCGCTCCCAGGTGAGTAAGTCAGAAGCGAGTGAGTCACCTCCAGATTTCAGGTCCCAGCTGCCAAGCTGTAGTCTAAAACTTCACGGCACTTCCCATCCCCTGAAGATGTCACAAGTACAAGCTGCTTCCAGAGGCTTCTGTAACCCTCATTAATATGTAGGCATCCGGCCAGGCGCAGGAGCTCACACCTGTAATCTCAGCACTTTTGGAGGCCGAGGCGGGTGGATCACCTGAGTTCAGGAGTTTGAGACCTACCTGACCAAAATGGTGAAACCCAGTCTCTACTAAAAATACAAAAAATTAGCCGAGCATGGTGGCGGGTACCTGTAATCCCAGCTACTCGGGAGGCTGAAGCAAGAGAATCCCTTGAACCCGGGAGGCGGACATTGCAGTGAGCCGAGGTCACGCCATTGCACTCCAGCCTGGACAATAAGAGTGAAACTCCGTCTCAAAGAAAAAAAAAAAGTAGGCATCCTTGTTGTACTCGTTAAAATTATTCCTGTGTCTCCACTGTGGTGAGGCCTGTGGTAAGCAACATCTCCTGAAGTGCCACCTGCCTTGTTTGAGAGTCAAAAAACGCTGTCTTCTTAATAGGCTCCTGGAGTTCAGATTTTTCATTAATGTAAATGGGCCCTCCCTGTGTTGCCCTTTATTCTGAGTTACTGAGGCTTCACTTGCCGGTTCCCAGCACTGGGCACTCCGGGAGGACTTGGTAATTAACTGAAAGGCTTGCTTCAGCGGGTGGCGTCAGAGCAGAATTAATGGCGCTGCGCACTGTAGGTGGCCTGGTGGCGGGGGTAGGGGTGCATGGGAAGAGGTGTTTGCTGTTGCTTGTAACTCACCCCTCCTTCCACTGGGAGCCTCTTCCTGTATCCCCCCCTGTCTCAAGGCCCACTGTGCCCTGCCTGCTCTGTCCATCACCCTCGCTGTCTATGCAGCTTGGGACATGTCCCATGCACCTGCTCCTCCTGCAATGCTGCTCCTGCTGTTTCTGGGACCGGCTTTTTGCCCTCAGGCTCCTGAGCTATTGTAGGTTCTAGAAGCCTCTGCTGACCTCAGGCACTCCTCTGCTCAAGAACCTGCTGTGTCTCCCTAGCATGTGTTCCTCAAGTCTGAATTATTCCACTCCCATAACACTCTGCTATTCTTCAACAGGCATACTCTACCACCTCCAGCTGGGCCCAGGCCTCCCCCTTGGCACAGTTGGAGCAGCCTCTGTTATGGTATGTGCCTGTCTCACGCTAGGGACCAGGGCTGGGCTCAGACCCTGGTGGCTGACTCCCCATGTTGTGCTTAAACGTTCGTCTCAATTTTAAACATTTCTCCCAACACTTTTTAAATAAAATCCCTGAGCTCTTCTGCTTGGAGAAAGTCCTGGCAAATCATTCCCAACAATAAAATCTCATGATCAGAATGTAGTAGCACTTTTCTCACTAGCCAGGTAGGTTCATGTCATTAAAAGGTGGCTTTAAACACTTTTCTCTTGGCAGAAATTCAAAGACTTTCGCCCCTGAGCAGGGTCACTCTGTTGGGCCTGAAGTCTCCTCCCTACTGCTCGTTACCCGTTTAACAGCTGCTATCAGACACCCAGTGGCTTTCCTTCTGCAGCTGCTTTTTTTTTCTCCCTTCTGAATTCTTAACTTGTATTTGAGCCCACCCGATGGTGATTGTTTTGTTTTATTTTATTTAGTTAGTTGTTAATTTTGAGACAGAGTTTTGTTCTTGTCACCCAGGCTGGAGTGTAATGGCACAATCTTGGCTCACTGCAACCTCCGCCTCCCGGGTTCAAGCGGTTCTCCTGCCTGACCCTCCCGAGTAGCTGGGATTACAGGTGTCCGCCACCATGCCCAGCTAATTTTTGTATTTTTAGTAGAGACGGGGTTTTACCATGTTGGCTAGTCTGTTCTCAAACTCCTGACCTCAGGTGATCCACCTGCTTCAGCCTCCCAAAGTGCTGGGATTACAGGCATGAGCCACCGTGCCTGGACTATTTTATTTATTTATTTATTTATTTATTTATTTATTTATTTATTTATTTCCATAGATTATTGGGGAACAGGTGGTGTGGCTACATGAGTACATTCTTTAGTGTTGATTTGTGAGATTTGGGTGCACCCATCACCTGAGCAGTATACATTGCATTCAATGTGTAGTCTTTTATCCCTCACCCCCTTCCCACCCTTTCCCCCTAAGTCCCCAAAGTCCATTGTATTTTTCTTATGCCTTTGCATCCTCATAGCTTAGCTCCCACTTATGAGAATGTAACAATGTTTGGTTTTCCATTTCTGAGTTACTTCACTTAGAATAACAGTCTCCAATCTCATCCAAGTTGCTATGAATGCCATTAATTCATTCCTTATTATGGCTGAGTAGTATTCCATCGTATGTCTATATCACAGTTTCTTTATCCTCTCGTTGATTAATGGGCATTTGGGCTGGTTCCACATTTTTGCGATTGCGAATTGTGCTGCTATAAACATGAGTGTGCAAGGATCTTTTTTGTATAATGACTTATTTTCCTCTGGGTAGACACCCAGTAGTGGGATTGCTGGATCAAATGGTAGTTCTACGTTTAGTTCTTTAAGGAATCTCCACACTGTTTTCCATAGTTGTTGTGCTAGTTTACATTCCTGCCAGCTGTGTAGAAGTGTTCCCTGTTCACCGCAGCCACGCCAATATCTATTATTTTATGATTTTTTGAGTATGGCCATTCTTCCTTCTGTAACTTCTTCAGGTGGTCAGGCTAAAATCAGTTTTCTGTGCCCTGGGACGATAGCAAAACAGCAGAAATAACGGCCTCACCCTTGATTCATTTCTGCCCCCAATTCTAATGGTCAGCCCTCCTCTCTCTCTAACCCCACATTAAAAGGTAACTTCTAGGAAATGGAAAATCAGAACTCACACAGATATAAAACAAACATGTTAATGATTTTCTTTCACCCATAATGAGTGAAGCAGGCAGCAGCTACCATCAGTTCAAAAGATGGTCTGCAAAACACACCCACAAATAGATCAGGAATCTTGGAATGGATACGTAACGAAAGGCAGAAAGTGGAATTACACAGTGACTGACTTTTTGGTCTCTGACTTCTTTTTTTTTTTTTTTTTTTTGAGACAGAGTCTCACTCTGTCACCCAGGCTGGAGTGCAGTGGCGCGATCTTGGCTCACTGCAACCTCCGCCTCTTGGGTTCAAGCGATTCTCCTGCCTCAGCCTCCCTAGTAGCTGGGATTACAGGTCCCCGCTATCCACGCCTGGCTAATTTTTGTATTTTTAGTAGAGATGGGGTTTCACCATGTTGGCCACGCTGGTCTCGAACTCCTGACCTCAGGTGATTTGCCTGCCTCGGCCTCCCAAAGTTCTTGGATTACAAGCATAAGCCACTGCGCCCGGCCGGTGTCTGACTTTTTGTTCAACATATTGCGAGACCACTCACGTCGGTACACGTGGCTATAGTGGCCTGTCCACCTGGCCTGTAACATCACCCTGTAGGACGTCCGCCATTTACATCTCCTTTGCCTGCTGTGGAGATTTACATGGGCGGTTTCCAGTTTGAGGAATTTTTTTTTTTTTTTTTTTTTTTGAGTTGGAGTCTTGCTCTGTCACCCAGGCTGGAGTGCAGTGGGGTGATCTCGGCTCACTGCAACCTCTGCCTACCAGGTTCAAGCAATTCTCCTGCCTCAGTTTCCTGAGTAGCCGAGATTACAGGTGTGAGCCATGGGCCACCACGCCCAGCTAATTTTTGTATTTTTAGTAGAGGTGGGGTTTCACTGTATTGGCCAGGCTGGTCTCAAACTCCTGACCTCAGGTGATCTGCCTGCCTCGGCCTCCAAAGTGCTAGGATTACAGGCATGAGCCACCACGCTCGGCCTTTTTCTTCATTTTAGACAAAACAACAGGGGGGTCCCTTGAAGGGCGTTTCCTCAAACTCTGCGGGTTTGTGTGAAACACGCCTCTGTGTTCTGTGTGCTTCTCCCTCAGGGTGTCAGAGGGAGGGACCCCCAGGCTGGGACCCCAAGAGGTGGCAGCAGGTGTCCCATCTGCCAGGTGAGCGTGTCCGGGCTGGACTTTGAGGAGCTGGCCGGCTTAGCTAACGTATGTTCTCCCTCCAGCCTGGTCCTGGGAGAAGATCATTGGTATACATTTAGTTTTTGAGTAGATAATATATTCATGTGGCTCAAAAAAATCTAACTCTATAAAAATACACTCAGTGGGCTGGCACAGTGGTGCACAGCTGTGGTCTCAGCTACTCAGGAGGCTGAGGCAAGAGGATCACTTGAGCCCAGGAGGCCGAGGCTGCAGTGAGCTGTGATTGCGCCACTGCACTCCAGCCTGGGCTACAGAGCAAGATCCTATCTCTTAAAAAATAAAATAAAAAACAGGCTGGGCACAGTGGCTCATGCCTGTAATCCCTGCACCTTGGGATGCCAAGGCGGGTGGACCATCTGAGGTCAGGAGTTTAAGACCAACCTGGTCAACATGGTGAAAACCCATATCTATTAAAAACACAAAAAATTAGCCGGACATGGTGGCGGGCGCCTGTAGTCCCAGCTACTCAGGAGGCTGAGGCAGGAGAATCTACTGAACCAGGGAGGCGGAGGTTGCATTGAGCCGAGATCGCACCACTGCACTCCAGCCTGGGCAACGGAGCAAGACTCCATCTCAAAATAAAATAAAATAGGTATTCAGTGAAAAGTCTTTCTTCCACCCCATCCTCAGGCCCTGCCCTCACCCCCACCACTGGCCAATGCCATTAGTCCATGTTTTATCTTTGTAGACTTGCTTTATGCAGATTTAAATAAAGCCCTGGGGATGAGGGTCATCCTCCTGGGTTGTGAGGCTTTAGTGAGATAACACCCTCATTCACAGTAGAGCTACCCTATAAGGTGCTAGGTTCTGTGTCCCATTTTACAGAAAAATAAACTGAGGCTCAGAGGCACTGAAGAGCATGCCTGAGGAAACCAGGCGGCAAAGGCCAAGCTGGGAGGAGAGCCTCGCTTCCAGGTATCCCCTGGGTTCCACGGACTCCCGTGCACGTGTGTCCAAGTGAGGGGCAGTGGCTGTCACTATCACGTGCGCTGCCGGCGGCTGCCGGGCAGATTTCTCTTCTGGGTTTGAAATAACCGGAGGCGATCTTAAGAACCTACTGACGACCCGCAGCTCGGGAAGAAATCATTTTCCATTCTGCATCTAGCATCAGCATTTCACATCCAGATGCAGGAAGTCTTCGTGGAATTTTACATACATTGCTTGGTTTGCTTCCAAGAACTCATGATTTTGCCTTCTGGTTTACTCTCCTTACTGCTTCAGGCTTGCAGCGATAGGAACCCATTTCTCCCTTGGGTTGCTGTGGCAGCGTGACGGTAATGCAGATTGAGGAGATTGCAGTATGAGGTTCAAGTGTGGGCTGCGTTCAGATGGGGTCCCTTGACCTGCCTCATCCTGTTTCCTTACCATAGTGCTTCCCATGTACTGTAGCATTTTTTTCTTTTTAAAATGATTTATATTATATTATTTTATTTTTTTTAATGTTTATTTATTTTTGAGATGGAGTTTCACTCTTGTTGCCCAAGCTGGAGTGCGATGGCGCGATCTCAGCTCACTGCAGCCTCCGCCTCCCAGGTTCAAGGGATTCTCCTGCCTCAGCCCCCAAGTAGCTGGGATTACAGGCGCGTGCCACCACACCCAGCTAATTTTTTGTATTTTTAGTAGAAACAGGGATTCACCATGTTAGCCAGGCTGGTCTTGAACTCCTGACCTCAGGTGATCCACATGCCTCAGCCACCCGAAGTGCTGGGATTGCAGGCGTGAGCCACCGTGCCTGGCCTATTTTATTTATTTTTATTTTATTTTTAGAGACAGGATCTTGCTGTGTTGCCCAGGTTGGAGTGCAGTGATGTGAAATTGGCTCACTGCAGCCATGACCTCCTGGGCTCAGTCGATCCTCCCACCTCAGCCTTCTGAGTAGATGGGATTACAGGCATGCACCACCATGTCTAGCCCTTTTCTTTTAAATTGGACTGAAATTCGTGTAACATTAAATTAACCACTTTAGGGCCGGGTGTGGTGGCTCACACCTATAATCCCAGCACTTTGGGAGGCTGAGGCGGGCAGATCACTTGAGGTCAGGAGTTTGAGACCAGCCTGGCCAATGTGGTGAAACCCTGTCTCTACTAAAAATACAAAAAAATTAGCTTGGCATGGTGGCACGTGCCTGTAGTCCCAGGTACTCAGGGGGCTGAGGCAGGAGAATCGCTTGAACCGGAGAGGAGGAGATTACAGTGAGCCAAGATCGCACCAGTGCACTCCAGCCTGGGCGACAAAGTGAGACTCCATCTCAAAAAATAAAAAATAAATGAAAAGAATAAATTAATCGCTTTAAAGCACACAATTCAGGGCTGTCGAGTCCACTCACAGTGCTGTGTACCCACCGCTGCTAGTTAGTTCCAGAACGTTTTCATCACCCCAGTGGGAAACTCCCATTAAGCAGCCACTCCCCTGCCCTCCCTCCCTCCATTCCTGGCATCCACCCATCTGCTTTCTGTCTCTGTGGATTTGCCTATTCAGGACGCTTCATGTAAATGGGATCATACCGTGTGTGCTTTTTTGTGCCTGGTTTCTTTCACTGAATAGAGCGGTTTCAAGTTCCTCCATGTTGGGTCATAGGCCAGAACTTCATCCTGTTACGGCTGAGTAATATTTCACCATATGGCTGGACCGCACGTGGCTTATCCATCCATCCACTGGTGGACATCTGGGCAGTTGCCACCCTTTGGCTGTTGTGAGCAGTGCTGCTCTGAGCATGCGTGTACGTGTATTTGCTCAGTCCCCGTCTCCAGCTTTCCTGGGCTTCTCCTTGGCTGGGTCATAGGTTTGGCTTTCTGGGGAGCTGCCACGCTGTTTTCCACAGCACGCTTTGGCACTGAAACATCAGGAGGCCTCCACCTGTGCAGTGATGGGGGTGTCCACGTGGCTAACGTGTAGGGCCACGGGGGTTTCCAGGCTGGTTCCCGCAGTGGGCCTGGGCCAGCCCAGCTCCAGCCCGACACACACGCTCCCCTCCCTCCCTCCCTCCCTCTGGGCCAGGCTGCCCCACTCCATCTTTCTGCTCAATCTTCTCAGGGCCCAGGAGGTTTCACCACGTTGGCAGGGCTGGTCTCGAACTCCTGACCTTGCATGAAGCCCAAGTCCTCCCCAGGTTCAAGGTTCCATGGTCTGGCCTGGCTCTCCCATAGCCACGCTGACCTTGGAGGCCCTCCCCTGCCTGCAGGGCTTTGCCACTCTCTGAGTGCCCCCTCCCCACCCCCGCAGCAGTCCATCCCCGAGCTGTCCACACAGAGGCAGGCGGGCAGTCCATTTCACTGCCACTCAGGGCCAGCACCAGCCAGGACCCACACCCGGGGCTTGTCATTGAAGAGCTCGGCCCCCACAGGCCTCCTGCTCCCCCTTCTCTGCAGCCAGAGGGATCCTGGAAGCCCCATCAGGCAGGCTCGACTCAGGACGTCCAGCGGCTCTGTCACACTTGGGGTGAAGGTCCCTGGAGGCCCACCTCCTGCACCCACCTCCCCTAGGTCTCTCTCCTTTCCCTGTTCATGCCTCTGCTCCACCGCACTAGAACCGGCATCCCTGAGGCCAGAGCTGTGCAAGCTTCCAGTGGCTGCCGCAGCAGGTCCCCACCCCCTCAGCGGCACAAATAGCACGGAGACCTTAGCTTCCCGACCTGTCCGAAAGGTGTTTCCTGGGCTGAGGTCAAGGCGTTGGCGGCCGGGTGTACCTCCGGAGGCTCCAGGGAGGCTTTGTTTCCTGCCCTTTGCTGCCCACATTCCTAGGCTCGGGCCCATCCTGCCTCCAGCTGCAGAGCCTCTCCCCATCATTCTCTCTGCCTCCACCCACGTTCATGGCTGCTTCCTTGACTCAGCCCTTCCTGCCTCATTCTTGTAAGGACCCCCTGCAATTATACTCAACCTCTGCACCCACGGGTTCTACATCCAAGGATGCAACCAGCTGCAAATCAAAAATACTTCATAACATAATACATAAAAAATACAACAATAAAAACTGCAAAAATCTTAATACCACAATAAAACCATGCAAATTAAAAATAAAAAAAAAGTACACTGCCAGCCACGGTGACTCACACCTGTAATCCCAGCACTTTGGGAGGTCAAGGAAGGCAGATCACTTGAGGCCAGGGGTTCGAGACCAGTCTGGCCAACATGGTGAAACCCTGTCTCTACTAAAAAGACAAAAATTAGCTGAGCGTGGTGGTGCATGCCTGTAATTCCAGCTACTCAGGAGGCTGAGGCAGGAGAATTGCTTGAATCCAGGTGGTGGAGGTTGCAGTGAGCAGAGATCATGCCACTGCACTCCAGCCTGGGCGAGAGAGTGAGACTCGGTCTCAAACAAAACAAAACAACAACAAACAGTATAAAAATTCCTTACATAGCATTTACATTGTATTTGGCATTATAAGTAATCTAGAGGTGATTTGAACAATACGGGAGAATGTGTGTAGGTTCCTTGCAAACACTATGCCATTTTCCATCAGGGATTTGAGCTTCCAAAGGTTTTGGTATCCCTGGGGGGTCCTGGAACCAATCCCTCCAGGATACTGAGAGACAACTGTACTTTGGGCCCAACTGGATAATCCATGATAACCCACTCATCTCAAGATCCTTAACTTAATCCCCTCTGCAGAATCGCTTTTGCCACAGACGGTCACATGCACAGGGTCCAGGGAGCGGGATGTGGACATCACTGGGAGGCCTCTGTTCTGCCCGACGCAGGGGCTTTGCCTGTGTGGCTGCCGGGTCCTCACTGTCAGAAAGTGTTCTTGGCACATAGTAGGTACTCAATGCATATTTGTTGACTGACTGGAAGGAGGGGTGTCCTGTGGCACCCCCTACTCACCCCACCCTGGGACCCTCACACCTGTTGATGAACAGGGGCCTTGGCCCCATCCCCTGCCCCATTCCTGCACAGAGTGGTGCTGAGTAAATACCAGGTAAACACCCCAAGGACTGGGGTGGACCGGGACTGAGTGGGCAGGGAGGTGCGGGAGGCAGCTTCCAGCCCATGTGAGGCAGCCCTCAGGCCCCGCCTCACGCTCCCTCCTCAATGGGGTGTTGGTCTGGATGAATGAATCTCAAACCTGGCTTTGCATCAGAATCACCTCCAGAAATTGTTAGAAAAGCCAGTGCTTTCTCCTCGGGCACCCTCACCAGCCTCGTCATGCCCTGGGCCTCCTAACTCCATGGGACCTGACTCTACCCATCTCCTCGGGCCGCCAGCAAAGTGCCACAACCTGGCGGCTTAAGACAACAGGTCACTGTCTCAGTTCTGGAGGCCACCAGTCCAAAGTCAAGGTGTCTACAGAGCTGCACTTTCCCGAAGGCTCCAGGGGAGGGTCTTTTTTGCATCTTCTGGTGGTTCCTGGTGTCCCTTGGCTTGAGGCCGCATCACACTAGTCTGTGACTCCGTCCTCACACACCCTCCCCTTGTATCTCCTGAGTCATTGGATTCAGGGCCCACCTTGATCCAGTTGACCACATCTTAACTAATTACATCTCTAAAGACCCGACTTCCAAATAAGGTCACATTCCGAGCTCCAGGAGGAATACTGGGGTGGGGAGGGGTGGGGAGGGGATAGTCTTCAACCCCCTACACCTGGGGTCCTACATCTACTCTAACCTTGAAATTCAAAATTCCTGTTCTTTTTTGCAGCTGAAAACATTTCTCTAAGAACCCCGATTGGTTTTGCATGAGAACCTCCCCTGCTAAGATTCAACTTAGGAGGGCAGCCTTTTCTTTCTTCCTCATATGGCAGTGACCCCAGTGCCTGCCCTCAACCCCAGCCCACCCTGGTGCTTTCGGCAGCACTGGCTTCCTGCTGGCTGCCAGTGTCAAGGTCTTTCATGGAGGCCTGGCTCAGAATTTGGAGCTGGAGGTTCAAGGTTAAGTCCACACCTTGCTGCCAGTTAGCAAGTCACTCTCCCTCTCTGAGCCTTAGTTGCCACCCCTGTCAATGTGGACAGTATCTGAACTTAGGTCTTATTTTTCTCCCTCCATGGTGCTGGACACTGGATGGGCACTTGGTGTACAACCGAGGTAGAGTACACAGTGGGTGCATGGCTGAGGTAGGTCGCATAGTGGGTGCTCGGCTGATGTCGAGTGCATAATGGGTGCTTGGCTGAGGTAGGGCGTATAGTGGGTGCTCGACTGATGTAGAGCGTATAATGGGTGCTCGGCTGAGGTAGGGCGCGTACTGGGTGCTCGGCTGAGGGAGGGCGCGTACTGGGTGCTCAGCTGAGGGAGGGCGCGTACTCGGTGCTCGGCTGAGGGAGGGCGCATAGTGGGTGCTCGGCTGAGGCAGGGCGCGTAGTGGGTGTGCAGCAGAGGTGGGTGACTGTCTTATGAAAGGCATCAGGAGGCTCCCTCATTCCCCGCCTTACTGGAGAATGCACTGACTTCCTTTAATCTTCTTTGCCGCAGAGCTGCAGAGAGACAAGGCGGCGGCGGCTGCTGTGCTGGGTGCAGTGAGGAAGAGGCCCTCGGTGGTGCCCATGGCTGGCCAGGATCCTGCGCTGAGCACGAGTCACCCGTTCTACGACGTGGCCAGACATGGCATTCTGCAGGTGGCAGGTAGGACCCCAGCTGGGCAGTCTGCAGGACCATGGGCAGAGCAGCCTTCCTCTCGGCAACTTTGAGGCAAAGTGGGCTTGTCAGGGGCTGCCTCACTGCAGCTGGGCAAGATTGAAATCTAATTAGAGCCAGGTGCAGTGGCTCATACCTTTAATCCTAGCACTTTGTGAGGCCAAAGTGGGCAGATTGCTTCAGCCCACAAATTCGAGACCAGCCTGGGCAATGTAGTGAGACCCCATCTCTACAAAAAAAACACAAAAATCAGCCGAGCATGGTGTTGCATGCCTGTATTCCCAGCTACTTGCGGGGCTGAGGTGGGAGGATTGCTTCAGCCCGGGAGGCAGAGGTTGCACAGTGAGCCAAGATCACACCACTGCACTCCAGCCTGGGTGACAGAGTGACAGAGTGGTGAGACCCTGTCTCAAAAAAACAAAACAAAAAAAAAAAAAAGAAAGAAGTAAAACTAATTGGAAAAGGAGGGCCTGCTAGTGTGTTTGGAGAAATAAATTACACACTTGTTAAAGCATTGCCCAGGTGCTCCGAGAAGCCAACGGGCAGTGTCCTGCTAGGCTTTAAACAGCAGAGGCTGAAATTTAATGAATTGTTTTATTAATCAAGGGCACTGTTATGTCTCATCCAAAGCAACAAACATCTGCAAAAACGTAGACAACAAACAACTCCGTGCCCAGCAGTTGGTCAGAGGAAAACATCTTGCGTTGCTTTGTTTTGTTTCGTTTTGTTTGAGACAGGGTTTCGCTCTGTCGCCCAGGCTGGAGTGCAGTAGTACGATCCCAGCTCACAGCAACCTCTGCCTCGCGGGTTCAAGAGATTCTCCTCCTCAGCCTCCCAAGTAGCTGGGATTACAGGCGCTCACACCCACACTCAGCTAATTTTTGTATTTTTAGTAGAGACGGGGTTTCGCCATTTTGGTCAGGCTGGTCTTGAACTCCTGACCTCAAGTGATCCACCTGTCTCGGTCTCCCAGAATGCTGGGATTATAGGCGTGAGCCACCGTGCCCGGCCTTGCGTTGCTTTAATTTAGGCCTGAGCATGCATTTCTCCCATGGGCAGTGAGTCCAACCCTCACGCTGATGTCCCCTGCACTGAGCTCCATAATCATTAGCTGTCATCTCTGAGGGGCCTGGAATCTTGTCAAGGTAATAATAAAAAGAGGCCAGTTCTCAAACAGTTAAAGACCCCAGAAATATGATAAACACTTTAGTGCACACTGTGTACAGGAGGGACAGCAAGAGGGCAGGACTTGACAGGCACTCAGTCATTTGAAGCCCCAAATGTCCTTTTTTTTTTTTTTTTTTTTTTTCCCCAGATGTCCTTTTAAGAAAACTTCTAGGATTTAGGTAGAGGGGACACTGGACCGAGTGTGAGGAATGCAGATCCCCTGGCCAGGTGCCAACAAAAGGAAGGCAGGAAATATATATTTTTAATTTATATAGTGTTTAAAATTTTTATTATATATGATTATTATTATTATTATTTTATTGTTATTTTGAGATGGAGTTTCATTTTGTCACCCAGACTGGAGTGCAATGGCACAGTCTTGGCTTACTCTAAACTCCACCTCCCGGGTTCAAGTGATTCTCCTGTCTCAGCCTCCCAAGTAGCTGGGATTACAGGCGCCTGCCACCACACCCAGCTAATTTTTGTGTTTTTAGTAGAGACGGGGTTTTGCCATGTTGGTCAGGCTGGTCTCGAACTCCTGACCTCAGGTGATCAACCTGCCTTGGCCTCCCAAAGTGCTGGGATTATAGGCATGAGCCACCATCCCTGGACTTTAATTTTATTTTTTGAGACAGGGTGTCACTCTGTTGCGGAGTGCAGTGGTGCCATCTTGGCTCACTGCAGCCTCACCCTCCCAAGTGCAAGTCCTCCCGAGAAGCTGGGATTATAGGTATATACCACCATGCCTGGCTAATTTTTGTATCTTTAGTAGAGACAGGGTTTTGTCACGTTGGCCAGGCTGGTCTCGAACTCCTGACCTCAAGTGATCCGCCTACCTCTGCCTCCCAAAGTGCTGGAGTTTACAGGTGTGAGCCACCATGCTGGCCGGTTATTATTATTTTAAATGAATAAATATTTTTGAATTTTCTGTTTTAGTTTTCTAATATGGTAAATATATATGGATACAATCCGCTTAAAAAGATAAAGCTCTTCGAAGTCCTTAATAATAACCTTAGGAATACTGATGGGTTCTGAGACCTGAAAGTTTGAGAACTAGTACACTTGCCTATGATCTGTCTAGGTAAATAAATGTTTCTTGTGCACGTGGAAAGAATGTATGTTATGCGTTGTTGGGCAGAATGCTCTATTTCAGTTAGGTTAAGTTGATTAATGATTAAGTTGTGTTCACATCTCCTACATCCTTATTCATATTCTGTCTGCTCTCAGTTACTAATGGAAAAGTGTTCACAGCTCCCAAAATTGGACTTTGTAAATTTCTTCCTTTAGTTCAGTCCGTTTTTGCTTCCTGTGTTTTGATGCTTTTTGGGTTTTTTGTTTGTTTGTTTTTTGTTTTTTTGGAATGAAGTCTTGTTCTGTTGCCCAGGCTGGAGTACAGTGGTGCGATCTCAGCTCACTGCAACCTCCAACTCCCTGGTTTCAAGTGATTCTCCTGTCTCAGCCTCCCAAGTAGCTGGGATTACAGGCACCCGCCACCAAGCCCCGATAATTTTTGTATCTTTAGTAGAGACAGGGTTTTGCCATGTTGGCCAGGCTGGTCTCAAACTCCTGACCTCAGGTGATCCGCCCGCCTCAGCCTCCCAAAGTGCTGGGATTACAGGTGTGAGCCACTGCGCCCGGCCGATGCTTTGTTACTAGGAGCATATATACTTAGTATTGTTATGACTTCTTGATGTATTGACCTTTTTTTGAGACAAGGTCTCACTTTGTTGCCCAGGCTGTGCAGTGGTGCTGTCTCCGCTCACTACAGCCTCTACCTCCCTGGGCTCAGGCAGTCCTCCCACCTCAGCTTCCTGAGTAGCTGGGACTACAGGCACAGGCCACCATGCCTGGCTAATTTTCTTGGTTTTTTTGTAGAGACAGGGTTTTGTCATGTTGCCCAGGCTGGTCTTGAAGTCCTGGGCTGAAGCAATCGGCCTGTCTTGGCCTCCCAAAGTGCTGGGATTATAGGTGTATTTTTTACCATTATTAAGTGACCTTCTTTATGTCTGGTGATACTGCTTGTCTTAAAGTCCGATTTTTCTGATACTAATATAGCCAAGACAGCTCTACCAGCTTTCTCATCACTGGTGTTGGTAAGGTGTGCCTCTTCCATCCTTTTTCCTTTCAGTCTGTCTCAGTCTGCACAGAAAGTGCATCTGTTACAAACAGCTTATCACTAAACGTTTTTTAAAAACTTTAATTGCAAGATGGACATATAGCAGTAATCACATTTTCAAAGCCTGGGAGGGTCAGCAGAGGAATTTGCATTTGGTCATGGTGGCTCTGGGGCACATTAAACATAGGACGGATGTAATCAGATGTATAATTTAGAAGTCTCGGGTTGGAGAATGATGACGGCAGCTACTGGAGTCAGGGAGGCCAGTAAGAGCAAGAATAGAGGTTTGAGTTAATGTCGTGGCAGTGGGATGCAGAGGAGGGCATGGATTTGAGAGATGTTTTTAAAAACATCCAGCTGGTGGCCTAGCTGAAACCAAAAACTGGGGGTGAGGGCTGTCACATGGGATGAGGTTTCCAGGGGTGTAAAGGAAGAGTTTAAATTAAGAGAAGAGGTGGCCAGGCCACCTACAGGCCATGGTTCATGCCTGTAATCCCAGTACTTTAGAAGCCCAAGGAAGGCGGGTCACCTGAGGTCAGAAGTTCGAGACCAGCCTGCCCAACATGGTGAAACCTCGTTGCTACTAAAAATACAAAAATTAGCCAGGTGTGGTGGCACATACCTGTAATCCCAGCTACTTGGGAGGCTGAAACAGGAGAATCACTTGAACCCGGGAGACCGAGGTTGCAGTGAGCAAAGATCACACCATTGCACTCCAGCCTGGACAACAAGAGCAAAACTCTGTCTCAAAAAAAAAAAAAAAGAAGGGGGAGCCCTGGGAAGTAACTTGGCAGTCTTCTTTTTTTTTTGGAGACGGAGTCTCGCACTCTCTCCCAGGCTGGAGTGCAGTGGCATGATCTTGGCTCACTGCAATGTCCGCCTCCTGGGTTCAAGGGATTCTCTTGCCTCAGCCTCCCGAGTAGCTGGGACTACAGGCACGTGCCACCATGCCCAGCTAATTTTTTGTATTTTAGTAGAGACAGGGTTTCACCGTGTTGCCCAGGCTGGTCTCAAACTCCTGAGCTCAGGCAATCCACCCTCATTGGCCTCCCAAAGTGCCAGGATTACAGGCGTGAGCCACCGCACCTGGAACTTGGCCTTCTTCAATGTGCCTCCCTCCACTTGCTCTCCCGGTGGGTACTCCGGGGGCTGGGAACCTTCCAGATTATTCGTCCTTCTCCCAGCAAAAAGAAAACTAATTGGAACAAGAGGACCTGCCAGGGTTTAGCCTGGGAGGGATGTTGTGGGATTTCAGTGCAGTCTACTGTGGTCCTTCCGCGTCATTAGGGGGCTGTGCGCTGTGCTGGGGTGTGTGCTCCTCCCGGGGAGTATATGAAGTTGTCAGAGTTGACACTTGAGCCAGGGCCTCGATGCTGCAGACTTCCTTGGGAGATGATGGCACAGGCAGCAGTCTTCAGCTTTTAGATAGTTCTCTTGTGTTGGAGCAGAGTTTTCACTTATTTAAAACCCAGCTTCACCGGGCGCAGTGGCTCATGCCTGTAATCCCAGCACTTTGGGAGGATGAGTCAGGTGGATCACCTGAGATCAGGAGTTCGAGACCAGCCTGACCAATATGGTGAAACCCCGTGTGTACTAAAAATACACAAATTAGCTGGGCGTGGTGGTGGGCACCTGTAATCCCCACTACTTGGGAGGCTGAGGCGGGAGAATGGCTTGAACCCAGGAGGCGGAGGTTGCAGTGAGCTGAGATTGCATCATTGCACTCCAGCCTGGGTAACAAGAGCAAAACTCCATCTCAAAAAACAAACAAACAAAAATACCCCCAGCTTCTTGAGAAACTTAAGCATATCAAGAGACCATATGAGGGCCTCAGCCATCCTGAAAAGATGCCGGCCTTAACCAGCAGTCATCAGGAACAACAAGGATGGAGGTGCCTGGAGAAGAGCTTAGTGGAAGCCACTCTCCACTTGGGTGAAATAGAGTTTACAGTCAAAGCACCAAAGCAAGAAAAATCTAAACATTCCAATGCAGGTGCATTGGATACAGAGAAAATTATTACAGCAAAACTTCCAATTGCCAGCAGCTTTTTCTTCTTTTTCTTCTTTCTTTCTTTCTTTTCTTTTTTTTTTTTAGATGGAGTCTTGCTCTGTTGCCCAGGCTGGAGTGTAGTGGTGCGATCTCAGCTCACTGCAACCTCCACCTCCCGGGTTCAAGCAATTCTCTGCCTCAGCCTCCTGAGTAGCTGAGATTACAGGCACCCACCACCACGCCTGGCTAATTTTTGTATTTTTAGTAGAGATGGGGTTTCATCATGTTGGTCAGGCTGGTCTTGAACTCCTGACCTCATGATCCACCTGCCTCGGCCTCCCAAAGTGCTGGGATTACAGGCGTGAGCCACTGCACCCGGCCTCCAGTCGCTTTTTCAGTTGGGACAACCAGCAGAGAACATCCCCAGATGGCCCCTCACTGAGGACTGTTCTTGGCAGAACAGAGGCCTCTCCCCTTCCTCCTCCTGGGCCTCACCTTGGCGTCAGCTTCGTTTTCTCGTACCCTAAGTGCAGTTCATGCACCTGAGTTTTCTGTGGGCCCAGGGGGACAGTTCAGGACCAGGAACCCCCTTCCCTCCTGCTCCTCCAGGGCGTGGCATGGACCCCTCCAAGACTTCTTCGGCCAAGGGCTCTCCTGCGTCCTTCAGGTGTGACCAGATGTCACTCGCCACCAATGCATTTCTGAATTTTTCTGTCCCAGCTGCTGCTTCCCCCATGACCAACATCTGGAACCACAGCCAGAAACCAGACTCCTGTCAAAAGGAATTTTGAATGATCTCTCCCTACTTGAGTGACTATATGCTTGGCCAAATGGAAGCTTTGTAGAATTTTGACATTAACGATAGTGGTGGTGGTGGTGTTGGTTTTTTTTGTTTTTTTGTTTGAGATGAAGTCTTACTCTGTTGCTCAGGCTGGAGTGCAGTGGCGCAATCTCGGCTCACTGCAACTTCTGCCTCCGAGGTTCAAGTGATTCTCCTGCCTCAGCCTCCTGAGTAGCTGGGATTATAGGTGCCTGCCACCATGCCCAGCTAATTTTTGTATTTTTAGTAAAGATGAGGTTTCATCATGTTGGCCAGGTTAGTCTCGAAATCCTGACCTCGGGATCCTCCCACCTTGGCCTCCCAGAGTCCTGAGATTATAGGCATGAGCCACCGCACCTGGCCAGAATAGTGTTTTGTAAATAAAGTTGACTTCAGTATCTTAAGAAGTGGTCATTGTGGGGCTGAGCATGTGTTTCAGAGTCTGAAGCTCTGGTCTGGGGCTGAGGCTGGGAGCTCAGAGTGGAGATCCATCAGGTGGTGTGAAGCAGGGTGGGGGATGGAAGGTTCCAGGTCTGAGGACCAGAAGAGGTAGAGGTAGACGCTCAGAGACGTGGAGGGTGGTGAGTGGCAGGGGAGAGAAAGAGAAGTCCACGCCGGACCTGGCCCTGCAGGACAACACACGTCCACCGCCCTGGGTTCGGATCTTTTGGCACACAACCCATTCCGTTGCTGGCTGGGCTTTCCTGCAGCACGCAGGCCTAAAGGGGTCTTCAGCTCTCCTTCCACTTTTGCAAAAATGGTTAGCAACTTCAAACAAAAACCATAGCAAACTTGCGACTCCCTCCCGATAGATTGCTACTGCCTTTATGATGCGTTTTAATCGCCGTCCGCTGGGAGAGAATGATGAATCGCCCCACGCACCCTGTGGGTAACGGCTCTGGGAATCGTTGCTTTATTCATAAACCAGGCTTCTCCTATTGCAGAGACAGTGAGTGATGTGGTGTTGTAAACAGCCAGGGGAGAAACAGGGGTCATGAATTCATCTGATGCCTTGCCGAATTTGCATTTTATTGATAGTTTTCATTTCCTTCCATATCATATCATATTGAAGTCTGGTTTTGATGTGCTGGCCTGTGTTCCCAGAGAACAGCGAAGGGTATTTACTCATATTGACTGATGGCATCAACACAGATGCGGCATTGATGGCTTCATAAGTGGGAAGGTTGAAGGTTCCGGGGATTCCTCTCAGCTGCTGGGGAGACCGAGGGAGCGAGGGAGGCCGGCCTCAGTGCGGGGCATGCGCAGCGCAGAGGAAGCCGCGGAGGCTTGGCTGGGAGTCAGCCTCGGCCAGCTGCTCGCGTCAACCCACCCTGACGCTCACTTGGCCTCTGGGCCTCAGTTTTCTCACTTGTAAATGAGAAGATGGGACACAGCACTCCTGGAAGCACCCAGCATCCTACCTGGTCCGTGGTAAGAGCTCACAGTGCACTTACTGTGTTCTGGGGCTGTGCCAAGACTTCATGCAGGTTATTGATTTAACCCTTCCTGTAACCCTCCAAGTCAGTTTCATTATTATTTCCGTATTGCAGATGACCAAAGAGGCGCCAGCGCAGCTCAGCCAGGGATTGGGCAGAGGAAGAGATTCTACCCTGGCAGGCTGGGTACAGCCCTTTGCTTTTTTTCTCTCTCTCTCTTTTAAACTTTTTATTGGCCAGGCACGGTGGCTCACGCCTGTAATCCCAGCACTTTGGGAGGCCGAGGCAGGCAGATCATGAAGTCAGGAGTTCGAGACCAGCCTGGCCAACATGGCGAAACCTCGTCTCTACTAAAAATACAAAAAATTAGCCAGGCATGGTGGTGCGCACCTGTAGTCCCAGCTACTGTGGAGGCTGAGGCAGAAGAATTGCTTGAACCCAGGAGATGGAGGTTGCTGTGAGCCGAGATTGGGCCACTGCACTCCAGCCTGGGTGACAAAGCAAGACTCCGTCTCAGAAAAATAATAATAATAATAATATACTTTATTATGGAAATTTTCAAATGCTACAGATGTAGAAATAATAGAATAAGGAACCCAACTTCTCTGTCGTGGCACTTGCTCTAAGCTTCATAAGCTTATGAGATCTGAATAATGCTGTGTGTTCATTTGGAAGGACATTTAGAAATCTATTGATATGAGCCTGGTGCTTTAGCTCGAGCCTGTAATCCCAGCTACTTGGGAGGCTGAGAAGAGAGGATCGTTTGAGCCCAGGAGGTCAAGGCTGCAGTAAGTTATGATCATGCCACTGCACTCCAGCCTGGGTGACACAGCCAAACTCTGTCTCTTAAAACAAAACAAAACAAAACAAAACAAAAAAACAAAAAAACCGAAATCTGTTGGTATGAAAACAAAATACCAAATTAGTTGCCCTTCTGGTTTGGGAGGGAGTAAAAAGCCTTCAATAACAGCTCACTCTCAGAGCTCAGTATCATGCAAGACCATGGGCTCTGCAAACAGTAGGTGTTTAATAAGTGTTTATTGAATGAATGAGTCAGCACTGTATGCAAGCAGGATGCTTGTGAGGAACAGGGACGTGACCCAGTGTGGGCTCTGGGCTGGGGTGTCTTTGCATGTGCCGTACACTGCCCCGGGACCCTCTTACCCTCATTGCAGATGGCAGGGTGGAGGGGGCCCATGGCATGGTTGGGTACCTCGGGCCCTGTGGCTGGCTGAACTGAGTCCAAGTTTCTCAGGTGGGAATTCATCGTTACCTGCTTATCTTGGCTTCACCCCACACCCCGCTCTACCCTCTGGGCCAGCTGACCAGAGCCACAGGTCCCCTCCCCACACTACCCCAGACAGCACAAAGCCCCCTCACCAGCAATAGGCACTGGTGCACTGGCAGGCCACGAGCCCTCCCCTCCCCACCACCTGCAAACCAGACGAGGGTGGGAGGCAGAGGGGAGCCCCCTGGTTTGGGATGAGCCTGTAGGTGTGAGAAGGAGGGTGCTGGGATGGCCCATTGTGGCCCGCAGGCTTCTCTTTCTTGGACACCAGGTCTGAGCCATGTTCTCCCACCAGGCCTCCCAGGACACCTCCCGGGACCCACCCAGTCTGGGGGGCTGCTCCTCCCACAAGCCTCCCAGCCCCTCCCCCACCCCAGGTGGCACCGCAGCCCCACTTGCCCACACATGCACAGGCAGCTCCTCCTCCTGTGTCCTCTCCCCTGTAAGTGGCCTTGCCACTGTCCCTGGGATCCCTACTCCTTTCCATGTCTGCAGCCTCCGCTGGCCTTGCTGTAGGCTGTCCCTACCCCTCCTCACCTGGCTTCCCAGGGTCAATAGAAAAAGTCAGACCTCAGTCCTTGCCCTGGCGACCTTGACCCTCCCTCCCATTTGGGTCCCAGTAGCCCAGGGAAGCACATCTGTGATCTCTGAACACCCCCTGAGGTTCCTCAGTGACCAGGGGTCCCAGAGCAGACGCTGTTCTGCTCCCGGGAATGGCCTGGAGCTGGGCAGCAAAGCCACTGCCCGCCGTCCCTGCTTCTGCTGCCTCTGCTCTTGCTGGAGACCGGCCTCTGCTGCATCTCTGTGCCCGGTGGGTGGAGACCCCACAGTTTGCTCCTCGGGGGCAGCTGATGGTGGGCTGGGGTGCAGGGTGGGCCGATGCTGTATCATTCGGAATGCGGCTGGCCCTCGTCCCCAGTTCCCTCGAGGTAGCTCTAAGTCTTTGGAATTTCCCAAGGGAAAGGAGTCTTTTTGTTATTCATGGCGGGGGTGGGGGGCTCTAAGACCTCCAGGAAGGGAGGGGCTGGAGGCTGAGTTCACTCTGTGGCCTGTGATCCCATCAATCCCACTGAAGAAATGAAGCTTCAATGGGGTCCCTGGATTTCCAGAGGTTCCGATGGCCCCTTGCTCCCCCAGTTGGTGATGCTATGATGATGGGCCCAAAGGGGAGGCCTCTTAACTCCACGGGAGAGGTCACAGACGCTCTGAGTCCAGGACGCTCCCAGACCTTACCCTGCGCGTCTCTTCCTATGGCTGGTCCTGAATTGCATTGTTCGTAATAAAGCTGTAATTGTTAAGTATAGTGCCTTCCTGAGCTCTCCAAGTCATTCTAGCAAATTATCAAATGTGAAGGGATTGTAGGAACCCCTAGATTTGTAGGCAGCTTGTCAGATGCGTGGGTGGCGTTCTCATGGGGGTGCCCTCAACCTGAGAAGGGTGGTCTAAGCCCAGATAAAAGCCGTTGCAGACGTAGATGATGGGTGTGGCTGCCAGGGCTCCCACGGTTCTCAGAGAGCTGCTTGTGGGCCTGGGCATAGACCTCCCATTTCCCCCGGATCCCTTTCCCCTGGACCCTGGGGCCTGGCAGGGGCTGTGTCTCATCTTCTCTCCCCAGAGCTGAGTATACAGTGGGCCCCCAACAAATGCTGGTTGAGCTGATCTTCCATTGGTCCAATTATCTGGCACATCCCCCAAGACTTGCACTTGGTCTGATTCCAGACATGATAATGCTACTTGGCTTTTTTTTTTTTTTTTTTTAATCCTGATGTTATCTTTCTCTTTCAACCCTAAAGGCATTGATTTGACTCCTTGTTTCTTCAGTAGCCGTATAAATGACCCATCACTTTAGGAGCAAAGTTGTTCTTTCCCCTGTTATCCCACAGGAGGAGGGCGCAGGCTCCGGGTCAGCCTTGGAACCCTGGCCTCCGCGGTGGTAGACACTTTGTCTGGAAAACACTCTACTTTCAGGCATAGCCATTGAAGATTTTTGTGCCTGAAAACTCCCACTTGGCAAGGGAAGCAAATAAAAGTGTGGCTTGCAATGCAACCCTTTAAAACAGAAGCTTGCTAAACAAATGGAAAGCGTGACCAGAATCCGTAAGGAACTGTGAAATGAGGAGGATGCTGTATTTGGAAGCTGTGAAATTGCTCTAGGATTCCAAACCTCGGAGTAGCTTCCAGGCTCCTGGGAAGAATCAGATGCGTGGCCTAAATAAAAGACAGCCCCCTGGCCAGGCAGCCAGGGCGGGGACATCAAAGAGTTCACACACTGCGCGCGCGTGTGTGTGCGCTCATGCCAGTGTGCGTGTGAGTATGTGTGTGCACGCAAGTGTGTAATTTTTTTTCAAGAGACAGGGTCTCACTCTGTTGCCCAGGCTGCAGTGTAGTGGCGTGATCCTAGCTCACTGCAGCCTCGAATTCCTGAGCTCAAGTGAGCCTTCCACCTCAGCCTCCCAAAGTGCTGGGATTACAGGCGTGAGCCACCGCACCCGGCCAATAAGATTTTTTTTTTTTTTTGAGACAAAGTCTCACTCTTGCCCAGGCTAGAGTGCATTGGTGTGATCTCAGCTCACTGCAACCTCCACCTCCCGAGTTCAAGAGATTCTCCTGCCTCAGCTTCCTGAGTAGCTGGGACTACAGGCGTGCACCACCACACCCAGCTAATTTTTTATTTTTAGTAGAGATGGGGTTTCACCATGTTAGCCAGGCTGGTCTCGAACTCCTGACCTAGGGTGATCCACCCGCCTCGGCCTCCCAAAGTGCTGGAATTACATGAGTGAGCCACTGCACCTGGCCAAAAAATTTTTTTAGAGACAAGGAAGGTCTCATTATGTTGCCCAGGCTGGTCTCGAACTCCTGGGCTCAAGTGATCCTCCCATCTTGGCCCCCAAAATGCTGCTGAGATTACAGGCGTGAGCCACTGTGCCTCCAGTCATTAGATTTGAAGCCTACGCTAAATCCAGGATAATCTTATCTTGATCCTTAGCTAATTAGATCTGCAGTGACCCTGTTTCCAGTGTCACAGTCTGAGGGTCCAGGGGGACTTGCGTTTTTTTTTTTTTGGGTAGGGCTGGGGTACTCTTCCCCCACTACACAGGGTTAGAGGTGGACTGAGCGGCCCCACAGCCCCTTCCCTGAGGTCCACACCTAATCTGCACCCTCAAGGTCAGCGCTGCCCAGTGGAACGTTCTCTGTGCTGGACACGCTCCATCCCTGCCTTGTCCAGGGCAGCCCCCACCGTGCGTGACTGCTGGACACCTGAAATGTGGCGAGTGCCACTGAGGAGCTGGACTTTTTTTTTGAGACGGAGTCTTGCTCCTTCACCAGGCTGGAGTGCAGTGGTGCAATCTCTGCTCACTGCAACCTCCGCTTCCCGGGTTCAAGCAATTTCCTGCCTCAGCCTCCCGAGTAGCTGGGATTACAGGCATGTGCAACGAGGAGCTGGACTTTTAAAAATGTGAATGCTTTCGTCCTGGAAGGTGCAGGTGCGGGTCTTCCCACTCCTGTGTGAGGAAAGGAAGAGGGAGCAGAAAGTGCTGGGAGGAGGGGCTGCACCCTGCTCCAGGCTTCCCATCCCCAGCCCCCACCTGGGGGGCCCCCAAGGTCTCCTGGGAGATGAGCACCCTCACAGAAGCCAGGGCCTGGGCCCCTTTGCACAGCCCCCCGCCCCTGTGCTGGGCCTGGAACCTTGGCCAAGGAACCTTTTACTGCATTGAGCAGAGCCCTTTGAAGGGATGAGCCCAGGGGCCTTCAAAGCCACCAAGGCTGCGTGTGGCCTCTCCCTGTACATCACCCCTCCTGGGCCTGTACCACTCGGGTTGGAGCCCCTGTCTCTGTGCTCACGGCCAGAGGAGCTGCTCCCATATGCAACGGCATGTCCACAGACCGGCCAGAGGGCATTGTGGATGCGGGGGGCAACAGCTTTTCTGCAGAGGTGGGGTTTAGTGGGAAGGGGTGTAGAGTCAGCAAGGAGGCGGGAGAGCATTCCAGGTGGAAGCTCAGGCAGGAGGATGCCCTTGAAGAACTGAAGGAAGGCTGCTGGGCCAGGTCCTCGGGGGCAGAGGTAGGGGCCTCGTGGACCAGCAGTGGAGGGATCTCCGTGTTCCCCACTCCTGATGACAGCCCGGTGTGGGTTTGGGCTCCCTCCCCACGGCTGCCTGTACCCCTTTGTGCCCCGTTTTCACCCTTGGCACATGTGCCTCAGGCTGTTCTTACCTGTGTCCTTGTGTGTTTAATTGTAATGAGGAAGCTGTGGGTGCTGGGAAGCGGGGCGGCCCATCTGTTCTCCGTGTCCCCGAGCCGTGGCCGTGGAGTGAGAAAGTGCTGAGAATCCAGGGGGTGGGGGGTGGGTGGTGACATCAGACTGCACTTGAGTCACTGTCAGGGCCTTCCCCAGGGTGTCCTGCATGCAGGGGGTCCTCTCTCTCAGGGCCCTGGGCAGAGAGAGGAGGAAAGTCTGAACCATGAGGTCTCCAACCTCTTCTGGCCACTTGTGGGGTGGGGCAAGGTGGGGTTGGGGCTGGGAGAGGAGGGGCAGCTGTGTCTGCAGGCACGGAGGATGGTCTGCAGGGCCCTCTCCTTCAGGAGTCTGTTCTTTTTTTTTTTTTTTTTGAGACAAATTCTTGCTGTGTTGTCCATGCTGGAGTGCAATGATGCAATCTTGGCTCACTGCAACCTCTGCCTTCCAGGTTCAAGCCATTCTCCTGCCTCAGCCTCCCAGGTAGCTAGGACTGTAGACATGTGCCACCACGCCTGGCTAATTTTTTTGTATTTTTAGTAGAGATGGGGTTTCACCATGCTGGCCAGGCTGGTCTCGAACTCCTGAACTCAAGTGATCTGCCTGCCTCGGCCTCCCAAAGTACTGGGATTACAGACAGGAGCCACTGCACCCGGCCTGATCTGTCTTTTTATCTCACTAAGCGCCTGGCCCGGAGCCTGGATTCTGAGGACAGAGATAAGCAGACCCAGTCTCAGCTCTCAAGGGGTACCCCTCCCCGCAGCTGTCCATATGTGGGGGGCACCCCTCCCCGCAGCTGTCCATATGTGGGGGGCACCCCTCCCCGCAGCTGTCCATGTGTGAGGGGCACAGATGTGTCAAGAGACCGTTGTAGCACATGGTGACCCGGGCCATAATGGACGGCAGGGCTGAGCATCTGCATTCCTGAGAGGGCTCCGGTACCCCCGACATGAGGTCATGCCCAGGAGCCATTGTCCCCCAGGCCACCCTGGCCTCCACCATGGCCCAGAATCATGGGGTGGGGGGTTGGAGGAGGAGGTAGAGTGGCTACACCCTGCCTTTGAAGTCAGATACGTCTCGATTTAAGTCCTTGGTGCCGCCTGCCAGCTGGCTTTGCACTGATGACTTAACCCTGCTGGGCCTCGGTTTTCTATCTGTAAAGTGGGGGGATTATTTCCAGTGTACGGCTGGTCATGAAGATGAACTTGGGCCACGTGCATAAAGCCACAGGTGATGGATGCTCACTCAGCAGGTGTTGCCTCCGAGGAACGCTGCTGCCTGTGCCTCCCAGCTCGGGCTGGACTGGCCAAGGAGGCTGCTTTTTGCTAAGTGCCTGAGGATTTTCTAGGAGAAGGTGGCACAGAGGCTCACCTGTGTCTGCTCCTCCAGGGGACGACCGCTTTGGAAGACGTGTTGTCACGTTCAGCTGCTGCCGGATGCCGCCCTCCCACGAGCTGGACCACCAGCGGCTGCTGGAGTAAGTGTTCTGCCCCCTCTCTTTCTGTCCCTGTCTCTCCATGTTGCTTGTCCCCATCCCTTCACCCCACCTGACCCTGAGTCACCTGCTGTGTTCTGGGGCCTCCTTTGTGACCTTGTTGGTGTGCAGAGCTCTTGCGCTCATGCGCCTACCCGAGGGCCATCTGTGGACACCCCTAGTCCCTGGGCTTCTGTGCACCATTCATTAGCACAGTGGGAGCCAGGTTTTGTTTCCTTTTAGCCACCCGAGCTGTGGGTGCCTCCCTTTGGAGTTGGGGACAGTCCCCTGGTCCTAGGTGTAGGCCAACCTTGCAGATGACATGGCTGCCGAGTGCCAGGCCTCCCCCACGCACTGTCCCTTTGAAACCTCCCTGGGCCTCTCTCTGGGAACACCTTCAGAGCTGTGTGAGTTTCCTGTAGTGGCCATAACAAATGACCACATGCTTGGCAGCTTCAAATGCTCTGAGTGGATCCTCCATGGTTCTGGAGGGCACCAGTCCCCAAGGTCAAGGCAGCGGCAGGGCTACACTCCCCCTGGAGGCTGCGGGGGAGCTTCTGGCCTCTTCCAGCTCCAGGGGGCCCCAGATGACTCGTGGCCACCTCATTCCTATCTCTGCCTCGGTCTTCACATGGCCTTTTTGCCTCTGTGTCTTCCCATCTCATAAGGACACCAGCCACGGGACTAGAGCCACTCTAACTCCATGGCACCTCATCTGAACTCATTGCACCAGCAAAGACCCTATTTCCGAATAAGGTCACACTCTGAGGTTTTGGGTGGAATTTTGAGGGGTGGCATTCAAACCCAGGACAGAAGACAAGGGCCTGCTGCTGCTACTGCTGCTGCTGCTGCTGCCGCTGCCGCTGCCGCCACCACTGGCTCAGCAGGCATCTATTGAGCGCCTACTGTATGCGAGACTTTGGATAGATAGTCACTGTATCAGGGCCCACCTGTGAACTGAGGAAATCACCCCTGTGGTTTGGGGTGGGAGAACTAAGGCCAGGAAATGACTCTGAGACAGAAGGTGGCAGGACATGGAAGGGGCCGAGTGAGGGGGTGCCTGGGCCCCATGTCCCTTGTACACTCCCAGTGCCACCCAGGTGCGCATGGGCTCCACAGCTGGTACAGGGTGGGGGGCCGTAGAAAATCAAGGTTGTTGTTAGTTTGCCATACCAACAAGCATCAGGAGCATTCAGAAGGGGAGGTCTCAGGCAGTTTCCCAAACTAACTTGGGCAAGGAACCTTTAACTGCATTGAACAGAACCCTTTGAAGGGACGGGCCCAGGGGCCCTCATAGCCACCAAAGCTGTGTGTGGCCTCTCCCTGTACATTACCCCTCCTGGGTCTACACCTTCTGTTCCCCCAGCCTTTGCATGCAGCACCCCCAAACACATCGTCCCTTGCATATGTCCCTTGTGTGCTCACCTGCGTTCTGTGCCCGTCCCCTACTGTGGCTGTCCTCTCTCCACCCCCCACCACCATGCAGACACCCCCTCCCGTGCACACACCCCCTCCAATGCACACACTCCCTCCCGTGCACACACCCCCTCCCATGCACACACTCCCTCCCGTGCACACACTCCCTCCTGTGCACACACCCCCTCCCGTGCACACACCCGCTCCCGTGCACACACCCCCTCCCGTGCACACACCCGCTCCCGTGCACACACCCCCTCCCGTGCACACACCCCCTCCCGTGCACACACCCCCTCCCATGCACACACCCTCTCCCGTGCACACACCCCCTCCCGGGCACACACCCCCTCCCATGCACCCACCCTCTTCCATGCACACACCCCCTCCTGTGCACATACCCTCTCCCATGCACACACCCCCTCCCGGGCACACACCCCCTCCCGGGTACATGCCCCCTCCCATGCACCCACCCTCTCCCATGCACACACCCCCTCCCGTGCACACACCCCCTCCCGTGCACACACCCTCTCCCATGCACACACCCCCCCGTGCACACACCCCCCCGTGCACACACCCCCTCCCGTGCACACACCCGCTCCCGTGCACACATACCTGCTCTCATACACACACACCTCTCGTGCACACGCTTCTCCATCACTAAATTGACTAAGTCACATGCTCAGCACAGACTGGGTGTTCAGAGTGAAAGACTAACCTAAAGTAGATTGACTCATGGGTCCTTAGATGGCTGTCACATGACCCCCAGGCCACCAGACCCACCTGCAGGACTGAGCCTTCTCCAGCCCAAAGCAGCTTTGGGTCCACAGTCTTGAGCGCGGGCCCGGGCCTCACGCCCTCTTAGGTCTGCCTGCTTCCTTCCCTCCCTCCATCACCCTCCTCAAAGCCACATGGGCCTCGCACCCTGCACCCTCTGCATTGGCCGTTTCCCATTGCTCAGAAGGAACCACCTGTTCCTCACCTGTGTATGGCCTTGGGCGCCCTGTCATCCTCTTTCATCTGTCCCTTGCTGCTGGTGTCTGCTCTGCTGGCCACACTGCTTTCATAAGGTGGCCACCGAGCCTCCTTCCTGGTGAAACTCCCAGGCCCAGGAGAGCTGCTGCTGGGGGAGAGTTGGCAAAATAGCGAGAGCAGCACCTCTGCTGGAATCCCTGTCTGTGTGAGAGGCCCCCAGGCCCAGGGGAGAAGCTCAGTCTTAGTGAAGGGAAGTTAGGTTCTGAGGGCCTTGGAATTTGCTCCCTGACAGTGAACTGATTGAGCTTCATTTCTGAGGCCAAGCCCTGGCCGATCTCTGGGTGTCCCTGGAAACATTTATGTGCCCTTGTGAGGACAGGGAGCACGGCACCTGGCCTGCTGCAGACTCCCTCACTGCTGGGGACAGCTCAGGACGTGACCCTGGCGGGGAGGCTGTGCCAGCCACCACTTCCAGACGCCAGCATCTAACTGCTAAAGCCAAGGGACTCAGGGAGTGGGCTCGACCTGGAACCCCCAACTCAAGATGAACAAAGGCATGATCGGACATAGAAGCACCCAGAAGACTTTGGGCTGGTTGCTTCATGAGAGTCCCCCCAATATATGCATTCTATCTGGTCTGTTAAAGAATCTTCTGACCACAGCTGAAACTGCAGTGGCGAAGGCAGAGACCTGGCGGGGAGCAGATGCCGGGAGCGACTTCCACCAGTGCACCAGTGCTGCTGCTGCACGGCGAGACCTGCAGGATTCATGGGGCGAGCTTGGATCCTGGTGCTGATTACCCCAGACAGTGAGGCTGGCTTTCCCCAGGAGGTGCTCACCCCAGTGAGGAGCCGATGCCAGCCTGCAGCCCACTCTTGGTGTTTACCAGGCACACAGGGAGAGATGGATGCTAGATCCAGGAAGAGCTCGCCTCCTGGGGTCCTCTTGAGAGGACGCATTCCCTTGTCAGGTCATTTAGGCACGGAAAGACCTGTGACCTGTGGGTCAGCTCTCCCCGAGGGGGCTGCTGCTGGGCCAGGAATGAGCTCACGATTTGCTGTTCTTATAAAGACAAAAGTGCCTGCAAAGACAGAAAGCGAATTGGTGGTTGCCGGGTACCGGGAGTGTGATGGGGAGAATGACTGTTGAACAGGTCTCAGTTTTCTTTTGGGGTGATAACAGTGTTTCCGAGCTGTAGAGAGGGGGTAATTGCACAGCTTTGTGAATGTACTAGATGCCTGAATTGTTCACTTTAAAGTGGTTAATTTATGTTATGTGCATTTCAACTAAATTGGACAAAAAGCACCCCTGACAACAAATTGGTACCTTGTGCTCTTTTATGTGCTTATCCAAGATTCCTTTACTATTAGGTGGAAGTAGTAAGCATGGCTTCCATGAACAGTTGTATAGGTTGTTCACAGCACAAGGCTAACCAGATGAGAAGCTACCATCACCTGGTGCTTTTTTCACTCAGCGTGGGACAAGCATCTGCCCAGAGGAAAAGGCATCTTTTTCTAACTCATGCAAAGGTGCTCTGTGGGCTTCTCGGCCTTGATAAGAAGAGCCATCAGGCTTACTTCTCCGCAGCCTTTATGAAAAAAATTAACACGCCGTACATTATCCTCCCTATCCATCCCAACCGGATGGCTTTCCTGTGGCCAGATGCATGCTCCTATTTTTGAAGCCGGTGAAGAAACAAGTCTATGTCTTTGAAACCCAACTAGTAATTTAGTTAATGACTTCCTGTGCTGAGCACGCGGGCAGATGCATTGACACCCAGAGGATTTCAGTGTGCCGAACAGAAGGCACTGGGGAGAGCCCAGCGCTGGGGCCAGAGGAAGGGTGCCTGCTTTTACAAGGAGGCGCCCAGAGTGGGAAGAGGAGCTGTGCAAAGACATTGGCCTCAGTTTCCCTCTCTTGAAAAAGTCATTTGCGAAATACAAAAGTGGCTATCCTGAGAAGTGAGGAGGAGTGAAGAGTTCTCAGTGGTTCGTGGACTCTTCCACCCCTCTGTGTTCAGGTGGAAGTCTCGACCTGGGTTTTTCTGAGAAAGTGACTCAATAAAGGATGACCTTGGTGAAGTATGCCCCTTAGCCCCCATGGTGTTCGAGAGAGCGCGCTGGAAAATGAGTGTTGAAGTTACTTCCACAACGGGTGAGCTGAAATCATGCATGGTGTGAGGTCAGATGTGCGTGATTTCTCAACATCAAAGCAGACAACAGGATGGGAGCAGGCGTGGATGGCAGCCCACAGTTCTCAGAGACGCTGAGTGTGTGGAAGCTGGAGCCAGGCCGCTTGGTTCAAAGCCCAGCTCTGCCCCTTACTGATTCACCTCTGTGAGTCTCAGTTGACTTGTCTATAAAATGGAGATAATAGTACCTGGCTCCTAGGGTCACTGGGAGAATTAAACGTGTAGAAGGCCTGGAGTTCAGGTGGTTTGGGCTTTTGACAGAGGGCACTCTGACATCACTTAGAAATCAAACGCACAGGCCGGGCACGGTGGCTCATGCCTGTAATCCCAGCACTTTGGGAGGCTGAGGCGGGTGGATCACGAGGTCAGAAGATCAAGACCATCCTGGCTAACTCAGTGAAACCCTGCCTCTACTAAAAATAATAGTAATAAAAAAAAATTAGCCGGGCGTGGTGGCAGGCGCCTGTAGTCCCAGCTACTCAGGAGGCTGAGGCAGGAGAATGGCGTGAATCCAGGAGGCGGAGCTTGCAGTGAGCCGAGATCACGCCACTGCACTCCATCCTGGGTGACAGAACAAGACTCCGTCTCAAAAAAAAAAAAAAAAAAAAGAAATCAAACGCACACAGGAGAAGCTGGCATCCTTGGTCTCCAGGCTTCCGGGCAGTGCGGGACCAGCCGAGCCTCTGCAGGTGGGCACAGGCTGCTGCGGCTTTCTCCCGAGGCAGTTCTGGGAGCTTCTGTCTGCAGAGCACCCCACCCACAGCCTCAGAGAGTGGGGCCACCTGGGTGGATTAATTACAAGATGTGCTCCAGGTGAGAACCTGGACAACCTGCGCTGAGGGATCATGGCCTGACCGGCTCAGTGTCAGGCCCTGCAGAGTGCTGGTGGAGGGTTAGGGGGTCCTTCTGGAGCCCTTCCTCCTGCAGATGGCAGGGCAAGCCCTTTCCCACAGGTGACATGAAGACAGTGCTTCCTAGGTGCAGCAGGGCAGGATGGAACGTGGTCCATGGGAAATGGGTAGAGCCTACACCATAGGGGGTGGCAGGCGACAGACGCAGAGCACAGTGTCAGGACTCCGGCTTTGTAATGAAAAGCAGAATGTTAGGAGCTCACCTGGAGGGAAGGAATTGCTTGCCTTAGAAATGCAGCAGGCAGCCGGGTGTCTGAGGTAGAAGGGCCTGTGGTGTTGGGGGTCAACGGCAAGGGCTGAGCAGTCAAGCATTTCTGGGTTCAAATCCCAGCTCATCCTCCTTGTGAGTTTCCCGGGGCTGCCGTAACCATGATCGCAAATGTGGTGGCGTAAAACCAGAAATGTATTCTCTCACAGTTCTGGAGGCCAGAAGTTCAAAATCGAGGTGTGGCCAGGGCCGTGCTCCCTGCGGAGGGAGAAGCCCTTCCTTGCCTGTCCAGCCCATAAAGGCTGTCGGCAGTCCTGGGCCTTCCAGGGCTGGTGGCCACATCATGCTGTCGTCGACACTCTGCTTTGCCTCCGTCTTTACGTGACCTTCCCCCCTCTGACTTCTCATCTTCGTGTCTGCCTTAGAAGGATGCATGTGATTGCACTGAAGGTCCGCCTGGGTAGTCCAGCATGAGCCCCTCCTCTCAAGGTCCTAAATTTAATTGCACCTACAAAGACCTTTTTCCCAGATAAGGTCACATTCTCAGGCTCCACGGATTTCATATGGATGTCTTTCCACGGCCAACAATCTGGCCTACCACATCCACTTACTAGCTGTGTGACTTTAGGTAAGTCACTTAACGTCTCTGAGCCTCAGATGTCATCTGGGAAATGAGGACCGGGGCCCACAGTGCGTGGAGTCTCCATGTGGCCCGGTGCTGGCACCCACTGGGTGACCATAGCTTCCATTATAGGGAAAGCACGTTTGGTTTCAATAATGAGCAGGTGATTTTCATAACTGAATCTTCTGTGTTGTGCCCAGGTATTTGAAGTACACACTGGACCAGTACGTTGAGAACGATTATACCATCGTCTATTTCCACTACGGGCTGAACAGCCGGAACAAGCCTTCCCTGGGCTGGCTCCAGAGCGCATACAAGGAGTTCGATAGGAAGTACGTGCCCGCAAGCCTTCAGGGACGTGGGTGTGGGCTGCTTGTGGCAGGAGGAGGCATTGTGGCCACAAGGGGTCACAGAGTGTGCAGTGGGGGAGGGGTCTGGTAGGGCGGAGGGTGGAGGGTGAGCAAATGTGGGGCACTGGAGCTTCACCTCCCCTCTGGGCCAAGCTCTGGAATCCCGGGCAGGGGTTGGCACTCTCGTTCTTTTTTTTTCTTTCTTTTTTTTTTTTTAAGAGACGGTCTTACCCAGGCACCATGGCTCACACCTGTAATCCCAGTACTTTGGGAGGCCAAGGTGGGTGGATCACCTGAGGTCAGGAGTTCGAGACCAGGCTGGCCAACATGGCGAAACCCTGTCTCTAGTAAAAATACAAAAAAAAAAACAAAAACAAAAACAGAGACAGTCTCGCCCTGTAGCCCAGGCTGGAGTGCAGTGGTGCAATCATGGTTCACTGCAGCCTCGACCTCCTGGGCTCAAGCAGTCCTCTTGCCTCAGCCTCCTGAGTAGCTGGGACTACAGGCGTTCACCACCATTCCTAGCTAATTTTTGTATTTTTTTGTAGAGATGGGGATCTCACTATGTGGCCCAGGCTGGTCTCGAACTCCAGGCTCAAGCGATCCTCCCACCTCAGCCTCCCAAAGTACTGGGATTACAGGCATAAGCCACCATGCCAAGCCAACACTCTTGTTCTTAAAGGGCCAGACAGTCAGCATTTTAGCTTTGCAGGCCTGTTGCTCTATTGCAACAACTCTGCCGGACCGTGTTCCAGTAAAACATTATGGACGCTGAAATGTGAATTTCATGTCATTTTCACGTGTCATGAAATATTCTTCTGTTTTTTTTTTTTTTCAACCACTTAAAAACATAAAAAGCCATTTTTAGCTTGCAGGCTGTACCAAAGCAGGAAGCAGGCTAGGTTCGTCCTGCCTGCCCATTCTCCCACCCCTGGTCCAGTGAATTACTGGCAAAGAAACAACTGCATGACCGTTTCTTCACTAAAGCCTCTTCTTGCTTGCACAGCCCTTTACAGTCTGCAAGGGGCATTCTGATGCCTCTTGTTGGTGAGATGGGCAGCCTCATTTTACAGATGAGGACATAGGCCCCAGAGAGCAAGTGACTTACCCGTGGTCACTCAGCTTGTGTGTGGTAGGGCAGGATCCCACCCCAGGCCCCCGCCTCCCTCTCCCACCCAACGCTACTCACCACTCGGCCATGGCCTGGAGCCGGCAGACTTTTCCTGAGGGACGTCCGGCCTAATAATCAACTTTGCAATATATCTGGCTCGTAGACTGCGGCGATGGGCGTTGATGTGGATATCCTAGATTCCTCTGGGTTTTCCTTCTTCAAAGTCCTTTCAAACCTGTAACAGAAATCTGCTTCACAGATACCTGAGTCAGTGGGACAGTGGGAGGCAGTGCCTGAATGTCCCAGAAGTCCTCCCTCCAGTTGCCTTTTGGGTCCTGCTGTCATTATCAATAGGACCTTTGGAGGGACTTCTTGGTTCCCCGTCCTATGTCTTAGGGAAAGAATTGTTGCTGTATTTTGCAGTCATTTACTGGGCACCTGTATAAGCTGGAGATGGCCTAGCCCCAGCGCATGTCCTCCTCCAGGAAGCCTTCCTGGGTTGTCCTGGGAGAATCAATAGCCCCTTCCCTGCAGCCTCACTGTGCCTAAGCAGACACCAATCCTAGCTAGCACTTAGGGGTTTGTGAACAGGTCTGCCTCCTGCACTAGGCTGTGACCCCTGACCTGTCTCTGCATCCCTTGCAGGTGGGAAAGGGTCTGCATATGGCGGGCTTTTTTTTTTTTTTTTTTTTTTTTTTTGAGACAGAGTCTCATTCTATTGCCTGGGCTGGAGCACAGTGGCGAGATCTCGGCTCACCACAACCTCCACCTCCCAGGTTCAAGTGATTCTCCTGCCTCAGCCTCCTGAGTACCTGGGACTACAGGCGTGAGCCACCATGCCCGGCTAATTTTTGTATTTTTAGTAGAGACGGGGTTTCACTATGTTGGCCAGGCTGGTCTTGAACTCCTGACCTCGTGATCCGCCTGCCTTGGCCTCCCAAAGTGCTGGGATTACAGGCGTGAGCCACTGTGCCCAGCCGGCAGGCTTTTAATAAGCGTTAGATGGGAGGATAGAGGAGTGAAGTGGTACTGGCAGGAAGTACCAAGGTTCCAGCCGGCGTAATCAGGAAGGCTGCATGGAGGAAGCAGCCTTTGAGCTGCCTGTGGAGTGGTGGGCAGGGTGTTGTGAAGTGGCAATCACTGGATTTTGTTTCTGGTACGAGGTGTGGCCAGATGCAAGAAAGAGCAGGGTGGACTTTGGTGCAATTGGTGGGGGTCTGGTCTGTAGGGTTCCCGTGGGGAGCCGTGGAGGGAGGCAGCAAAGGAGGGAGGGGCACAGAGGATGCTGGACTGTGTTTAAGAGGCAGCAGGGAGCCATGGCAGGTGCTTGAGGAGAAGCGAGTGATGTGTTTAAAGCAGCCCTTTCAGGAGGCTCAGGCTGACACAGCAGGATGTGCACAGTAGCCCTGTCTTGAGCTAAAGCAGATGAAGGTTTTGCCCTCTGCACTTCCCCACGTGAGAAACGAAGATGCACCCGCAGATTCCTTGAGGCAGCTCCCCCACTTCTCAGTTGCCAGAAATCAGCCCAGAGAAACAAACCCGTAATCAGCCCAGGGTGCTTTCCCTTCCCTTTCTCGAGGGGGCTGCTGGTTCGCACATTAGGAGTGGGTCACTCCCGCTTGGGAGAAAGCAGCAGAATTCCTTCACAGCCAGGTAAGATGTGCCAGTGGTCGATGGATGAAATCTAGCTGGGGAGTTGGAATCTGTGTTGCCAGCAGTGACCTGTGAGCAGTGACAAGGCCAAAGGTAATGGCACCAGCCCGGGGAAGGAAGCTGGCCTCGTGGCAACCTGGGGAGGCTGTCAGAGCTCTCACATTGAAGGGCATTGATAAGTGGAGCCACGCAGGTGGGGAGACTTGAAGCAGTGACTTCCAATCGGCGGTCACTTAACCTTGGCCAGAGGGGACTAGGCAGGAAAGAGAGGAAGGTGGCAGCCATGGCCTTCAAGGCATCAGATGGAAAGAGGCAGACTTGTTCTGTGTGACTCTCCCACTCCCCGGGAGGTTGGATAGGGGTGGGGGTTAGGGTTAGCGTTACAGATCTTGGCTCAGTAAAAGCAAAAAGGAGGGACACTCTAGGCATCAAACTACCCAAAAGTGGAGTGTCTGCAGGGGTGGTGAGTTCCCCATCGCTAGAGGTATGCAAGTGGTACTCCAAATAGAATTAGATGAGATCGCCTGTAATCCCAGCACTTTGGGAGTCTGAGACGGGTGAATCATTTGAGGTCAGGATTTCGAGACCAGTCTGGCCAACATGGTGAAACCCCATCTCTACTAAAAATACAAAAAATTAGCCAGGCGTGGTGGTGCACGCCTGTAATCTCTGCTACTCGGGAGGCTGAGACATAAGAATCCCTTGAACCTGGGAGGCAGAGGTTGCAGTGAGCTGAGTTCACGCCACCGCACTTCATCCTGGGCAACAGAGTGAAACTCTGTTTCAAAAAAAAAAAAAAGATTTATGCGGTGAGGGTTTTCAGTCTGCCATTGCCACACCCCATCAGGTTTCCTGCATTCTTTTCTGTTCTCTCTGCCTTTGGCTTCTCATCCTCCAGACCGTCCTGCCAGGTCATTCCTTTTAGGGATGAACAAATTCGCACACAAGTGTTCACGACCCCACTTCTGGGAGTGCTTGCCTCACCAAAGAGCTCCTGCCATGGGTGGCAACTAATGGAAGCCACTGGAAGCTCAGTCTCAGGGTGAACCTTGCAGCAGCTGCCCTCTGGGCTCCTGGAGACTCTGGAAGCCACTGCTACTGCCCCACGCCCCGCCCCTCCTCTCAGAGCCTTTTTTTTTTTCCTTTTTTTTTTTTTTTGAGACAGAGTCTTGCTCTGTCACCAGGCTGGAGTGCAGTGGCGTGATCTCGGCTCATGGCAACCTCTGCCTCCTGGGTTCAAGTGATTCTCCTGCCTCAGCCTCCTGAGTGGCTGGGACTACAGGTGCGCACTACGACACCCGGCTAATTTTTGTATTTTTAGTGGAGACGGGTTTTCACCATGTTGGCCAGGATGGTCTCCATCTGTTGACCTCGTGATCCGCCCGCCTCAGCCTCCCAAAGAGTTGGGATTACAGGTGTGAGCCACCGAGACCGGCCTCAGAGCCTTTTTAAAATTAGTTAATTAACATTTCTTGGAGAGATGCTTTGAGATTATATAAATATCCTGCTCCTTGTCAAAATACTTTTCACCTTCATTGCTGCTTCTTGGCTTACTTGTTCATATGATGGCAGCCAATGGTGGTCTGATGAGCAGTCGGCATCTGACGAAGGGAAGAGCTTTTTCTTCTCCTCACTTATTTATCTCAGTGTGGACATGTGTAAAATGTCCTATTTTATTCATTGAGTTACAATCCATTACTATCATTTTAATGATCAAATTGTCCCAAATTTGCCCATGTGGGTGCCGTTTTAAGGACTCCCAGGTCCTTCTGACACTCCCCGTCACTCTTTGAGTGCTTCCTTTACTTTCTGGCACAGGATCTGCCAGGCTTATCTTGTATTTTTCTTGCTCCAGCTCAGGAATCTGCCATTCTCCAAGGAGCACAGTTGCCCTGGCTCCCTGTAGTGGAGAATCCTATTTAGAGACCAAGATCTGGACAAGCAGAGTGCTTGTTGCTTTTGGGGTGTTATGGCTCCCAGGCCCTTTCAGTGGACAGAGTTAGGGTATGTGTGTGTGAATGTACATATACATACACTTACACACACACACACACCCCTACATACACACATACACACCTGGATGCAGTACATACACCTGCATACACATACATACAGACACCTACATATACATACACTTACACACACCTACATACACATACATATACACACCTACGTATACTATATACACTTATATACACATACACCTACATACAACTACACACACACCACTTACAGCTACATACACCTACACACACTTATGCTTACTTATATCTACACATACCTACACACACACCCACACACCTAAATACACCTACACACCCCTAGGTATACCTACACATACTTTCATACACTTACATCTACACACACCTACATACACACCTATATACACTTACACCTACATACACCTACACACACTTACATACAATTACACAGTTACATACACTTACATAGACCTACACACACCTACACACTTAGACTTACATACGTCTACACACATACACAATTGGCTTCCAAAAATTCCTGAAATTTTGACAGCCCGTGTGAGTGGATAAGAGGTGGCTCTGTTGTCCCGCAGGCTGACCCCACGCAGGCCATGTGGATGCCCCTTCTCGCCTGGGCTGTGTCTCCCCAGCAGGACACACCGTCCCCTACTCACCCTCTAGAGCCCTGGCATGTCCTCTGCCCCCATTCCCACCCTGGTTGGCTGCCTACCTTTCTTCCCCAACCTGATGGCTTTGGGCTGAAATATTCAAGAAGGAAGCGTGGAGACTGGGAAGGAGGGAGAGAGAGAAGTTCACTGGGTGTTCCATTGTGTGGGTGGCTGTATTGCATTGAACTGGCCGGCTGATGTTTAGGTTATTGCCGGGTTTATCTGCCATCATAACCGACACAGTGAGCTCCTTCTAGCCCAGGTCAGCTCCTGGCAGGGCAGGTGTTGGCCAAGAGGCTCTGTGCGGTTTTAATTCTGAGAGCTGTTGCCAAATTGCCCCCAGGTTGTGCTCCAGACCCCCCCCCCCCACCCTGGTGTGAGTGAGCGCCTATAAACAGGGCTCCGACTTGCACCTGTACCTCTGCAAACTAAAGCGCTGCACGCATGCCTGGCGGGGGCAGCAGGTGAGGGGTCCTGATTTTCCCCGAGTTTATTTCATTCTTTGTTTGATGTCCTTAAATTGATCCTGTTGAGAGGAGTAACATTCTGAGACTCACAGTGGAGGCAGCTGTTTCAGGGTTATTGGGCGTGGGGTGTTTCTCGGAGCGCGGCAGCCTGAAGTCATCCCCCATTTCCCTCCTCAGGTACAAGAAGAACTTGAAGGCCCTCTACGTGGTGCACCCCACCAGCTTCATCAAGGTCCTGTGGAACATCTTGAAGCCCCTCATCAGGTATGCGTCACTCTGGGAGAGGACCTCGCTGGGGTTGGAGGTTTCACCCCTCAGGGTCCATGGGACGGCCTTCCCTATCCACGCATCACGGAGGGCCCGTCTCCAGGGTGCCTGTGTATCTGGGGCTCCCTACCCGCCCTGGGGTCTGCAGGGGGTCACAAGGCCAGCCCAGGTCATGGACAGGAGTGCAGTGCCGGCCTTTGACACCTGTGGGGTTTGCACCTGGTGTTTAAAAGCCCTCCCTTGGCCTGAGCCCCCACACTGCGTGACCACCCTCAGGTGCCGTGATTTTCCAGAGGGACTCACAGATGTCAGGAAAGCTGTTATCTTCACTGTTGTGGTCTGTTACAGAGACAGGGCACAGATTTAAGTCAGCAAAGGTAAAAGGCACACAAGGCTGTGTCCAGGAGGACCAAGTGCAAGTTCCCAGCTGCCCTCTCCGGGCGGATTCATACAGGCAGTGCCCCATTCTCCTAGCAAGAATGTGTGGGGGAGGAGGGAGCATGGCTGGCCGCGGAAGCTCACCGAGCCTTGGTGCCCAGGGTTTTTGTTGCGGGTCGGTCATGTAGGCATGGAGCATCCACCCGGCTGACCTCAGCCACTCGGTCTCCAGCCCCTCCTGAGATGAGACGAATACAACCCAAGGCCCCCGCCCTCAATCACATTGTTGGCACAAACTCTGTGGTGTTGGCCCAAGGTTCCCGGTGGGCAAAGACATTACCAGGCCGACTCTCCCAGGAGCTGAGAGGTTTCCACCCAGGAGCAGGTCACCCATGGCCAGCCTTCTCTTTGGAACGTGCGGGGCTTGGACACCCCAAGCCTGCTGAGTTAAGCCTTGATTGCATAGCAACCCAAATAAGCGGCCTAAAGAAAGGCAGCCACAGCCCGGAAATGTGGCGACTTCAGTCAGCTTCTTCCATATTTAGACTTGTTCCTGCTAAAGGATTTCTGCCTCAGTATTGGGAAGCAAGAGCTCAAGGGGCTGGTGAGGCCTGGGAGGCTCTGCCTGGGTCGCATGGGCATCTTCTATTTTCTTCCGTTTTGGCTGTATGCATCAGGCACAACCTGTGTGCACGGAGCCACATGACGGGGGTGGGGTGGGGAAGAGACTGACAGATGTCGTTCTTGCACGGTGGCTCTGGCCCTCCCTGGGTGAGTTCTGCAGGCGAGGGAGGGGCTCAGAGCAGGAGGGCGCAGGTGTGCACCAGACGGGTCAGGATAGCCAGGTGAGGTGGCTGCCTCTGTGAGAGGGCGGGAGGACTCCTGGAGGGCCTCCCTAGGATGAAGCCTTTGGGGACAGGGAGGCACATCCCTGGAGGGGTGGTCATTCTTCCCCAGAGGTTTGCATCTCACAGGCCTTTGCCATCTCCCCCTTCGGCTCCTTCCACTTGTTGAAGCCCACGCATGTGGCTCTGAGGCTGCTGCTGACACAGGTCTCTTCTCGTGCCCCACAGACACCGTGCGAGTGGGTGTGACGCCCCGTGTACAGGGAGCACTCAGACAGGGCTGGAATGCCAGCTGGGACCTCGGAGTCCACACTGTCTCCTTCCCATTTCCCCATCCATCCCTGGGAAGCATCTCGGCCCCCCAGGAGCATGGACTGCTCAGGCTCTCAGGCACCTGCCTGTCTTCCCACCAGCCGTCTCCCGCCCCAAGGGCTACACTGCCCCGTCCCACCCTTGTCCCTTTGTCTCTTACTGTGACTGGCACTCAGAGGAATGTTGGCAAGCACTGGTCCTTGGGCACATCGAGAGCTACTCTGCAGCCAGACATAGTGGCTCATGCCACTAATCATAGCACTTTGGGAGGCCAAGTCAGGAGGATCACTTGAGCCCAGGAGTGTGACCTGGGCAAGAAAGTGAGCCCCACCTCTATAAAAAATTTAAAAATTAGCCAGATGTGTAGCATGCGCCTGTGGTCCCAGCTACACGGGAGGCCAAAGCAGGAGGATTGCTTGAGTCCAGGACTTCAAGGCTGCAGTGGCTTGTGTTTGTGCCATTGCATTTCAGCCTGGGCAACAAGCAAGACCCTGTCTCAAAAAAAAAAAAAAAAAAAAAGAACTGCCCTGCCAGGCGGCTTGGAGCCTTTCTTTTCTTTCTTTTTTCTTTCTTTCTTTCTTTTTTTTTTTTTTTTTTTGAGACGAAGTCTCGCTTTTCTCCCCCAGGCTGGAGTGCAATGGCGCAATCTCGGCTCACTGCTACCTCTGCCTCCTGGGTTCAAGCGATTCTCCTGCCTCAGCCTCCCAAGTAGCTGGGATTACAGGCACCTGCCACCACGCCTGGCTAATTTTTGTGTTTTTAGTAGAGACGGGGTTTCACCATGTTGGCCAGGCTGGTCTCAAGCTCCTGACCTCAGGTTGATCCACCCGCCTCGGCCTCCCAAAGTGCTGGGATTACAGGCGTGAGCCACCATGCCCGGCCTTCTTTTCTTATCAGCTACCAAAGTTGTCATTCCAGGGACTGAATCATGTGGCCCTGAGGCACACTGGGAGAATTCCCAGAGCAGCAGACTTGAGTCAGCTCCTGCTTAATAGAAGGAGAGATTTTTGGGGCCAAAGAGCTCCTTTCATGTTACTAGAATTTCCTGCCAGTTTTTCTCACCTACTGGCCTATGCCGCACACATTCCCCTATTGGAAGGTGAGGTTTTGTTTGTGTTTAACCAGGCCCAGCACCCTTGTGCCCTATGTGACATGTGACATATTTGACATAGCAAAAAAGCTAGTCCTGTCATTTACCTTAGAAAAGTCCTTAGAGGGGCTGGGCGCAATAGCTCACGTCTGTAATCTCAGCACTTTGGGAGGCTGAAGCTGGCGGATCACCTGAGGTAAGGAGTTCAAGACCAGCCTGCTCAACATGGCAAAACCCCGTCTCTACTAAAAACACAAAAAATTAGCGGGCGTGGTGGTGGGTGCCTATAATCCCAGCTACTCAGGAAGCTGAGGCAGGAGAATTGAGGCTTGAACCCACGAGGCAGAGGTTGCAGTGAGTCAAGATTGCACCATTGCACTCCAGTCTGGGTGACAAGAGCTAAACTCCATCTCAAAAAACAGAGAAAAGTCCTTAGAGGGCGAGGCATGGTGGTTCACACCTGTAATCCCAACACTTTGGGAGGCCAAGGCAGGTGGATCACTTGAGCCCAGGAGTTTAAGACCAGCCTGGGTAACATGGCGGAACCTCGCCTCTACAAAACAGATAAAAATCAGCCAGGCATGGTGGCGCGCACCTTAGTCCCAGCTACTCAGGAGGCTGAGGTGGGAGGATTGCTTGAGTTCGAGAGGCAGAGACTGAAGTGAGCTGAGATAGCACCACTGCACTCCAGCCTGGGTGACAGAGTCAGACTTTGTTGTACTTAAGAGTTCTAGAAACCTCTAAAGTTCTTGGAAAAAAAGTTCACCTGCTTGGCCAGGCACAGTGGCTCACGCCTGTAATCCCAGCACTTTGGGAGGCCGAGATGGGAGGATCACTTGAGGTCAGGAGTTCGTGACAAGCCTGACCAACATGGTGAAACCCCGTCTCTACTAAAAATACAAAAATCAGCTGGGCGTGGTGGCGCATGACTGTAATCTCAGCTACCTGGGAGGCTGACGCAGGAGAATCACTTGAATCCAGGAGGCAGAGGTTGCGGTGAGCCGAGATCACACCATTGCACTCCAGCCTGGGCAACAAGAGTGAGACTCCAGTCTCAAAAAAAAAAAAAAAAAAAAAATTCACCTGCTCCTCCTGTTTTCCACGTGGCAGCGTGATGGTGATGGCACCAGACTGCCTGGGCTCGACTGCTCTGCCCCTTGCCATCCATTACCCATTACCCTCAACAAAAGAGCCAACCCGTCTCTGCCTCAGTTTCCCCATGTGGCTGACAAGGCTATTTAAGTCATTCTATTGTCATAATAATTCACTGACTTAATACATACAGTGTTTATTTTATTTTTCTTCCTTCCTTCCTTTTCTCTTTCTTTTTTTTCATAGGTTCTTGTTCCATCACCCCGGCTAGAGTGCAGTGGTGCAATCATGGCTCACTGCAGCCTTAACCTCCTGGGCTCAAGTGGTCCTCCCACCTCAGCCTCTCACATAGCCGGGATTACAGGTGCGCACCACTGTGCCCAGCTAGTTTAAAACAATTTTTTGTTGAGACAGGGTCTCGCTATGTTGCCCAGGCTGGACTGGAACTCCTGGCCTCAAGTGATCCTCCTTTCTCAGCCTCTCAAAGTGTTGGGATTATAGGAGCGCGCCATGTTGACTGTTTAGAATAGGGCCTGCCAGGCAAATACTGAATGTTAGCTGCTAGTACTGTGTTTTTTGTTTGTTGTTGTTTTGTTTTGTTTCATTGCTTTGAGACAAGGTCTCAGTCTGTTGCCCAGGCTGGAGTGCAGTGGTGCCATCACGGCTCACTGTAGCCTCGAACTCCTGGACTCAGGTGATCCTCCCACCTCAGCCTTCCAAGTAGTTGGGACTACAGGCACGCCACCATGCCCAGCTAAATTTTGTATTTTTAGTAGAGACAGGGTTTTGCCATGTTACCCAGGCTCGTCTCCAATTCCTAAGCTCAAGCAATCCTCCAGCCTCGGCCTCTCAAAGTGCTGGGATTATAGGCATAAGCCACTGCACCTGGCCCTGATTTAAAATGTTTTTAAGCTGGCTGGGCGTGGTGGCTCACCCCTGTAATCCCAGCACTTTGGGAGGCCAATGTGGGCAGATTACCTGAGGTCAGGAGTTCGAGACCAGCCTGGCCAATATGGCGAAACCCTATCTCTATTAAAAATACAAAAAATTAGCGGGGAGTGGTGGCAGGCGCCTGTAATCCCAGCTATTCAGGAGGGTGAGCCACGAGAATCGCTTGAACCCCGGAGACGGAGGTTGCAGTGAGCCAAGATTGCGCCATTGCACTCCAGCCTGGGCAATAAGAGCGAAACTCCACCTCAAAAAAAAAGAAAAAAAAATCTTTTAAAACTACCCTTTTGTATTAATTTGATTCCAATATCTCACGCACCTTATGTGCCAGCACCGCAAAAACAGTACTGTGAAGTCAGCCACATTTTCCCCATTCCAAAGAAGAGGAGGTTGATGCTCAGAGAGGTTACGCCCAAGGTCGCACCATGAGAGGGGGCGTGGGCTGGGATCCAACCTGAGCCTGTGTGGTTCTCCCCCTCATTCTGCCTCATGCCTGGACATAAGCAGCTGCCAGGAGAGGACCATAGGAATTGGGCTGGGGCTCTGGAGCCCAGATTGGGCTCCGCAGCCCATTGCCTGTGAGATCTTGGGCAGCCACATAACCTCTCTGTTTCCCAAGTCCTCATTTGTAAATGAAGGAAGTAGAGGAACTCTGAGGCCCTGGGTCTCGCCCAGACCTCCTGACTCAGATCCCCGCAGGTGGTGCCTGTGGCTGCAGGTCTAACAAAACCCCAGCGACTCTGCCACACGCCGTGTTGGGAGCCCCTGGCTGAGCTGGCCTGTGGGCCCTTTCCCTAGAGGAGAGGCAAGTGGCAGGGCCCTGGCTGCGCCTGTCCCAGAGTCCATGTTTGGCAGAGCCTGGCCTGCAGGACAGGTCAGGGAGGTTGCAGAGAGGAAGGTGAGGGGCTGGGCATGGGAGGCCTCCCTGCAGCTCTGAAGCGGGCACCTGTGTCCCTGAGAATGGTTCCTGCAGAGGGGCAAGACTCCCTTTGCCCTTAGTGGGTTCCTCCCGCCCATCACACAGGACGTTGACAGTACTTCACGGCCCCGGGGACACCCTCCGGCATCCTTCCAGCAGAGACCAGACTGTCCCCGAGTCCTGTGGCGTCTAAATGGGCAGGCGGTGAGGACACTCCTGCAGGGGTCCCACCAGCCCCTTCCCTCCGGGGGCTGGGGTGCAGGCACTAAGGCAGGCCCCGCTTTCCTCCCTCCCCTTGTCCTTGGGGTGAGGGGCACACTGCACTTTGGTGGCTATTCTGCAGCCCCAGCCTTCAGCCCGGGTTCCCTGGCCTACCTGGCAGTGTCCTTGAATACAGAAACCTGGCAATCCCCCCCGCCCTCCTCCCTCAGCCCCCGGGTCCGATTCTTTCTCGTCCACTAGGGGGAGCCGGTGCACACAGCTCGGCCTCCCTCGGGGCTCCTTTAGGAACCCCCTGGCGCTGGTGCTGGCGCTGGACTGAGCTGTGGGCTGAGCTTTGGGCTGAGCACTGGGCGGCCGCTGTCCCTTTGGATTCTCCTACCTGTCATGATCTCCGTATTTTTTGTTTTTGCCATGGTAACTTGAATTATTTTGATTTCACAAAATAAACGACATTGAAAATACATGAATACTTATTTCAAGACTTTCAAATTGTCATAAAATAACATAAAATATCTTCGGTTTGGCTGAATACATAACTTTCCTTTTCCAGTAACAATATAATTCTTTACCCACATTAATAGTTGTATATCTTGGCCAGGCACGGTGGCTCATGCCTGTAATCCCAGCACTTTGGGAGGCCAAGGCGGGCGGATCACGAGGTCAGGAGATCGAGACCATCCTGGCTAACATGTTGAAACCGCATCTCTACTAAAAATACAAAAATTAGCCAGGCGTGGTGGTGTGCACCTTAATCCCAGCTACTTGGGAGGCTGAGGCAGGAGAATCACTTGAACCCAGGAGGCGGAGCTTGCAGTGAGCCGAGATCGCACCACTGCACTCCAGCCTGGGTGACAGAGCGAGACTCCATCTCGAAAAAAAAAAGAAAGTTGTATATCTTAAACATATACAATAAAGAAATAATACTGTCCTCCAAAATAAAACTCAAATGATATATTTATGGCAAAAACCAAACCTAGACTGTCATAAAGAAGGCGGGGATTACAGGCTTCTTATAAAGGGGTGCTCACATCCATCTGTCAATGATCCCTACTTTGCAATTCATGCTGAGCCTTGTTACTAATAGCAGTCGTCACAGCGAGCATGTCCACCAGACATCAGGCAGTGGACTAGACCTGCAAATAGCCTTGCATTGTCTTCCGCCCTCACTTAGGAGGGAGAACCCCCACTTTCAGACCCAGGCACTGAGAGGGAGTGAATTGCCCTGGGGCACAAGAGGAGGGAGAAGACGGAGTTGCTGCACCTGGTCAGGGCATGTCTGGCCCTGTGGCTGCGCTGCTCCCTGGGGTGCGAGAGACTGTCCTGGAGACAAACTTGGAGAGCCTCGTTGGTTCCTCTCCTTAGAGAGAAGAGGTGGCCAAATGTGAAGCCACCACTGACCCCAAAACCGCCAGCAACTGAGGCTGCCCTGGGGCAGGCTTCAACCTCAGAGCTTCTTTGTCTGTGCCAGTGGCTTAGTGCCCCCTGTCTAGCCTGCATCCCCCAAAAGCGCTTCTTGGCACTTCCGCGCTATCTCCTATATGCAAATTCAGGGCAGATGTAAATTGGAGGCAGATATTTATTTTTATGCAGATGAGCCACTCCAGCGTGTTTGGTGCATTGGAGATCTCGTGAAAGCAAAATATCTCCCGGCGTGCACGGCTTGTGTTATGTTCGGGTTTTAAGTCGTGTCAGCGTTTACATTTTCTTAATATGAAAAATGCCTGCATTGTTCTACCGCCAACTGCCCCTCCCTCCCTGCAACCCTCGGCCTCTCTGCTGGCGCCTAATCGTTTTTTATTCTCTTGCTTCTGCTTTCTTAGTCACAAGTTTGGGAAGAAAGTCATCTATTTCAACTACCTGAGTGAGCTCCACGAACACCTTAAATACGACCAGCTGGTCATCCCTCCCGAAGTTTTGCGGTAAGTGCCTGTTAGACCCCAGAAGCCGCATCAATACATCTTCGTGCTTCCAAAGGGCTTGGTTCAGTCCCATGAATGTTTAAGGCTTGATTTCCAAATGTGTGCTTGGCTAGATTTGGCTCAGAAATCTGCGGCATCGACAAAGATCCGCAGCAAAAGGTGCTAACTGCTGACTCAGAGAAATGAAATGGCAAAGGTTGTATACAGGACGGGATGTTTTCCTCGCCCACCATTGCAAAACTGATTTAAAGAATAAGCCCTAGCATGGCAACGGCCGTTTGTTGCCTTGGTGTTTACCGTTTTTGCTTTTGAGCAGAAAATTAGGGGAATTTCCCAGGCGTGTGGATAACGCTGTGTACAGAATGAAATGTTCTCAGGGACGTCGCGGGTGCTCTAGAAAACGACCTGTCTCCTGGATGCTGAAAGCTTAATTGGTGTGTCTGCTACAAGGCTTAAATGTAGGCCCAGATGGATAGAGGCTGCCCAGAAAGGCGTATGCCACACAGCCAGTACAGGGCGCGGCCAGATCCAGCCTGGGTCTCTGGACCCCCAGCCTGGGTTCCCTCTGCCCCTGTGTTTCCCTCTCTGAGGCGCTCCTTTGAAGGAGCAGGCCCTTGCCAAAGTACATGCAGGTAAGGCTGGTAGCCTTGCAGGGGTAATGGAGATAATAACTTCTCTCCGGACGCCAAGTCACATGGCAGGTGCTGGGATATAGAGGTGTTTAGGGAGTGTGGTCTCTGCCCTCATGACACTCTCAGACTAGTGAGGGCCACAAATCAGTGATGACAGGGGCCAGAGGAGGCACAGAACCCAGCTGGGGAGGGCACTGGTGTGTGGGGGTAATCCAGGAAGACTTCCAGGAGGAGGTAGCTCTTAAAGTGAGTTTCACAGGGATAGTTGGCTAGATGAAGAGGCCAGGGAAGCACATTTCCAGCAGAGGGAAGCCCTCCTGCAAACATATGGGTGAAATAGTGGGAGATCTGGAGGCAGTGAGAAGTCCCATGTGATCAGGCAGAAGTTGGTGAACGTGAAGCTGGAGGTCACCTTGGGCCGGGAGTCCTTGGTGCCAAGCAGAGGAGAGTGAACTGGACCTGGAGGCCATGAGAGGATGATGGGAATCCCTGGTCGCCCGTGGGCCCTGGCAAGACCCCACTCCCAGACCTCACTAGAGTGATCCGGGGGAGTCCATGGAGACGGCTCAGAAGATGTATTTGTAGCAGCTCTGTGGTGGAAGTGATTTGGTTCTGGTGACAAAGGGTAACTCACATCCTGTGTGGGAGAGTGATTTGGGGATGAAATGCACGGCATCTGTGAAACACGCAGCTCCGGCTTCTCAGTGGGTACTGGGTGCAGTCTAGGCCTCTGGAATGTGCAGGTGGCTGGCGACACTGAGGGTGCAGGGTCCCGTGAGTCAGAGGGGTTGAGGTTTGGGAGAGGGGCTTGGGCTTGGGCATTGGGAGCTCCTGAACTTACTCAGTAGGCAGCCGGCACCCCTGTTCCATAGCCATGCAGCAGAACCCCAGAGGACACGTCCAATGCTGGTGCTTTTAAATGAGCAGCTTCTAGACTGGGGGTGGGGCTGAGTCTGGATTTTCTCCACCCCCACATACTTCCTGGTGGGTGCTGCGAGCACCAGAGGCTGAGACCCACTGGCACAGCAGCAGGGCAGGGCCTTGGGGTGCTGAATCCTGGCTGTCGTCCCAGCTTGTGACCTGGGGCATGTCACCAGACCTTGACAAGCCTCAGTTTCCCAATCTGTAAAGTAGACAACCCCTCTACAGTAGGCCCCTCATGAGGGACCGAGACATCTCTGGGAAGCCACTCGGGGCGCAGAGCGCTGTGATTAACTCACAAAGAAAAACCGCACGTGGTAGCAGCTCACACCTGCTTGGCTGGCCAGGCTCGGTCCGGTGCACCACCTTCTCCGCAGACCTTTCCTGCGTGTCGGGTGCCTCTGCGACGTGTGCCTGCACCATCTTGTGTCACTGACGGCCTCGCTCCCGAGCTGCCAACTAATGGTCATGTGCCCCCTCATCCTGTGGCCGGGTCCCTGCTGTATGCACAGTGCCCGGCACATAGTAGGGCTTCAATACATATTTGCCTGTGTTAAGGAAGGACTGTTACCTGCAGCACAGAGGGTCTTTTCTTTCTTTTTCTTTTCTTTTTTTTTCTTTTTTTGAGATGGAGTCTTGCTCTTTGCCCAGGCTGGAGTGCAATGGCGCAATCTCGGCTCTCTGCAACCTCCACCTCCTGGGTTCAAGTGATTCTCCTACCTCAGCCTCCCGAGTAGCTGGGATTACAGGTGTGCACAACCATGCCCAGCTAATTTTTGTATTTTCAGTAGAGATGGGGTTTCATCATGTTGGCCGGGCTGGTCTCAAACTCCTAACCTCAAGTGATCCACCTGCCTCGGCCTCCCAAAGTGTTGGGATTACAGGCGTGAGCCACCGTGCCCAGCACAGAGGTTCTTTTCACCTGAAGGCTTTAACTACCTCCTTCGGAGTTCATCCATCTTTTTCAGAGTCCATCTGTTCATTCATGGGTTTCTTGTTTCATTCAACAAATATTTTAATTGAGCATCTACTAAGCAGCAAGCCCTTTCCAGGCACTGGGGATAAAGTAATTAACAAAAGGGAAGAGGTTCCTTTAGCATCACCGGCCAGCTCTTGTCTTAAATTCAGAGACCCAGGAGAGCTGAGGGTGGTCACGCCCACCTTGGGGCTGACCGCATGGTAAGCAGGTGAGGCTGCTCTGCTGGCCAGGGGCCTCAGGAGAGACTGGACATTTGCTGGAGGTTGGACTACTGCCTCTTATGCCAACAGCCCACAGCAATGGGGGATTGTGACTGTGTGTATGTGAGTGTGTGTGTGAGCTGGCAGTGTGGCACGTGAGCCCAGAGGGATGAGATGCCCCGGTGTCCTGCAGGTGGGGCATCCAGCCCCACCCAGCGCCTCCGTGGCTGCCAGCTGCCCCTGCCAGGTGAGATCCCAGCCTCTGTTGTGTCTACAGGTACGATGAGAAGCTCCAGAGCCTGCACGAGGGCCGGACGCCGCCTCCCACCAAGACACCACCGCCGCGGCCCCCGCTGCCCACACAGCAGTTTGGCGTCAGTCTGCAATAGTAAGTGAGCCGGGGATGTGCCTGCTCCTATGCCCTGGAGCCCTGGGAGCTGTGGGGCGCTTCTGGGTCCAGAAATATTTTCCCCAGACGTTTGTCTCCAGCAGCCAAGCTGAACCCTGCAGGAAAGATAAAGCCTGAGCCCGTCACTGAGGCTATGGCTCGCTGCTCGGTGCCTGTTTGGGGGGCGCGTGCTCGCTGCTCGGTGCCTGGTTGGGGGGCGCGTGCTCGCTGCTCGGTGCCTGGTTGGGGGGCGCGTGCTCGCTGCTCGGTGCCTGGTTGGGGGGCGCGTGCTTGCTGCTCGGTGCCTGGTTGGGGGGCGCGTGCTCGCTGCTCGGTGCCTGGTTGGGGGGCGCGTGCTTGCTGCTCCGTGCCTCGTTGGGGGGGCGCGTGCTCGGTGCCTGGTCGGGGGGATGCGTGTCACTGCTCTGTGCCTGACGGGGGGGACCGGCAGTGGGTAGTGGATGGGGGTCTCTGGGGTTCCCGCCCCAGCTTCCATCACTGCTGCCCCCTGTCCTCCGGGTACACAGCGGGACACTTCCCACCACCTTCAAGGAGGGCGTGGTCATGGGATGTGCTTAGGTGTAGGTGTGGGGTGTGTCGTGCTAGGAGGAAGCTTCCAGAGCCAGTGGGCAGCTGCCTCTCATGGTGATGTACAGGCCTGGGTCCGGTAGAGACGGCACCTGGTCACTCTGCATCCCTGATCCCCGCATCACCATGCACCTTGCTAACACCCAGGCTGGACACAGGCATAGAGAAGACAGGCTTGTGCTGGGCTCAGCCGCTGAGATTTAAGGGTCATTGTTACTGCAGCGTAACCTGTCCTTCCTAATACCCTTTATCAGCCACATGACCTTGAACTCACCTCTTCTCTCAGCTTGTTTCCTTATTCCTGTTATACTACCTTTTTTGGGGGTGGCGGGAACAGAGTCTTGCTCTGCTTCTCAGGCAGGAGTGCAGTGGCACCATCTCAGCTCACTGCAACCTCCGCCTCCTGGGTTCAAGCTATTCTCCTGCCTCAGCCTCCTGAGTAGCTGGGATTACAGGCGCACACCACCACGCCTGGCTAATTTTTTTGTATTTTTAGTAGAGACAGGGTTTGGCCATGTTGCCTGGCTGGTCTCGAACTCCTGACCTCAAGCGATCCACCCCTCTCAGCCTCTCAAAGTGCTGGGATTGCAGGTGTGAGCCACTGCACCTGGCCACCTAGGGTAGGTTTTGAAACATTTTGAAAGGTTTTGAGAACTGAGGAGGCTCTGGGCGGCATCTGGGCCAGGGGAGGAGGTGCATCGGTCACCTGCCCTTACTGAGCCATGTGGGCAGGGGCATTCCTGGGGTTAGAGGGAAGTGGATACGGCCCTGGGGACCTGCCTGTTTCTTTCTTGGCCAAGAGTGGAGGAGCTCAGGGAGGGGAGGGAGGGAGGCAGAATCATGGCCCCCGACGAAGTCCATGCCCTCATTCCCAGAACCTGTGATTTAGGTCACCTTACATGGCAAAAGGGGCTTGGCAGAAATGATTAAGTAAAGGATCTTGGGATGGGAGGTTATCCTGGGTTCTCTTGTGGGCCCAAAGCAATCGCCAGCGTCTTTACAAGACGGAGGTAGGAGGGTCAGAATCAGAGAGGAGATGTGGCAGCAGAAGCAGAGGCCGCAGGGGTGCGGGGCCAGAAGCCAAGGCACTCAGGCACCTCTAGAAACTGAAAAAGGCAAGGAATGGATTCTTCCCTGGAGCCTCCAGGTGGAACACAGTCAGGTCAACCCCTTTTTGACTCCTGACACCTCCAGGATGTGAGATAATACATTTGGGTGTTTTGTTTTTTGTTTTTTTTTTTTGAGGGAGTCTCGCTGTGTCCCCCAGGCTGGAGTGTGGTGGTGTGAGCTCAGCTCACTGCAACCTCCGCTCCCCAGGTTCAAGCAATTCTCCTGCCTCAGCCTCCCAAGTAGCTGGGATTATAGGCGCCCACCGCCATGCCTGGCTAATGTTCGTATTTTTAGTAGAAATGGAGTTTCACCATGTTGGCCAGGCTGGTCTTGAACTCCTGACCTCAGGTGATCCACCTGCCTCGGCCTCCCAAAGTGCTAGGATTACAGGTGTGAGCCACCTCGCCTGGCCCATTTGTGTTGTTTTAAGCTACCAAGTTGATGGTAGTTACTGGGGCCACATGAAAATAAAGTAGGTGGTAGTGAGTGGTGGGTAGTTGTGAGTATAGGGGGAGGGAAGTGTGTCTAAATCTTGTTCCCAGAGGTAGCAAGTTTGCTTCCAGGGTGCTTGAGCCCAGGAGAGGGCCGGGCCTGGAGTGCACATGTGAAGTTGGCTGGGCATCTCGGGTGTATCACAGCTGAAGAGGACCGCTGGTGCCCCAGCGTGGGTCCCTAGACCAGCACTATCTGATGGAACTCTGTCAGGATGGACGAGATCTGCACGGTCCAGTATGGTAGCCAGTGCTCGCGTGCGGCTAGTGCCGATGCTGAATTTCTAATTTTATTTCATTTTAACTAAATTAGAATCATCACATGTGACTTGACTGTCGTACTGCACCGCACAGCTCTGACCGATTCACCCTCGCCTTCCCTAAGTAGGCACACACACGAGGAGTTGTACTTAAGACATTTTGTAAGCACTTTGCCAATAAATGAGCAAGAGACTATATGTTGAAATAGAATGTTCACCCCAAATATATCTGGAACACACATTTTACTACCAAATAGTACTTCCTTTTCCTTTTTCAGACATTGTGAGAATGTGCGGGTGCGAACAACTCTTCCACTCCCACCACCCCTTAGGGGCCGCCCAGGAATGCTGGGCGGGGCAGGCACCTGCAGTGACCTCGGTCCCCTCCTGGGGGCACTGGTGAGAACTCAGCCCTTGACCAGGCTGAGCCAGCAGACCAGAATTTTTTTTTTTTTTTTTTGAGACAATTATTTTTTTGAAATGGAGTCTCACTGTGTCGCCCAGGCTGGAGTGCAGTGGCAGGATCTCGGCTCCCTGCAACCTCCGCCTCCCGGGTTTAAGCAATTCTCCTGCCTCAGCCTCCTGATTAGCTGGGACTATAGGCGTGTGCCACCACACCTGGCTAATTTTTTTTTTGTATTTTTAGTACAGGCAGGGTTTCACCATTTTGACCAGGCTGGTCTTGAACTCCTGATCTCAAGTGATCCACCTGCCTCGGCCTCCTACTGGGATAACAGGCGTCAGCCACCACACCTGGCCGGGGCCAGGATATTCCAGCCATCAGGTGACTGTTTTCCCCACGTTCCTGAAGCCCTGTGTCTCCAGCCCGTTACTGGGGCTCTGCTGGGCTGATACTGCTTCCATGTGCTGTGGCACACAGGGTCCCAGGGGTGGGTCCTTAGCTGGGAGATTCCAGCCACGCCTTTCTCGTCTCTTATCTTATTGTTTAGAGCCACTTCTCTCTTCTTATCATCTAACAAAACTTTAAAAATGAAAAACAAAGCCCGGGTGGGGTGGCTCATGCCTGTAATCCCAACACTTTGGGAGGCTGAGGTGGGTGGATCACCTGAGGTCAGGAGTTCAAGACCAGCCTGGCCAGTATGGTGAAACCCTGTATCTACTAAAAATACAAAAAAGAAAAAAAAAAAAAAAGTTGGGCATGGTGCCGCACACCTGTAATTCCAGCTACTCGGGAGCCTGAGGCAGGAGAATTGCTTGAACCTGGGAGGCGGAGGTTGCAGTGAGCCGAGATTTTGCCACTGCACTCCAGCCCAGGAGACAGAGCGAGACTCCCTCTCAAAAAAGAAAAAAAAAAAAAAGAAAAAGAAAAAACAAGCATAGCTCACAGACTTCGAAAGCTGTCTACCTGAGTGAAGTGTGGGAAAATTGTTAGCCATGGCTGTAGGCCTCTCGGCTCCTAGAAGGCCACCAGAGATACCATTAGCCCTGCATTCTGAGCAGGTGCCTTTCAGAACGTACTGATGCAGGGCTGTTGGCTTTAACTGTCACTTTGCCATAGTCCATCCCTCTCCCAGGGCCAGTTGTAACTGTAAAAGTCTGGTCCTTAGCTGCTTTTGGGACAATGGGCCACACTGCGCGTGCAGCTTGGAGAGAGAATCCCTGCAGTTGCCTCTTTAAATTAATATTTTATGCGGTTTCATTGCCAATGATTATAATAAAATGGCAATAAACATTTTAAAGGAAGCACTAGATATGTAATTTGTTTGGACTATGAATGAATGAAAGTCATTAAAATTCATAACTGAATCCTATTCACAAATGTTAATTTGCCAAGTTCAAAAGCATACAGCAGAAAGCTATCACCTTAGAATGAGCTAATGAAGTTAATATATTAAAGGGAAGTCAAAGATTCAAGAGGTCTTTGCTTGCCATCCCTGAAAAGGAAAAATGGAAACCTGAGGCCTGTGTGGGCACCTGGGGGAGGCAGGTACAGGGCAGAGCTTGAGGTGTCCTTAGGCTGGGTGGGGCAGGTCATGGCTGAGCTCTGGCATTTTCTTTTTTTTCCTCTCCTGAGATGGCGTCTCACTCTGTCGCCCAGGCTGGAGTGCAGTGGCACGATCTCTGCTCACTGCAACCTCTGCCTCCTGGGTTCAAGCGATTCTCCTGTCTCAGCCTCCCGAGTAGCTGGGACTGCAGATGCACGCTACCAAGTCCAGCTAAGTTTTGTATTTTTAGTAGAGACAGGGTTTTGCCATGTTGGCCAGGCTGGTCGCAAAGTCCTGACCTCAGGTGATCCACCCGCCTCAGCTTCCCAAAGTGCCGTGATTACAGGCGTGAGCCACTGCACCCGGCTGTTACTGTTTTTTTATTTTTATTTTTTTAGACAGAATCTCGCTCCATCACCCAGGCTGGAGTGCAGTGGCACAATCTTGGCTCACTGCAACCTCTGCCTTCCAGTTCGGATGATTCTCCTGCCTCAGCCTCGTGAGTAGCTGGGATTACAGGTGCCTGCCACCATGCCATCTAAATTTTTTTTTTGTATTTTTATTTTTTATTTTCTGTTGTTTATTTTAATTTTGTTTTCTGAGACAAAGTCTTGCTCTGTCACCCAGGCTGGAGTGCAATGACACGATCTCGGCTCACTGCAACCTCCACCTCCTGGGTTCAAGCGATTCTCCTGTCTCACCCTCCCGAGTATGTGTGACTACAGGCATGTGCCACCATGCCCAACTAATTTTTTTGTATTTTTAATAGAGACGAGGTTTCACCATGTTGGCCAGGCTGGTCTCGAACTCTTGACCTCAGGTAATCCACCCATCTCGGCCTCCCAAAGTGCTGGGATTACAGGCATGAGCCACCGCGCCTGGCCTGTTTTTATTTTTTATCGTAGCCATCCTAATAGGTGTCAAGTGTAGTTCATTATAGTTTTGTTTCACATTTCACTGATGCCTAACGCTCTTGAGCATCTTTTCATGTATTATCAGCCATTTGTTTTCCTTCTTTGGAAAAATATATATTCACTAGATCGTTTGCCCATTTTTTGTTCGGACCGTCTTTTCATTGTTGTAAAGATTTGTTGATATATGCTAGATGCTAGGCCCTTATCAGATGTATGGTTTGCAGATGTTTTCTTCCATCCTATGTGTTGTCTTTACACCTTTTGATGGTATTTTCTGAAGCGTGAAAGTTACATTTTGATGAAGTCCAATTTATTTATTTTTTTTCTTTTGTCACTTGTGCTTTTGGTGTTTTATCTAAGAAATCATTGCCAAATCCAAGGCCATGACAATTCATGCCTATGTTTTCTTCCAAGAGTTTCACCATTTAGGGGTTAGATTTGGGTCTTTGATACATTTTGAGTAGATTTTTCTACATGTTGTGAGGTGAGGTCTGATTTGCTTCTTTGTGTGTTGTTACAGCACCATTTGTTGAAAAGACTTCTCCTGGCCAGGCAGGGTGGCTCACGCCTGTAATCCCAGTACTTTGGGAGGCTGAGGTGGGTAGATCACCTGAGGTCAGGAGTTCAAGACCAGCCTTACCAACATGGTGAAACCCCGTCTCTACTAATAATACAAAAAAATGTGCTGGGCATGGTGGCGGGCACCTGTATTCCCAGCTACTCGGGGGACTGAGACAGGAGAATCGCTTGAACCTGGGAGGCGGAGGTTGCACTGAGCCAAGATCATGCCATTACACTCCAGCCTGGGTGACAAGAGCAAAAGTCATCTCCAAAAAAAGAAAAGAAAATACTTTTCTTTCCCCCATTCAGTTGTCTTGGTACCTTGTCAAAAACCAATAAACATGAGGGTTTATTTCTGGGCACTCTAATTCTTGTCTATTGGTCTGTATGTTTATCCTTATGCCCGTGCCACACAATCTTGATTACTGTAGCTTTGTAGTAAGTTTTGAAATTGGGAAGTGTGAGTCCGTGAGTCCTCCAACTTTTTTTTCAATATTGTTTTGGCTATTCTGCATCTCTTTAATTTCCATATTCATTTTAGTATCAGCTTGTTAATTTCTGTAAAAGGCAGCTGGGATTTCAATAGGGCTTGTCCTGGGTGTGTGGACCAATTTTGAAGGTATGCCATCTTGAAAATAGTAGTCTTCCAATCCATGAACATGGGATGTCTTTCCATTTATTTGGGTCTTTTAACTTTTTTTCAGTGGTATTTTATGGTTTTCACTGTACCAGTTTTTTGAACTTTTTTGTTAATTTTTTTTTTTTTAATTTGTGATGCTATTGTCAATGTAATTTTTTTTTTTTTTTTTTTTTTTTAAAGACAGAGTCTTGCCCTGTCACCTAGGCTGGAGTGCAGTGGTGCAATCTTGACTCACTACAACCTCTGCCTCCTGGGTTCAAGTGATTCTCCTGCCTCAGCCTCCCAAGTAGCTGGGACTACAGGTGTGTGCTACCACGCCTGGCTAATTTTGTATTTTTGGTAGAGATGGTGTTTCACCATGTTAGCCAGGCTGGTCTCAAACTCCTGACCTCTGGTGATCTGCCTGCATCAGCCTCCCAAAGTGCTCAGATTATAGGCGTGAGCCACCACACCTGGTTGTCAATGTAATTTTTAATCTATCTTTTTGTTACTGATTGCTAGGTTCTAGAAATACATTTTAAAAATATGTTGATCTTGTATCGTGCAACCCTACTGAACTTGTTTATTAGTTCTAATATCTTTGTGTGTGGATTTTTTAGAATTTTCTATATCCAGGATCATGTCATCTGCAAATAGAGATGGCTTTACTTCTTCCTTTTCAACCTATTGCCTTTTATTGCCTAATTATGCCTGACTGTAACCTCCAATACATTGTTGAATAAAAATGATAAGAGCAGACATGGTTGTCTTACTCCTGATCTTAAGAATCAGCAGTTAAGCTGGGCTAAGCAGCATGTACCTATAATCTCAGCTATTTGGGAGATTGAGGTGGGAGGATCACTTGAGGCCGGGAGTTCAAGACTAGCCTGGACAACATAGCAAGACCCTGTGTCTATTAAGAAAACACACACACACACACAAAAGAATCAACAGTCCTTCACTACTAAGCATAATGTTAGCTGTGTACATTTCATAGATGCCCTTTATCAGGTTAAGAACCATCTTTTTTCTTTTCTTTTCTTTTTTTTTTTTTTTTTGAGATAGAGTCTCCCTCTGTTGTGTAGGTTGGAGCACAGTGGTGCAATTATAGATCAGTGCAACCTCAGATTCCTGGGCTCCAGTGATCCTCCTGTCTCAGCTTCCCAAGTAGCTGGTACTATAGGTATATACCACCATGCCTGATTAATTTTTAAATTTATTTAGTAGAGACAGGGCCTCACTATGTTGCCCAGGCTGGGAACATCATTTCTATTTCTAGTTTGTTGAGTGGTTGGTTGGTTGGTTGGTTGGTTTGTTCATGTAAAGGTGTTAGGTTTTGTGAAATGCTTTTCATCGCCATTGAGATAATCACATGGCTTTTGTCCTTTATACTGTTGATATGGTGTATTATATTGATTGATTTTTACATGTTGAATAAACCTTGTATTCCTGGGATAAATCATTTGTGTTCATGGTGTATAATCTTTTTCATATATTGCTGGATTTACTTTGCTTGTATTTTGTTGAGGATTTTGTATTTATATTTATAAGAGGTATTAGTTTGTCATTTTCTTGTCTTATGATATCCTTGTCTGGTTTTGGTGATACTGGCCTCAGAATGAGTTGGGAAGTGTTTCCTCCTCTTCTATTTTTTGAAAGAATTTGTACCATATTAGAGTTAATTTGTTAAACATTTTACAGAATTCACCACTGAAGCCATCTGATCTTAGGCTTTACTTTGTGGGAAGTTTTAAAATTACTAATGTAACCTCTTTGCTTGTTATATTTATTCAGATTTTATATTTCTTCTCTAGTCCATCTTGATTGTTTGTGTCTTTCCAGGAATTTGTTCGTTTCATCTAGGTTTTCTAATTAGTTGGCATGTAATTGTTCATAGTACTTCTTTATAATCCTTTTATTTGTATAATGTCACTAGTAATGTTTCCTCTTCCATTCCTGATTTTAGTAATTTGAATCTTCACCCTTTTTTTCTTGGTCAGTCTAGCTAAAAGCTTGTCAATTTGTTGATCTTTTCAAGGAGTCAACTTTTGGTTTTGATGATGTTCTCTATTATTTTCCTATTTTCTATTTATTTCTACTCCAGTCTTTACTATTTTCTTCCTTCTGCCTGTGTCAGATTTAGTTCATTTTCTTTTTCCAGTTTTTTAAGGTGGAATGTTTATCATTTTGGAATCTTGCTTTTTGCAATGTAAGCATCTATGGCTATAAATTACTAAGTCCTGCAATAGATGTATCTGTTAGTGTATTATTTCCACGATTTTAATTAATCTTAAAGTATTTTCTAATTTATCTTGTAATTTTTTTCTTTGATTCATTGATTTCTAGGAGTCTGTTGTTAAGTTTTCACATATCTGTTTTTGATTTTTAATTTTATTTTATTATAATTAGAGAACTTACTTTGTATGATTTAACTTCTTTCAGATGTATGGAGGCTTGTTATGTGGTATAACATATGGTCTAGCCTGGAGAATATTCAACGGACACATGAGAAGAATGTACATTCTATTATTGTTGAGTGGAGTGCTCTATAAATGTCAATTAAGTCTACTTGGTTTTTAGTATTTTTCAGTCTTCTGTTTCTCTGTCAATTTCTGCCTAGTTGTTCTATTTATTATTGAAAGTGGGGGATTGAAGTCTCCAGTATTATTTTAAAATTATTTATTTCTCCCTTCAGTTATGTCTGTTTTGGCTCCACATGTTTAGGGGCTGTATTGTTAGGTGCATACATTTTTATGATTCTTACTTTCTTATGAATCCTTGCATGATGATAAAAAAAAGTCCTTCCTTGCCACTAGTAACAATTTTTGTGTTAAAGTCTATTTTGTCGGATATTAATATAGCCATTATAGCTCTTTTTAGTTACTGTTTGCATGGTGTATCTTTGTTCATCTCTTTACTTTCAACCTATTTGTGTCTTTGAATCTAAATTGTGTCTCTTGCAGACAGTGTATAATTAGGTCATGTTTTTCCCCATTCCACCTTCTTTATTAGATTATTTAATCCATTTACATTTAGTGTGATTACTGGAGTTACATCTGCCATTTTGCTATTTGTTTTCTATATGTCTTTTTTGTTCCTTTATGTCTTCATTAATACCTTCTTTTGTGTTAAATACATACTTTCTAGTGTACTGTTTCAATTTTTTGTTTCTTTTGCTATATATATATATATATATATATATATATTTAAAGTATTTTCTCAATTGTTGCCTTAGGGATTAGAATTTATATCTTAATTTATAACCATCTAGTTCTAATTAAGAAGGATTGTGGAGCCAGGCGTGGTGGCTGAAGCCTGTAGTCTCAGCACTTTGGGAGGCCGAGGTGGGCGGATCACGAGATCGAGACACTGAGACCATCCTGGCCAACATGGTGAAACCCCGTCTCTACTAAAAATACAAAAAAAAATTAGCTGGGCATGGTTGCAGGCGCCTATAGGCCCAGCTACTCAGGAGGCTGAGGCAGGAGAATCACTTGAACGTGGGAGGCGGAGGTTGCAGTGAGCCAAGATCGCACCACTGCACTCCAGCATGGCAACAGAGTGAGAATCAGTCTCAAAAAAAAAAAAAAGAAGGACTGGGGACTTGCAAACTCTTCAGAGAATACAACTTTTGGGTGTTGTCTTCCACCCCATGCTAACACTCCTTCTTTGCCACTGGAAGAAACTTGATCTGATGGTGATCTTATTAGCAAGCAGGACCATGTGGCCCTTTTAGTTTCTGCTTATCTCCCAGAGCCAAGGTTTTAACTGAGCCAGTGCTCACTTTTGTCAGAAAGGAACTGGTAAGTATCTGTCTTTCTAGTCTCTTTTTTCCTGTGTGCGTAGGATATGCTCTTCTTCGGTCTCCTGTACCATGTGGCTGTCTGGAGACTATACAATCCTTCTCTTTGCGATCGGCCTCCAGGGTGGGACACTGGCCTCCCATAGGCTCTGGTTCTGAGCCGTGTGTGCCAATCTGACTTGCCAGAACCTCTAGCCCATTAGAGTTTTGGGGACTGGCCTCACTAAGGATACCAAGCAGTTTCTCATTCCCCATCTGCCTGCAAAGAGGGGCAGCCCTGTGGATGTGAGACTACAGGATTCCAGTGCCTTGTTGCCACCTTTCACCTCATGACAGCTCCACCTCGTACCAAATCACAACTCTAAATGCAAGACTGTGATCTGTACCTTTTTTTTTTTTTTTGAGACAGGGTCTCACTATGTTGCTCAGGTTGGTTTCAAACTCCTGGGGCCAACTAATGTTCCTGCCTCAGCCTCCTGAGTAGCTGGGATTACAGGTGTATTGTCACACTGCTTGTCTTTTGAACCCAGGTATAATGAGGACTTTGAAGTCAGATTTTAACTTGAACCCTGGCTCTAGCCAACCCTAGGCTGTGTGACTCCAGACACAATAATTTGCCTGAGCCTCAGTTTTGTCCTCTATAAAAATGGGGGCACAGTGATGCAGTGAGTGGGCTTTAGTATTGCACGTGGTGCACAGTAGGTCCTCAGTACACAGTGGTCACTGTGATCGTTCACATGCACTGCGCATTTCTCTGGGCATCCAGGACCTCCCTGGCTGACTCTGTGACTGAGAACTTTGCAGGTCAGTGGTGCAAGCTGCAGCCATTCATCCCCTTTCAAATATTGGGAGGGGACGTGTTGTATTTAGAAGATGCAGGACCATCTCAGAGGGTTGGGAAAAGCCTGGGTGCCCAGCTGAGGCAGGCCTGCTCAGCACTCCCCATTATCACTGTAATTTCAGGTTGCCATTCCTCCCTCCCCCTTCCCTCCTGTTTCTTTCTTTCTTGTTTTGTTTTGTTTGTTTGTTTTGAGGCAGAGGCTCACTCTGTCACCCAGGTTGGAGTGCAATGGCACGATCTTGTCTCAGTGCAACATTCACCTCCCTGTTTCAAGCAATTCTCCTGCTCCAGCCTCCTGAGTAGCTGGGACTACAGGCGCGTGCCACCGTACCTGGCTAATTTTTGTATTTTTGGTAGAAACGGGGTTTCACCATGTTGGCCAGGCTGGTCTCGAATTCCCGACCTCAGGTGATCCGCCCACCTTGGCCTCCCAAAGTGCTGGGATTACAGGCATGAGCCACTGCACCCAGCCCCTGCTGTTTTTAATTAGTCACAATTTCTCCTTATTTGTGCATTCCTCGCATGCAAAACCAGAGAAAAAACATGCTCTGAATTACTCTAAGCACATCTCCCGAGGGGAGGGGTACAAGCAAGAATTCTATGCTGAGAGTCCCCGATGCCCTCCAGTGGGTGGACGACTGTGGGAAAGCCAGGTGGGAGTCACTGGCCACAGAGAACGCTGTGCTGACCAACAAACTGTGCTCTGTGCTCCAGAGTCCTCCTGCCCAGCATGCATCTTGGAACTTTAGTTCATGGTGTGGGTTCAATGCAGTTTGTGCATCCTTGCTGAGACCTGACCCTGGCCCGCGCACATTGAGATGCACGAGATGAACGTGGTATGATACGATTCACCGCCGCCCTGGGCATCCCCACCCAGCCAGGAAACACAGCACATCTGCCAACCAGAGTCCCCTGGGGTCATTGCTATGCGCAGCACTGACTCTGTCAGTCCATTGAACAAGCCTCTCTCTCCGAGCCAGCAAGTAGCGGATGGGCACGGGAGGAGAAACCCAAATTGTGGGTTTCTGCTCTATGGAGAGTAGTAATTTTATGCCGGGGCCCTGTTCTTCTGCTAGCTGTGAGAGCCTCAGAGTAGATGTGGGTGCACCTGAAATGCACGGGCAGCGGAAAACACGCTTGGCTGGGAGCACGGCAGCTCTGGGCCAGTCCCTCCGCTTTGGGGACCTCAGTTTTCTCATCTGCCTGAGGAGGTTGGGCTGGATGATCTCAGAGTCTCTTCCTGCTCTGAGAGTCTTTTATTTTATTATTTATTTATTTTGAGATGGAGTCTTGCTCTGTCTCCTAGGCTGGAGTGCAGTGGCACAGTCTCAGCTCACTGCAGCCTCCACCTCCCGGGTTCAAATGATTCTTCTGCCTCAGCATCCCAAGTAGCTGAGATTACAGGAGTGCGCCACCATGCCTGGCTAATTTTTTTTTTTTTTTTGAATACAGAGTCTTGCTCTGTTGCCCAGGCTGGAATGTGATGGCACGATCTTGGCTCACTGCAACCTCCGCCTCCCGGGTTCAAGCAATTCTCCTGCCTCAACCTCCTAAGTAGCTGGGATTACAGGCACGTGCCACCACACCTGGCTAATTTTTGCATTTTTAGTAGAGACAGGGTTTCACCATGTTGGTCAGGCTGGTCTCGAACTCCTGACCTCATGATCTGCCCATGTCTGCCTCCCAAAGTGCTGGGACTACAGGTGTGAGCCACCGTGCCCAGCCTTAATTTTTGTATTTGGTAGTAGAAACAGGGTTTCTCCATATTGCCCAGGCTGGTCTGGAATTCCTGACCTCAAGTGATCCACCCACCCCGGCCTCCCAAAGTGCTAGGATTATAGGCGTGAGCCACCATGCCCCATCTGAGAGTGTACTTTTAAAGGACAGCACAGAGACAAAGCAGTAGGCAAAGGGGTCTTTCAGGAACTCGTCCTCATAACTCCACATTGTCCCGCCTGTTGAGTAGGACTCAGTGGGTCTCCCTCCCCGGGAACAGTAGCCAGCCAGGGCTTTGGAATCAATGGATGCAGGCTCTCCAGCTGTGTGAACCCGGATAAGTCACTGTAGCTCACTGGGCCCATTTGTTCATCTGTGACATGGACCACCTGTGTGCAGCCTGGGAGGCTGCTCAGCCCCTGGCATTGGGACGATTTTTGTCAGTGCCCTTGGCTTGTAGCTCAGCAAAGCCTGCACCTCCCTTGTCATTTAATATTTGCAGACCCTGGGGAGAGAGCGCCAGCATCTCTGCTTTCCAAGTGGAGAAACTGAAGCTGGAGAGGATAAGGAAACTGGCCGGTGGTGATCTAGCTCCTACGGGAAGGGAGGGACAGGGTTTGAAAGGGTCTGTCTGGCTTCCTAAGGAAGCAGAGAGGAGGAAAAGAGCCTGTAACTTTGGCACATCCTGGGAGAAAAGGACCTGCCTGCCACATTCCTCCCTCCCCAGGGACACTGTCTCTGTGGGCCCCAGGACACCTTCTCCCTCCCAGAGTGGAAACCAAGATGGGAAGGAGGCAGGGGCCAGGTCCGTATTCCTGCAGCAGCAGGACCTCCTGAAGGTCACGCCAGCCCTCAGGGCACCTCGGGGAGCTGTGGATTGCTGCTCAGTGTCCCCAACGTGAAGCTTCAGCGAAAGCAAAATTGCCATGAAACCAAACCACCCATCGAGATTGGATATGCAGAAGCCTTATGGCTGTGGACAGAGTTCTAATCGCCGTTTAAGTGGATTAGCAGATTCCTCTGTAAATCTTGGAATAAAACTAAAGCACACTCGATACCATGTTCACCTGATAAATCATCTGACATAGAGACGTTCCCAGGGGGCCGTGGAGCCCAGCAGGAGGAGCAGAGATGGAAGCCCAGGCCGGGCTTGCCTCCCTGTGCCACCTCTCGGTTGTGGGACCTTGAGCTGGTCACCTGGCCTCTCCTAGTGTCGTCCTCTGATCTCTAACTTGGGCTCATGAAATGATGGTGGAAATGAGGCAGACGATACACACGTGGAGGAAAGACTTCACACTCAGCCCGGTGGGTTTCAGTCGGGCCCTTTTCATCATGACCGAGTCTTCCGTTACCTGTTACCACTTCACAGATTCTCCAGGACTTAGTGGTTTCCAACAGCAACCACGTCACACTTCTCCTGGTGTTTGTGGAATTTGAGCAGAACTCGGCCAGGCGAGTTTGCCCATGGGGCGTTGGCAGAGGGCACGTGGTGGTGTCCAGCTGGTGGCTGGCTAGGATCATCCAAGACATGCCTTATGTTCCTGCACCTCTGGCCTCAGTGGGGACTGTTGGCCAGTGCACCTGCCCACAGTGTCCCCAGCCTGATGTTCCCAGGGTAGCTGTGCTTCTTCCAGGGCAGCTCAGGGTTTCCAGCAAAAAGGTTCCCGAGATCACAGGTGGGAAGAGTCAGGCTCTTTAGGACAGGAGAGAAGGACCTGGCCCAGAAACTGAACAGTTGCTTCTGTCAAATTCTGTTGATCCACACAGGGTCCTTGGGGACCTGTGGCTGCTGTCACAGTGGCTTAAAGTAACACATATTTATTTTCTTGCGATTCTGGAGGTCACAAGTCCTGAAATCAGGATCTCGGCAGGGTGCATTTTTTCTGGAGGTTTTGGGGGGTATCTGTTTCTCTTCTAGTTTCCAGAGGCGCCTATGCTCCTTGGCTCCCAGCCCTCCCTCCCATCTTTTGCACAGCACACCACTCTGGCCCAGCTTCCCTTGTTACATCCCCTCTCCCTTCTGCTCACTAGATCCTCTGCAAGAGTCTTTGTGATCCTGTCGGGTATCTTAGTCTATTCCGGTTGCTATGACAAAGTACCATAAACAGAGTGGTTTATAAACAACGGAAATTTACTTCTCATAGAGCTGGAGGCTCTATGAGTCTAAGATCAAGGTGCCACCAGATTCGGGCAAGTAACTGTAGCTCGCTGGGCCCGTTTGTTCAGCTGTGACGTGGACCGCCTCTGTGTGGCCTGGTTGGAATGATTTTTGTCAGTGCCGTTGGCTCACAGCTCAACGAAGCCGGCACATCCCTTTTCATGATGAGGATTCGGTGTAGGATGAGGACCTGCTTCCTGGTTCATAGATGGTGCCTCCCAGCCGCGTCCTCGCTTGGAGAAAGGGAAGCTCCCTGGGGTCGCTTTTAAAAGAGCACTCTGTCTGCCTGGAGTGTCTGAGGTGAGCCAGGCCTTTGGGGAGGTCTGGCTGGGAAGGGGCTTGTGGCCGGATAAGCGCCTCACTGAGTACCTGGTGAGTACCTGCCGTGCCAGGCACTGCCAGCTCCGTGGCCCCAAAACTTGGCTCTGCAGGCCTCATACATGCGGGGCTGCCTTTCAGGGGAGTCCAGTTTACATTTATTGGCCCCATAGAGAGCAAGGAGGAAGCGTGTGTGCCTGCCTGGCAGGGTGGAATCTGCCGTGGTCCTCGTAGGGAACGGGGGAGGGAAGATGCCAAGCACTGATCCAAGTTAACGTTAAGATTCAGGTACGCGTCATGGCCAAGAATCTGAGTCAAGTTTCCATGTATTTTTTCTTTTTAGAATTGTTAAGTCTCTGTGCGAGCATGATTTGCCGATTGTTTTGTAACAAGTCACATAGACTGCATGTTTTCTGAGTGCTGGGGTCCATTCTCATTTAATTCTCACCCCCCTGCCCACCCTGGGAGGTAGATGCTAGTATCCCGCCCATGTGACAGGAGAGGAAGTAGAAGCAGAGGTGTCGAGTAGCTCTCACGCCTGCTCCCTGCCTTCCAAGTGCACTCCTAGCTCCACGTGGCCAAATCCAACTTCCTTTTTTGGGTATCCCTAAAATGCCTCCTCTGCGGTACCGGACTGCGCTCAGGGTATCTGTCTTCCTGTGCACACCAGTCAGCTTTTGCTAATTATGCTGCATAACAGTCTCACTGGGCTGCAACATGTTTCTTTCTCGCTAAGGTTGGGAGGTAGACAGGCCAGCAGGGGCTCGGCCCACCTCCACGTACCTGCATTTTGGTACCAGGCTGAAGAAGTAGCCTCTTGACATGCCATTCTCAGGGTGGGGACTGGAATAAGAGTGGCCACGCCAAACTACGCTGTCTCCTTGGACGTGGTATATGTTGTGTCTGCTCACGTCCCACAGCAGGGCACATGGCCCAGCCCAGAGTCAGTGGGGCAGGGAGGTGACTGCCCTCCAGGAAATGAAGGTGACACAGAGAGGAAGGGGACGCTTGTTGATGGCACCACAGTCTACTCCCGTGTGGCTCCTGATCAGCACCAGGTGCAGGGAGCACTGCCAAAATCTGCTTCTCATCCTCCCCCAAGTATGTACTGTTTGCTGGGTCTCAGGCCCTGTGTTGGACACTTGATTTGAAGGGTTAAAACCAGGCACAGGCTGAGCGCAGTGGCTCATGCCTATAATCCCAGCACTTTGGGAGGCTGGGGCGGGCAGATCACATGGTCAAGAGATAGAGACCAGCCTGGCCAACATGGTGAAACCCCGTCTCTACTAAAAATACAAAAATTAGCTGGGCATGGTGGTGCGTGCCTGTAGTCCCAGCTACTCAGGAGGCTGAGGCAGGAGAATTGCTTCAACTCAGGAGGTGGAGGTTGCAGTAAGCCGAGATTGCGCCACTGCACTCCAGCCTGGGGGACAGAGCAAGACTCCATCTAAAAACAAACAAACAAACAAAAACAGCACAGGTCTTGCATACACATCCCCAGTCATTTCCTTGGGATGAATTCCTAGACATAGATTCACAGGATCAAACAGTGTGACTGTTTGTAAGGTTTTTGGTTGTCGTGGAATCACCCTCCAGAAAGGTCACGTGCTTTGTAGAGCCTGAAGCCAGGGGTCACAGGCAGACCTCAGTGGCTCAGGCAGGTGGGGCTGGTGGCGAGAGGAAAGTCCCTCATCCTAACACTCACTCACGTGCAATGTGCAAACATAGCTGATGCGTCAGCTGGAGGTGAGGGCCAGCTGGCACTGGCAGGCAGGAGCCCAGCCTGGCTTCCTTGGGGGCCACCGGGGGTGACATAGACCCTCAGAGCCAGGGCTGAGCATCAGGAGGTTGGCAGGGCCTGGAGGACGCCAGGAGCTCTCTTGCAACGAGAGAGAAAAGCAGCATCTTAGAGTTGTCTCAGTGCAAAGACTCACATCACGGTCAGCCCCAGCAAGGCCAGGGAGACCCAGTCGAATACTTTGACCCCAGATGGGCCTGTGTTTGTCTTTGTGTGTGTCCAGCATTGTGTTCTGTTTTGATGAGAATGTATGCCATGGGCTACGTTTTCATTTTCATCTTGGTGAAGGTTTACGTTGTTGTTGACCTATGGACTCTAAGGATCAGGGAGAGGACCCTGCATCCAGAGGTGGGCGGTTGGAATGTAAACCCCTCACGAGGCCAGCTGTGGACAGGCACGGAAGCCTTTCTCTCTCTGGACCCCTTTTCCTTATCCATGAAGTGGGTAACAGTAGCCTGCCTTGCCCACCACATTATTTCCAGGGAAACAATGCATTTTGCAAGCGGTAAAGCTGTGTATTTCAAAAATAAATGCCCAGTAAAAACTCTTTCAGATAAACGAAAGCTGAGAGAATGTATTTTCAGCAGAACTACACTATAAGAAATGTTAAGGGAAGCTCTGCAGAACAAAGAAATAGAATGCCAAATAGAAATTGGGATCCTCACAAAGGAATGAAGCATGCTGAAAATGGCAAATATGTGTAAATAGAAAATAAATAGATTTTCTCATTTTTAAGAATATCTTTGAAAGTAAATTGACTGTTTAAATAAAAATAATAAAGTAGTATGAGGCTTAAAACATGTTAGAGTACTGGATAATGTATTATATTATAAAGACAGGCCTGGCCCAGTGGCTCATGCCTGTAATCCCAGGACTTTGGGAGGCCAAGGCAGGTGGATTGCTTGAGCTCAGGAGTTCAAGACCAGCCTGGGCAACATGACAAAACCCTGTCTCTACAAAAAATTAACTGGCATGGCATGGTGGCACATGCCTGTAGCCCCAGCTACTTGGGAGGCTAAGGTGAAAGTATTGCTTGAGCCCAGGAGGTCAAGGCTGCAGCTAGCCAAGATCACACTGCTGTACTCCAACCTGGGCAACAGGGTAAGACCCTGTCTCAAAGAAAAAAAAAAAAAGGATGGGATATGAGACTTATACTGTAAGTAGAATGGTATAATATCATTTGAAATAGACTGTATTACATTAAATATGTATAATGTGAAACTAGGGTCACTACAAATAAAAAGATATAGCATATATACATAGAGAGAGAGAGAGAAGAGGGAGAGAGCTGAAGTCTTGCTCTGTCATCCACACTTGGAGTGCAGTGGTGCGATCTTGGCTCCCTGCAACTTCCGCCTCCTGGGTTCAAGTGATACTCCTGCCTCAGCCTCCAGAGTGGCTGGGATTACAGGCATGCATCACCATGCCTGGCTAATTTTTGTATTTTTAGTAGAGACGGGGTTTCACCATGTTGGCCAGGCTAGGCTTGAACTCCTGACCTCGTGGTCTGTCCACCTTGGCCTCCCAAAGTGCTGGAATTACAGGCGTGAACCACTGTGCCCGGCCACATCTACTATATTAATAGAGGGATAAAATGAAGTCCTAAAAAATAATTAGCCAGCAAAATAAAGTCAAGAAAAGAGGAAAAAGGAACAGATAACAAATAGTAGATTCAAACCTAGCCATATTGATAATTACATTAAGTCTAAGTGGCCTAAACATTCCAATTAAAAGACAGAGATTCTCAGATTGGATTTTATTTTATTTTATTTTATTTTATTTTATTTTATTTTATTTTTTTTGAGATGGAGTCTCCCTCTATCACCCAGGCTGGAGTGCAGTGGCACGATCTCAGCTCACTGCAACCTCTACCTCATGATTTCAAGTGAGTCCCCTGCCTCAGCCTGGAGAGTAGCTGAGATTACAGGTGTACACGATCACATCCAGCTAATTTTTGTATTTTTAGTAGAGACAGGGTTTCACCATGTTGGCAAGGCTACTGTTGAACTCCTGGGCTCAAGTGATCCGCCTGCCTTGGCCTCCCAAACTGCTGGGATTACAGGTGTGTGCCACCGCACCTGGCCAACATTTCTTTATGTGAATCTCTGTCTCAAAATAGTTAAAGTAAGAGACAGGTTAACCCAGAAAACATACTGGGTTTTTTAATTGAATCAATATCTAGTCCAGGGCTTCTTATTCTGCCCTCACAGCCAAGCCATCTCATACCACTGGGACTTCCCAGTATGGCTTCCCTGTCTAGAATGCCCTTCTCTCTTTTGTCCTCTGGCAGGCTCCTACTCATCCCTCAAAACCCAGCTCTGAAGTTGCCCCCTGGGGAAGCCCTCCCCAACCCCCATGTCTTCCCTGTATCATAAATATCCCTTTCATGGAGTTGTCAAATACTGCACTATCATTTTATTATTTGGTCTTCAGACTTTCTACTTCCTGAGGGCTGAGCCTACCTCTGTCTTCCTGGACAGTGCCTGGGTCCTGTGTTTTCACAGGGCTGTGGAGAGGACCAGGGCTTCTTCTCATTGTGATCACCCATCAAGCTCAGGTAAAAACTGCGACTTTCTTTTCTGTTTCCTCAGCCTCAAAGACAAAAATCAAGGCGAACTCATCCCCCCTGTGCTGAGGTTCACAGTGACGTACCTGAGAGAGAAAGGTGAGACGGGGCCGGCTCCAGCTGGGTGACGTGAGGGCTGCTGGGTGCACCTCTCTGGGTGGTTTGTCTTGGATCCTGAGCACCCACAAGCCAGGGGGTGTGACCAGGAAGGGAGGGGCTCAAGCACAGTGGCTCCAGGTCTGGGCTCTGGCCTCGGATGGTCTGGGTTTGAATCCTGTCTCCCCTGTGTACTAGCTGTGTGACCTGGGGCCAGTTACTCACCCTCTCTGGGCCTCCATTCCCTTGTCTGTCCAGTGGGGTTAATAACAAACAGTACCTGACTTGTAGGATTGTTGTAACCCCTAAACGAGACAGTGCCTGCAAAGCACTTCGGGCGGTGCTGGTCTGTAGGAAGCCCTCTCGAAATGGGGACTCCTCTGATGGGATCAACTTTGATTTGCAGACACCATTGCCAGTGGGGTGGGTGCAGTCAAGAACTTGGAGTGGGGTGAGGCTTGTGGGCTCTCCACGGCTCCTGAGGCTAGAACTGAGGTCCGTGGAGAAGGTGCGTGGAGGCTGCTTTTACCTTAATGGGAGGAAAGAGGTTCCCACGGAGGAGCAGGCACCAGGGAGGTTTACCTGGCACCACAGGTGCAGGTGTGCTAGGTGGGCCGGGTGGTCTCCAGCCTGGGTGCTGCAGCGCAGATGCGTGGGTGTCAGACAAGATGTGAGTGCCCCCCCATCCCCACCACCCAGGCAGGGCTGGCTCCTCTCCAGCCTCCAGAGCTCAGATCAACAGTTGCTTCCTCAGGGAATCCCCCTAACATGGCCAAACCCCCTAAAGCAGACCCCAGCTCTGCCCATGGACTCAGCACCGTGGGCCCCGAGACCCCGCCACCGTGTGGTCCCTTGGCTGCTGCCGTTTCTCACGTTTCCATCTGGTGGGGAGTTCCCATGCAATGGCTCTTAAAGCCACCGCCTCAGCCCTGCACCTTTCTGGTTACGAGTGGGTTGATTTCCTCTTTGGAGCAGGCCAGGTGGGTGGTCTTGGAAAAACCTGCTTTAGACAGGCGGGGCCTGGAGAGCCCCTGCTCACTTGTAGGCCAGGGTGCCCAGGAAATGTGCTTTGGCACGAGAGTCCATGCACATGGGGGTGGCATCAGTGAGCAGATGTGCTGGGCGGGGGCCTGGGAGACCATCTCCCTCAAACCCCAGACCCCGCGGCCCCAGCATTTCCCTCAGTCACGATGCTCAGCTGGCAGGTGAGCAGGTACGGGGGGCACCCCACACTGGGACCCCAAGAGGCCTGCCTGTCCCCGGCCTGGACTGCCCCTCCTTGCCCTCTGCTGGTTAGGTCCTGCTTTCCGGAAGCCCTCTCCAATTCTGCCCCTCTCCCAGGCAGAACTGCCTTCTTCACGCCTCCCCATCATTCACTCATTCACTCGGGAGGCATTCGCTACGTGCCTCCCTCGTGCCAGACTCTGGGGATATCACAGTGAGCACACGGGACGGGGAAGCAGCAGCTATTCCACCGAGAGCTGCCCAGATGCTGACTTCCATCAGGGAGAAGGCCCTGCCAGACCGGGGTCCCTGTTAGGGGGGTTGACCTTGTTGGGGGGCTTCCCTGAGGGAGGGGCAGTGGAGCTGAGCTCTGAGGACGGGGAGAAGCTGGCCATGCCGTGTGACAGAAAGGCCCCAGAGAGGAGAGCAGGTGCAGGGGCTCGTGGCTGTGGGAGTGCGGGAGCGTGTGGGGCTTCGAGGAAGTTGGGAGGAGAAGGGGAGGTCAGGCCTTGCAAGTCCCAAGAAGACTTGCACCTCCAGATGCCTGCGCCACAGTCCTAGGTCCTGGTGTTCCGGGGCACCCCCATCATGCACCGCAGGCCCCCCAAGGGCAGGCTCAGGCCTGTTTCTCTTTCTGGCTCTGAAGCCAGCAGGGGCCTGGCCAGAGGAAACCCTTCCCTCCACCCCACAGCTGCTTTCGTGAGCCAATTACAAACACTGAAAATGCTCTTTATAAACTGACAATGGAGACAAGTTTTCTTCTTTGATTACAATCACCTCTTTAGCAGAATTGCCCAATCGAACTTGGACATCATCTATATCTTCACTGTCTAAACAGCAGCCACCAGCCCCTGTGGCAGTAGCTCAATAGGGCAGTTCATATGAGGCTCATGCAATTGAGTGACTAGATTTTTAATTTTATTTAAGTTTAATTAAAGTTAAATCCCCATGTGCAGCTACTGGCTGCTGTGCTGGACAGCTCAGCCCTAGCCCTTGTGGGAAGTCACGTGTCTGGACGTCTCCCAGGTGCCAGGCACGTGCTGGGCATCACCGTGTCCAGTCCTCTCTGCAGCCCTTGGAGACAGGAGCTCATGGCCTTATTCTGTAGATAAACAAGGCAGATAGGCTCAGAGAGGCCGAGAGCTTTCTCTGAGGTCACACAGTTGGTAGGCAGAGCTGGACTAGAGCCTAGGTCTGTCTGAGATTAGAGTCTATTTCCGCTTTCCCTTTCCATGGACCACAGAGGTGGGAAATCGGGTGGGTTGGGGAATATGGAAAGGATTTGAGGAACAAATAAATGTGTGGAGGCCAGCCACAGGTGGGTGATGCCGTGGGCAGGGGAGTGTCATATAATGTCCTGGAAGCCCTTTGGGCTGGGACCTGTGAGATGCCTGGAAGCTCCTCTCCTGCAGGCCTGCGCACCGAGGGCCTGTTCCGGAGATCCGCCAGCGTGCAGACCGTCCGCGAGATACAGAGGCTCTACAACCAAGGTGAGGGTGTCCCGCAGTCCTGAGTCCCGAGCTGCCTGGTCAGCGAGCACAGCGCTCCAGGGCCTCAGAGCGGAGGCAGGGAAGCACCGCCCCCGCAACCCACCCAACTCCCAGAAAACACTCAGGGTGGGGGCAGCTGCCCAGGAGGCATCGAGGGGCCCACTGGTAGTCCAGAGTGGGGACCTTTTGTCCAGACCCCCAACCCCACTGGGACATGGTGGCCGCATGATGCCATTTTGCCTTTAGGGTCTCTCCATCCACACCACGTGGCACGTGCTTTCAGGAGACACCCTGCAGTGCAGGGAAGCTGGTTTTTTATCTGGCAGCTCCCCCGAATTGGCTCAGCACGGCTTCCTTAAGTGCCATGTGTAACCCGCAGGCAGGGGCAGTGGCCTCTGAGCTGAGGATGCATTGCACCGACACTAATGAAGGCGCTGTCTTGCTGACAAGACTTGCCCTCGATCCCACTCGCTCCCGTCATCAGTTGTGCATTACACAATCATGGAGCATCAGGCCTGCACGGGGCCCAGCTCAGGCCTGCCTGTCTCAGGCCCAGGGCCTGCGGTGTCATCTCTGCCACAGACCTGGCCTCAGAGAGCTGGCATTGTAGCCGGGAGCAACAGCACAGAGAAGCCGGCAGCCCACCCCAGTCCCCACTGGGAGCCCGGGAGGAGGCAGTTAGGGTGGTGTAGGGGCTGATGGGGCCAGAGCACACCCATTTCTAGGTGGGGACAGCATCATCCCTAGGACACATGGCTCCAGCATCAGGTGCGTCCCATCCGGACATCTCACGCCCTGTGTCTCAGAGCTCGTTCTGCAGCGGCAGTGCCCAGGCCGGGGTGCAGACCTCAGCAGTGCTGTGTTCTGTGTGCAGGGAAGCCCGTGAACTTTGACGACTACGGGGACATTCACATCCCTGCCGTGATCCTGAAGACCTTCCTGCGAGAGCTGCCCCAGCCGCTTCTGACCTTCCAGGCCTACGAGCAGATTCTCGGGATCACCTGTGCGTAGCTGCCCTGGGGCGGGGGTGGGGGGCTTGGTCCTCAGATGCTGTCCCCCAGCTACTGGCCCAGGGTCAGGCTCTGGGGTGGCCGAGGTGACGTGTACCCACCCTCATCCTGTTGCCATCTGGCACTGCAGGGCAAGAGAGGGGGTCGTTGGGGCTGCCCCCACCATGCACAGCCAGTCCACACTGTCCAAAGGCAGAGGAGGTGGGGTCGGTCAGGGTTGTCCAGGCTGGTCTCTCAGGCACAGCTGGGCCAGGAGGCAGGGTGTTGGGGGGCTGTCTAGATTTGGGGCTCATCATCCTGGTCAAAGTCCTGCCTGTAACCGCTCCCAGGCCCCAGACCCTCAGCTCTCTCATCTAGAAAGGGGCTCTCGGCATTTCTCCCCAGATCATTGTAGGATGCCAAGCATGTATCATAGGAACTGAGCAGCTATAGGGTCTGATCCTACAGGCGCTTTGTGATCGGTCAAATGCTCAGTGTGGCTGAGCACAGATGACTCGTAAACAGCTCCGTAACAGCATCTCAAAACACTGGCGAATGCTAAGGAAAGTGATGCCTCAAAAGAACCATAAAACCCCTCAGGCCTTCATCTAAGTCATCGAACACCCTCTTTTCAAATGGGACTACCTCCAGCACCCTCCTTTCTTCTTGGAGCACTATCAGTCGAAGGGGGAAAGCTGATTTTGGTGTGAATTCTAAAGCAGCTCGGTTAAGATATTGTAAAGACAAATCTTGAATCTTAAAATCAGTGTTTCTACCCCACTGTGTATTCAAGAATCACATTTGCCCAAAGGGCAGCCTGGCCTTTGTCCTGGCCCCTGGGTGGTAACTTCTGAACCTTGGACTTTCCCAAGGGGCAGGAGTTACCTGTGTCACTCATCAGGGGCCCTGATGGTTTATGGTAACTGACGGTTATGGTGACTCAAGATAGGGGTGTAGGGGTGGCCATTCCAGAAAGACCAATTACATGGTTAGAGGGTGCGGGCTTTGAGTCACGTGAGACCAGCCTGACCTCTGGGGAGGGCAGGGGGCTGGAGATTGATTTCAGTCTCAAGGCGTCCCATCAAGGTCGCTGGACCCCAAACTCCCCTCAAAGGCAAATTTACACCCATTTACTCAGCAGTGCTCCTAAGCGCCTGCCAAATGCAACGCCCTGTCTGAGATGGGGAAGGTCTCTCCTACAGCCTGGAAGACCATGAAAGATGTTGAGGGCTGACTGACTTTGGCTAGTGGATGGGAAGCCTGGGAGAGTTCAGAGCCAGGCTGAGCCTCATGGAGACAAATTTGATCATGCGCGTAGAGGTAGCTATCTGGTGGAGACAGAGAAGGAGGCACTACATTCAGCAGCATCCTACCAGCCGGGCCCAGAGCAGGCAAGATGGACAATGCTCCATCACCTGAATGCGCCAGGCTGTGTCCTAGAGAGAAGCTTCCAGAAGCCTCCCAACTTCATTAGCCCCTGCAGAGGGATGATGACTCCAGCCTCTGTAGGTTCCTGCTTGAGAAAACTCAATGCTGCCAGGCGAACTTACTGTTTGTTCCAGCCAAAACCTGGTGACAGGGAGATAGGCCCTGGAACCCCTCTTTGAGCAGCAGTTCCTTTAGAAAGCTTGCAATTGTGGGCCAGGCATGGTGGCTCACACCTGTAATCCCAGCACTTTGAGAGGCTGAGTTGGGTGGATCACTTGCCATAGGAGTTCAAGACCAGCCTGGTGAACATGGCAAAACCTGTCTCTACTAAAATACAAAAATTAGCCGAGCGTGGTGGTGCACGCCTGTAATCCCAGCTACTCAGGAGGCTGAGGCAGGAGAATCACTTGAACCCAGGAGGCAGAGGTTGTAGTGAGCCAGGATCGTGCCATTGCACTGCAGCCTAGGTGACAGAACAAGGCTCCGTCTCAAAAAAAAAAAAAAAAAAAAAGCTAGCAATTACGAATTCTTCATCTGTCCTTTGAGATGAAAATCAGAGTGCCACCTCTGCCTCCCAGTCCCCAGGGAGGGAAGGACCCAGCTCTGGCTTGCACCACTGCCTCCGGTCATAAAGATACCACACATTTGTCCTCTTCCGGATAGGCACCAATTAACAAACCTGGAGAGCGTAGTCATATTAAGCAACCCTCTGTTGGGAGGGAAAAAATCCTTTCCTGCTACATGTCTCAGGTTCATTGGTGGGGACCCTGTAACTTGTTATTCTGACAAAAGAGATTCACATGAGAAAAGCATGCCAGTTTATTTAATGTAAATTTTACATGACACAGCCTTTTAAAAAATATTTATTTATTTATTTATTTTTGAGACAGTGTCTCACTCTATCGCCCAGGCTGGAGTGCCGTGGCATGATCTCGGCACACTGCAACCTCCACCTGACATGGGAACCTTTATGAAAATGAAGAAAATTAAGACCCAGGCTGGGCATGGTGGCTCATGCCTGTAATCCCAGCACTTTGGGAGGCCAAGGCAGAAAGATCCCTTGAGTCCAAGAGTTTGAGTCCAAGAGTTTGAGTCCAGCCTGGGAAACATAGACCCCCTCGCTACAAAAGATTTTAAAAATTGGCTGGGCTTGGTAGTGTATGCCTGTAGTCCCAGCTGCTCAGGAGGCTGAGGTGGGAGATCACTTGAGCCTGGGAGTTTGAGGCTGCAGTGAGCCACGATCACACCACTGTACTCCAGCCTGGGCAAAAGAGCAAGACCATGTCCCCAAAACAGAAGGAATGACAGAGGGAGGGAGTGAGGAAAGCAAGAAAGAAAAGAAATAAAATGGGCTGGGTGCAGTGGCTCACTCCTGTAAACCCAGCACTTCGGGAAGCCACGGTGGGTGGATCACCTGAGGTCAGGAGTTTGAGATCAGCCTGGCCAACATGGTGAAACCCCGTCTCTACTAAAAGTACAAAAATTAGCTGGGCGTGGTGGTGGACACCTGTTATCCTAGCTACTCAGGAGGCTGAGGCACGAGAACTGCTTTGAACCCAGGAGGCAGAGGTTGTAATGAGCCGAGATCGCACCACTGCACTCCAGCCTGGGTGACAGAGTGAGACTTTGTCAAAAAAAAAAAAAAGGAAGGAAGGAAGGTGAAGACACAGTTCAGCCGGAATGTTTTGATACTAGGTTTGATGAAGAGTGGAAAGTCATGGAGCTTCAATTCCTTTTGTCATTCCGCCGTCTTTAGAGATAAGGCACCCTCTGGGCATAGGGAAGACCCCCTCCCACGAGAAGGTTTTGTGATCTGTTACACAGAAGTAGGGGGAGTCAGAGAGCCCTTCCCACACCTGCCTTTCTTAGATTCCTTCAGCTCAGTAACATATTCAGCATGCCCAGGCTCCATATTTGGGACAGTAGTGTTCCGGACCCCAGCATTCCCCCATCTAGAACTTTCCCCAGGAAGTTTTACAGTCCAGAAACTGAGTTGGTAGATTGTCTCATGTTGCATGAATCCTTCTCTCAGTGCTGTGACTAGGTCACTCCAGGGAAACAGTTGTGTCTCAATTCAGGAGGTAGCGGTGGAGGTGGGAGTAGGGTGACTACCTAAGTCAGCCTGTTAATAAGGGGCCTTTCTATGTCAACAAACATGAAGTTCAATGGTTTGAACAAACCATAAATTCCGGGGATTTTTTTGTTTTTTGTTTTGTTTTTGAGGTGAAGTCTCACTCAGGCTGGAGTGCAGTGACACGATCTCGGCTCACTGCAACCTCCACTTCCCAGGTTCAAGCCTTTCTCCTGCCCCAGCCTGCCGAGTAGCTGGGACTACAGGCCCGTGTCACCACGCCTGGCTAATTTTTTGTATTTTTAGTAGAGACAGTGTTTCACCGTGTCAGCCAGGATGGTCTCAATCTCCTGACCTTGTGATCCGTCCACCTCGGCCTCCCAAAGTGCTGGGATTACAGGCATGAGCCACCGTGTCCAGCCTAAAATCCATTTTTTTAGTCAGGAGAACATTTAGTTGAGAAGATTCCTAGATGTTGGCTTGAAGTATCCTTTCATGGTAGAGAGAGAGTGGCAGCAGCTGGCCAGTGAATTCCGTAGTTTGCAATTTAGATGTCTTTGGTGATGGCACTGGGTGTTCCAGTGAACTTTCTGAGCAGGAGGCACAAGGACTATCCGTACATCATCTGCTGTGATTTCTCTGAAGTTTATATCAAGTCTTCCAGCGTCAGCTTTTGGGGCTTTGGGGAAATGGCAGGTTTTAGTTCTTTGTCATGCCAACTCAGGGGGTAGGAGAAAAACTGGCAATGTTAGCTTGGAGCGTCGTAGCCAGGTATTGGAGGAAACGAGAGGAACTGAGAACCCGCAAGCGTGCGCCGTAGTTTTCCACGGGAGCATCATTTCTCCATACAGTTGCTTCTCTCTTGATTCTCAGTTACAAAATAAGTCTGGTTTCACTAGAATTTGGCCTGATTATTTACATAAGGGCAGCAAGAATGGGAATTGACCTATGTCGGCTCTTTTTAAGTCTACCTTGCTAGAAGTTTTAATAAGGAATCTCAGATTCACTTTTTAAAAGCCTCTTGAGGCTAGAAAGCCAAGTTAAAAATTTGTCATCAGGGCCAGCTGCGGTGGTTCAAGCCTGTAATCCTAGCACTTTGGGAGACCTAGGCGGGTGGATCACCTGAGGTCAGGAGTTCGAGACCAGTCTGACCAACATGGAGAAATCCCATCTCTACTAAAAATACAGAATTAGCCAGGCATGGTGGCACGCACCTGTAATCCCAGCTACTCGGGAGGCTGAGGCAGGAGGATTGCTTGAACCCGGGAGGCAGAGGTTGCAGTGAGCTGAGATCTCACCATTGCACTCCAGCCTGGGACACAGCGAGACTCTGTCTCAAAAAAAAAAAATGCCATCAGACTTTGCCTGCAGTATCTGTAGATTTGAGAGAATTCCTCTCTTCTCAAGGTTCTCAGTATATTTTAAGTTTCCTGGGCCTGCCAGGAAGCGGCCTTCCTTACTCACTGTAATGTCATACATAACACTGAATAAGGCTAGTTGTCATTTCAAGGAATTCCCCTTGTATCTTTTTTTTTTTCCAGCTTCAGCCTCCGATGTAGCTGGGATTACAGGTGTGTGCCACCACACCCAGCTTTTTTTTTTTTTTTAAGTAGAGACAGACAGGGTTTCACCATGTTGGGTCAGGCTGGTCTCGAACTCCTGACCTCAAGTGATCTGCCTGCCTCGGCCTCCCAAAGTGTTGGGATTACAGGCATGAGCCACTGTGCCTGGCTGGTTGGGGGGTTTTGATTGAAAGGTTATGGGGCTCCAGTGGTAGATGTGGTTATAAGGGTAACTGGGGGGTCTCAGAGTGGGGGCCAGTTGCATCAGGCCCCTGGAGGGTGGGACACTGCCTTTCCAAGAGCAATAAAGTGTGGGCGATTTGTGGTGCTGAGAATCGTGAGCAGGCAGTTAGTCTAGAGCAGGGTTGCAAACTTTTTCTGTAAAAGGCCAGATAGTAAATATGTTAGGCTTTGTGGGCCTTGTAGTCTCTGTTGCAACTACTCAGCTCTGCCCTGATGAGGCAAAAGCAGCCACAGGCAATGTACAAAATGTCTGTGGCTGTGTTCCAAGAAAACTTTATTGGCAAAAACAGGCAGTGGGCCAGATCTAAGCCATGGGCCGTAGTTTGCCAACCCCTGGTCTAGACCACTCCCATTTATAAAGTGATTCGGCTTTAGCAGCTTCCTGGAAGGTGGCCCTGCTGGCTGATAAAGCAGAGGGATGGAGCTTGCAGAATTCAGGTGATAGGGCTTGGATCTGAGTCCCCAGCACATCTCATGTTGAATTGAAACTTTGGAGGTGGGGACTGGTGGCAGGTGATTGGATCATGAGGGCAGATACCTCATGGGTTGGTGCTGTCCTCAAGATAGTGAGTTCTTACCAGATCTGGTTTAAAAGCATGTGGCACCTCTGCCCCACACTCTCTCTTGCTCCTGTTTTTGCCATGTGATGCGCCTCCTTCCTTTTTGCCTTCTGCCATAATTGGAAGCCTCCTGAGGCTTCCCCAGAAGCTGAACAGGTGCTGGTGCTGTGCTTGTACAGCCTGTAGAACCATGAGCCAGTTAACCCTCTTTTCTTATAAATGACCCCATCTCAGCAAGAATAGCCAAACACACAGGTTTGCTGAGCAGAGCCACACAGCCAGAACATAAGTGGGGGTCCCAAGCCCAAATGTGGGATAGTCCATCCTCAGAGCTGTCCTTCCTATGCCCCTGTTCTCCTCCCGGGCCGGGATGCAGCTCTCAGCAGGGAGCCCCATGCCGTTCCAGGTGTGGAGAGCAGCCTGCGTGTCACTCGCTGCCGCCAGATCCTACGGAGCCTCCCGGAGCACAACTATGTCGTCCTCTGCTACCTCATGGGCTTCCTGCATGCGGTGAGTGGGCAAGGGGGGGGCGCTTGGGGTAAAGCTCAGTGGCCTTCCCTGCCATGCTGGGCCTGCATGGACTAGTCCCCTCCTTGCCCTGGGTCTCGGGTCATGCCCTGCTTGGGCCTCGGAATACCACTCCCCGGCCCCCAAGGCCCTCATCCAAGGCCTGGTCCGGCAACCAGGCTGCTGAGGACCCCCTGCCTGTCGGACAGGGCGTACCTGCCCCTGCCTGCTCCTGTACCTGCTGTCCGTCAGCCATTGCAAGTGACTTTTGTTATTGGGGGTCCTCTGCCCCCATGTCATTTCCTGCTTGGGCTGAGTTTCTGGGAGGTGGGAGCTGTGTCCACCACTGGTACAGAGCCCAGTGGACTGAGCTCACCATTCCTGGGGAAGGGTACACCCAGAACCAGGTACATTAAGTTCCTGTGACTGCATAGTGAGTGGCTTAAAACAATAGGATTTACCATGTCACTCTTCTAGAGGCTAGAAGTCCCAAAGCAAGGTGTACTGGGCTGTGCTCCTTCCAGAGGCTCTAGGGTAGGTTCCTTCCTGGCCTGTCCCAGCTCCTGGTCACTCCAGCTCTGCCTCCAGCTCCCCCTGGCCTTCGCCTGTGTGTGTGTCTAATCTCCCTCCACCTTTCCCTCCTAAGCGTGGACCCCCTGCCATATGTCACTGGGTTTAGGACCCACCCAGATGACCCGGGATGATCTCATCTTGAGATCCTCAATGACAGCTGCAACGACCCTCGTTCCAAATAAGGTCACAGTCAGATTCTCGGTGGTCTATTTTAGAGGGGCCACCATTCAATCTACTGCACCAGGCTAAGCAAATGACCAGAGAGAGAGAGAAAAACCCTTCAGTGTTCTGGGCCTGGGCTTAGCGTGCTCTCCCGCTGGGGCAGGGATGCACTTGGAGCAAAAGCCTGTGCAGCCAACAGGGGAAGGCTCAACACATCCAAGTAGGTCCACCCCCAACCCCCAGACCCACGGCCTTGAATGTTTAACCCACTCCATCTCTCCAGGCCTTTGCCCCAGGCTGTGCAGGGTGAGGAGAGCCCGAGCAGAGTAGGGGTCCCATCCCAGCGTCTGTTGGAGAATGCCACTTCTTGGTTTTACAACAATTTTTTTTCTCCCTATTGCTTGACATAATTTCTCAGAGGCCCAAAACTAAACTCTCCTAATTCTCTCAAAAAAATTTTTTGAGACAGTCTTGCTCTGTCGCCCTAGCTGGTGTGCAGTGATGCAATCTCAGCTCACTGCAGCCTCAGCCTCCCAAGTAGCTGGCATTACAGGTGAGAACCACCATGCCCGGCTAATTTTTATATTTTTAGTAGAGATGGGGTTTCGTCATATTGGCCAGGCTGATCTTGAACTCCTGACCTCAGGTGATCTACCTGCCTCGGCCTCTTAAGAGGGCTGGGATTACAGGTGTGAGCCACTGCACCCAGTCTCTTCTTTTTCATTAGGAGAGACTGATTTCTCTCTCTAGCCGCCTCCTCCATGGGCACCGCTGTGGATGCACCTGGTGGGGCATGGTGTTGCGTGTTATCCCCCCAGTGGCACCTGGGGGCCTCGGCTTGAGGAGGGGTGGCCTGCAGTGGGCCTGGCTGGTGCACACCTGCAAGGGGCTGGGGGGACCGGCAGCCAGGGGGAGCCTCGAAGGCATCCAGCCATCTCACCTGAGCATCCTCAACAGGTCTGTGAGGGTGGTGCCTGGCCCTGCCTCCCTCCAGTTCTCTGCTCTGCCCTGGTACTCACAGCCTCATGACCCCTGTTTCTGACTGAGGTTCCCCCCAGCTTGACTCTTGTAGGGAGGCAAGGAGCAGAGAACAGGCCCTGCCCTCACGTTGGTCCACATGGCCCCCTGACACTGGCTGGCCACATGACCTTGGGCAAGTCTCCTGTACCTTCCAGGCCCCAGATTCCTCATCTGTAAGATGGGGAGTAATGACTCCCACCTGCTGGGGTTGCAAGTGTTGGCGGAGATGGACAAGGAGCCCTTCTAGGAGGCAAGCTCTTTCCACTCTCGCTGCCCCTCGTAGTGGCCCCTAGATGTGCTGGCTGGTCCCCATCATGCCCAGTTCGCCACTCACAGAGCCGACGCCAGAGAGGTTACCGAGTTCGTACCGTCCCAAGATGGATGCTACAGCCCATCCCCAAGATTGCATCTCCCCAGAAGGTGCAGTGGAAGAGGAGATGGGGGGGGTTGAGGCTGTCACAGAAGGTGAGAGCCAGAGGGTCCTCCAGGACATCGAGGCCAAGCCTTCCTTTTAGAGATAGGGTAACTAAGGCCCTGAGTGGGCAGGTGGCTGCACAGGGTCCCCATTACTGGCTGCCGGCTCCCAGTCCAGTGCTCCTCTCACTACCTACGCCTCTCCCTAAGTTCGGGAGGGAGTTCCAGGTACCCGTGCCCCTTGGTGTTCACTCCCCTTTGTGTGTGGTTTCCTCCAGGTGTCCCGGGAGAGCATCTTCAACAAAATGAACAGCTCTAACCTGGCCTGTGTCTTCGGGCTGAATTTGATCTGGCCATCGCAGGGAGTCTCCTCCCTGAGTGCCCTTGTGCCCCTGAACATGTTCACTGAACTGCTCATCGAGTACTATGAAAAGATCTTCAGCACCCCGGAGGCACCTGGGGAGCGCGGCCTGGCACCATGGGAACAGGGGAGCAGGGCAGCCCCGTTGCAGGAGGCTGTGCCACAGACACAAGCCACGGGCCTCACCAAGCCTACCCTACCTCCGAGTCCCCTGATGGCAGCCAGAAGACGTCTCTAGTGTTGCGAACACTCTGTATATTTCGAGCTACCTCCCACACCTGTCTGTGCACTTGTATGTTTTGTAAACTTGGCATCTGTAAAAATAACCAGCCATTAGATGAACTCAGAACCTTCTAATGAAAACTCCATGCCTCTGGTCCTTGGACTCTTGTCCATGGTTCCTGAGCTGTGGACTGGGATAGAATAATGCATTTGTTAGGATGGATGTTTTGAATCGCAACCCAATGTGGTTTAACTGACAACAGGAATGGAGTGGCTAGCGGCTGCCAGGCCCCACTGCTGCCACACTGCTGTGTAACACACCACCTAAGCCCAGTCACTGAAAGCTACTGCCCAGGAGTCAGTGGGTCAGCTGGGTGGTTCTATTGGTCTTTTGAGGGGGTCACTTACATGTCGTGGCTGAGCTGGCTGGCAGCTGGGGTGACTCTGTTCTCCCACAGGTGTCCCAAGTCCTTCCAATGGCCAAACGGGGCACATTCTTACATAGGTCCAGGCGCACACACAAGCGCTATTTGCAAGCAGTTTTCATGCTTTGACTGGGGTCCTGCATGCTCACATCTCATTGGCCAAAGCAAGCCTGGTGGCCGAGGCCAGGGTCACAGTGGGAGGGCCCTGCAGAGGGGGTGGATAGGGGGAGGGTGAAGAATTGGACATAAAGCAGCCAAGCTGCCCGAGGGCTCTGGGGTGCGACAGGACTCTGCAGTCTCAGGCAGGCTGACTCCTTGGGCTGGCAAAATGGGCCCTGTATTTCCATCAAATATGGTAGAGAAGGATACAACTTCTTAGTGCCACACTCCCAGCAAAAAAGCCCCAGGTTCACGCTGATTGGACAAGCCTAGGTCACATGCTCCCCTTGGCCCCATTGCTGCAGCCAGGGAAGGCTCTGATTGGCTTAGGCCTGAGTCTTGTGCCCCACCCAGACCTGGCGGTGGGGGAGGAGTGGCAGGCTGCTGCAGGGGATTACCCACGAGTCCCACGCTGCCGTCTCCCCAGCTCTTGCTGCAGGGAGAAGCAGGGGAGGTTCTGGGGAGCAAAGGACAAAAGTCCCCTCTGCAGATCCCCCGTGGTGGCCCCTCCGTGCCTGCTTGGGGTGTTGACCGAGTTGTGCCGGGACCCCCGGTACGCGTTAGGATGCTTGGGGGAATCACTGGCAGCCCCAGGCCAAACCCACACCCAGGGCTCTCCTCTGAAACTTAGACGGTGTGGTCTCCTCCCTGGCCTCCTCCCTCTTCACTTGTGTCTTCCCATTATTCCCCTGCCCCTCATCTGCCGCTGTGTGTGTTCTACCCTGCTGGTGCTCGCTGTCCTTAAGGGAGGGGCTTGTGTGGCTGCTGAGCGACCCCCCACGCCCTGCCTTCAGAACATGGATGGTACAGGGTCACGGGCATGGGGACAGGTATAGGGAGGGTTGCAGAATGGCCATTACACCCCTTGGTAAGCCTCGTGCCATCCCAGCTGGGGATGGAGTCCCCAAATGACACCCCTCCTTCTCTGCCCAAGCTCAGAACCTACCTCAGTCACACAGTATATTACTGACGGCGAATCCCTATGTTCTGCAGCAATCTCAATCCTTGCCTCCTCAGAAGAAAGAGTTCGACTGGCCGGGCTCGGTGACTCACGCCTGTAATCCCAGCACTTTGGGAGGCCAAGGCAGTTGCATCACCTGAGGTCAGGAGTTCGAGACCAGCCTGGCCAACATGGTGAAACTCCGTCTCTACTAAAAATACAAAAAATTAGCCAAGTGTGGTGGAGCACACCTGTAGTCCCAGCTACTCGGGAGGCCGAGGCAGGAGAATCGCTTGAACCCGGGAGGCAGAGGTTGCAGTGAGCCAAGATCGTGCCAGGGCACTCCAGTCTGGGCAACAGAGTGAGAGTCCGTCTCAAAAAAATAAAAAAGAGAGTTCAACTGAGGGGCATAAGGATGAGTGAGAGACCGAGGACCGAGGCAAGTTTCAGAGCTGGAGTGAAAGTGTATTAAAAAACTTTAAAGCAGGAACGAAAGGAAGAAAAGTACCCTTGGAATTCCAAAGACCAAGCGGGCGACTTGAGAGATCAAGTGGGTGGTTTGACCTTCGACCTAGGGTAGGCCAGGCGCGGTGGCTCATGCCTGTAATCCCAGCACTTTGGGAGGCCAAGGCAGGTGGATCACTTGAGGTCCAGAGTTCAAGACCAGCCAGGCCAACATGGTGAAACCTTGGGTCTACTTGTCTACTCAAAATACGAAAATTAGCCGGGCAGGGGGGCAGGGGGGCGGGGGGGCGGGGGGGATGCCCAAGCCCAGTCACTGAAAGCAACTGCTAGTCATTACTGCCCATGAGTCAGTGGGTCAGCTGGGTGGTTCTATTGGTCTTTTGAGGGGATCGCTTACGTGTCCTGGCTGAGCAGGCTGTCAGCCAGGGTGACTCTGTTCTCCTGCAGGTGTCCCAAGTCCTCCAACGGCTAAAAGGGGCACATTCTTACAACATAGGTCCAGGCACACACACAAGCGCTACTGCAAGCAGTTTTCATGCTTTGACTGGTGTCCTGCATGCTCACATCCCATTGGCCAAAGCAAGCCTGGTGGCCGACGCCAGGGTCACAGTGGGAGGGCCCTGCAAAGGAGGTGGATAGGGCGAGGGTGAAGAATTGGGCATAAAGCAGCCAAGCTGCCCGAGGGCTCTGGGGTGCGACAGGACTCTGTAGTCTCAGGCAGGCTGACTCCTCGGGCTGGCAAGATAGAAGCACAGGGCCCATCAAATATGGCGGAGAAGGATACAACGTCTTAGTGCCACATTCCCAGCAAAAAAGCCCCAGATTCGCCCTGATTGGACCAGCCTAGGTCACATGCTCACCTTGGACCCATTGCTGCAGCCAGGGAAGGCTGATTGGCTTAAGCCTGAGTCCTGCACCCACCTAAACCTGGCAGTGGGGGAGGAGTGACAGGCCTCTGCGGGGGATTACCTGCAAGTCCCACGCTGCGGTCTCCCCAGCTCTTGCTGCAGGGAGAAATGGGGGAGGTTCTGGGGAGCAGAGGACAAAAGTCCCCTCAGCAGCGTGGGTACCTGACCGGACCTTGGATGAGGTCCTTGGTGGCCAGGAAGTAGTATTCCGAGGCCCAAGTAGGGCATGACCCCAGACCCGGGGCAAGGAAGGGACTGGTCCATGCGGGCCCAGCACGGCAGGGAAGGCCACTGGGCTTCACCCCAAGCGCCCCCCTTGCCCACTCACCGTGTGCAGGAAGCCCATGAGGTAGCGGAGGACGACACAGTTGTGCTCCGGTGCTCCGTAGGATGGGGCGGCAGCGAGTGACGCGCAGGCTGCTCTCCACACCTGGAACGGCATGGGGCTCCCTCCTGAGCTCCAGAGGGGCCAGGGGCAGCGCTGCATCCCGGCCCAGGGGGGAGGGCAGGGGCATAGGGAGGACAGCTCTGAAGATGGACTGACTGTCCCACAGTCGGGCTCGAGACCCCCACTTAACTTTCTGGCCGTGTGGCTCTGCTCAGCAAACTTGGTGTGTTTGGCTGTTCTTGCATTGCTATAAAGAAATACCTGAGATGAGGTCATTTATAAGAAAAGAGGGTTAACTGGCTCATGGTTCTACAGGCTGTACAAGCACAGCACCAGCACCCGTTCAGCTTCTGGGGAAGCCTCAGGAGGCTTCCAATTATGGCAGAAGGCAAAAAGGAAGGAGGCGCATCACATGGCAAAAACAGGAGCGAGAGAGTGTGGGGCAGAGGTGCCACATGCTTTTAAACCAGATCTGGTAAGAACTCACTATCTTGAGGACAGCACCAACCCATGAGGTATCTGCCCTCATGATCCAATCACCTGCCACCAGTCCCCACCTCCAAAGTTTCAATTCAACATGAGATGTGCTGGGGACTCAGATCCAAGCCCTATCACCTGAATTCTGCAAGCTCCATCCCTCTGCTTTATCAGCCAGCAGGACCACCTTCCAGGAAACTGCTAAAGCCGAATCACTTTATAAATGGGAGTGGTCTAGACCAGGGGTTGGCAAACTACGGCCCATGGCTTAGATCTGGCCCACTGCCTGTTTTATGCCAATAAAGTTTTCTTGGAACACAGCCACGGATATTTTGTACACTGCCTGTGGCTGCTTTTGCCTCATCAGGGCAGAGCTGAGTAGTTGCAACAGAGACTACAAGGCCCACAAAGTCTAACATATTTACTATCTGGCCTTTTACAGAAAAAGTTTGCAACCCTGCTCTAGACTAACTGCCTGCTCACGATTCTCAACACCACAAATCGCCCACACTTTGTTGCTCTTGGAAAGGCAGTGTCCCACCCTCCAGGGGCCTGATGCAACTGGCCCCCACTCTGAGACCCCCCAGTTACCCTTATAACCACATCTACCACTGGAGCTCCATAGCCTTCCAATCAAAACCCACCAACCAGCCAGGCACAGTGGCTCACGCCTGTAATCCCAACACTTGGGGAGGCCGAGGCAGGCAGATCACTTGAGGTCAGGAGTTCGAGACCAGCCTGATCCAACATGGTGAAAGCCCGTCCCTACAAAAAAACAAAAAACAAAAAAAAAACAAAAAAAAGTTATCCAGGTGTGGTGGCACACACCTGTAATCCCAGCTACTTGGGAGGCCGAAGCAGGAGAATTGCTTGAACTGGGAAGACGGGTTGCAGTGAGCCACGATGGCGCCATTGCACTCCAGCTTGGGCAACAAGAGCAAAACTCCGTCTCAAAACAAACAAACAAACAAAAAAACACACCAACCAACAAGTATTCACGAAGTTCCCGTGGCAGGTGCATGTGTGAACACGTATGCACATGCATGCCCACGCTACTGTATACCCACATCCTCCAACACACCAACCACCCTCCCACTGAGCCTTGCACAGAGGTGCTGGTGAACACTGGGTGCTCTACAAACACCCACTGCCGGGACACAAGACTCCCGACTATGATCATTCCTGTTGGCTTCTTAATAAAAGCCGTTATTCCATGAAATCAAGCTACTGTTCAGTCATTTGAACGGACAAGGAATTCCCTTGAAATGAATATTTCAACCGAGCCTGGTGGCTGCCATCTCCTCCGTGCCTGCATGGGGTGTTGACCTATCGGTGCACCACAGGCACCTCACACTCCAGGGCAAGCTGGAGAGGGTTCTGCTTTCTCCCAACCAGCCTCCAACTCCGATTCCGTCTGACGTCCAGGTGGCAGCACCATGCCCCTGAGGCCCGGTCATTCCTTTACCAAGGGTGGGGATAAGTCGCGAGGGTGCCAGGCTGGTGGGGAGCCACTGGCTGAATCCATTTTCCTTCTAGGAGAGAGGGCGGCTCAGTAGCAGCTCGGTGCTGGTGGGCGCTGAGCTGGCCCTGCCTTCAGAACATGGATGGTGCAGGGTCACGGGCATGGGGACAGAGATAGGGAGGGTTGCAGAGTGGCCGTTACACCCCCTGGTAAGCCTCGTGCCATCCCAGCTGCGGATGGAGTCCCCAAATGACACCGCTCTTCTCTGCCCAAGCTCAGAACCTACCTCAGTCACATGGTATATTACTGACGACGAATCCCTATGTTCTGCAGCAATCTCAATCCTTACCTCCTCAGAAGAAAGAGTTTGACTAGCCTGCCTCGGTGACTCACGCCTGTAATCCCAGCACTTTCGGAGGCCAAGGCGGGTGGATTACCTGAGGTCAGGAGTTGGAGACCAGCCTGGCCAACATGATGAAACCCTGTGTCTACTAAAAATACAAAAGTTAGCCAGGCGGGGGGCAGGGGGACAGGGGGGCGGCGGGGGTGGGCACCTGTAGTCCCAGCTACTTGGGAGGCGGAGGCAGGAGAATCACTTGAACCTGGGAGGCAGAGGTTGCAGTGAGAAGAGATTGCACCACTGTACTCCAGCTTGAGTGACAAGTGAGACTGTCTCAAGAAAAAAAAAGGTTTTATGTGTTGGCAGGCATCTGAGGTCTGTGTGCCTTCTCCCGATACCTCCCTTGGGGTGGGCTGTCCGCATGCACAGGGGCCCGCCAGCACTTCGGAGGGGAGCACGCACAGTGTTTACCGGAGCTGTGTGCATGCTCGCCTGGGTGTTTTCCTCTTACCAGTCGAGCGTTCCCGTAGCAGGACGAGCCGCAGACAAAACTCCTCAGACACTGGACTAAAGAAGGACGAGGTTTTTTATTCGGCCTGGAGCATCGACAGACTCGCGTCTCAAGAGCCAACCTCTCCAAAGACAGTGTTCCCGGCCCTTTTAAGGGCTTACAACTCTAAGGGGTTCCACGTGAACGGGTGGTGATGGATTGAGAGCACGTGTGGTTAGAGGTGGGGGGGTAATCTTTTAACCTCAGGCCCGGTCATCGGTGGCACCGGCTGGTCTTGCCACTGACTTCATTCCTGTTGTTTTTCAACGTTTACTTCCGCCTCCTCTTCAGAGACAGGAGACAGTAAGAGAAGCGGCTTCTCTCCTCATTCCCATGAGGTCAAACACAAGTTACATTCCACCATTTTGCCTCCTAGTGCTCGTGTGTGAACTCGCTCGCCCAACTCCTGAGATCTTGATCGGGGGAAGCTTATTACCCTAGCACCAGCTTCAGGTGATTCCATTCGGAGGCTGCGTTCCCTGGTTCTGGCTGCAAACAATTACAATGATAGAGAAACAGTAACAACTGCCTGCCTTCACCTGATGGCCACCTGACTCTCCTAGTGGGGGTGGGGGGAGCCCTCCCCTGCCCCGCTCCTGTCTGACTAGCTACTACTGTAACAAATTGAGAAGGCGGTCTTTCAGGAGGCCTACAGGTGGAAACTGAAGTTTCCCTACAGCCGCCCAGAGGCCCTGATCTGTGGATGAGGGCCTTTGCTTACTGGTCACTGTGATTCAGACGGACTCACCGCCCGGTCACTGGCCCTGCAGACAGCTGGCTCTTGAGGACTGGCACAGCTGACCAGGCCTGGCTTCCTCTCTGGGGAGTGACAGTCAGAATATTCCCTACTCTTCCCATGGGAGGAGGCAAGGGGAGGCCAGGAATATTAATCGTACGGGATGAGTTTCTTCTGTGAGGACTAGGTCCGTGTGCCCTCTGATATTCTCATTCCTAGTGTGCACATGAGAATCCAGAGGCCCCCCACAGAACAGTAAGAGAACACACCTGAAGTCACACAGCTAGTGAGTGGCAGAGCTGGGACTTGAACCAGGGCAACCCCATGTTCTTCCACGGAGCTGTGGGAGCCAAAGGGAGACACCTGGGCCTTGGGCTTCCCATCTATACAGTGGGTTTTGTTTTTCGTTTGTTTGTTTTGAGACAGAGTCTCGCTCTAACCCCCAGGCTGGACTGCAGTGGCACAATCTCGGCTCACTGCAAACTCCACCTCCTGGGTTCAAGCGACTCTCCTGCTTCAGCCTCCCAAGTAGCTGGGATTACAAACACACACCACCATGCCCAGTTAATATTTTTTATTTTAGTATAGATGGGCTTCCACCATGTTGCCCAGGCTGGTCTCAAACTCCTCAGGTCAGGCAATCCACCCAACTCGGCCTCCCGGAGTGCTAGGATTACAGGCATGAGCCACTGCACCTGGCCCTACAATGGGTTTTTACACTGCCTACTCCCAGCTCTGAGAACGCCAGTCAGAGACCAAAAATCCTGAGCTAGGATCAGCCCCACCTTTTGCAGTGACTCAGCAAGTTTAATCCACACTGGGTTGTCAGCTGTCACCATCAGCCCACGTTTAGGCAGGAAACAGAGATGCATCGCGGTGCCCCTGGCAGCCTCTGCACTGAAGTCCTTTGAGAGGCTCCAGGCCCCTGCTCACCCCACACCAGCCCTCATCCAGCTTAGAGCAGGAGGACTGCACCTCATGCCCTCACTGCTTCAGGGCTCCAGGGAGCAGGACTGCAGGGACCCAGCCCTGAGCCCTATCCTTCGGAGGAACCACCAGGGCCTGTGGGCCTCAGTGAGGCTTTCTGGACTCCTCTTCCCCTTTCCCCTCCCGGCTCCTTCTTCCCCACTGGTCTCTTGTCCAATGCCTGGCTACGCCTTCCCCCTCCCTTCATTAATGTTTTTACTCCCTCCCGCACCTTCACCATACATGATCTGTTTTTCTGTTCTTTTTAGCTCTCACTCCTAGCTAACCTAGGCCAGAATGATTCTTTTATGCATCTTGAAAGTTGATTATTGTTTTATTTGTTTTCTACTCTGCTACAAAGTCTTTTTTTCCTTTTGCTTTTTTTTTGAAATGGAGTTTCACTCCATCGCCCAGGCTGGAGTGCAGTGGTGCAATGTTGGCTTACTGCAACCTCCGCCTCCCAGATTCAAGTGGTTCTCCTGCCTCAGCGTCTCTAGTAGCTGGGATTACAGGCGCCCACCACAACGCCTGGCTTTTTTTTTTTTTTTTTTTTTTTTTTGTATTTTTAGTAGAGACAGGGTTTCACCATATTGGCCAGGCTGGTCTCGAACTCCTGACCTCAGGTGATCCACCCACCTCGGCCTCCCAAAGTGTTGGGATTATAGGCATAAGCCACCGCGCCTGGCCTAAAGCCTTTTTCTTTTGATTCACTCATTCATTCTTTTTTTAAAAAAGTGCAACCTTCCAGCTCTGACCAAACACATCCAGGCACAAGGCACCCAGACCAGGCCTGAGTGGGATCCCCAAGAATGGCTCGATTTGGAGCCCGAGGTAATCAGCCACCTGTCTCCCTGGCCACAGCCTCTGGAAAAGCCACACCTAGCATCTGCACCCCCTCCCCAGGAAGGTGTCTTGTGCTCACACAATTCAGAACAACCGTAAAATGGCCTCAGAATTCTGTTGCCAGGAAAAAAAAAAAAAAAACTGAAATAAAAATGATGGCTCCCTGAAGAGCCCACCATTGTGAGCACCAGAATTAACAATGACATTAAATCAAATCTCATGCATTATGCAGAGAGGTTTACAGCAAAATGCACGTCTGTGAAATACATGTTTCAAATTTCCTGACTCCAAGAGGTGGCCCCAAGATGTTCTCCTGTGGCTTCTTTGATAACAGTTTCCCTGTCACAAACGTTAATTGTGGAATCCTAGCTTAGCACTGCGTGGCCTCGTCACCCTTCCCTTGTATCAAAGCACAATTTCCTGATCATTTCCACAGCAAAAGAAAGTGATTACAGAGATAATGTGGTGGAAGCACATCAGCACATTTCAGCTTAAAACAATGAAATGCGGTGCTGAAATGAGGACTCCAGGGTGTCTCTACTGACGGGACGCACAGAATAAATTGTCCAAACATTCACTTTTGCAGTAACGACAGAGATTTTTAAGTGACTCCAGAGATTAGGCAGGCTGCCCAGAACTTGTAACTGACATCCACAATGAATTATTGAATTCTGTTGAGGCATAAAAGTCTGTAGCAAACCAAGTAGTCAGTCTACCCTGAAGAAGGCCAGCCTGCTGTCACTGGAGGGGCAAAGACTGGGCACCCCACTTCTGGTACCATTTGCAGCTGTGTGATCATTGGCAAGTCATTTAGCCCAGGACGGGGAGTTGAAAGTCACAAGGCTCAGCTTGGGTGTTTGTCCTACGTGGTGGGCATATGACCTGTGTAAGTTCTCTGAGCTTTTTCTCTTTCTCTGATGGGGAAGGTCAGCATCCACCCTGCAATACCCTGTGTGCTCCCAAGCACCTGCTTTGTGCCAGGCAGTGCAAGTCTCATAATTACAGAGAAGAGCACAGTACACTTCCTGCCCTCAAAGGGCTTCCTCAATAGCTGGGGACAATATAAGAAAGTAAATGCGGCCGGGCGCGGTAGCTCATGCTTGTAATCCCAGCACTTTGGGAGGCCGAGGCGGGCGGATCACGAAGTCAGGAGATCGAGACCATCCTGGCTAACATGGTGAAACCCCGTCTCTACTAAAAGTACAAAAAAATTAGCCGGGCGTGGTGGTGGGCGCCTGTAGTCCCAGCTACTTGGGAGGCTGAGGCAGGAGAATGGCGTGAACCTGGGAGGCGGAGGTTGCAGTGAGCTGAGATTGCGCCACTGTACTCCCGCCTGGGCCACAGAGCAAGACTCCGTCTCAAAAAAAAAAAAAAAAAAAAAAAGAAAGTAAATGTGCAACTAACTTTTTAAGAACTAAAGCAGTATGTGAAGGGCACAGGGAGGTGCAGGGTAGGAGACAGAAGAGACGAGAGAGTCGTAAACACCTCCTGGTTTTTGGCTTGAGATATGTGGGCAACTAAGGGTGATCGTCCCTGGAATGGCAGGAGTATGGGAGAAAGAGCAGGTTCTGCTGTTGATTTTTTAAAATTTATTATTTATTATTATTGTTTTTGAGATTGAGTCTCACTCTGTCACCCAGGCTGGAGTGCAGTGGTGCAATCTCTGTTCACTGCAGCCCTTTTGGGTTCAAGCGATTCTCCTGCCTCAGCCTCCCTAGTAGCTGGAATTACAGGCACACACCACTATGCCTGGGTAATTTTCGTATTTTTAGTAGAGACAGGGTTTCACCACGTTGGCCAGGCTGGGCTCAAACTCCTGACCTCAAGTGATCTGCCCGTCTCAGCCTCCCAAAGTGCTGGGATTACAGGCGTGAGCCACTGTGCCCAGCCTCTCTGCTGTTGATTTGATATCAAAAAGCTTTACTTTTTTGTTAGAATAACAATAACTTACTGCTTAGGGGAAAAAAGAAAAAAAAAAAAACAATGACAGAAGGTATACAAGCTGTGCCTGTAGTCCCAGCTCCTTGGGAGGCTGAAATGGGAGGACTGGTTGAGTCCAGGAGGTTGATGCTGCAATGAGCCGAGATCATGATCATGCCACTGAACTCCAGCCTGGGTGACAGTGAGACCCTGTCTTAAAAACAAAACACACACACACACACACACACACGCACGCCAAGAAAAGAAAAATCACTTGAAATGTGACTATCTATGAATCCTATTCTTAATATTTTGAGAAATGGGCACTCTCGTATACTGCTGGTCACAATGCAAATAGTACAGTCACTTTAGAGAGCAATTTAGCAAGCCGGTGAAGTTCAAGCATTGTTAAGTCTAGATAATAACCAAGAAAGTAGGTATAATGGTATAATAACATCACCGCAGCACGGCTGTCAGAGAAAATAATTAGATGCAGCCTAAATATCCATCAGTGGCAGAAATGACAAATAAATTGGGTGATGTATTCACAAGATTGAAGAGTGTCCTGCAGTTAAACTGAACAAAATAGGAGTGAATTTATCAATATAGATAGATCTCAAAATATTGCATTAGGAAGGAAAAAAGCTACAGAACAATAAAGATAGCATGGCACCATATGTGTAAAAATTTTAAGCTACCAAGACAATCCTATATGTTGTTCATGGATTGAATAATATTATATACATTGACATATATATATACACACACACACACGTCCTATATATATATACATGACCTATACATATATATATATTTGTATGTGTATATATACAAGAAGAATTTTTAAAAAGTGGATGGGAAGGAGATACACCAAACTCTTCATAGAAGAAAGGAACAAGAGGGTCTTTACCTACAGCTATAAATTTTAAAAATTTAATATTAGGGCTTACAGTATCAACCTTAAGTAAACTGAAAGGTAAGGATGTATATTATGATGCAAGGATCAACTACCAAAAAATAATGTAAAAAGATATAGCTGGCTGGGTGTGGTGGCTCACGCCTATAATCCCAGCACTTTGGGAGGCCAAGGTGGGCAGATCACCTGAGGTCAGGAGTTTGAGACCAACCTGGCCAACATGGTGAAACCCCGTCTCTACAAAAATACAAAAATTAGCTGGGCATGATGGTGGGTGCCTGTAATCCCAGCTACTTGGGAGGCTGAGGCAGGAGACTCGCTTGAACCCGGGAGGCGGAAGTTGCAGTGAGCCACGATCGCTAGTGCACTCCAGCATGGGCGACGGAGACAGACTCTGTCTCAAACAAACAAAAGAAGATATAGCTAACAAAAAAACTAAAAGTGAATTATTAAAAATTTTTTTAGGCTGGGCGTGGTGGCTCATGCCTGTAATCCTAGCTCTTTGGGAGGCCGAGGCGGGTGGATCACAAGGTCAGGAGATCAAGACCATACTGGCCAACATGGTGAAACCCCATCTCTACTAAAAATACAAAACTTAGCCAGGCGTGGTGGTGCACGCCTGTAGTCCCAGCTACTCGGGAGGCTGAGGCAGAAGAATTGCTTGAACCTGGGAGGCAGAGGTTGCAGTGAGCCGAGATCGCACCATTGCACTCCAGCCTGGCGACAGAGCAAGACTCCATCTCAAAAAAAAAAAAAATTTTAAACCAAAAAAAGCCAAGATAAACAGTGGAACAAGAAACCAAATGGGACAAACAGGAAACAAATAATAAAGTTACCAACTGCATCAATAATTATCTCTAATATTCATGGACTAAACTTTAAAATTAAGGGGCAGATGTCAAAATGGATATAAAAGCAAGAACTAACTACATTCACTTTAAATATAGACAGGTTGAAGGTACACGAATACAAAAAATATACCATGCATGCAGTAGGCATCAGGAGTGTGGGGTGTCTATATTAACCTTAGATAAAATAAACTTCAAGACAAAAAGTATTATCATTTAGAGAGGGTCTTCTGATGCTGATACAATGGTCAATTTATTCAGAAGATGTAACTATCAAATGTAAATGCACCTGGTATATAGAACTTCAAATACAGGAAGAAAAAAAAAACACAAGATAATTTAAAAGATAGACATTTCATAATCATAGTTGGAGACTTTAGCATTTCTCTCATCAACTGAAAGATCAACTTGACAGAAAGTAAAGTCACAGATAATCTGAACAACTATCAACCACCTTGACCTGATTGATATTTTTATAATGTTACAGCCAACAACAGAAGAATACATATTCTTTTCAAAGTGCACATGATACAGACATGAATACTGACCACATTCTGGAATATAAAACAAGTCTCAATAAATTTAAAGGAATTGAAATCACAGGAAGCCTATAATGAAATAAAATTGAAAATAAAAATAAATGATATTTAGGTTTCTTTTTTCTTCTTGTAAAAAAGAAAAAGAAACCACACTTCTAAATAATTCACATGTCAAAGAAGATATCATAATGGATGTGAGAAAATAATTTGAATTCAAATCCAAATTAATTTGAATATATGCTAATGTGATATGTCAACATTTGTGTAACAGTTAAAACAGTACCTGGAGGGAAATCTAAACGCTTATATTAGAAAAAAAGAAAAAAAGAGAAAATTCTAAAATCAATGACTAGTGATGAGTCATTTTTAAGAAAAAAAATTTATGTATCAAAGTAAACCCACACAAGTAGAAGGAAGGAAATAATAAAGAACAGAAATCAACAACAACAATAAAACAGACAGTAGAGGAAATTAACAAAGCCAAAAATTAGTTATTTGAAAAGATAAATAGAATTCACGAACACATAGCTAGATAGATCAAAAGAAGTCAGAAATTAAGAATAAAAATTATGACTTTAGAGTCTACAGATAGTAAAATAATAAAATATTATGATCAGCAAGATGACAAATTCCTTGAATAATTCAACTTAGCTGAAACTGAATATCTGAATAGCCTTGTATATTAAATACGCTGAAAATTTTAATGGAAAAAAACCTTCTCGTATGTAAAACTCTTGGCACAAATGGCTTCACTGGTGAATTCGAGCAATAGAAAGATCTTCTTTCAGAAAATAGAACATTTCTAACTTATTTAACACCATAACCTGATGATGATATTGCAAAGAAGTCCATAGTTCAATATCCCTCATAGACATAAATATGAAAATACTTAAATATTAGCAAATCAAATAAAGCAATATGAAAAAGATACTATATAGTGAACCAAGTAAAGTTTATTTCAATAATTAAAGGTTGGTTTAACATTTGAAAATCAATATAAATCATATTTCCAGAATACAGGAGATATCCATATTGTTTTAAAAATGGATATAAGTGTTTGACAAAATTTTAAAACCATCTGTGATTTTTAAAAAATCAAAGCAAACTAAGAAGGGACTTTCTATCTACTAATTAATGTACTTAATGGTCAAATTATTGAAACATTCTCCTTACAAAATCAGAAACAAGACAAGGGTGCCCAGTCCCACCTCTTCCATTCCACATTGTATTGGAGATCCTGACTATTGCAATATGGCAAGAAAACTAATAGGCATAAAGATTCGAAAGAGGGAAGTAAAACTGACGCTACTTGCAGACGACATAATTGTTTAGATGGAAAGTATTACGGAGTTTACAAAACAACTACTAGAACTAATAAGAGGATGTGGCAAGGTTTCAGGATATAAGGTGTATCAGTCAGGGTTCACTCAGGAAACAGAAAACACAATAATTTGAAAAGGGAAAGTTTAGTGTAAACAAATCAGTAGCTATAACAGGGCCATAAATATTAGGGTAGAAACTGATCTCTGAAGAGTACCTTTGGGCTACATGAGAGCATCCTGGGGAGGAACAATTTGGAAGGGGAAGCCCATCCCCAAAGCTGAGATTCAGACCTCTTTGGAGAAGGAGCAGCTGCAAGCCCTCTGGGTGCTGAGGTTTGCCCAGTTGGCTGGGCTGGGCCGGTCCACAGTCACTCGCAAGTAGAAAACACCCCTGTGGGTTGCAGGTACCAATGCTGGTGAGTGGGCAAGCAGAGGCTTTCAGTAATTAATAAAGTTTGAAAACACCAATAAGCCGGCTCCCAAGTACTTAAGGCTCACTCGGGCCTTTCTTTAGTGCTAGATGCTTCTTTCATGAGGGAACTGGTACAATTCCTGGAGAGGCCTCTTGGGTCATGTGGCCTGTCCATTAACAAATCAACTTGGCTGGGAGATGTGGTACTCGTATTGTACCATCATGGGCCATGTGCCCCTAGAGGGGCACAGGAGGCAAACAGGTCAGCTCCAGATGGCTCCAGAGAGCAGAAGCCCCAGGGAAGCAAGTTTCAGGCAACCCAAGGAAAGCTGTCTATGATGGGTTTGTCTTAGTCAGTTTCTGCTGCTATAACAAAATACCACAGACTAAGGCTGGGCACAGTGGCTCACGCCTGTAATCCCAGCACTTTGGGAGACTGAGGTGGGCAGATCACCTGAGGTCGGGAGTTCAAGACCAGCCTGGCCAACAAGGCAAAACCCCATCTCTACTAAAAATACAAAAATTAGCCCAGCATGATGGCAAGCGCCTGTCATCCCAGCTACTCAGGCGGCTGAGGGAGGAGAATCGCTTGAACCCGGGAGGCAGAGGTTGCAGTGAGCTGAGATCGTGCCACTGCACTCCAGCCTGGGCAACAGAGTGAGACTCTGTCTAAAAAACAAACAAACAAAAAACAAAAACAACACAGACTGGGCAATTTACACAGGATAGAAACTGATTTTCTCACAGTTCTGGAGGCTGGGAAGTCCAAGACGAAGGCACCATAGGTTGGCTGTGCGGTGAGGGCTGCTCTCTGGTTCCAGCAGCTCCTCCAGAGGGGAAGAGCATTGCATCCTCCTCACCCGGCTGGAGGCGGAAGGGCAGGGAGGGATGAAATACCTCGCTCAAGCCCCTCTTGCAAGGGCACCAATCCCATTCATGAGGAAGGAGCCCTCAGGGTCTAATCACCTCTTCAAGGCCCTGCCACCTAATACTATCACACAGGCAACAGCTGGATTTTGGAGGGGACACATTCAAACCATAGCAGGGTTAAGTCGTGTGCCCCAGGGTTGAAGTCCTAACCCCCAGTACAATGACCCTTATGCAGTAATCCCCACTTATCTGCAGTTTCAGTTACTCATGGTCAACTACAGTCCAAAAATGTTAAATGGAAATTTCCAGAAATAATTCATAAGCAGTGTCCCGCCCTGGATAGGAAGCGTCCCTCCGTCCAGCTACCTGCTCATGAGTCACTTGGCCACCATCTCGTTGATCAGCTCGACCATTGCAGTGTCCCTGTGTTTGTGCTCAAGCAACCCTCACCCCCTACTTAACAATGGCCCCTAAGGGATGCTGGCAGTTGGGATCTGCCAAAGAGAAGCTTCCTTCCATGCTGACGGCCTGCCCTGGACAGCCAGCCCACCCTGAGCTGGGCACCCTGCTCTCCAGGGGCCGTGTTAGATGGAGCTGGGAGTGAGGGTCCTGGAGTGACCGCTGTCCCAAACTGAGGCTTGTCTCAGCACAGGGTCCCCTGGGTGCTGTGGGGTGGGGTGTGTTGAGCTACAGGCGGCAGATGTCTGCACATCGTGGGAGCCCCCTTCTAATGGCAGAGCTGTCCCTGGGAGGGAGGGAGGGAGCCGCTGTTGCTGGAGTAGAGGGGCAGGGCAGTGAGGGGTGCTTTGGAGGGAAGTCCCTGCATGGTCCGGGAGCTGGAGGTCACAGGAGCTGCCCCTGAGCCCTGCTCTTGGTTGGGAGTATGGCTGTGATGGAACCGCATGGGATTGGAGGACAAGGACGGAGTGGAGTCCAGGCACGTCCACTCGGCACCTGCAGGATCGCAGTCAATTCCATCCCTTTTCCTGGCCTCTGCTTTCTCATCTGCCCGCCTAGCCTCACCTGGCAGTTGGGGTGGCCTAAGGGACTCCCCAGGGGAGGGCCCTGAACCAGGATGGCACAGCCCCAAGGCCTAGCAGCTCTGTCTCTCCAAAATCTATGCTGGGTGCCAACTGTTTGCCAGGCACTTCTAGATGCTGGGGTTTGGAAAGAAAACCAACCAAACTCCCTATCTTCCTGAGTAGACAGATAAAAACCCACAGGGGTGCACACAGCAGGCTGTGGAAGCTCAAGGAACCAAAGAGCAGGCAGAAGGACAGGCAATGCCAGGGTCCTGGCGAGGGGGCTGGAAGGCGGCACTGCGAGGAGGCGGTGCTCAGGGTCAGGTCTTCAGGGAGCCGGCCAGGGAGATGGCTGGGGGCCGAGGGCACAGCACGTGCAAAGGCCCTGCGGTGGGAGCAAGCGAGGAGGCAGGCAAGGAGGAGAGGAGCAGGGCATAAACCAGAGGCCAGAGCAAGCGGGGCCTGTGGCCCTGGAGGCACAAGTAAGGTGAGTAGGGTGAGGCCTTTAGCTTTTGCTGAATGAGACACAGGGCAGCAGGGTTTTGTTTGTTTTTTGAGATGGAGTTTCGCTCTTTCGCCCAGGCTGGAGTGCAGCGGTGTGATCTCAGCTCACTGCAACCTCCACCTTCCGGTTTCAAGCGATTCTCCTGCCTCAGCCTCCCAAGTAGCTGGGACTACAGGCGCCCGGATGGCAGGGTTTTGACAGCGTCGCCATCACACTAGTTGCTGGGTTGAGAAGAGACTGCAGCGGGGCAGGGGGAGAGAGCAGGTGGGTGGCAGCTGCCGGAATCCAGGGGAGATCATGGGGCTGGGACCAAGGTGATTTGGGGGTGGGCGGTGAGGCTTGTCCCATCCTGCTTATGTCCTGAGGGCGGAGCTGATGGATTTGCCAAGGACCAGGTATGCAAGGTGGGAGAAAAGAGCCAAGAGTGACTCCCAGGGTGCCGGCCCCAGCAGCCTGAAGCTCCTCTGAGATGGGGAGGTGGGAGGGACTGGCCTGGTAGAGACTGTGCAGAGCGTGAGACACCCGCAGCTGTACAGTGGGCCTGGGGGTACAGACAGAAGCCAGGGGCAGGTGAAGGCCGGCTGCGGGAGATCAGAGCACAGACCTGGGCCTTCAGTGATTAGGTAGAAGAGAAGCAAGTCTGGAGCAGAGACCAGGGAGCAGCCACATTGGCAGGAGTGAGGTCCCAGGAGCCTCCTTTGGCAGGGGGTGTGGCCAATGTGTCCTCTGGTTCTGAGAGGTCCGGGTGATGACCGGGAGCACCCCGGGGATCTGGCCATGGGAGGTCACTACTGACCTGGTGTTCCAGAGGTGCAAAGGGGTGGGGAGTCGGACTGAAGAGAATCCAAAGAGGACAGGAGCGAGCCACGGATGCCGAGTGTGGTCTTTTGAGTGGCCCCCAGGAGGGCTCCGGCAGAGCTGACTTGAAACCTGCTCCCCTCCTCCCAAACTATTCTCCCCAGGGCAAGCCATGAAGCGGGACTGTGTGGCAGCCCTGCATGCCCTCCACCTCTCTGTCCCCTGGGGCACCGGACCCCACTTTGGCATTAGACCCCAGCCTCTGGCCACAGCTAACTGCCCAGGGGTCGGCCCTGACCCACTTGGCCAATCAGAGTCCCCTGTGCAATGCCAGGAGCTAGGACTCAGGGGGGCTGATTCCTCGGTTTCCTGATTCCCCATCTCTTGTAGGGCAAGGTGTAAGCTCAGCGTGGCTGCAGGAGCGCCTGTACCCGCTGCTGGGGGAGAGAGACAGCGGTGATGTTGCCAGGCTGAGAGGCAGGAACCCATGAGGGAGCAGAGGGCACCACCTTGGGCTCTGCACAGTGACAGACCTGCTGGGTTTCCGAGACTTTCCACCCTCAATCCTAGCCCTAAAGGGTCACCCGCCGCCTCTGAGGACTGGGAATGGGGGGTGAGCGAGTGGAGGGCACTGAGCTCTCTCCTGTTTCCCTCCCTCCATCCCTCCCTCCTCAGGATGGGAGAAGACCCTGATTTCCAGCCTCTCCAACGCCCACCTGGCTGCCCTGGGCACTCCCGGGGGCCTCTCCGCAAGGCAAGGACACCAAAACCACAGGGCTTTGAAATCATCGATCGAGTTTAATACATTGTAAAGAAGGAAAACTACATTGGCGTATTTAAGACAAACACTTTTTCTCTATCCTCACTACCCACTGGACGGTCCTCCTTGGTCCAAAAAAAAACTAACAATCTCAAGACACATCGGCAGCTACCCCTCCCGGGTCCAACCTTTCAGATCCTCCCATTACACTGTTAAAACATGTAACTCAATCCATCCGCGAAGAAAACCAAACCAACAGAAAAGGAAGCTGAAGACATGGACATCGCAAGCCACGCGGTAATGCATACTTGGCACAGAGTAGCCAATATAGAAGACGTGTGCCTCACACGGTTCACTTTGTTCATCAATAAAAGAATATAAAAATCTTGTTCACCCAGTGGTAAGTGTATTAAAATAGATCTGTATCATACAGCACAGTTTCTCCCGGAGTCGTGAGAGTGACAGGAGGGACCGTGGCAGCTGCGGGATTTGCCGGCCTCCTCGCTCTGCACCTCTGCGTGTGTGCATGCGTGTCTGTGGTCGTGGCCGCGTGCGATGCACACACGCGTGTTCAGTGCAATTCGGCACCATGTGATATGCTCGGGGTGGGAGCCCGTGGCTCCTGGACGCTTATCCTGTTGTGCTGAGTCCCTCAGGACTGGGATGTGGGAATCGGGCGAGGGTGACAAGCTGCCACTGCCCACCCTGGATGCAGAAGCCCTTGGCAGCAAGTCTGGTCCCCGAAGGCCGGAACCTCCCGAGGCCACTGCCCTTTCTTTCCTCCCCAACCCTCCACCCGGCTCTTAAAAAACCTGCTGGATCTTCCAGCTTGGCCAGGCTTCCCGAGGGGAGGTGTTCCCATTTGTACCTTGAAGCACAGACTACTAGAAGCAGAAAGGAAGTCAGCCAGAGTCCCCCCCACCATTCACATTAAATATCTCACAATAAAAACGCCATACAAAAGTGTGAAGTTATTTTTTGGCATAGTGTCTGCACTGGCAAGAAGGGAGGAGTGGAATACTTATCGGCTCTTCCAAAGGAGACAAGAAAAGGCTTCAGTCGTTAAGTTGAATGATTCAACCCCAAAGAGAAAACCTGCCAAATGCCGCCCCCCAACAGGGTTGCAGCTCCACTCTGCCCAGAAACTCCATGAGAAAAACGCATCAACGGCAAACTGAGTCCAAGAGATTGGCAAAAGGAAGGAGGCAGCCTTGAGGGCCCCAAAGACGGAGCAGGAAGGGCACAGGCTCTGGCGGGGATCACTGCAGCGTCCCGGCGCCCAGACATGCTCACCTCCGACAGTGTCTTTCAAGTTAAACAGCTGCAATTCGTAACCCTAATAATGCTGACAGAAAGAGGCCCAGGTGGTTCTGCAAAGGCGACGGAGTGCCCCAGGCCCGCCCGCCCACCCCAGGTGGACCTCCTAGGAGCGTGGGGCATTGAGGAACTACCTAGATCCGCTACCCCGCTTCTCGTCCCAACTACCGCTACCACTCAGCTAGTCCATGTGTTCTCAGCTCGCCCTCCCACAGGACACCAATAGGCGGTGCCCTCAGTGGAGACTGCGTGCTGGGGGGTGTGCTTGTCCCCTCCACAGCCTCAGCCTGCCCCTCCAACGGGCCAGAGGGAGGCCGTGGAGAGCAGGGCCTGGAAGCCAGAGGCCCAAGCAGCCCCGAGGTGGCCGGGGGGGGACTGTGTGCCCCAGCCTGTCGTACCCCACCTGGCTCCTAGGTACCCCCTGTGAATTTGGAGGGCACAGGGCCGCACCCCCACCTGGTCCTGGCTCTAGGCCTCTCGCCCAGCTCTTCCTCCCTCCTCTCCTCTGTCTGGTTAATTTTTGTCTGAAATTCATAGTGTTTATGAATTAAGGCCGACAGAACCCCCAGGCTGTGTAAGCAGGGTCCCAATAACTTTCCGTGGGTATGAAGACTGGTCCCTCGGGGTCAGTTGTGGCCCTGGGGGTGCTGGACGGTGGGGTGTGTGGCTGCCACTGAGGGCTTGGTCCAGGGCCCGGCCAGCAGTGGGGCAGGGCTAGTGGTCCCCATGGTGACCTGGAGCAGCTGCTCGCCCTGTATCAGTCTCAGGAGGGCCTGCAGGCGGTCCAGGGATGACTGGGTGCCCCTCTGGCGGGCCAGCAGGCTTGTCTTCAACTCCAGGCATTTCTGTTGGGGAGAAGGTCAGGGGAAAGGGTCTTAGTATTCGGCTCTACAGCCATCCTGGGGCAGCCACCGTCTGGGCCCCTCTCCCCTCCACTACAAAGGCCTGCAAGAAACCAGGCTGAGGGCTTCACAAAAACCAGGCAGTGGTGCAAATGCAATTAAAGAGCAGCCAGACCCACAGGAGATGATGCTTGCTTTGGAACTTAGGGCTAGAAAAAGTGTGGCTCTGCCTGGGAACGTCCTTCCCATGGCTGCGATGTGACCTCCTCCTCCCCGCTAGCTGCCCACACTCTTCCTCCTCCTCCTGCTGGCCAACCTGCAGCAGCCTCGGAGGCCTTTGGCTTCCCAGCCGCCTTTCTGCTCTTTCTCTTGCCTGTTGTGCTGTGTGGTCTTTTCCAGTCTCTCTATGTACCACCGCAACAAGGAAAAGCAGTAAGGACTGATGCCTACAGTCCCACATCCATCTGCTCTGGGTCAAATACTGCTTGGGCAAATAACAACCTCCCCGAGATGGTTTCTAAAATGATTATAGGGACAATCACAAAGCCTCTTCACAGCATTATAGAGAGGATTAAATGAGACACTGCATTTAAAGAGCTTCCCCAGGGCCCGTTACCATCACCATCCTCTAACACATCATCACCACCATCATCACCATTACTGTGATCATTACCACCATCACCACCATGATCACCATTATCACCACCGCCACCACCATCACTGTGATCAGCACCATCACCACCACCATCACCACCACCATGATCACCATTATCACCACCACCACCATCACTGTGATCAGCACCATCACCACCATCATTACCACCATCACCACCACGATCACCATTGTCACCACCACCACCATCACGGTGATCAGCACCATCACCACCATCATCACTACCACCATCACCATCACCATGATCACCATTATCACCACCACCACCACCACCACTGTGATCAGCACCATCACCACCATCATTACCATCACCACCACGATCACCAACGTCACCACCACCACCACCATCACTGTGATCAGCACCATCACCACCATCATTACCATCACCACCACGATCACCAACGTCACCACCACCATCACTGTGATCAGCACCATCATCACCATCACCACCACCATGATCACCATTATCACCACCGCCACCACCATCACTGTGATCAGCACCATCACCACCATCACCACCACCACGATCACCATTATCACCACCACCACCACTGTGATCAGCACCATCACCACCATCATAACCATCACCACCACGATCACCAACGTCACCACCACCAGCACCACTGTGATCAGCACCATCACCACCATCATCACTACCATCACCACCACCATGATCACCATTATCACCACCACCACCATCACTGTGATCAGCACCATCACCACCATCATTACCACCATCACCACCATGATCACCAACGTCACCACCACCACCACCACTGTGATCAGCACCATCACCACCATCACCACCACGATCACCATCGTCACCACCACCACCATCACTGTGATCAGCACCATCACCACCATCATTACCACCATCACCACCACGATCACCAACGTCACCACCACCACCACCACCACTGTGATCAGCACCATCACCACCATCACCACCACGATCACCATCGTCACCACCACCACCATCACTGTGACCAGCACCATCATCACCACCATCACCACAACCATGATCGCCATTATCACCACCATCACTGTGATCAGCACCATCAACACCACCATCACCATAATCACCACCATAATCACCATTATCATCACCACCATCACCATCACTGTGGTCTGCACCATCACCACCATCATCACCATCATCATTACAACCATCACCATGATCACCATCACCACCACCATCACTGTGATCAGCACCACCATCATTACCACCATCACCACCACCATTACGACCAACACCATATCATCATCACCATCACCATCATCACCACCACCACCATTATCATATTCCCATCACCACTATCATCACCATCACCATTACTACCATCACCATCATCACCACCACCATTACTACCATCATCTTCATTATCTTGTCTATCTCCATCCTATGGAGGAGGAATTACGTTCACTTTACACAAGAGGAAACAGATTCGGAGGTCAGGGCCCTGCCAAGGGGCCTGAGCAGGCGCACAGCCAGGGTGCTGTCAATCGCTTGATAAATATTTGTTGAATGAGTCACAGCGCTGCCTTCTCCACGTACTGGCTTGCTGGGGGATGCTTGGTGAGTCTGTCTTCTTCCTAGGCCTTATAGGTGAACAGTGAAGCTCTGCATCCACACCTGTGGTTCTAAGGACACATCTGCCTGTCCCCCAGGCCCCGGTGCTGGGGGCCTGCAGGGCTGAGGCCAGCCTGGATCTACACTTGTGGTTTGAATGACACGCCTGCCTGTCCACCAGGCCCTGGCTCCTTCCTGCACTGCTGAGGCCAGCCTGGATCTACACCTGTGGTTCTAAGGACACATCTATCTGTCCCCTAGACCCAGGGCACACCTGCAGGGCTGAGGCCAGCCTCCCCCAGGCCCCGGGGCACACCTGCACTGCTGATGCCAGCCGCCGGTCCCGCTCCTCCAGCTGCTGGTGCTCGTTCTGCAGCTCACTGCCTCGTTGCAGCAGCTTCTGCTTCTCCTCTTCTTTGACTAGAAAAGAGAAGGCCAGGTCCCTGGAGAGGGGCAGGTAAGGAGCGGCTGGGTCGTAGAGTAAATGGGAGAGGCAGAAGGGATGAAACCAAGGCCTAGGACATCCCCCTGAAGAAGCCAGTGGCTGTGGCCAAATGCACAGCACCTGGAGCCACTCTCCCCTGGCCACACCTGCCCCGGACACAGGACCGGCCCCAGGATCCCACTTTTCAGTGCTCTGGCCCGGAAGGGAATGGACCCACCTGTCCTCCCACAGGACCAGGTGAGCCCAGAGGCCTGGGTGGGGGAGGAGGGGGAGCAGGTACCCTTTCCCACTCCCCAGGGATGCCTCACCTGTCTTGTGGGTGACATAAGAGTGCACGATGGCCAGCATCCCAGTCCAGGGCACACCCTCGTCTTTCTTTAAGGCCTGGGGAGCAGACGGGGAGATGAAAAAGTGGACAGGCCCTGGGACCTGCTGGGACTGTCCACACCCTGGCTGTGTAACCCTGAGGGGGCACGCCCTGTCTGAGCCACAGGGTCCTCACCCGTGACCAGGAGCTGGGGCCGCACATGCCTCATGGCCCAGCTCACAGGGGCTACACAGCTCCACGAGGCTGGAACATTCTGGGCCTCTCCCCTGCTCATCACCAGGGCCCTGAACAGGCAGCAGGCTCAAATACTTCTCGAACGAATGAATGATCACCTGTCTTCCTCCCACGTCCAGAAGACCTGAGGGCAGCGACCCCAGGCACGCCAGGGACAAATGGAGAGACTCGATGTCCCCCACACTATGCTGAAGCGGGGAACAGAATTCTGTTCCCTCTCCACATGCCCTCAAAAAGTTGTGACAAAAAAGAAAGAAGAAAAAAGGAAGAGGCAAAAAAAAAAAAAAAAAAAAAAGCTGGGCATTAATCCCAGCAGTTTGGGAGGCCAAGGTGGGAGGATTGCTTGAACCCAGGAGTTCGAGATCAGCCTGGGCAACAAAGTGAGACCCAACCTCTACAAAAAATTTAAAAATTAGCTGGCCATGGTGGTGTGTACCTGTGGTCCCAGCTCCTCAGGAGGCTGAGGTGGGAAGACTGTTTGAGCCTCGAAGGTCAAGACTGCAGTGAGCTGTGCTCATGCTCCTGCACTCTAGCCTGTGCAACAGAGCAAGACCCTGTCTACCAAAAAAAAAAAAAGGATGTAACCCCCGACCCAGGCAGTCACAATGCAGGGGCAGGTAGCCGCAGAGGGAACAGCCCGACGGCAGCCCCTGCCCACCATATCCACTGCCCTTGATCCTCACAGAACCAGCGATGATGGGAACTCCCAATGGTTAATACTTTTTGAAATAAAGTATTAAAACTCCCGGGCTGGGTGTGGTGGCTCACACCTGTAATCCCAGCACTTTGGGAGGTCAAGGCGGACAGATCACTTGAGGTCAGGAGTTTGAGACCAGCCTGGCCAACATGGTGAAACCCCATCTCTACTAAAAATACAAAAAATTAGCCAGGAGTGGTGGCGCATGCCTGTAACCCCAGCTACTTGGGAGGCTGAAGCAGGAGAATCGCTTGAACCCAGGAGGCGGAGGTGGCAGTGAGCTGAGATCATGCCATTGCACTCCAGCTTGGGCAACAAGAGCGAAACTCCATCTCAAAAAAAAAAAAAAAAAAAAGAAAGAAAGAAAGAAAGGTAACTCCCTATGACCACACAAGTCATGCATCTGTGGAAGGCACATTTGAAGCCAAGCACTGCTGCCACCCGCCACCCACCACACTCAGGGGCCACACTCCCAAGCGTTTCCTCCCAAGGTTTTTACTCTGCAGTTTTTCTCAGATGGCTGATTCCCAAACTATATAGCAGCTGTAAAGCCTGTTTTTTATTTTTATAATTCCATATAGTGAACAAGATCCAGAGAATCACACTTTTTGTAAAAACCTGTTGGATGCTGGCGGAATATCTCACTGAGTGCAGAGCTGGGCTATTCCACTATCTCCCGCTGCCGGGAGGAGAGGCTGCTTCCCCTCTAGTCTTTTGTAAATAAAGGGTGTGGGGCTTCTCTGTGCACAACACTTTATCCCTATTTGGATTATTTCCTTAGACTAGATTCCCCAAAGCAAGATCCAGGTTTTAAAAGGCCGTTACTGAAAGAAGGCCGCCATTAGCATCTCACGGGTAGAGGCCAGGGATGCTGCTCAACACCCCATAATAGGCCGGGCGCGGAGGCTCACGCCTATAATCCCAACACTTTGGGAGGCTGAGGCGGGTGATCACCTGAGGTCAGGAGTTTGAGACCAGCCTGGCCGACATGGTGAAACCCCCCATCTACTAAAAATACAAAAATTATCCGGGTGTGGTGGTGGGCGCCTATAACCCCAGCTACTTGAGAGGCTGAGGCAGGAGGATCACTTGAACCCAGGAGGCAGAGGTTGCAATGACCCGAGACCGTGCCACTGCACTCCAGCCTGGGCAACAGAACGAGACTCTGTCTCAAAAAAAAAAAAAAAAAAATTCCCATAATACACAGGACAAAGTTCCACAACCAATGATTATCCAGCCCCAAATGTCAATTGTGCTGAGGTTGAAAAAGCCTTCCTATACCGAAGCCCCTTTTTTCACCCCTCCTCTGCCCTGTCTCTGCCTACGGTGGGGACCTCCATGCCAGTCTGGGGTGAGGGGGTCACACAGCCTCCTGTACCTTCTGCTGGCACCTGGGGCACACCCACACGCCCTTGGGCGCCGTCTTGAGGGGCGGCTCCAGGCAGCTGAGGTGGTAGGCCCCCGGGCAGGTGCTGCAGGGCTGCAGGTTGGCCCCTCGCTTGCAGGCGGCACAGTGCTCATCGTGGGTGATCTCGTTCTGGAAGAGAAGGGAGGGCAGGAGACAGGTCAGCCACAGCCAGGTCAGCGGTGGCCGGTCAGCCAGGGCCAGGCCCAGGCAGCTGTGTCTGACCTACATGTGGCCGCTCTTCTGCCAACGTTTCCCAGCAGCTCTACGGAGAGAGAGGGATAAACCCTGGAGGGCGACAGTGTGGGGTCAGGCCTGGGACCTGGGAGGACGGGGGGCACCCACAGGGCCAGATTTACTAGGGGCTGGGGCACTGAGTATTGGAGTCTGGCCTGGTGTGACTCCCATAACCTGATTCTTCTGTGCTAAGACCTGGACCCCAGGTGTGGGCGACAAGGCAGGCTGTCCTGCTGCGGCCTAGAAAACAGCCCCCTGAGGGTCTGTGTTGCACCAGAGGTCCATGTGCTGGGAGTGGGACCAGTGATGAATGCAGCACTCCCTCCCTGCCCCCACTGCTTATGTGGACACTGCCTGGAGGGGCGGCGTAGCCCCGGCCAAGACCCTGTACTCGGCTCTCTGTTCACCATCCACGTGTCAACAGCATGCTCCAACTTCAGAGTTGGAAAAGACCAGAGAGCTCTCCTCTGGGATGGCCCGTGACACAAGGACACTGGATGTCCCTGAAGGAGGGGCAACACCCTCAGAGGAGGCCTCAGAGGTCCCTGTCTCCACCCCTTGTGTCATGCAAATGCCCAGGGAGGGAGAAGCAGTTGTCACACAGGGAGGGGGAGGCAGTTGTCACACAGCAAGCTGGAGGGGGAGCCGGGACCAGCAACCAGGTGGCCTGCCTCAAAGCCAAGGCCCTCTCCAAGTCTGTGGGCTCTGTGGGGACAGAGCTCAGGCTCCAGGTGTCCCCTGTCCACATGCCCGCCCTGGATGGGCACAAGATGTTTGCAGATAAACACTGCCAGGCCCCCCAGCACCAACCCGTGCCATTGCAGGGCTATTGTGAAAATGACACAGCCTAACCGGAGCTGACTGCAATCATCACCTACTGCTTCTTAGAGGCTTGACAGTTACGAGCATGCAGGGACTAGAATGTTCTTTTAGAATTAGATCAGAAATTCAGTGAAGAAAAACGCTGAATAAATTCTGAGATCATGCCATGAACGAGGTCATGACCAGCCAATGTTCTGGGAATCAGGGATGTGGTGTGTGCACGGGTAGGGGGTAGGGGGTGGGGGCCCCACAGGATCACAGAAATGTGGGTGTGTGGGGTGAGTCCCTGGGGATTAACAAGTCCAGCCCCTTTTCGGACGGGTAACAGAAGACCAGGGAGGGCCAGCTCTGCCCAGGTCACACTGAGGCCAGTGGAGCCAGGGTGAAGGCCTTTGGGCACCAGCTGGCTGCTTCCAGTTGGGCCTCAGTGGCCCCTGCAGGCTCTGCATCCTCAATTCTGAGGAGGGAGGGCTCCCGTTTGAAGCTGAGAGCAGAGCCCTGTGGCAATGCCCAACTTGACGCTGCCTGGCCGGCTGGAAAGCTGGCTGAGTGTTGCACAAAGCTCTTAGCACCTAAAGGCAGAACCAAAAGGCCTTCTGCACCACTCCGGGCTCTTTCCCTCTTTACAGGAGGGACCCTATGAGGACTGTACTGAAAACATTCTCCACCCCGGAAGTGTGAAGACGGAGGGAGGGGACACGTACCTTCCAGCAGGGGTCCTCATTGGCTAGCACAGGGAAGAAGGGCGGAGAACACGTTAGTGGCCGTCAGAGGAGCACAGATCAGGACTGGAGTCCATGAGGCCTCATGTGGCAAGGGCTCTTACCCTGGGGCATGATGGGAGCATCATAAGGCCCCCATGATACCTGGGCTGTCACCCCAGGGCATGATGGGAATATCACAAGGCCCTGTGATACCTGGGATCTTACCCCAGGGCATGATGGCAATATCACAAGGCCCCCATGACACCTGGGCTCACACCCCAGGGCATGATGGGGGTATCACAAGGCCCTGTGATACCTGGGATCTCACTCCTGGGCAGGATGGGAGTAAGGATCTCAGCCCTGGTCACAGCTAGAAGCCACCACGGGAACAGGCTCATGTGGCCCCTGTGCTGAGGACATAGTGGCAGTGAGCTGCCCGGGGGAAGGAAACATCACTCCAAGAACCCCTCAAAGTGACTTATTTTCAACTCTTTTTAAACTGTAATCCACTCTCATTCTAGTAAATGATACCAAACCACACATTTTAATGATCGCAAACATATATATCTTTCAGGTTCTAGATCAGATCTGTCTGCAAATAATGCCACCCGGCGGAAGAACAGTTCTGGCGTCTGCACAGCACTCAACAGCTCACAAAGTGCAGTCACACTCGCCCTTCAAGTCACTGTCCCAGCTCTGAGAAGCAGGTAGCTATGGGCCCACTTTCCAGATCAGTAAACCAAGGCCCAGGGAGGGATGGTGACATGTTGAAAGCTACACAGAATCCCAGCAAGCTGGTCGTCATTTCCTGCTCGTGGGACTATGGTTTTCTAACTGAAGAGAACTGGCAGCTTCCTGCTGCTGTCTGAATGCAGGGATGTGGCTCCCTGAAGTCCTGCGCTGGGGCACGGCTGGCAGAGGAGGGAGGGGCCCTGCAGACACAGGTAGAGGCCTCAGGCCAGGTTCCAGCCTGAAGATCTGGCCCAATGCCTTGTACAGAAGGAGCCCTCGGCTCCAACACACACAGCGAGGCAGAGGCAGAACTGGGCTGAGATCCCCACCCCTGTCCAGCCTGTGCTCTTCCAATGCCCAGAGCAGGCACAAGAGGGTGGGCAAGGTGTGGGCTGAGAGGCGCCAGCCCAGCCCAGGGGTATCAGAGGCCGCCCGCGTGTGGGGAAGAGAGGTTGTCTCCAGTGGAGTATGGAAGCAGCAGCACCTGGGCTGGGTCACACCTGCAGAGGCCCCATCGGTCACGCTCACACCTATGGCCCAGGCTGTGGACCTCTCCCAGGCCACAGCTCCAAGCTCACACACAGGCTGCAGGAGGAGCGGGGAGGTGGGAGGCTCCTCTCAGCACAGCGTCCTCACCTGCCTCTGCCCAGGTCAGCCCAGTGGGAGGCGGGCAGCCCTGCCCAGGCCCAGGCGTGGAGGACCACCCAGGGATGACTCCCCGCGGCCCTGAGCAGCTGTGGCAGAAGGCCTGAAGCCGGTGCTTACCTCTCGCTGTGAGGAACAGGGGGTTGTTGAGATAGTTGGAGGCCAGCCGTTTCCTCTGCAGGGACAGAAAACAAAACAACACACCCCATCATCTGGAGGCTCTCCTCGATGGTGACGTCACCCCAGGTCAGGACTCTCTCTGGGACAGGGTTCCCACCCAGGGCTCCAGGCTCTGGCTGGACACCCCCTGCCAGGGGCAGAAACAGGAACAAATACAGGGCAGAAGCACGCAGGGATGGCTGAGGATGGGGCGGGGCGGGGCGAGGCAGGGAAGTCGGCAAAGGCTCTGCCTGCAGGAGGCCTAGGACACCCTCTCTGCACCCGTGGGTGCGTCTAGCTCAGGAAGGGCCGTCAGTGGGACACATCAGTCACATGGTGCATGTCACATTCTCCACCTGTCTCCTGCCTCTCAACTGGGTCTGGAGTCAGGTGGAAAAATGGGTGTTATAGACTGGCTCCCCCAAATTCCATTTCTTGGCATGTGGCCTTAAACATCACATGTGGACAAAGGTTTCTGGAACATTCCAGAAGAGCGGCCTTAGTCCTGGCTTTGGCAACCACAGGCCACACCGGTCTAAACCTTGGTGGTTCAAAGTGGCTTTGGCTGCGGCTGTTGTAATACTGTGTGGCCAGATTTGACACCATTTCTCTCGGTGTGGTCAGGCTGTGGACCTGGGGAAGGGCCCCCTCGGGCTGTGTGCCTGCTCCAGGCTCAGGGTCACGGGGCCTTGGGTTGACTCCCGACCTGCTTACGCCGTCTCTGGCCCTGGCCTCAGACTTGGGAGCCTAGAGTAACGCCTCGTCCACAGAGCAGCCTGCATTTTCATGAACGAACAAATCTAAAGGAATGAAGCCCTCCCTGTCTGGAGAACACACCGTTTCCTTGTGTGGAGGCTGAAAACACTTCCACGATGTTCTTACCAAGGGTCCGAGTCAGGGGACAGGGCTTGCTCAGATGAAGGAAGAGGAAGTGAATGGTATGAAACGGCCCACGTGGAGCACGTTCTCAGAACAGGAGCGGGGCAGGCAGAAGTAGAGGAAAGGCGCGGACAGGCTGATGAGGCCAGAGGACGCCCCATGGTGGGCTCTCCCCACAGACAGGGCAATTGCAGAGCCTGGAACTGGCTGCCGCTCTGCGCGAAACGCCTCCCTCCCACTTGAGCTCAGGTTCCCAAGACATGGATTCTGGGCAGTGGCCCAGACTAGCCTGCACCCTGGGAGGTGAGACAGCACTTTCCTCACCTTCCTCCAGATCTCACAGAGCTGGCATCTGCAACATACCAGGCACTGACCTCGGGGGACATCGTTTCCCTCAGGACAGCTGTCCCAAGCTCTGGACTTCGGAGCTCTAAGCAAATGGCTTCCATCCCAGAGAAAGACTCTAAGACACTGCCCCTAAGAAAGCCCTGAGCCTCTGAGCTAATGGTCCCAACAGACCCTGCAGAGTTGGCTTTGGGGAGATGACATTAGGATTTTAACCTAAGAATTTTGGACTGTCATTTACAAGGGCAGGAAGGTGTCATTTATGATCTGGTTTCTCCCTGGGGACATGCTCATGGGAGAGGCCCTTGTGCTCCCCTACGGCATCCTTAAATCCCAACCCTGCTGCACTGGACCGATTTTGGTGCAGGCTCTCGGATTCCCACCCCCATCCCTGGGGATGGACGCTCCAACTGGGAGGAGGGAAGGGCACTGGCCACGCCCACCCAGGCCCTTTCTTTACGGTGCCCGCCTGCTCCAGGCTGTGCACATCCTCAGTCTCTCCCAGCCATGAGCCAACTGCACAGGCTCTAGACAAGGTGTGAGGTGGTCCAGGGAGGCCAGGGTGTCCAGCCCTGCCTGTGACCGGAGATTTGCCTGATCATTCAGGGTGAAGAGTCAAGAAGCCGGTGTACCTCGCACGAAGCCACGCCCACCAGCGAGCCTCTATTAGGAATAAACTGACATCTCCTCTTCCACATCTTCCTATCAATGGATTGTGAACTCGGAGGTGATGAGAGAGATGATTTACGGTCACCCCCCAGCCCCACTCCCAGGAGGGACAGACGAGGGGGGTGCTTAGGAAAGCGAATGAGGGAGGCCCTGGGACTTTTCCTGGAGGCTGTGCACTGGGAGCCCCCACCCTCCTGGTGGCATGGGGCTGGCGGGTTCCCCACCTCGGTCTCCAGGAGGCCGCTGTAGGCAGGGTTGGCTGTGCTTCTTCTCTTCCGCTCCTGTCGCTTGCTCTGGATTTCTGGAAAGGCACAGACACAGCAGTTACTGGGTCCTGCCTGCCCTGGGAACCCCAAATGCTTCCTTGCCAAGCCCTGGGCACCACCATCCCCTCCTGCTCTGAAGCCTCTCTGTGTGCTCAGCATCCATGCCACAGAGTGGCCCAGGGTGGGTTAGGGCCTCCAGGAATCACTGACTCCATGGCAGGACAGCTCTGGTGGCCTCAGGCTGAATGACAGATTGGTGGGAGGCTGGCAGGTACCCAGAATCCAGGTGCCCACTCTTAGCACGGGGTCCTCCTTTTGTATCCCTATCTGGCCCATGGCCGTTATTGGGGACCCACAGGTTGGGTGATACCCACTGGTCCAGTGAGCTGCAGGGTGAGGCTCCCAGCTCCCGGAAGCCCAGGAGCAAGCCTCTACCCAGGTGGCCTCTGCCCCAATGCAGCCCCCAGCAGGAATCCTTCGCATGCGAGCGAGAGGGGGCATGGCCACACTGACGGTGTTTTCTTTTCCTTTTTCTTTGCTTTGACCCCCAGGCAGGACCCATGACCTGCCTCTCTGTGTGCAGCTGTGCTAGCGTCTTCTAATCTCTGTCTCCCGGACCTAGTTTTCCTTTTTAAACCTTCTCAATATTACTCAGCCTGTTTTCTGTAAGGCACTCAGACCTTCTGTGGAATAACACAGGGTCTAAAGAAAGAAAGAATTAAGGATATCACAGCAGAGGTTGGGGAGAGGTTTCTAAATGAGAACTATTTATAAAACCAATAATGATCACGCCTATTAGGAACGCACTTTTCGATCAGTCCCTCACCAACTCCACGAAGTTTACAGGCGCAGTTTTCCCCATGTTGCAGATGAGAAAACTGAGGTTCGGAGTGGGGAAGGACCTTGCCTAGGGACTCCGGCCAGTGCACAGGCGGGACTTGAGCATAAGACTTCTGTCCCCACAGCCCCATGCTGCCTCTGTGGCACCGTGGTTTCGGTCAGAGATTAAATCAATCCCAAAGGCAAGCTGAGGGCAGCGGGATTCATCTCGCTCAAGCTCACACCATCAGGCAGGGAGCTCACAGAGGTTCTTACGAAGGAACCTTGGCTGGAGGGTAATGCCTTCCAACCATGCACGCAGAAGGGTGAGGAAGGCCAGGGGCAAGGGTTGCTTACAGGGGGCTTCCCTGCCCAGGGATCTGGAAGGCTGGGGCTCTTCCCTGGCTCTCCCCATCCTGGCTGCTGCCAGAGAGCAAGTCAGACCCAGGGGACATAAAGGGAGAGGGCTGTCTTCTCGGAGCCTGCATGGCAGGCTGCGGTCCCCGCGCGCTGGGCTCTGCTGAGCTCGGGAAGGCTTGCCCTGCTCCCACTTGCCCCGGATGAGCTGTGTGACCTCAGCCAGGTCCCTCCCCTCCCCTGGGCTTCGGTGGCTCACCTGCTGCAATGGAAAGAAACTCTTAACTTCAAGACTGCTAGTGCCTCGGGCACCGCGGGGGTTCACTTCATTCCCTCTTGCTTTGAAGGAGAGGAACGCTAGGCGAACCTTCCTGCATCCAGGTTTACCAGGGTATGTGCTTTCCCTTTATAAAACGCCTTTGCAGGTGAGGTGGGTGTGGTGGAAAACGTTCTGGGTTGGGAGTCAGGAGGCCTGGATTCCAGCCTGGGCCTGGTATCAACTGGCCCTGGGACCCTGGGCAAGTGAATCAGCTTCCCTGGCCTCGGCTTCCCCATGGGGGCTTCCCCAAGGGGGCTGGTTTCGAGGCTTCCCAGGCCCTAAGATTCTAGGATGACGTTCACAGCTCATGTGAGATTGCCCTCATCATTCTACGATGATGTTCACGGCCCATGTGAAGCTGCCCTCATCCGTAAGGTCACACAGCCCCTTCGTAGAGTCACAGTGCCCTGTCTGCTCAAATAAACTACTGTTCCAATTTTGACAGACACATCTGGTGGCACACATGAAGTCCGCAGGCTAGTTTGACGGCAGGGGAGCTGGTGGTCAGCTCTCCCACTGTGCTGGGCACTGCTTCCAACCATCCCCAGAGGACAGTTTGGCCATTATCCATTTTATACATGAAGAGACTGAGGCACACAGAAGTAACCTGCCCACACTTAAGAAAGTGATGGGACCGGGCAGTCTGCCTCTTGTCATTTCCCTGTGTTGAGGGCAGGGAGCCCACATGGTCCCTCCGCTGAAACAAGGAAGTGCCACAGTGGGTATTGTGCATAGTCATGGAGCCAGGGCGAGCCTGGAAGGCTTCTCTGTCTTGTTTGTCTTTGATGACAGCCACCCAGCCTCAGGCACTTGGGGCAGACCTCCTGGGAGGTGGTTTATACACAGACACTGCCATCCAAGCCGGGACATCCTGAGACCCACTGCAGCAGTGTGAGGCCACGCTCCACCCATATCGGCTGCTGCTGAAGCCCAGACCACCCGTCATCACACCTGGCCCCCAACACCCCGGCTTTTGGGTCAGTCCCAGCCCAACCTGCTGCTACCTGGATCCTTCCTTACCTTCCAAGTGTTCCGTGGTAACCAGGCCTAGCGCTACCATGAAGGCGATTTTCTGAGGGAAGGAACAGACAAAGGAGCATTAACACAACCGTCAACGTTCATTCATGCACTCAACAAACATCTGCTGTGGCAGGTGCAGGGCGATACCTCATGGGTGCCCCAACCACAGAGGCCTCCAACTACAGATGCCAAGTCAGTTTCTAAGAAACGTGGGGAAATAGGATTTTCAAAGAGAGTATCTACAGCTCAATTTGGAGGGCCTCCTTGAAAACACTGGATACATGTATTCAAACATACTTTAAGGGGCTAAGGTGCACAGAACTGGGCTAATCCTTATGGGTGCCCCAACCGCTAAGGCCCCGAACTCCAGACACCAAGTCAGTTTCTAAGAAACACAGGGAAATAGGATTCCCAAAGAAAGCATCTACAGCTCAATTTGGAGGGGCTCCTTGAAAACACTGGATACACATATTCAAACATACTTTAAAGAGCTAAGGTGCACACAGCTGGGCTAATCACTGTCACATAACACGTCACTGGTTCATAACACATTTGCATCATTGGTCCTTTCATGGCTGTCTTTCATTTTATTTAATAATAAATTGAACATCATGAACCTACTAATAAACTCAAAACCTGACACTTGACCCATAAGTTGCATCTCTTCTGTGTTCCTCACTTTATCTCATTCTTTTCACCCTCATTTCTAGTGATCCTAGTTTTGTAATGACCATTTCTCCAGTTTTGTAATGACCTTCTCCAGTTTTGTAATGACCATTTCCTTGACTTTGTTTACATATGCATGTATTTCTGTCACTTATGAAACAGGGTGGCACTTAGTTTTATCTGTTTTTTTTTTTTTTTTTTTTTTTTGAGACAGGTTCTCACTCTGTCACCCAGACTGGAGTGCACTGGAGTAATCACAGCTCACTGCAGCTTCAATCTCTGGGGCTCAAGTGATCCTCCTACCTCAGCCTCCCGAGGAGCTGGGACCACAGGTGCGCACCACCGTGCCCAGCTAATTTTCGTATTTTTTGAAGAGATGGAGTTTTGCCATGTTGCCCAGGCTGGTCTTGAACTCCTGGGTGCAAGCCTACCCCAGCCTCCCAAAGTGCTGGTATTATAGACATGGGCCACCATGCCCAGCCATTACCTGTTTTTGACTTGTGAAAAGGTCATGACACTGTATTGTCTACAGAGCTCACTAGGGCATTTTTTTTTTCATTTGACATTCTTCGGTGGTGGAAGGCAGAATCTAGAATGGCCCCCGAGCCCCTACCCTGCGGCGTAGCCACCCCATATCATTCCCTGCCTTGAGTGTGGGCAGGATTGAAAATACCACGGGATTAGGTAACATCACAGAGCGAAGAGGTGCCAAAGCCACTCCTATGGCGTATGATGTTAAGTAAGACCCCTGTTGGTGACGGGAATGAGGCTCTCTTGCTGGCCTTGAGAGACAGCCTGCCAGGAGTCCTGCAGCCACCACACTGTAGGAAGACCAACTCCCGGAGCCTCACTCAAGGCCGGCCACAGAGTAGGTGCTCGTGAGTATTTGATGAATCTGTGAGTCAATATTTCCTTGTCTGGGATATGACTTGCAATATATTTTCCCCCTTTATCTTTTATTTATGGGGCTGGCTTATTTATTGTAGTTTCAGATTTACAGGGAAGTTGCAAGACTCATTACTGAGAGTTCCTGTATACCCCACACCCAGTTCATCACAACTAAAGAACCAACATCGGTACATTATTAACAGCTAAAACCCATACTTTATTTGGATTTATTTAGTCTTTTTGTTTTTTAGAGACAGAGTCTCACTCTGTCAACCAGGCTGGAGTACAGTGGCACAATCATAGCTCACTGCAGCCTCAAACTCCTGGGCTCAAGCAATTCTCCTGCCTCAGCCTCCCAAGTAACTGAGACTACAGGTGCACACCACCACACCCAGCTAATTTTTAAATTTTTTGTAGAGATGAGGTCTTGCTATGTTACCCAGGCTAGTCTCAAACTCTTGGCTTCAAGCGATCCTCCCACCTCTGCCTCTGGAAGCACTGGGATTACAGGTGTGAGCCACTGTGCCCAGCCCTTTGTTTTCTGTCCCAGGATCCCACATGATATTTAGATATCATGCCTCCTTACACTCTTCTGGGCTGTGAGGGTTTCTCAGCTTGTCTTTTTTTGATGACCTGCACAGCTTGAGGAGGACCGGTCAGGTATTTTGCAGAGCCACCCTCAATTGGGATTTGTCTGATATTTTCCTCATAAGTGGACTGGGGTGGTAGGTTTGGGGGAGGAAGACCACAGAGGTAACACACCTTCTCATCACATCGCAGCAAGGGCGTAGACCACCCACCTGACTCATCGCTGCTGGTGACCCTGGTCACTGGCTGAAGTGTGTCTGCCAAGCTCCACTCGGCAAAGCCACTCTTTCCGTGCCCGCCCCGTGCCCCCATACCATACTTGTTGGGAATAAGTCACCATGGGCAGCTCACACTTAAGGAGCTGGGAATCAGACTCCACTCAGGCGGGGCTTTTTTCATTTTGTTGCCATGCACCTAGATTTTTTAAAAAGAGTATCGATTTTTAAATTATAGTAAAAATTTTAAAATGCATCAATTTTTAATTTTTAAAATTTTAAATTAAATTATAATAAAACTTATCAATATTTTCTTTTGCAGTGTTTTGATTGTTTGGATCCTGGCTAGAGGAGCTGAGGTAATAAAATAATTTTAGTCTCTATAGTTTCTCTTTTTACATTTAAATTTTTGATCCATTTGGAATGGATGCTGGTGTGCCCGGTGGGAAGTCCGGGATCACTGCTTTCTGTATGGCTACCATTTGTTCCAATACCATTTACTGAAAATACCATCTTCCTATGTTTCACTGACTTAAGGAGCCACTTTAATCATATACTAAATTATCATAGATCTATTTGGGTCTATTTCTGGGCCTTCTATTTTGTTCCTTAAATCTGCCTCTCTAGGAGCTCCTGCCACACGTTCAGTTCTCAAGGCTTTAGGGTCTATTTTAATATCCGGGAGGATTAGAATATCCCTTCACTGTTTTTCCTGTTCAGTTTCCTGGCTCTTCTTATTTTTTCATGTGAAATTTAGAAACCATCTTAGGAAGCTCTGAGGATGAGGGAATCGGTTGGTGGATTTGCTGGAATGTTAAAATTATAAATTAACTTTGGGCATAATGACAGTTTCATATTATTAAGTTTTCCTACTTAAATCTATGACATGCCCCTCTGTTCTTATTCTTTTTTTTTTTTTTTGACACGGAGCTTCGCTCTTGTCACCCAGCCTGGAGTGCAGTGGCATGATCTCAGCTCACTGCAATCTCCGCCTCCTGGTTTCAAGCGATTCTCTTGCCTCAGCCTCCCAAGTAGCTGGGATTATGGGTGCCTGCCACCAAGCCCAGCTAATTTTTGTATTTTTAGTAGAGACAGGGTTTCACCATGTTGGCCAGGCTGTTCTCGAACTCTTGACCTCAGGTGATCTGCCTGCCTCGCCTCCCAAAGTGCTGGGATTACAGGCGTGACCTACCACACCCAGCCTCTTCTTTTTTCTTCTCCTTCTCCTCTTTTCTTCCTTCTCCTTCTCCTCTCCTTCCTTCTCCTCTTCTTCTGTCTTAAGGGGTTTTAAATTTTTCCTCAGATATTGAATATTCTTATTATGTTTATTCTTGGCATTTAATCTTTTTGCTGCAATCGTAAATGGGGTTGTGTATAAAGCTTCTAACAGGTTACTGTGTTGCTATGAAGATTAGTGATATTTTTACCTTAATTTTACACCCTGCTGCAATGCCAAATTCTCTTATTGTCTGCAGCTTTTTCAGCAATTCTCTTGGGTTTTCCAGATCTCTTGGGTTTTTCAGCAAATCTCTTGGGTTTTCTCAAATAGTTTACTCCTTTCCGATTTTTCCTTCTATGCTGTTAAAAATGGTTCTCTTTAATTTTTCAGCTTTAAAGGGTATTTTCTGATTCATCTAAAGTCCCAACTGCTACAGATAAGCTCATCTGAGAACTCTTTCCACTTCCCACCTTCTTTCCCTCCTTCTCCTCTCAATTTTACTTAAATGAATCTTTTATATATTATCGGAACACATCATATTTAAACTCTATTCTGACATCCTCACCCACAGTTAAATACATTTGATGCTCACCCCAGTGCTGGTACCAAAGTTTCCCCATGTCTCTTGGTTGCTTGGGTTTGGGTCTCCAGCAGTTTCTCATAAATGGCTGATGGAACATTTCCTGAGCTCTCCAAAGATTTACAACTTTTTTTTGTTGCCCAGACTGGAGTGGCATGATCTTGGCTCACTGCAACCTCCACCTCCCAGACTAAAGCAATTCTCCTTCCTCAGTCTCCCGAGTAGCTGGGATTACAGGCACCCGCCACTACACCCAGCTAATTTTTGTATTTTTACTAGAGATGGGGTTTCACCATGTTGGCCAGGCTGGTCTCAAACTCCTGACCTCAAGTGATCCACCCGCCTCGGCCTCCTAAAGTGCTGAGACTACAGGCATGAGCCACTGCACCCGGCTAGATTTACAACTTTTTATCTGTAGCCTTTAAACTTGAAGGACAGCTTGGCTGCAAATGAAATCCTTGGCTCGTTCTTTCTTTCCATTATTTTCTTGCAGATGTTACTCTAGCGTATCCTGGAATTGAATGTGGCTGTGGAAAAGTCAGACACCAGCTTAATTGCTTTCCCTCTAAAGTGACTCTTTGTTTTTTTTTTTTTGGCCTGGATGCCTATAGGATTCTTTTGTTTCCACAGTCAGTCAGCAACTTCACTGGGTGTGTCTCAGCATTACACATTTTCCCCCTGGAGCACACATCAGCTGTCCCTGGGACCCAATGTGTCCTTTCAAGATGCAGATTATAAAGTCTTTTTAAAAGTTCAGGACATTTTCCTTGAATTATATTTCAAAAAGTGAAGTATCACCATACCATGAAAAGTGGGGTCTGTCAAACTCAATCCTGTGAGATGTGCACTCACATAGGTGGAAGATCAGTGGAGCAGCTGAGGGGGCTGCAGAGCCACCTGACTGGGAATTCTGGGGCCATCCAGCAGCTCGGCCAATCAGTACCAGTCTGGTGCCACCTGGTTCAAATATCACTTCTGGACCCTGTGTCTAACTAACTGGACAGTGGCAGGGACTCTAGGATGCCCTGAGCTGCTGGCAGCCGTTTTACTGGCCTGACCTGGGAAGGCTGGGCTGGGAGAACACTGGGAATGTGGTGCCTCTGCTTCCTCACATCATCTTCTCCTCCCCGAGTCCCCTCCACTGACACTCATTTGAGGACAGGTTATGAACAGGAAACAGGAACCAATGCCAACCACAGGACAGCCAAATTCACCTCACTGCAGGAAATTATGGAAATGTTTTCATCATTCTAGTTTCCTTCTTTGATGCCTCCCATTATACATGTGTTGTATCTTCTTTGCTTGCCTCCTGTAGGTTTCACTTACTCTGAAACTTAAAAACTCATTATTGAGTTCTCTTTCCCATCTTGCAAGATGGTGAGAAGTTGGATACTGAGGAGAAGAAACCCGAAGCCAAGAAGGCTGATGCTGGTGGCAAGGTGAAAAGGGGGAACCTCAAAGCTAAAAAGCCCAAGGGGGAAGCCCCATTGAAGCTGAAATCCCCTCCTTGTCAGAGGAATTGGCAGATATTCCCAATCTGCTACGTATTCCAGAAAGGCCGGTACAAGAGGAAGTACTCGGCCACTAAACCCAAGGTTGAAAAGAAAAAGGAGAAGGTTCTTGCAACTGTTACAAACAGTTGATGGTGACAAGAATGGTGGTACCCGGCTGGTTCAACTTCACAAAATGCCTAGATATTCTCCTACTGAAGACATGCCTTGGAAGCTATTGAGCCATGGCAAAAACCCCTTCAGCCAGCATGGGAGAAAACTGTAAGCCAGCATCACCCCTGGGACCTTCTGATTATCCTCACTGGACACCACAGAGGCAAGAGGGCGGTTTTCCTGAAGAGCTGGGCAGTGGCTGTTACTTGTGTCTGGACCTCTGGTCCTCGGTTGAGGACACACCAGAAATTTGCCATTGCCACCTCAACCGAAATTGGTATCAGCAATGTGAAAATCCCAATACATCTTACTGATGCTTAATTCAAGCAGCAGCAGCTGCAGAACCCCAGACACCAGAAAGGTGAGCTCTTCGACACAGAAACAGAGAAGTACAAGATTACAGGGCAGCGCAAGGTTGATCATCAAAAAGCTGTGGACTCACAAATTTTACTGAGTATCAAAGCTATTCCTCAGCTCCAGGGCTACCTGAGATCTGTGTTTGCCCTGATGAGTGGAGTTTATCCCTCACAAACTGGTGTTCTAAATTTCTTAAGAACCTGATAAAGGATATATAAAAATAAAATAACTATTTTTTGAATTTCGTATACTTTTCCCCCTTCTGCCTCTGGTGTCCCTTACCGTGTCTTCTGCTGTATCCATGGCCCTCTGTGTTCATTCAGCTATGCATCCATTTCTGGGATGGTTTTATTGTTTTTCATGAATAATTCCAGCTCATGGTTAATTCTCTCCAGTAATTTAGCCACTTAGCCATCTCTTCCATAAATCTGTGTATTTTAGCCATGTAGTTTCCTTCTTAGTGCTGATTGTTTCATTAAGTTTTTTTTTAAAAATCACAGCAGGATATCAATTTTTTTTCCTAGTATTCTTTATGTTATGGTAAAAATAACTTCTCTTTCCTGTATTTTTTGCTTATAGCAGCTTCATATTGATGTTTTGTTGTTAAACATAACTAAATGAGCTGAATTTTCCCATACTGGAGATTTGTAGCAGGTGGGAAAGGGATTACATTAGCCTTCTAGAAGCAACTCAAAGGCTCTGCCTCTCCTGCCAAGGCAATTGACTTCATTCTTCGTCCCTCAGTGGGATTCTCTGGTTAACCACGCCTCCTCTGCCTCTCCCCCATGGTCAAAGAGCATTTCTGCCACCTTCCCTGTTCCTGGATGCCTTACAGATTGCAGGTCCAGGAGACATATTTTGCCTGGCACTTCCTAAGACCTGACAACACCAAGCACTCCCTCCTCCAGCACATTCTGTCTATATTATCTCAGGCCCAGCTTTCACCTGACCCGGCCCTGTCTAAGCTAAGACTAGCTCAGACACTCCCTTTCCTTTTGCACTTCAAGATGGACTTCTGATCTTCAGGGAGTGCATGCCACTGACTTTTTCTGCAGCCTGTGGCTCCTTGGCCCTCTCTGGAGTCCCCTACACCACTCCTGGCCACTGCTCATAGCACCATCGGCTTGCTGCCCGGCCCTGACCTCTGCTGCCTCTGACGACACTAACACTTCTTGCCCAGTCTGCCGATGCTCTGCTCATGTCTGAAATCCACAAAATGAAGAAAAAAATTCTTGTTGCTATTAGTTTATAGGGGATGCAGGGGGAGTCTCAGTTCTAAGTAGCTGCTCTGTTCCTTCTGGAAGCTCAGCCAAGTCTTTTTGCCCTGTGGGATCAACTGGCTTCATTCTGATAGACGTGTGTTCAAAACTGTGTTCTGCGGATTTTGTCAAATTTGCCTTTTACAATTCTGCTGTTAGGTTGGTGCAAAAGTAATTGCACAATTACTTTTGCACCAAATGCATATCCCAAACGATGTTGCTATGGTACACATAAGTTCGTGACTGTTAAATTATCTTGATGGATGTACCTTTAGTATTTACATTAATATGTCTTTTTCATTCCTTTCAACCTTTCTGGTGTTGTTTATTTAGGTATGCCTCTGACAAACAGCACACAACTGGATTGTGTTGTTTTTAAGCCTGTTTTCATTTCTCTAAAAGTGGAAGAATTCATTTGCATTTATTATGGTTACTGAGTTATTTGGACTTATTTCCTCTACTTTATTTGTATTTTCAGTGTATCCTTTTTCATTTCCTACTTCTTGGGAAAAAAAAGCTCCACATTCACTTTTTTTTTCCTCTGCTAATTTAGAAATTATAGGTGGCATTACATTTTTTTCACTGATTAGCCTAAATGTTTTGAGCATATGTTTCTAACTATACACTTTTCTAATAAAGGCTGGAGTTAATATTTCTATTCTTCTTCCCCAAATTACACTGCTCCTGGCATGTTCTAACTCCCTCTAAAACATCACCTCCAACCAATTTATTGTTTCCTAGAATTTTCCTTTTATCTGCTTTGTAAAACAAAACTGGATTTTTTTTTCAGTCTACACTTAAATACATCTACCTATAATTTAACAGTCTATACACTTGGTTGTTTCTTATACCCACTGGCTGTCTCTGGCTTCATCTATCTTCTGGCAAAAGCACAGTTCTTTTAAGGATGGTCTGTGGGTGATAAAACCCTTAGTCTTCCTATGTGTAAAATGTCTTTCTTTTGCCCTTGCTCTTGAAAAACAACTTAACTGGGTATAAAATACTGAGTTGGCAGCGACTTTCCCTCGGCAGTCTGCAGATATTTATTGCTCTGTGGTCATCTGCCTGAGGCTGCTGGAGGCCCCGGCACATCTGTCATTCCGCTGTTTTTGCCCTGGTAGTTTTTTATGATTTTTCTCTTTGTCTTTGACATGAATCTCTAGCCTCCTAGATTTGCTTTTATTAATCCCGCCTGAGAGATGGAGTCTACTTTTGACTTAAAAACTCACACTGATGCTCTTCAATCCTGGGACATTCTTCAGCTTTGCTTCTCCACCTGCCCTGTCACCCTACACCGACTCCCTCCTGCTGAAAGCCCCATGAGGTGAAAGCGAGGTTTCCCCACTTGCTTTCTGTCCCTGCCTGCTCCTGCGTATTTTTTCTTTTACATGTTTGCATCTCTGTGCTCCATGCATGGTATCCTATTCAAAAGCACTAATTATCTCTGTTCCTGCCGTCTAGTAAGCTTTTCAAATGTCATCTCATCGCCATGTTTGTCATCATCAAATTCTCGAATTTTTATGTTCATCTAAATGTTTTATATCCTTGGTTTTTGCACTTCGTTATTCCTTATTTCTAGACATTACTCCTTTCTTTGTGGATCTTAAATACACTTATTTAAAAGCTGTTGCTAGAGTATTTAGCACAATTCACTTCATCTGGAATAAATTCATGTTCCAAATGTTGATTTCATTGATCGCCAGCCTTGGCATGAGATCTCGTATATGTTAGAATTCTGTCGAGACTTACCTGGGCACAATTTCTTTTTGTTTTTTTGATACGGAATCTCGCTCGGTCACCCAGGCTGTAGTGCAGTGGCACGATCTCAGCTCACTACAAGCTCCGCCTCCTGGGTTCACACCATTCTCCTGCCTCAGCCTCCTGAGTAGCTGGGACTACAGGCACCCGCCACCAGGCCTGGCTAATTTTTTGTATTTTTAGTAGAGACAGGGTTTCACCGTGTTAGCCAGGATGGTCTCGATCTCCTGACCTCGTGATCTGCCCGCCTCGGCCTCCCGAAGTGCTGGGCACAATTTCTTTCTTTTTCTCTCCCTCACGCTTACCCTCCCTTTCAGCAAGTTTGAAGTTGCCTCAGTGCTGGCCACTTCCCTAGGTCTGGCTGTGGCCCGGACCAGCAGAGAAGCCTGGTCAACTTGTCTCTTACCCAAGGAATTCTTGGAACCCGCTGCCCTGTGTGAGCTGCCCACCCTCAGGGTCACCCTTGCTCAATTCCGAACCAAGGGTGTGGGTCCCTGGCTGCCGTGTTTTAGGGACACAGCAACGTTCAGCTCCATCATTATCCTCTCTCTCTCCACTGTATCTGGGGTTGCTGTGGGTTTGAAACGGAGAGGTCCATTCACGTGAACCCAGAGTCTTCCTGATGGACGGGGTGCTTGGATGGATTTCAAGAGGGGGAGTGACTTAGTTATTTCTGAATTTTGGAAAGATCATTTGCAGGGTGAATAGACAGGGAGGAAGCCATCCAGGGGCAGGGAGACAGGCCGGGGTCCACTGCAGTAGCCCTGGGCAGATATGAGACAGGAAGGAGGGCTGGGCACAGGGCCAAAACGTGTGTGTGAACAGGGCTTGCTCAGAGAGGTGCGGGGCTGGGACCTTGCTCCGACTGCCCTTTGCAGGGCATGTGCTGATTTGAGGGCAGCCAGACTCATTCAGATGCTAGCTGAGGCCAGGACAATGGATGGCCCCAGAGAGGGCTGCAGCTCTGTCCTAAGGCAGGCTGTAGGCCTTGGGACAGGAGGGAGCAGACAGCGCCCTGGGTCGGGAACCAGAAGCCCAGGTTCTGTCTGAACTTAGCATGCAGCCCCGTGACCGTACATGTGGTTTGCCTCTGAGCCTCAGCTTCCTCACCTGTAAAATGAACCTTGTAATTCCTGCCCCCCCGCTACTGTGCAGCCGCCGTGAGGACAGGGGGAGAAGGAAGGGGAAGCACAGTCAACCGTGAGACTCAGTGGTGATCAGCGTGGGGTGATGGCCGCTGCCCTGCACTGGACACTGCCACCTCACATCCCTGAGAGAAGGGGAAGCACAGTCAGCTGTGAGACTCAGTGGCGATCAGCGTGGGGTGATGGCCGCTGCCCTGCACTGGACACTGCCACCTCACATCCCTGAGAGAAGGGGAAGCACAGTCAGCTGTGAGACTCAGTGGCGATCAGCGTGGGGTGATGGCCGCTGCCCTGCACTGGACACTGCCACCTCACATCCCTGAGAGAAGGGGAAGCACAGTCAGCTGTGAGACTCAGTGGCGATCAGCGTGGGGTGATGGCCGCTGCCCTGCACTGGACACTGCCACCTCACATCCCTGAGAGAAGGGGAAGCACAGTCAGCTGTGCGACTCAGTGGCGATCAGCGTGGGGTGATGGCCGCTGCCCTGCACTGGACACTGCCACCTCACATCCCTGAGAGAAGGGGAAGCACAGTCAGCTGTGCGACTCAGTGGCGATCAGCGTGGGGTGATGGCCGCTGCCCTGCACTGGACACTGCCACCTCACATCCCTGAGAGAAGGGGAAGCACAGTCAGCTGTGAGACTCAGTGGCGATCAGCGTGGGGTGATGGCCGCTGCCCTGCACTGGACACTGCCACCTCACATCCCTGAGAGAAGGGGAAGCACAGTCAGCCGTGCGACTCAGTGGCGATCAGCGTGGGGTGATGGCCGCTGCCCTGCACTGGACACTGCCACCTCACATCCCTGAGAGAAGGGGAAGCACAGTCAGCTGTGAGACTCAGTGGCGATCAGCGTGGGGTGATGGCCGCTGCCCTGCACTGGACACTGCCACCTCACATCCCTGAGAGAAGGGGAAGCACAGTCAGCCGTGAGACTCAGTGGCGATCAGCGTGGGGTGATGGCCGCTGCCCTGCACTGGACACTGCCACCTCACATCCCTGAGAGAAGGGGAAGCACAGTCAGCCGTGAGACTCAGTGGCGATCAGCGTGGGGTGATGGCCGCTGCCCTGCACTGGACACTGCCACCTCACATCCCTGAGAGAAGGGGAAGCACAGTCAGCTGTGAGACTCAGTGGCGATCAGCGTGGGGTGATGGCCGCTGCCCTGCACTGGACACTGCCACCTCACATCCCTGAGAGAAGGGGAAGCACAGTCAGCTGTGCGACTCAGTGGCGATCAGCGTGGGGTGATGGCCGCTGCCCTGCACTGGGCACTGCCACCTCACATCCCTAAGCTTCCACTGCCCATCACCTTGACACCTGTAGGTACATACATGTCACGCGTTTTAGAGCATTGCAGACGTGAGGAGCCTGCTAGGAAGCACGTCCGTGCCGCAACCTCACCCTTGCTGTGAGAAACCCCAGGGCAGCTGAGGCAGCCTGGCAGCCTGGGAACCTCAGTCTGACAGGGGCCCCGCCCACCCCCAGCCTCCGCCTCTGCTCCGAGTTGCTTCCTGGGTCCCCATTCTCTATGTATTGCTGTAGGTGTCATTTTCTGTCATGGCTGAAATCAGGAGGCATCTGAAGGATGGCAGAAAGGCTGGAGATGTGAGGTCACGGCCCGGCTGGCTCAAGCTGAGTTGCAGCTACAACCTTGGGCAAGTTGCTGTGAGCCTGTGGTTTGTAAATCCTAAAGGGGACACGATCCCACCTCTGTGTGCTTGTGTGGGGTGAACAGGCCAGCCGTGTTCAGCGTCCCGCACGTGCCTGGTGCGGAGTGGGGCGTGGGATGTACACGGCCTGGGAGCCCTGGGCTTAGGATCATGAGAGACTTTGGCTTCCCTGTCTGTGACCTGGAAGGGCAGATAAGCAAGTGTCCTTAGGGCAGTCTCAGCCACACACAAAAGGACAGGCCCTTCAAGGAGGTTCTGGCCTTGGTCACAGGAAGGGCGGAACACAGCTAAGAGATGAGCGTTCATTACTGACATCTATCCTGATTCCGGGAAAAGGTTTTGTGGGGCATTTGCACAACACGCTGAAACAGACAGTAAGCAAGGAAGAAAGGAGACAGGACAGCAAACCTAGGAAAGTAAGGTGAAGCCATGTCATAGGCCCTGACAATTATTAGAGGTGGGACATAGACTGGCCTGTGAGCTCCCTAGCTGCCAGAGCAAAGAGGGATGCAGGGCCAGGAAGACAATCCCACGGTCCACTGACCTGCTGGAATCTCTAGGAAGTACAGGGGCACTGGGGGGGTGAGGCCAGCCTTGTGGCCCCCTGGGAAGGCTGGTAATGTGGCCCCTTTCATTCCCATAATGTTTATATGCAGGAAAAGCTGAGAGTTGTAAGTGGGAAAATCAGGGAAGGATGATAACCCAAAGTATCGGGCAGCCTCTTCATGACTGGGCGGTTCGGGTCCCGAGCAGTCGGTTCTGACCCCAAACCTGACCTCCACTCAGCCTGACCAAAGGCAGAGATGGCGTCTCCAGTGGCGAGGCTTCACGGCATAGACCGCAGACTCTGAGGCCAGACGCCTGAGTGTGGCTCCCACCTCTGAGGATCAGTGCCTCTGGGCCTCAGCATCCCCATCTGTACCATGGGCTAACAACAGTCCCTTCCTGTGGGGCCTGAAACTGACCCATGTTGAGCATGGACGGGCGGCAGCTAACACCCTCCTAGGTGGTCTTATCTCGTTCTGCTGTTCCCCACATGGACCTTATGGGGTCCGAGAGCTACTGAAATATTCCTCCCCATGGTGCATGGGTCACTCTGGGACACTGCTGACTCGACGTCCCCTTCTGCTGCAGCCCCTGTTGCCATTTAGCGTGGCTCCAAGCAACCCCTGGGCTGGCCATCCCACATGTGCCCTGCTGAGGGCAAGTGCCACTTTCTGGGGAGCTGCAGTGACAGCGGAGTTGCACAAACACCAATCATGTTTCTTCACAAAAATCCACACCCCTACTTGCTGACCTTGGCTCCTCCTATGACGTTTCTGGGGGCAGCTACTGCTGTCCGGTTTCTAGGCTCTAACTCAGACACTTCACTGACGGGTTCAAGGTCCAGCAGTCTGTGCAGCACAGCTCTTCTTGGTATGCATGTATGTGTGTATGTATGTATATGAGATGGAGTCTTGCTCTGTCGCCCAGGCTGGAGTGCAGTGGTGCGATCTTGGCTCACCGCAACCTCCGCCTCCCAGGTTCAAGCGATTCTCCTGCCTCAGCCTCCCAAGTAGCTGGGATTACAGGTGTGTGGCACCATGCCTGGCTCATTTTTTGTATTTTTGTAGAGACCAGGTTTCACCCTATTGACCCAGGCTGGTCTTGAACTCCTGACCTCAGGTGATCCGCCCACCTCGGCCTCCCAAAGTGCCAGGATTACAGGTGTGAGCCACTGCGCCTGGCCTTGGTCCTCTTTTAAAATAAACTTTAATAAGGATTTTTATCCCAGGACATGCTGTAATTGCAAGTTCTATCTACTTAAGTCATCGCATATGTTTACACTAATTATATAATTAGATGTAATTATACTAATTGTATAAATGCACAATAATTGACTAAGATATATTAAATACTTTGAGAGAACAAAGAGAATCCACCCAGAATACCTTCCCCAATATTAAGGGTGCAGCTGAACCCCAAGAGAGGACAGAAGGGTCATCATGGGAGTCTTGGGCTGCCAGTCGAGCCAAGGCCTCACAGTGCACCTGCAGGTGCAGACACTGCCACAGAATGGAACAGACTTTCTTGAGACGATTAGGCCCAGGGCCACAGAGGAGACCTGGTTCACGCTGCAGCCTCACTTAGCAGCTCCTTGACTTCACTGGCTTTTTAGACATGTCGAAGGACAAGAATCAAGTCATTCTTCTGCTCAAAGACATTCCGTGGCTCCCCATTACCTAAGAATCAAGCTCCACTTTGTCAGCCTGCATTCAGGCCCTCCAGGACCAGGTTCCCACATCTGTCTTCACCCCCTACTGCAGTCCGAAAGCCCAGCTGACTGCTCTGGGTGTGTGGAATCCGTTCCCACTCGTGTGCTATTGCCTATGCAGTGCCCTCCAGCTGGTGAGCTACCCCTCTGCCTCCTGTTCTCTGCTGGATCCTGGCAACTCCTCTACCCCTGCAGACCATGCCCCTTCTCTCCAAAGCCTTCCTCAGTCCTTCCAGGAGGAAACAGCTCTCTCCTTTTGCCCTCATCTCCTGTAGCCCTTCATTTAAATTCTCTCATGACACACGCGTTTTTGAACCCGTTAGAGTCCTTGGTAGCCATCTCTGTCTTTACCCATGGAAGTGAGTTTTCCAAGGGCAAGGACCATGGCTGCCTGCATCCTGATGTCCCTAGCCTCTGGCACGGAGCCTGGCAGGGAGCAAACTCGAAGGCATGTTGAACAACTAAAGGAAAAAGTGAAGGGATGCACAACAGGTTTCCTTTGGTAATGACAGTACATTGATGGGGAGAATCGTTGGGAGCTGCAGGGGCCCAGGGGGTCCAGGGCAGGGTGCTGCAGTTGGGGACACGGTTGTCAGAAACCACTCCTGGGGGCCAACATGTCTCAACTCAATCTTGTGGAATGAAGGGCACAACAGGGAGGGAAAAGGGAACCGAGTCTGAGCTTGGTGGCTTACACTTATAATCCCAGCACTTTCGGAGGCTGAGGCAGGAGGATCACTTGAGGCTTGAGGCCAGGAACTCAAGACCAGCCTGGGCAACATGGAGAGACCCTGTGATATGGTTTGGTTGTGTCCCCATCCAAATCTCATCTTGAATTCCCACATATTGTGGGAGGGACCTGGTGGGAGGTAATTGAATCATGGGGCGGGTCTTTCCTGTGCTGTTCTTGTGATAGTGAATGTCTCACGAGACCTGATGGTTCTAAAAATGGGACTTTCCCTGCACAAGCTCTCTCTTTGCTTGCTGCCATCCATGTAAGATGTGACTTGCTCCTTCTTTCCTTCTGCCATGATTGTGAGGCTTCCCCAGCCATCTGGAACTGTGAGTTCTCCATTAAACCTCTTTCCTTTGTAAATTGTCCTGTCTCAGGTATGTCTTTATCAGCAGTGTAAAACGGACTAATACAGTAAATTGGTACCAGTAGAGTGGGATGTTGCTGAAAAGATACCCCAAAATGTGGAAGTGACTTTGGAACTGGGTAATAGGCAGAGGTTAGAACAGTTTGGAGGGCTCAGAAGAAGACAGAAAAATATGGAAAAGTTCAGAACTTACTAGAGATTTGTTAAATGGTTTTCACAAAAATGCTGATAGTGAGATGAACAATAAGGTCAGGCTGAGGTGGTCTCAGATGGAGACAAGGAACTTGTTGGGAACTGGAGCAAAGGTGACTCTTGTTATGTTTTAGCAAAGAGACTGGCGGCATTTTGCCTCTGCTCTAGAGACTTGCGGAACTTTGAACTTGAGAGAGATGATTTAGGGTATCTGACAGAAAAAACTTCTAAGCAGCAAAGCATTTGAGAGGTGACTTGGGTGCTGTTAAAGGCATTCAGTTTTAAAAGGGGAAACAGCATAAAAGTTCAGAAAATGTGCAGCCTGACAATGCGATAGAAAAGAAAAATCCCATTTTCTGAGGAGAAATTCAAGCTGGCTGCAGAAATTTGCATAAGTAACAAGGAGCCAAATGTTAATCACCAAGACAGTGGGGAAAATGTCTCCTGGGAATGTCAGAGACCTTTGCAGCAGCCCCTCCCATTGTAGGCCTAGAGGTTTAGGAGGAAAAAATGGTTTCTTAGGCTGGGCCCAGGGTCCCTCTGCTGTGTGCAGTCTAGGGACTTAGTGCCCTGTGTCCCAGCCACTCCAGCCATGACTAAAAGGGGCCAAGGTACCCCTCAGCCTGTTGCTTCAGAGGGTGGAAGCACAAGCCTCGGCAGCTTCCACATGGTGTTGAGTCTGCAGGTGCAGAGAAGTCAAGAATTGAGGTTTGGGAACCTCTGCCTAGATTTCACAGGATGTATGGAAATGCTTGGATATACAGGCAGAAGTTTGCTGCAGGGGCAGAGCCCTCATGGAGAATCTCTGCTAGGGCAGTGCAGAAGGGAAATGTGGAGTTGGAGCCCCTACACGGAGTCTCTACTGGGGCACTGGCTAGTGGAGCTATGAGAAGAGGGCCACTGTCCTCTGGACACCAGAATGATAGATCCACCAACAGCTCGTACTGTGCACCTGGAAAAGCTGCAGACACTCAACACCAGCCAGTGAAAGCAACCAGGAGGGAGGCTATACCCTGCAAAGCCACAGCAGCAGAGCTGCTCAAGGCTGTGGAAGCCCAGCTCTTGAATCAGCATGACCTGGATCTGAGACAGGGAGTCAAAGGAGATAATTTTGGAGCTTTAAGGTTTAACTGCCCCACCAGATTTCGGACTTGCATGGGGCCTGTAGCCCCTTTGTTTTGGCCAATTTCTCCCATTTGGAATGGCTGTATTTACCCAATGCCTGTACCCTCATTGTATTTAGGAAGTAACTAATTTGCTTTGATTTTACAGGCTCAAAGGTGGAAGGGACTTGCCTTGTCTCGGATGAGACTTTCGACTGTGGACTTTTGAGGTTAATGTTGAAATGAGTTAAGACTTTGAGGGACTGTTGGGAAGGCATGATTGGTTTTGAAATACGAAGACATGAGATGTGGAAGGAGCCAGGGGTGAAATGATATGGTTTGGCTGTGTCCTCACCCAAATCTCATCTTGAATTCCCACATGTTGTAGGAGGGACCTGGTGGGAAGTAACTGAATCATGGCATGGGTCTTTCCCATGCTGTTCTCGTGATAGTGAATAGGTCTCACAAGATCTGATGTGTTTAAAAAACGGGAGCTTCCCTACACAAGCTCTCTCTTTGCCTGCCGCCATGTAAGATGTGACTTGCTCCTCATCTTCTGCCATGATTGTGAGGTTTCCCCAGCCATGTGGAACTGTGAGTTCTCCATTAAACCTCTTTCCTTTGTAAATTGCCCAGTCTTGGGTATGTCTTTATCAGCAGCATGAAAACGGACTAACACACCCTGTCTCTACAAAACATTAAAAAATTAGCCAGTAGTGGTAGTGCACACCTTGTAGTCCCAGCTACTTGGGAGGCTGAGGTGGGAGGATCACTTGAGCCCAGGAGGTTGAGGCTGCAGTGAGCTATGATGGTGCCAGTGCACGCCAGCATGGCTCAAAGAGTGAGACTCTATCTCAAAAAAAAAAAAAAAAAAAAGACAAAAAGAAAGGAAAAAAGAAAAGGAAACTGGGTGGGAAGGGTTGAATGGAAAAGACCCAGAGTGGAGGATGTGGGGCTGGTGTTGGCCTAGGATGCCGAGGACCAAGCTGCAGTACACCTGCTGCCACCACCAGTTCAGCAAAGGACGGCCCTGAGTCAGCTGCTGTCCCCGCGCCACCATCAGTGCAGGGGCTGTGCGTCCACTATGTATTTGGATGCTTCAATATGAGCTTATTTATCTGGCCTCCTTCAGAGGCTGTGTGGGAGAGGTGGAGACATAGGCAATTTCTGGCAAGTTCTCCAGGCACCTTCAGGAGACATCTGCACCTCTCATGCCAGCCTGGGGCACAGCTACTTCTGCAGTGCCCAGGGTCCTGCACACACCCAGGACTGGCCATGGCAGAGAAGAGGCAGGGGCCGCTGCCCAGAGGAGCCCCTTTCCCTCCTAGACTCAGGACAGAGGGGCCCATAGCCGGGGCCCCTAGGATGGGGTGTAGTGGCCAAAAGTCCCCACCAGGTGCTGTCCGGGGGCTCAGCAAACAGGAACTCGCAGAATCCTCCCAGCAGCCCTGTGAGGAAGGAGGCCCTGCCATTCCCACCTTACAGATGAGCAAACAGACGCGAGCTGCTCACGGTCACACCACTGGAAACTGGCAGTGCAGGACCCATGCAGAACGGTTCTAGAATTTGTACTAACAACTGCCCCACACTGCCGTTCAGCCAGTGCCTCCCTGAGATAGAACAGTTGAGACCTGGGCTTGCTGGGCGAGGCCCCATCCTGGTTGCCGACTGCACAGGGCAGCTGTGCCCGTGGCTTGTCAGGACCATCCCACAGTGAGGCCATCCCCGCTATACACAGCGGCCTCAGATGGCACCTGCAGACTGAGCAGGGCCTGGGCCCTCTGGAGAGGCCTGTCCTACCTCGGGGTTCTCCTGGGTCGGGGGCCGGTCTTCCTTCTTCTTTTTGGTGGCCTGAGCTCCCTGAGATGGCTCCTCTGTGGGCGGCCGCGACTCTGCCGTGCTCTCGGGCTGCGTCTGCACTTGAGGCTGAATGATGATGACCTGGAAGATGCCATGGAGGGGTGAAGGGGACAGTGATGGGGAAGGAGGGGTGAGGGGAAGAGAGGAGGGGTGGAGGGGACAGTGATGGGGAGGGAGGGGTGAGGGGAAGAGAGGAGGGGTGGAGGGGACAGTGATGGGGAGGGAGGGGTGAGGGGAAGAGAGGAGGGGTGGAGGGGACAGTGATGGGTTGCGGGGTGAGGGGAAGAGAGGAGGGGTGGAGGAGGCTGGAGAGCGAGGGTGAGGGGCACAGGGAGGAAGGGAAGAGTGAGGGGGGCTGGGGAGGTAGCTGGTATGGCACAGGGCAGGGGCTGGGGAGCACAGAGCCTGGGCCAGGCCAACCTGGGAGGGCGGATCCCCGGGAACTGGGTGGTTTGCGCCCCTGTCTGTCTAGCACCTGCCCCTCCTGACACACCTTTTCCACCATGGGGAGGGTGTGCATGAGAAGCTGGCCTGGTTTAGGAACTGGGAAGGTCTGGGTTCCAGTCCTGCCCCACCGCTTCCCAGCTGTGTGGCCTCAGGGGAGTCACTGCTTCTGAGAGTCAGGTTGGTCATCAGTGAAACTGGCCACACCTCTCCCCAGGGAGGCCGTGCACACTCAGGTGGCGAGGACTTCTCATCCCAGCTCAGGTGCAGATGAACTGAGGCCACGAGAGCTCAGACTTGCTCCTGGCCTGAGGCCATCCAGTCAGGAGGCAGAGGGGCTGGGAACCCCTCAGGTCAGCCTTGCTCCATTTCTCCCTCCCCACACCACAGTGCCTGAGACACAAAACCCTGGCTTGGGGGCACAGGTGGGAATAACATTCTATTTTTTTTCACTGCCATGAGGCCCCTCACGTGGTGGATGGGGAAGGGGAAGGGGGGTCTTCAGATGCCACCCTGCAGCAGCCCCCCTTAGCTAGCCTTCCTCGAGGCTCAGGGGGTGATCTGGTTTGATGAAAGGGTGTGATGCTGAAAATCAGCTTGAAATCCACCCATCCGGCCCAGCCTCTCCCTGGGCCAGGATCCGCTCCATCTCTAGCTCTACCATTTTATTTCTTTGGACAGGAAATTGGGAAAGAATTATTAGTTTTCATGGCTCCAAGAATTCTCCAGGATCCATCAGCCACAGTCTGGTTTAAACTAGGAATTACTTGAACTTGGGTGTTTTTTTGGTTTGTTTTTCCCTAAGCACAGGTGGTGACTGTCTGATGAATTTGAGGCTTCTGAGCACAAAGAGAAAATATGTCCCATTTTTCTGCTGGCTTAAGGGAAGCTCTGTCTTCCTCTTTGTATCACATTTTTAAAACCCCAAAATCTCTGTATGGAAAAAATATGTCCATTTTTATATCCATGGGAAGAAAAACATCAAGATCTCCAATAAGAAAAAGGGCAAAGAATATTCTCAAGTCACACATGAGAAGATAGAATTCTTAAGTGTAAGAAAAACACTGAAGCTTAACAGTAACCGAGGGAATTCAACTTTCAACAATGAGGCATCTATGTGCCTAGTAAATGAACAAAACAGTGTTTAAATGACCAACATCAAATGCTGGTGCAGTTGTGGTGAAACAGACACACTCCTTCCAGCATCTGCTAAGCACCTTGTCTGGATCAGGTGCCCTCCTGGGATACACCTGCCATCCCACGATGGCCCATGACAACTCTTCAGACTGCGAATTCTTTGAGGGGCCCTCAGTGGGCGGGAGAGCCTGGAAGCACAGGACTCCCGGGAATGCACTGGGTGCAACAGCACCAGCTCACATGAGGGTCGGCCGTGAACATCCAGGCTGGGGAAGCAGAAGGTACCCCAGCCATAAGCAAGAGAGGGGCGGCCTGGCAGACCCCAAATGGGGAACAGAGAGAAAGAGGCCACAGACAGGGGATGGCAGGGATGAGGCAGCCCCGAAGGCCTCAAACAGCACAACCACCAGGAGCTCGGAGGGGAGCAGCGGGAGGACCTTAGTTTTAGTTTTAAAACTTGGCAGAAATTATGGGAGATTGTGCACTTGGGCAGTGGGGTAAAAACAGCCCTTGACCGTCCAACTCCACCAGCAGAGACGGAGAATCAATCTCTCTTCTAGTCACTCATTCAGCCACACATGTCATTAATTGGTTAATCATTTGAATGAATTCATTCATTGACCAATCACTCCTTTTCCACTGGTATTAATTCATGCAGCCGTATTGTCTCTGGATCGCATATTCATTCATTTGTTCATGCACTAATTCACTCCCTTAATCATGTGTTCATACTCCATTCATTCGTTCGCTCCTCTGTTTCTGTCCCATTCATTCATTTGTCCACTTGATCATTCTGCCTCCTGGTCATTCATTCTGCCTGGGCTTGTTCATTTGGCCCTTCCCAAATGATTGCTCTCGGCCTCCTGTATGCGGCCGCACACCCTTTCTGGAGCCTGCTGGTGGGCACTCACCTTGTTGTCAGCACTGATGAGGAGGGGCTGGACTTTGATGCTGTCACTGACCACAGACATGGCGGTGCTGGGGGCCATGGCGGCGGCATTGCTGGGGGAGGTGGAGATGATGGCGTAGGCCACCCCCGCACTGCTCAGCGGAGAGGCGAGGGCGGCGGGCTCGGCGAGGGCCTGGGGCTGGCTGCCGGGCGCTGGCACATGGCTGACAGTGTTGTTGGCGGTGGGGAGGGCTGGGCTGGGGTTCTTGACGCTGACCACGGTGGCCTTCTGGAATGTTGGGGGCTGCTTGGGTGGCCGGTCCCGGCCCGGGGCAACGGGGAGGCTGTCTGGAATCAGAGTCTTTGGCCTAACCTGGGAAGAAGGGACAGGTATGTGGTCAGACAGGCAGACACACAGGAGTGCAGGGGAGGGGCCGCCCTGGCTCGGAGACTTCCTATATTCAAGGGGAAGGGGCAGCATTGGAAAGAGCACAGCGCCTGTCACGGCCTCACAGCAGGTGAGACCTCGACCCCAATGCCTCCCTCCTCCTGGGCTTGCACCGACTGGCCACGGGGCTCAGGAGGGGCTGCTCTGGACCCACGGCCCTCCCAGCTGCACTCAGAGAAAACGGTGAAGAGCAGCGGGGAGGCTCGGAAGGCAGCACTTGGGCGCGAGGGGACAGTCTGTGCAGTGTGACGCCCTGCAGATCAAGTCCCAAGCGGCAAAGCCCCCTTTGGCCTTGGAAGTCTGGAAAGCGCTGCCCCTCGGCAGGGACTGGGAGGGGCTGCGAGGGCTCCCGGGCCTTGCCCAGTTCTGCTTCTCAGTCTGGGTGGGGGCTGCTGCTGCGCTCCCGTGAAAACCAGAGCTGAGCCCACGTGACTGCGGCGGGCCTCTCGAATGACAGTGAAGGTGTGCAGAGGGCAGCTGGGCAGCCACTGGGTGGTTCAGGCCAGGGCTCTGGACAGACTGTTGGTTTGGGCCCAATCCTGGCTCCTCTGGGGTCCTGGTGACACACCTGAACTGGGCCAGGTCCCTCATCTGCATGAGGTGATGAGACTTACTGGGGTTCGGAAGAAAGAAAATGCACACGAAGTGCTGGGTGTACTTGACTGAGGGCTGTCACCAGCACCCCCACACCCAGCAGAGTGTTTCTGATGGTGGAAATTCCCATCAGAGCCACCACCACTGACCCCATGCATGGAACCAGGAGCACCACATGCCCCAGATGAGGACACACCAACCCTGGGAGGTCCAGGCCAATATCATGCCCCGAGAGACAAGGGGACAAGGAGAAGGGGTACGACCTGCCTTCTCATCTGAGCCCCGCTGCGCTCACACTGCAGGGTGGCCATCCTGGCCTGTTCTACGGATAAGCAAACTGAGATGCATAGTGGAGACTCACCGGTAATAATGATGCTACGGTCATTATCATTAGGGCCTGTCTGGCATCGGTGAAGGGCACAGAGCGCTGTACTGCCCCGCCCATCTCCTCCCACCCTGTGTCCAGTGGTGCACGTGGAAGGAGTGGTCCAGGGTGGCTCCTACAGGGCCCTGTGGCCTTGGGCAGGTCACCAAGGCACAGCGTGCTCTTCAGTTGGACAGTATCACGTCTGTCAGCTCCTCACCAGTGCCTGGCACAGAGCTGGCCCTTGAGTCTAGTGATCTCTGTGTCCCCTGCCATGCTGGGTCCTCAGCAAATGAGCCCGGCCTCCCACATCAGGGCCCTGGCCACACCACGGGCAGGCGATGTGGCCAGCCTGGGTTCAGGTAAGCCTGCCATTCTGTCCTTGGCACTAGAGGTCAGGGCCTTTGTCCCCCAATGCCAGGCTTACAGCCCAACAGAAACTCCAATACCAAAGGCTTTAAAAAATCCATCTTCTCATTCCTGCCCGCCCTCAGCTGGAGAAAGTTACCCATTGGAAAACTGCTGTTCTCCGCCTCTGAAGAGGACTGGCGTGGGGGCGGATGGACACCCATGTGGTGGTCAGTGAGGACCTCAGCTGTGGCAGTGGCCGTTCCGTGTTCTGGTCAGCACCTCCCTGGTCATCTAGGGTTTGCCCACATGTTCTTGTTGACCCTGGCCGCCCACCCTATGTAAGCAGACTCTGGGCATGGGCGAGCTGGCGTCAATCACAGATGCCAGACACAGAAACTAAGCTCAGCTGGAAGCTAGGATCTGGCCTGAGCCACCCCACAGAGAACACCTTCAGGGGACCCTGGAGCTTATCATCTTTCTGCGTGTGCCTCCTGGCCTGTGTGCAGCCCCAGGCCGGGAAGCCCCCGGGTCCACCCTGTCCCCACCCTCTCTCCTTTCTCAGGTCTGCAGTCACCCTGCCAGGCACCAACACAGGCTGCCTACTCTGTTGCCTGTGAGCCACCTGGGACAGCAGCAGCTGGCAGCTGGACCCGGCATGCACTGGACACCTTCTGGCCCAAGCTGACTGTCCTGGAGGCCAGCAGGCCAACGGCAGGTGCAGACTTTAGTGGGGCAGAGACAGCAAGGACAAAACATGGAGACAGAGGTCCAGGAGGCGGAAGGGAGAGTGGAAGAAGGGTGGGTGCTGGGCAGAGGGAAATAGCACTGGCCTTGATTGGCAGCCTCTCCCTGGAGCCTGCCTTGCTCTGAAGCCTCACATAGCTCCCTGCTGCCCACAGGTCACCGACAGGGAAAGTCCAACTCTAAGGTCCCCATGGGCCCCTGGTGGCCTCTCCACCCCCAGGACTGTCCCAACCTCCCTCCCTCAGTGCTTTGACTCTGGTCTCTCTCTACCACCTCTGCCGCTGTTTCTCACCCTGCACCCTCCTCCTGGGGGGCTCCCTCTAGGGCCTAACTCTACCTCAGCCTGCAATGTCCTCTTACCCTGAGGTCTAGCTCAAGCACTACCTCCTCCAGGAAGCCTTCCTTGATGCCCAGGTGTGTGGCAAGCCTCCTCAGGGCTCCCGCCCCGCAGTGTCTCTTTCTGGCATGGCCCGATCACCCTGGACTCACAGTATCTGTTTTTCCTTGTCTGTCCTCCCTCTAGACCAAGCCTGTCCAAACCACAGGCTGCATGCGGCCCAGGATGGCTTCGAATGCGGCTCAACACAAATAGAAACCTTCTTAAAACATTATGAGAGTTTTTTGCCATTTTTTTCCCTTTATCTCATCAGCTACTGTTAGTGTTAGTGTATTTTATGTGCGGCCTAAGACAATTCTTCTTCTTCCAGTGTGGCCCAGGGAAACCAAAAGATTGGAAGATTGGCCACCCCGGCTCTAGACTCTGATTCAGCTCAAGTGGGCACCTGGGGAAAGTTGCCACATGAATGAGGGAGCTCAGGGCAGCCATCTCTTGCCATCCTTGAGCTGGGGGAATCTGTCTAGCCCTGAGGTCCCACGACAGGCAAGGGCCATCTTGGTCTTTACCACCGGCAGCCTCTGGCCCAGTATGCTGTATAGAGCAAGTGCTCAGCAAAGCTGAGCTTGTGGTAATAAGGGAGCTGGCTAATAACTACCTGGCGTTTGCTCTGTACCAGGCACGGTTACAAATGTTTTGTCTTGACTCAATACTCACGGCCACCATTGGCTCAACCCTCACAGCCACCAACGAAGGAAGCCAGCACCTGCACCAGTCCCTCTGCAGGTGAGAAGCCTCGGCCCAGGAAGGCTGAGAGGTCAGGTGACTGGGGCAAAGCGTGGAGTCCAGTCGGGGGGACCCTGCACTAGAAGCCAGGGCACCTGGCCCAGGGTCTGTGCTGCCCCTCCCTGAAATGAATCCCCTCGTCCAGAGTGTCTCAAACTTCCCGACCATAACCCATAGTCAAAAAATACACATGACGGAGTCACCCAGTCTTGAAACAAGTTGGTCAAGAAACAATACATAGGATGCATATCTTGATATTTCCATTCTATTTTAGTCTGGCCTCATTTATTCCATTTTAAAAAATTCTGGTCATGACCCACTAAATTGATTTCCCAATTCCTTGCTGAAAAAACGTATCTGGTCCAAATGTTTCCATTGAAGAATGGATAGAAGAGGTAAGAGGGCAAGGTGCAGCTGAGAGGGCACGGGTTCCGCCTGGCCCAGTGCCCACCAGAAACCTCAGTGCCGAGGGGTTAGGAACAGAGACTGCGGGGACAGACAGACGGACACCCCAGGGCCCGCCCGAGGGCTGCTTACCTGAGGTAGCACTGCCGCTCCTTGCCCGGCCAACCTCTGCAAGGAGCTGACCTGAGGACCCGTGACAGGCACTGCAGTGATCGTTCCCAAAGCCTGAAACATACAGGAGGGCAACGTTGAGACAGGAGGAGCAGCTGAGACCGAATCCGTCGCCCCCAGCCTGGCCAAGCAGGGGGCAGCTGCCTTGGAGACAACAAATTCTACTCTTCCCTTTCTTAATTATGATTTTTAAAAAATCACAATAGTAATCGATATTCCTTCCAGAAAGTTTGGAAACTAGAGAAAGGAAAAGAGCAGCACTGCCCAGAAATCAATCACCCTTTGTTACACATTGGCTTCCTCTTTTAAGTGAATTTTTTATACAGCTAAATATAGAATGTTGTAACCTATTTTTCTACTTTCACTTAAGGACAAGGTGTGATGTCGCTACGATCTTCATAAATCACTCCTTTAATGGCTATGGGATCTTCCATTCAGCAGACATAATGGTATTTCCTCAGACAATCCTCTACTCTTGGAAATTTGAGTTCTAGCTCCATGTTTTTCCAGTTAATAAACAATGCTGCAGCGAACATCTTTGTGGATAAATCCATTTCCACATCACAGAGCATTTCTGTAGGAGAGTCTGAATACGGGGATTCGTGGACCAAAATGCAGGAATATTTTTCAGGCCCTTGGTGCATATCTGCACTGGGTCCCTCAGGAGGGGGAATGGCCTGGGTGTGCACCAACCTGCCCCCCAAATCCCAGCCCCCCAATATGGGGGTCTCGCCAACACACGATGGGATGGCAGCACCACTAGCAGGGTGGACATTCAGGGTAAGGAGAAGGGAGATGGCACCCTCCCAGGAATTTCAGGCCCACACGCGTACAGGAGATGTGTTTTGGGGTGCTCACTTGTCTAAAGTCTCCTTTTGTGGGAACCACCACTACCCACAGCCCCTGATGGAACCGGAACGGTTCTTTTTTTTTTTTTTTCTTGAGACGGAGTCTTGCTCTGTCCCCAGGCTGGAGTGCAGTGGCACAATCTTGGCTCATTGCAAGCTCCGCCTCCCGGGTTCATGCCATTCTCCTGCCTCAGCCTCCCGAGGAGCTGGAACTACAGGCGCCCGCCACCACGCCCGGCTAATTTTTTGTATTTTTAGTAGAGACGGGGTTTCACCGTGTTAGCCAGGATGGTCTCGATCTCCTGACCTCATGATCCACCTGCCTCGGCCTCCCAAAGTGCTAGGATTACAGGCATGAGCCACGGCACCCAGCCTTTTTTTTTCAGATGGAGACTCGCTCTGTTGCCCAGGTTGGAATGTAGTGGCGTGATCTTGGCTCACTGCAACCTCCGCCTCCTGGGTTCAAGTGATTCTCCTGCCTCAGCCTCCCGAGTAGCTGGGATTACAGGCACCTGCCACCACACCTGGGTAACTTTTGTATTTTTAGTAGAGATGGGGTTTCATTATGTTGGCCAGGCTGGTCTCAAACTCCTAACCTCAGGTGATCCACCCACCTCGGCCTCCCAAAGGGCTGGGATTATAGGCATGAGCCACCGCGCCCGGTCCTGATGGAGCAGTTCTACATGGCTACATTTGCACCCCACGAGCCTGCCTGATGGGGACAGAGGGACCCCCTTGCTCAGATCCAGCCAAAGCATCAGTGGCCAGGGACCAGTGAGGTTCTCTCTTGAACTCAGATGCATAAATTCTTAACAGAATGTTAACAAATCAATTCTAACAATAACAAAAAGGATAAGACATCATGAACAAGCTGGGTTTATCCCAGGACTGCAGGGCTGCTTTGCCATTTGAAAGTCAGTCCGTGTAATTTGCTAAAATAACACATGGAAGAAGAAAAACCGTATGCCGGCCTCAACAGATTTTCAAACAGCTGTTAGGACTAATAAATGAGTTTAGCCAGGTTGCAGGATAGAACAATATATAAAAATCAGTTGTGGGTTGGGCGTGGTGGCTCACGCCTGTAATCCCAGCACTTTGGGAGACCGAGGCAGGCAGATCACCTGAGGTCAGGAGTTCAAGACCAGCCTGACCAACATGGAGAAACCCCATCTCTACTAAAAATACAAAATTAGCCAGGTGTGATGGCACATGCCTCTAATCCCAGCTATTCAGGAGGTTGAGGCAGGAGAATCGCTTGAACCTGGGAGGTGGAGGTTGCAGTGAGCCGAGATCACACCACTGCACTCCAGTCTGGGCAACAAGAGTGAAACTCCATCTCAAAAAAAAAAAAAAAAAAAAAATCAGTTGTGTTTCTATACACTAGGCACCAACATTTAGAAATTCAAAAAATTTTAAATGCCATTTGCAATAGCATCAATAAATAAAAATAAGAAATAGGGATGAATCTGACAATAGCTATATAAGACCTGTACACTGGAAACTTCCAAATATCGCCAAAAGAATTGTTTAAAGACTTAAGAAAGAGATATACCATAACCATGAATCAGAAGCCTCAACATTGTTAAGATTTCAATTCTTCCCAGATTGATCTACAGATTCAACACAACCTCAAATCAAAATCTCAGTCAGCTTTTTTTTTTAAAAATAGAAATTGACAAGATGATTTTAGAATGCGTATGAAATTATAAGGGACCTAGAATAGCCAAAACAACTATGAAACAAACAAAAATAACAACCAAACAAAGGGAAAGATTAAACATTATCTGACTCCAAGACCTGCTATAAAGCTATGGTAATCAACACAGTGTAGTATTGGTGTTAAGATGCATAAATGGATCAATGGAACAGAACAGAGAGTCCAAAGTAGACTTACACATACATATTCCATTGATTTTCAGCAAAGCCCAAAAAGGTAATTAATTTAGTACAAAAAACATAATGTTTTCAAAATGGTATTAGAACAAGGAGAAATATACTAAAATCGAACAGAAAAGAACTTCAATCCATACCACATACCATATCAAAAAAAAAAAAGAAGAACAAATGGATCAGAGATCTGAATGTAGGCACCAAAACTATAAAACTGCTCGAACAAAATGTCTCAAATAAAATGTAAGAGAAATCTTTGGGATGTTAGGTCAGGCAAAGAACCTTAGATACAACACCAAAAACATAATCGATATAAGGGCAAAATAATAAATTAACTTCAACAAAATAAGAAACTCCCAAAGATGGAAAGAGAATGTTAGGAAAATGCAAAAAGTGGCCACACCCTGGAAAAAAACACATACAAATCACCTATCTGATGAAAGCCTTGTATCCATAATATATGACAGAACTCTTAAAACTCAATAATCTGAAAACAAACAACTCATTAAAATGAACACAATATTTGAACAGATACTCCACTAAAGAAGATATACTGAGCCAGGCACAGTGTCTCATGCTTGAAATCCCAGCACTTTGGGAGATGGAGGTAGGCCAATCGCTTGAGGCCAGGAGTTCAAAACCAGCCTGTGCAATATAGTCTCTAGAAAAAAAAAGTTAAAAATTAGCTGAGCATGGTAGCACATGCCTGTAGTCTCAGCTGCTTGGGAGGCTGAGGCAGGAGGGTCACTTTAGGCCAGGAGGTTGAGGCTGCAGTGAGCCATGATTGCACCACTGCACTCCAGCCTGAGTGACAAAGTGAGATCCAAGAAGAAGAAGAAAGATGAAGAAGAAAGAAGAAAGAGGAGGAAGAAGAGGGAGGGAGGGAGGGAGGGAAGGGAAGGAGGGGAGGAAGGAGGAGAGGAGGGAGGGGAGGGAAGAGAGGAGGACGAAGAGGGAGGGAGGGAGGGAAGGGAAGGAGGGGAGGAAGGAGGAGAGGAGGGAGGGGAGGGAAGAGAGGAGGAAGAAGAGGGAGGGAGGGAGGGAAGGGAAGGAGGGGAGGAAGGAGGAGAGGAGGGAGGGGAGGGAAGAGGGGAGGAAGGAGAACAACAACAAAAACAACTACTGATGGCAAATAAGCAAATAAAAAATTACTAAACATAATTAGTTATTAGGGAAATGCAAATTAAAACCACAATAAGATACTGCTACAAGCCTATTCAGATGGCTAAAATTAAAAAGACTGACCAAATCAAGTGCTGGTGAGGATGTAGAGCAAATGGAACTCTCAACCACTGCTGTTGGGAACATAAAATGATACACTTTGAAAGACAGTTTGGCAGTTAAAAAGTTAAACATATGTATGGCAATGAACAGAACGTATGTGTCCTCTCCCAGATCCAAATGTTGAAATCCTAACCCTCAATGTGATGGTATTTGGAGATGGGGCCTCCAGGAGGTGATCCAGTCATGAGGGTGGAGCCCTCAGTTAGTGCTCTTATAAGAAGAGACACGAGGGAGTTTGTGTCCTCTCTCTCTCTCCTCTTTCTCTCTCTGCCATGGGCAAATACAGCAAGAAGGTGGCCATCTGCAAACCAGGAATAGAGCCCTCATCAGGAACTGAATCTGCTGGCACCTTGATCTTGGACTTCCCAGCCTCCAGAACCGTAAGAAACTGATTTCTGTTGCTTAAGCCAGCCAGTCCATGGTATTTTTGTTATGGCAGCCTGGGCAGACTAGGACATTTACGATACGAGACAGCCGTTCAATTCCTAAGCATTCGCCAAGAGAAGGGAAGGCACGTGTTCATACAGAGACTTGTACATGAATGTTCACAGCAGCTCTTGGTGTCACAGCACAAATGGGAAGCAATCCAAATGCTCACCAACAAGTACATGGATGAGCAAGCTGTGGTATCTTCACACGACAGATTATTACTCAGCAATAAAAAGGAACAAACCACTGACACACACAATATGGATGAATCACAAAATAACACTGCCAAAAAAACCCAGACTCCAAAAAATATCCATACTGTATGATGCTAGTTATACGAAATTCTGAAAATGGCAAACAAAGTGACAGAAAATAAATCCCAGGTTTTGTGGAGATGGTGCAGGGACGAGAGGAAGGGATTACAAAATGACACAAGGACATTTTCAGGGAGAAGGATGTGTTCACGATCTTCATTGTGGCAATGGGTTCACATTTGTCAAACTTATATTGTACATTCTAAATACATGCAGCTCATTGTGTATCACTTATACCTCCACAAAGCTGTTAAAAATTCCCTCCCCATTTCTCTCCTTATCTAATCTCTCTCCACCCCTAGAATGAATATCATCCATCCTCAAATGACATGGCAGAGGGTCTCAGGCCCCACCACAGAGCTGCTTCTCTCATTATGCTCGGACGGCGGTTCCTGCCTCCTCTTTGCCACCTGTCCCATGGGGGTCAAAACTCTGAGAGGCTCATGTCCTCTGAGCCAACTGTCTGCCTCTCTGCATGGAACCAAATGACCCACATTCCTCTGGATATCCACTCTGGACATTTGTTAAAACAGAGCTTTCTATGCAATGCGGAGCACATGACAAACAGCCTCGGCCATTGGATGAGGCAGCTCCCAATCCATAACACTGCCTGCTGCTCTTGGCCGGCACAGCCTGGCGGGCAGCACTGAGACCACCTCAGGTGCACCTGATGCCCGCCTCCCCTAATGCATGTCTCAAAGATGGGGGGTTATGGGGATTGTCCTCCCCGTTACCTCGAACTCCACGACCAGCGTTCCCTCAACTTCCACAAAGCAAGGTGTGTGGAAGGCTCTGACCTCCCCACCCCTGGCCTGCCAGCCAGTGCCATTTATGCAGCTGGTCAACAGTCAGGGCCCCAGGCCAACCCAGACCGTGGGGGCGGGAGGCAAGCAGGAGCAGCCATTTGATGAGCCAGCTTCCAGGTGACTCCACCCAACTGGGGCCGCAGGCCGAGACTAAGCAGGCCCTGTGGTGGGAAGGCCCACATAGTACGGCCCTGTGGTGGATTCCCAGGGAAGTGGGTTCTGTGGTGGGAAGGCCCACGTGGCCCAGCCTGCAGTGGATTCCCGGGGAAGTGGGTTCTGTGGTGGGAAGGCCCACATGCCACGTCCCTAAGGTGTGTTCCCTGGGAAGCGGGTTCTGTGGTGGGAAGGTCCATGAGGCATGACCCTGCAATGGATTCCCAGGGAAGCACATTCGGTGACATGAAGGCCCACACGGCATGTGGGTTCCTGGGGAAGCAGGTTCTGTGGCGGGAAGGCCCCCATGGCATGAACCCGCGGTGGATTCCTGAGGCAGGTTCCCTGTAAGTGTGTGCATGAGGGGCAGGCCGTGGGGCCCCGGGGAGGAGAAATTTCCACATGGATGGGGCTGGCCAGCATATCCTATAGGGGCCAGAGAGCAGGCACGAACCTGCTTTGCTGGGGCTTCCGTCCTCACTCAGATGCCCCAGATAAAACCTCCAGGCATGGTCCAGCCCGTGAGGAGGTGTCGGCTGGCCCTCCAGGCAAGGCGGCTGTGTGCTGCTGTGTTTTCCAAGCCCACATGTGCCTCTGTGAGTCCTGGACGGTTGCTGTGTCAAGGTGCTCCTGCAGATAGCTCTGGGTGGGCCGAGGACAGCCATGTGTGTTTTGCACGTTGCCTTGTGGACCAAGGGTTGCCGTGTGGGCTGGGATGGCCATGTGTCCATGTCCAAGTACTGCCACGTGGGCCATGGGTAGCTGTGTGTTTTGTGTGTTGCTGCATGAGCTGGGGTGGCCATGTATCCATGTCCGGGTGTTGCTGTGTGAGCCGGGGGTGGCCGTGTGGGCCAGGGGTGGCCGTGTCTGTATCCGAGTGTTGCCATGTGGGCCAGGAGTGACCGTGTATCTGTGTCTGGGTATTGCTCAGCAGCAGCTGTTGCTTTCTCTGATACCCACTCAGGTGTGCACAGCTCTGTTTCCACACGAGTTCTTCTCAGGAGTGTCTTTGGCTCTGTGTCTGTGTTTCTGGGCCTCATATCTGGTCAAGGCTCGACGCTCCCTCCTGACTTAGGACCCTGACAACTCCTGTGCCCTTACTTTAGAAATTCACAGCCGGGGACAGGGAAAGGAGGGGAGACCCAAAGGAGAGGGACAGACGGAGGCGGCAGAGAGGCAGAACCCCGAGAGAGAGGTGAGGAGATGACAGGAAGAGCTATTTCCACTTGATCCTCCCTAGTCAGTTACCAAGAAAGGGACACAACCCGCCCTGGGGAAACGTCCACACCTGCAGGAGGCCGGCAACAAACAGCGCCTGGCCATGCGCGTCCCCCCAAAACTCCAAACCAACCTGAGAGCGGCATGTGTGCCCCTGCCTGGGACTCGAGGTGCCCTGCAGCTCTTCAGGGAGCAAATATGGGGTGCCCTCAAGTATCCAGCACCCTTAGCTGGGTAGGCAGAAAGAGTGGCCTCTGCAACCATGGACCTACAGCCCCAGCACCAAAGGAGAGACGATTCTGAGTCAAAGTCCAAAGTCCCCATTATCTGGGGAAGAGTCTGCTGCAAACAGGGCTGCCTTGCAGGGCCCCCTCCTCACCGCCCTGGGGACGGTGGGTTCCTTCTCGAACACTGCCATCCCCTTCCAACAACCGTCCATTCTCCGCCAACGCTAAGCTAGCTTCAGGCTCTCCAATCTCTACGTGTTTTCTTCACTCCAAGCCTACCCGAGTGCGTTCTTCCACTTCCCTACAAACCTTTAATTAGCGAGCTGAAAGCCATTTTTTTCTGGCAAGGGCTGACCTTTCTGCTCCAAGCTGGAATTTATTGACACCAGCAGAAACAATCATCTCAGACTCCATTTCACCAGCACCAGGTAGTTTACAGCCGCACTTACTTCAAGATCAATGAGCTTGTGACTACGTTTACAGCTCCAAGCATTTTAATAGGGGGTAAAAAACGGGCCATAACAGTCAAAGATAACTTCAAATTCTTCCTGCCATGGCTGAGTCTGGGGCGGGGCGGGGCACGGCTGGGGAAATCTCTAGGAAGCTCAGACACGGGGAGACAGCGGGAAGGAGACAGGTGTTGGTGCAGACCCTACAACCTTCCAGGGCAAAAGCCACACGTGGCTCTGGAAAAATCTGTCTTTAACAAATGTTTCTGAGCGCTCTAGGGACTTGGCTCTGGAGCTCTGCCAGGGCAGAGGGGTTCCAGCGCTGGCTTTGACATCAGCTGTGCGGGACCCCTCAGCTCTTCCCAGCCCCGCTTCAGCACGCACCACCAGGACTCGCCCCATACGGCAACACCAGCCTCACGCCCGCCGTCCTCGAACTGCCAGGCCACAGTCTAACTCCCATTGGTTACAAGCAGGACCTGGTCCAGGACGACCCCTGTCATTTGTGGGTCTCTTCTGCCTCTTTCCATTTAGAACAGCCCCACAGCACCCCTTCTTCCCATGAAAAGAACTTTTTTTTTTTTTTTGAGAGTCTTGCTCTGTCGCCCAGGCTGGAGTGCAATGGCGTGATCTCGGCTCACTGCAACCTCCGCCTCCCGGGTTCAAGTGATTCTCCTGCCTCAGCCTCCCGAGTAGCTGGGATTACAGGCGCCCACCACCATGTCTGGCTAATTTTTGTATTTTTAGTAGAGACAGTGTTTCACCATGTTGACCGGGCTGGTCTCAAACTCCCGACCTCAAACGATCTGCCCACCTTGGCCTCCCAAAGTGCTAGGATTAGAGGCATGAGCCAACACACATGGCTTAAAGGAACTTTTTAAAGAAACCAGGACAATTGTCTACAGAAGGCGCTGGGTTTCTGTGGCTGCTTCCTCGCAGTGGGCCGTGTTTCCCATGGAGACCCTCACTGGACAAGGGTGGACCAGGCTCTCCAGAGTCTTCACCCACCATTCAGGCCCTGGGGCTGCAGAGGCCCCCCACCCCTCACCGCTGAGGCCCCACTGCCGGGGCTGAGGACCCACAGGCCTCTGGACACTTGAGCTTCACCAGGCTAGGGAGGCGAGAGGGGAGGCAGCCCCAGGCCTCCCAGAAGCCCCCATGGAAGGCGGCCTTGCTCTCCTCCTCTCCACATGGCCCAGCCGCCACGCGCACAGCCACAGAGAACCGCGATTTAATTGCTTCTCGAGTTGCAATTTTCCTTGCATCTTTAGAGAACTGCTGTGATGTGTGGCAAAGATAACAAGTCAGTTCCAACATCAATAACCGCTAATAAATATTAATATAACATGAGCACCACTTTTACTGTCATGTGAAACCAGTTCATTATTCACAGATGAAATCCAACTGCTGCCTTTATCACTGTCAGGAACGAACGAGCTGGTTCCACGGGCCGCTGCTGCTGCATGAGAATGTGGTTAGGCTTGGCCTTTATGTCCCCACTTGGTGTCCCCCACCCTCATCCAGACATCCCGCCTTCATGAGCCCCAAGCTCATCCAGGAGGGACCAGCAAGGGCCACGGCAAGTGCATGTGAAAATCCAGGCAAATTCCACTTGCTCTGGTCTCAGCTGGCTGCCCTGTGCCTCCTCCAGCCCACGTGCGTTTACCACCATGCCCGGCGCACCTGCAACAAAGACCACCATGGGGAGGCCAACCCATGTGCATTTGAATTTGACTCCTGGACTGGCGCTGGTCATGCCAGACTCATTGCTCCCCCACCTCCAAAGAAAGAGGGCAAGAACTGCTGTCGCTGTTACAAGGACCAGAGGGGAGGTCCCTGTACCAGGAGATGCCCGGCACACAGGTGCTCTAACAGCAGCCGGTGGCACTGGCACTTGAGTCGTTCCAATGGTGCCGCTGCCTCTCAGTCCTGCGTGCCTCTGTGGGCCAAGACACACCCACAGAAATGCAGCATGAGGCGGCAGGCCTGAGGGACCCACAGAGATGCGAGGGTCCACCGGGCTGGAGGGAGGGGAGGCGACAGGTCGAAGATGAGATGAGGCAGCGAGCCCAGGCCTGCAGTTCCAGGAAGGACCCCTGCAGCACCTGCAACCAGGAAAGCTGGGATCCACCCACTGTCACTAGGAGGGAAAAGAGGAACCAGAAAGTTCTCATACAATGGAAAACTTCCCAGCAGCCAGAGGGAAGAAACCAGACTTGCCCGGGTCACCAAGAGTGTGGAAGACACCCCTCGGGGTGAACAACATGAGCACCTGCGTCTGCGCACAGCCTGACTCCATCCACTCAGGCAAAGCCAGCACCGGGGCGGGTGTGGCCTGCTGGTGTCCCATAAACACACACAACCAGAGCTGGGTCTATCCCCAAGTCATGACTGCGGCTGCCCCTGTGGAGGGGAGAGGGAGAGGAGGAAGCTGGAGGATGCCTATTGCCTCTACCGTGTTCTAGCCTTTAAGAAAGTGATCAGAAGCAAACTGCCCAACCTCCCTGTTTACCCATTTGGGTGGAGAACATGTGGAGGCTTACTATAGGGCCCTTTGTATATTTTATAATAAATAAATATGCATGAAGGAGACAGAGGGAGCTCTGTCTACAGCTGGAAGCAGGAAGGCTCCCTGGAGGAGGGGGTGTCTGAGTGGCACCTTGCAAGCTGGACCGGAATGTTACCAGTGGGCAGTCAGGAAAGCACATAGGAGTCGGGAGGCGGGACAGGAGGGTGGTGGGAGGGGCAGAGGCACCAGCAGCAGGGGTGCCAAGAGGCTCAGAGCACTGGAGGCTACAGCTCCCAAAGGTGGACAGTGAAGGAGGAGAGGAGGGGCCTGCCACCAGGGGCCTTGAATCCATCCATGCCCAGGAGCTGAGTGTGAGTCAGGCAGAGCACTCTGGGGCAGGCACCAGAAGGGCTCTCACCTCTTCTGACAGGATAGGTTGCTGGCCAAGCCCCTGAAAGGGCAGGGCGCAAGGGCGGCACCCCCCAACCCCGAGGTACAGAGGTCTGTTTGGACCTCGGTATCTTCTCCTGCCAGGAACAGCTGTCCGGGGCCTGCAGCCCTTCTCCATCCTGAATCCTGCTCTCTCCCAGGGTGCTGGGGACAGCCCTGATACCCAGCAGCTCCGGAGAGGTGAGCTACGCCCAGGGGACTCTTAGGAGACCTCAATGCTGGAACCCTCTTCCAAAGCCAGCTTCAGCAAGCCCCACAAGGAGTCATTTTCTTTCTTTCTTTTCAGAGACCAGGTCTCGCTCTGTTGCCCCAGCTGCAGTGCAGTGGCGCAACCGTAGCTCACTGCAGCCTCGAATTCCTGGGATCAAGCGAGTCACCCATCTCGGCCTCCCAAAGTGCTAGAATTACAGGCATGAGCCACCATGACCACCCGAAGAGTCATTTTCTAAAGTTCTGACTCCAGAATGCTGCTCATGTCTCGCTCCAAGGCAATTCTGTTAACTGAGAGCACTGCGGGAACAAAGATATGCGACCGCTGTGGCCCGGCTGCCAGGCGCAGGCGGCTCCCACCCGGCTCGGTCTCGGTGACCCTGACCAAAGCCAGGCCGGCCGAGGCAGGCTGCCCAGGGCCACTTAACCAATCGCAGAGGACTTTACAGGCAGCTGCTCTTAATCAAAAAGTGCCAGACAACACAAGTGGCTACCGTATGCTGACATTTAAAACACCCGTTCAGCGGCCCTCGGCGTTGCAGAGCAGTTTGTTTAAGTTGAAAGGATGTAATTTTATGCTATTTAGCAAAAAAACACGCACTCTGAGTGGCATCATGAACTAAGGACTGGGGGTTGTGATCTTGGGGGGGTGCCAAAAAATGGTTGTGAGGTCCCCAGTGACCACAGGCGCATGTGTAGAGGTGTATTCTGGAAACTTCTGCACGGAAGTGGCAGCCTCTGAGGTCACACTAGTTCTGCCGTGGAGGGTGTCCGTGAGACCAGCTAAAACGGCCACGTCTGCATCTACTCAACTGGAAAACATACCATCTGGAAGAGATCTGGACTCCAGGGGCCCAGGAGCCCACCAGGAGCCTCCTGTGCAATCCCTCCCACCATGGGCCCTGCTCTCGGAGAAGGACTGGCACAGCCAGCAGCCTGCTGGGAATGTCCAAAATCCAGGGAGGGGCTGGACAGGAGGGACATCTTTAAGCTGCGTCCCCCAGGAAGGAAGGAAGGCAGGGCATAGGGAAAGACACAGCTTTGAGGCCTTGGAGAGGATAGGTGAGGCCGTGTCACTGCACAGAGGAACTGGGGCAGAGGCTGGAGGCCTCGAACCTCCGCTGGGAAGACCCAGAGGTTAGTTTTCCCTCTGCTCATCTGTTTCCTAAAGATGCAGCAAAATCTGATCTTTAAGAGGGGCCATGGGCTTGCTGCAAGGGCTGCCAGGAGAGGGAAGATCGGGGGACGAATGCCCCACCCCAGAGAGGAGAGGCGCTGCCTCTCTTGAGCCTGGGGTAAGAGGAAAAACACAAGTGGTTGGTACTTACTCGTCCCTGTGTCACGAGACTGCTCACCTACTATGAGTGTCTTTATTCCTTCCTAGCCAGGGGGCCCTGAACCCCCAACCTGGGCCCTTGGATCTGGAGTGGCCACCACCACCAGGCACACGTCTTCCAAACAAATCACAGTAGCAGCAAAATCCAATCGATGGTAGTGCCTCTAGCTGCCTGTCCCCACTGACCTCCAGACCTCTGTAAAATAGACGGTCATTGAGAAGATCTAATTCCCACATAAGATGGGTTCACACAGTCCCGCTGGCCTCAGCTTCATCATCCCCACCTCCGACGGCCTGGGATCTAACTGAGGGTGCACCACGGAACGCTGATGACGGCCTGGAATCTGAGGGTGCACCTCTGCACCTGCACCACGGAATGCCGATGACGGCCCAGCAGGTGATCTTCTCTCTGCAGAGGCCTCCCGGAGCTAGCCTTGGTGTGGGCAGGGATGCAAGGGTGGGTGGACCCCAGTCACCCCATCCCCAACCCCTGGCCCTCCAGAGGAAGGGCCCATTTTACTTCCAGCGAATGGCACAGAGCTTAGGCCACAGCTCACTGGATTTGACAAACATCTACACCCAAGTAACCACTGTGCAGACCAAGATACAGAACATTCCAGCAACCCTAGAGGTGCCCACAAGCCCCTCAAAGGGGGCCCCGCATTCTAACAAGGCACTCGCCAAGGAGAGCAGGTCCTGTCCTCGGGGACAGACTTCTGGTTGGATTGGTAAATGCTCCCGCCCCGCTGTGGAAACAGCTTCAGGTCTCTTCTATTTCTTTTTTTTTTTTTTGAGATGGAGTCTCACTCTGTCACCCAGGCTGGAGTGCACTGGCACATCTCGGCTCACTGCAACTTCTGCCTCCTGGGTTCAAGCAATTCTCCTGCCTCAGCCTCCCAAGTAGCTGGGATTACAGGCATGTGCCACCACGCCCGGCTAATTTTGTATTTTTGGTAGAGACAGGGTTTCTCCATGTTGGTCAGGCTGGTCTCGAACTCCCGACATCAGGGGATCCGTCCGCCTCGCCTCCGAAAGTGATGGGATTACAGGCGTGAGCCACTGCGCTCGGCCTCTTCTATTTCCTGAAGCCATTGGCACTGACTAAACTCAGCAAGTGTTCACTGCACACCTACCCCGTGCTGGGTCCCTTGTGCACAGATGAGAGGTTCTGCCCGCGATCTGGGGAAACAGACCAGAAGTGAGCATCAGAACGTGCTGCCCGCAACTCAACAGAAGTGCACGGGAAGGTCTCAGCTACATAGAAGGGGTAAGCGGTAAGTGGGGTTGGGGAGCCGTCTGAGGTTGGTCACGCACCTCCATGCCTAGTTCATCTCCACCATTCCAGGAGACGAGTATCTGGAGCTCGTCGTGCAGATGAGAGAGAGAGAGAGAGAGAGAGAGAGACAGACAGACAGAGAGACAGAGACAGAGAGACAGACACATGACTGCCCCAAGCAAGTGAGGAATGAATCTGTGTGTACCCTGCCCCGCGAGGGAAGGGTTTTCTGGGCACAGTAACTGAATACAAATGATTTACGCAACCACAGGGAAGGCTCTGGCAGTCCCCGGGAGACAGGCCATGGGCTCGTGAAGCGTCCTTGTCTATTTACTGAGATCCTGCCATGCTCAACAGTCGCTGCATTTCCACGAAGTCTGAGGGGCTTCCTGGTGGAAACTAACAAGAAAATATACGGCATGTGTAACCACAAGACCAGAGGGCCCTTCTTGACCTCTGCTTCCTCTCCTCTGACGTGGGCACGGCAGCCCGTCCCCTCCTGGGGACTGCTGACCCGGAGTCAGTGGTGGCTGCCACGAGGCAGGGGGCCTTTGCACGGGGCTCAGACTCCCATCGGCCACTTCCTCCTGACTCTCAGGTGCCGCCGGCCCTCACCTGCACCTCGCCCACCTGCTTCCCCTGTCCTGGAGCGTGGCGGTGAGGATGTTAGAACAGCCTGGTACCCAGCCACCCATCACCGCACGCGACCTAAGACAGGCACACAGAGGAGCGATGACATCATCACAACAAACATGAATGAGACTCCTTACAGACGTCCACATCCAACAGAAGGGACTTCCACGAGCAGGAGTTTTTTCAGGCCAAGAAGGGACAACATCGTCCCAGGCAGAGAGGGACAGTCTAGAGGTATACCAGGATGGCGTGGTCAGGAACAGAGCCCTCCCCTGCCAGGGCGTCAGGTCCATCTGGGAACGGCCAGGCGTCAGCACATGGACAGGCCACACCCATCAAGCTAAGCTGTCTCGACTCTGCAGGTAGGCACTGGGGCTCTAGGAGTTTCCAAGCCAAGGATAACATCACGTGGGCCCATAACTGGAGAGTGTAGAGTCCTGGAGTCCCCTGAGTCTGGGGTTAGAAGAACTAAAGCTCCCCTCAGCCAGAAGCTTCTGATTCGTCCAAAGTCCCCACTGCCCCCACTTCTGCAAAGTGTCTGGGATGGCCACATCCCCTGTCCCTGTCTGGTCCTCACTCTTTCCTGGTCTGGCTGCTTAACTCCAGACCCACCGAAAGCTCAGGAGGCCCCACCAGGCCATCCTGGGAAGTGTCCCAGCCCTCGCTGAGACCTGCCAGGAGCATGGGAAGAGAAGACATGTGGCGCTAGGCTTTGGAGAGGAGGACAGTCCCTGCTCTGCTCCAGAAGAAGTTCCCAGGGCCTTTGATATCTCCGTGGCTGGTTAAACACACATGCTCATGCAGTATATTCACTTTCATCATGAGAAAAAGGATCACGGCAATCGGTCCAGTGGTCACCCCTGTCCCCGACACACTCCCTCTGACCTGCGTCTAACTGGAAGCTTCAGGAACATAGCCCAAAGATCTGAGAGCAAACCCCAGTCCTGCCACCTAAGGGTTATGAGACCCTGAACAAGTTACTCAAACTCCCCGAGCCCCAGTTTCTCTCCTCTGTAAACAGAGAGAACTAACGTTCACACAGGTTTGCCCTGACAGTTAAAACAGAAGCACATGGCCGGGCGCGGTGACTCACGCCTGTAATCCCAGCACTTTGCGAGGCTGAGACGGGCGGATCACGAGGTCAGGAGATCGAGACCATCCTGGTGAACACTGTGGAACCTTGTCTCTACTAAAAACACAAAAAATTAGCCGGGCGTGGTGGCGGGCGCCTGTAGTCCCAGCTGCTCGGGAGGCTGAGGCAGGAGAATGGCGTGAACCTGGGAGGTGGAGCTTGCAGTGAGCCGAGATCACGCCACTGCACTCCAGCCTGGGCGACAGAGCAAGACTCCGCCTCAAAAACAAACAAACAAACAAAAACAGAAGCACACGGCTCACACCTGGCACCTTGGAGGCCCCAAAAAAATGGCGGGTCTCATAGGAGAGGGCAACAGGGCCTTCTGCAGCTGTGACTTCAAGCTGTTTAACCTCCTGAGCCTCAGTTTCCTCATCTGTAAGACGGAGATGTTGATGCCAGCTTCACAGGGGGAGCACAGTTAGCGAGACTAGAAAAGTGTTCAGCTCAAGAAGGGGTGGCTCTGCCCTGTCTCTGCCCTCCTCGGGGAAGCTCCAACCTCGCACGAACCCACTCTGGGCTGGGGCCCAGAGCTGAGCCCGGCGCCACGCTGTGCTGCCCAGGAGACACACCACATTCTGTTCTCTCTGCTGAGTATTTTTAGAAGGAACAGCACTTCTAACTGTGCAAATAACGTGTTGAAAATAAGCTTTAGATTTTGACTTAAATGTACTAGGAGAGGCGGAAACATTCCTTGTCCTCCGAATACCATGGAGAACATCTCTTTGGAGGGTCCTGAAGAACCCGGCTGCTGTCTTCACTCCTGGGATGAATGGGCCAAGCCCCCTCCCGGGAGAGCTATGGAATGGGGCTGTGGGGTCTGCCTTGTCACCTGCATGAGCCCTGGAGTGCTCCTCCCTGGCCACGTCCAGTGGAGACGGCACAGGGGAAGCTGCAGGTCCCGCCTGGTTCTGAAGGCGGCTCCTTGTAGAGAGGCCGCAGCCTCAGGCCGACTGTCTCTCTGGCCCAGCAGAAATGCTGGCTCCTGGCCTGTGACCCTCATGTCTCCCTGTATACCGGCAGCCCCGTCGCCTCCTGTCCCCAGCCCCTCTCCTTCGAGCTCCAGATCTGCGTGTGACATCCCACCTGGATGCCTCACTGCCCCCTCGAGACAGGACCGCCTCCTGCCATCCGTTACTGGTGAGCCCTTGCAAGTGGCCAACCTGAGCTGAGATGGGTTTCAAGTGGGACCTCAAAGACTCATGAAAAGATATTAAAGTATCTCATTAATATTTTAAAAACGAAGTACATCCTGAAATAATATCTTGGACATATTGGATTACATAAAATAATTATTAAAATGATTTTCACCTCCCCAGGTTAATTTCACTTGTTTCTTTTTACTTTTTTTATTGTGGCTTACCAGAAGATTTAAACTTACACATATGGCTATCACTGCGCTTTTATTAGACAATGCTGTTCTACAGGAAACTTGCAATTTAAGACAAAAGTTGTGGACATCCACTTTCTTTCTTTTTTTTTTTTTTTTTCTGAGATGGAGTTTCACTCTTATTGCCCAGGCTGGAGTGCAATGGCGCAATTTCGGCTTACTGCAACCTCCACCTCCCGGGATTGTCCTGCCTCAGCCTCCTGAGTAGCTGGGATTACAGGTGCCCGCCACCACACCCAGCTACTTTTTTGTATTTTTAGTAGAGGTGAGGTTTCACCATGTTGGCCAGGATGGTCTCGAACTCCTGACCTCAAGTGATCCACCTGCCTCGGCCTCCCAAAGTGCTGGGATTACAAGCGTGAGCCACCGCACCCGGCTGAACATTCGCTTCTGCTGAAGAAGTGGAAGGGTGAGAAAACTTTAACTCCATGGTAACATCAAGACACACCCAGATAAAATAAAAATCCTATTCATCCCCAAGAGCAGTGACTACGAGAAAGCCTTGAAGGACCAAGTTCCAGGGAGAAAGGAGCCTCAAAGGCTGGGCAGAGAGGGAGACATCACAGCCAGGCGGCCGCCAGGTGTGAACACAGGTGCACACTCAGCACAGGTGCGGGCCGCTGAGGACGGAGACCCAAGTGGGCTGAGCTGGGCCATCAAGGAGTAGCCGGTTCTCTCACAAACCACTGCAGGAGTGGGAGGCAGTGCAAACACTTCGAAAAATAGTTGGGTCATTTCTTACAAAATTAAACACACACCTGTGCTCTCTGACCCAGCAATTTCACTCCTAGGTGTTTACACAAGAGAAATGAAAACCTGTATCCCCAAAACATCGTGTGCATGAAAATTCAGAGCAGCTTTATTCACAATCTCTTAAAAGGGAAAACAACTCAAATGTCCATCAACCGGTGAGTGGGCAAACCTACTGTGGGACCCCCATGCCACGGGATGCCACTGAGAAACACGCAGGGAAAGAATGACGAATACTCTCGATGACACGGAGGAGCCTCATAGCACCGCGTGGAATGAAGGGAGCCCACACAAAGGCCGCAGGCCTCCCCGGACATGAGGCTCAAGAAGCAGCAAAACTAATCCCTGGTGATGAAATCTCAACAGCGGGTGCTCTGCAGGACGGATCGCGCAGGTGCAGAATTTTCTGAGGTGATGCAAATGCTCTATTTTGGAGTATAAGTTACCTGGGTGTACACAACTGTCAAAACTCATCCAGCAGTACAATTAAAATCTGTGAATTTCAATGTATGTAAATTTTATCTCAAATTTTAAAAATCTATATATTTTATTTTTGAGACAGAGTCTCGCTCTGTCACCCAGGATGGAGTGTAGTACCTCGATCTCGGCTCACTGCAACCTCCACCTCCCAGGTTCAAGCCATTCTCATGCCTCAGTCTCCCGAGTAGCTGGGATTACAGGTGCCTGCCACCATGCCCAGTTTTTTGTTTTTTTGAGACAGAGTCTCACTCTCTTGCCCAGGCTGTAGTGCAGTGGCGCGGACTTGGCTCACTGCAACCTCTGCCTCCCAGGTTCAAGCCATTCTCATGCCTCAGCCTCCGGAGTAGCTGGGATTACAGGCACCTGCCATCATGCATGGTTGATTTTTGTATTTTTAGTAGAGGCAGGGTTTCTCCATGTTGGCCAGGCTGGTATCAACTCCTGATCTCAAGTGGTCCGCCCGCCTTGGCCTCCCAAAGTGCTGGGACTACAGGCGTGAGCCACTGTGCCCAAAAAATCTATATATTGTAAGAAGGACAAGAGCTGCAGCTCCAACCCTCATAGAAAGGCAGGGCCAAGGGGGCAGCTGGAGGAGCCCGGCTGGTGCACAGACCTATGCCCTCTCAGGGGCAGCACTGATAGACCCTCATTATGGCAGCTGCATGGCTAAGATGCTTCATCTGGAATGGAATCAATATTCATAGTTATGTCAATGAGGGCCTGAAAAATAAGGTGCCATCTCTAGGAGGAGACCCAGGACCAGGATCAGGAACAGGTTCTGGGTGGCACTGAATATGGGGCAGGAAATCTGGATGCGCCATTATGGAAATAAATGCACTCTGGCCTCACTGATGACCAGGAAGGCACTAAGGAAGGACTCGTGTCTCGCTTCTCTGTTATGCATTGATAGCACCTGGACCTGCAGAAAAGCAGGAGCTGGTTGAGGACTGACAAAGACCAAGGACTTCACAAAACCTCCACCAGGCTGCTGGGCTGCACACACATGGCACCTCCAGTGCGTGAGCTCAGAGCCGGCACCGACCATCTGCAGCAGCTGCACAAGCGCAGGCCCTTCCTGCCTTCTGCCAAGGCCCCTTAGGAGCCTCCAGTAGAAAACTCAAGATCGGCTCAGACAGGGCTGGGGAAGAGGGAGACTCCCGCTGAGCCAAAAGCAGGCTGCTGTGATGAGCCAGGGACTGCGGGAAGCTGCACGACCCATAGAGGCAGGAGACACTCCTTCACCCACGGCTGGGGAGACTCCGCAGCTCCAGGGTGCAGTGAGGTAAGTGGAGAAGGAGAGAGGGCTGTGGGTAGAATACGTCTGAGCTCTGCCCCAGGACTGCCATGTGTGACTGGTGTCCCCACCTGAGGCCTCACCTGTCACCTTGCAAAGTTGCCGCAAAGTTTCAATGAAATGCAGGAAGCACTGCGCACTGAGCAAACGCCAAGGTTCTCCCACCGGACCTCCCACGAGCTTCCCAGGTGGGGGCGGCAGAGGGGGCTCAACGCATCTGTGAGCACAGTGGGGACCACGAAGGGGTGAAGGAGATGCTGGCGCTGTCTTGGAAGTTAAGTAGGGTTCCCAGACGTGGGGCGGGGGTAACTGTGGGACACCCAGCCCGTCCTGTCCCGGCATCAACGAGGAGACCAGGAGAAGTCACGGCCACAGGGGATGGGTGGGAGCAGGGCTAGGGAGGGGCGAAGGGATAGGGCCGAAGGCAGCAAAGGCCACCTGCAGGAGGGTGGGTCTGAGGAAGAGGGAGACGGGTAGAGATGGGAGCCCTGCAGTCCAGGAGCTGCCCAGTAATACAAGATGAAGAAGAGGCTGCCCACAGAGGCAGGGAGACCAGGAGGAGGTTGCAGAGGCCCAGGGAGTTGAGGATGAGTAAGACATGGTTGGGCTCTGGGCTTTAAGCAGGAAGAGTGATGTATCTATCAAAAACTCAAAAAGCCCAGAGTTAGGTGGTGGGGACAACAATAAAGTCCCCATCCTCAAAATACAGCCAGGGGCCAGTGGGGTGGGGACTCAGGCAAGCCACTGCCACCCTGGGCCTCAGTTTCCCCTTCTGTAAAAAGCAATCTGTGAAATGCAGAAGTGCTTAAGATGCCGCACCTCCGCCAGGGCAGGTGCCATGGGCTTAGATCACCAGTTTTTCCGCACCTCCTCTTGGCAAGAGGGTCTGAACCTGCCTCCGGGCAAGCCTGTCCACACCCTCCAGCCACCTTAATTATTCCCAAGTTCCTAACAGGAAATCTGGCCCTTAAATTCGCCAGCAAGCCTGCACCCAGCGCCAGCGCCATGTCCCTAATTACCAGCATTAGCATTGCTAATCTCCCGCCCGACCGCTGCAAGCCCCATCACAGGCACCCCTTGTCCACGCAGTCCTCCTGTTAATAAGCCGGAATAATGAGGCTTCACCGCACAGCGGGGGCCAAGAGGATGCAGGAGGATTTTAATTTCAGATTTTGGGGTCCCAAGTTATGAGGCACAACTGAAAGGGATCAGGGACGATCCCAGGGGCTGAAGGAGGCCGCCTGAGAGGCTGCCCAAATGGCCCCCAGAGAAACAGTGGCGGGTGGGGAAGGACGGGGAGAGGATAAGAGAACACTGCTCTCAGACTTTGGTGGACAAATAAAAATAACTGGGAGGGAGGGACTTCTGTGAAACACCTGCTTCCCCACCTAGAAGGCAAAGGGGCCGAAGGAAGAGGCAGACTAACCCCAGCAGCTGGGACCTTCCAGAGCCCCGGTCAGCTGGACAAGGCTCAGGGACTAGAGGCAAACTCTTGGCCCATGTGGCCAGGAGTGGGTGAGATGGACACAGGGGAAAGGGTGCCAACACCCCTTTCTTCATGTGAAGGCATCCAAAGCTTGGGGTGGGGCTGTCGTTTCATGGAATGTAATTTTAATTTCCATTAATCAACTTCTAAACATTCCAACTCATTGCAATTTTTAAAGGCTCAACAAATGTTTGCTGCACGAGCAGCGGGATTCGTGAACAGTAACAACCCACATCCACAGCACCCCGCAGCGCCATGCAGTCCTGATGTCATGGACTCAGGAATGCTGCGCGTGCTCACAATGACCATTCCCTTTACACCTGAGGAAATGGAGGATCAGAGGTTGAGTGACCTGCCCAAGACCACCCAGCTACCAGTCAGCCAACACCCAGAGGAAGATTCCCAGTCAGCAACACCCAGAGGGAGATTCCAGAGACCTCCAGAGGTCCCCGCAGTGCTACCTCCTGCAAGCTACACCGCGTCATGCCGCACCACCAGCTCTCAGCGGGGACTTCAGGGGCGGTGCCCTTCCAGGGCTGTTTGCCCCGGAGTGGATCAGGCCAGTCCATCCCTCTGTGACTCGGCCTCTCAATCCTACACCTCAGGAGGAAGCTCAGTCTCCTCCTCCTCCCCTGAGGCTACTTCAGCTCTGGTTTTAATCTCCACTGCTTAGAGTAACAGCGGTGGAGGAGGTGGGCCACAAAGACCTGAAAATCACAGATCCCAACCCAGCTGGATCGCTTTGTTCCTCTGACGTTGCGGTGGGCACAATGCAAAATTGTGAGACGCCACCAACCCCACTTCCCACGTTAGCAGGGGGATGGGGCGGGGGTGGACAGAGGTCACGGTCACTTTAAGCCTCTGCCTCGATGCGGGCTCGGGAGCACCCACTAGATGCTGGGCAGGGGGATACGGCAGGGCCTTCATTCTGGTCAGGAAACAGACCTGCTCATGGTGACCAGCCAAGGTGAGGACGGCAGGGGCACAGGCTGGGGGGGGGCCACCTGCCATTGATTCATTCACTAACACAGCACCCACCCCAGGTACAGGGGACACAGCACTGAGTCAGAAGCAGCCCCGTCTCCCAGGGACTGCCTGTTCAGTGGGCACAGACCCATCCCCCACCCCATCTGTGAGACCACAGACAGAGATGCCACTTCCCACAGGAGATGACAATGAGTAGGACCCTGAAAGAAAAGGCCACAACATGGCCCGAGGCCCAGTGGGGGGAATGCGGCCCTGGGGACTCAGAACAGCCTGATATGGGACAGCAAGTCTGGGGCCAGAAGGGCCTGGGATGCCAGGCTCAGCATCTGCCCTTGTCCCAGCACCACCAAAGGGTCCACCTTCTCCCTTTTCCCAGCCAGACTGGGGGCAGGGGCAGAAAATCCAGAGCCTGCAACATCTCATACTTGGTGTGGGGGCCTGGGACACAGATCCAGGCCACCGGGACAGTGTGTGCCAGGCACCATCTGGAGGGCAGCCGATGAGCTCTGCCAGATTCCTGATCCACAGTAGGACCCTGGGGGCACCCTCAGCCTGAGGACCCTGGAACACACAGCTCGGGGGCAAGAGAATAACTGCAGGGATCTCGCCAATTCCTGACTAACCCCGCCCTAGGTCAGTCCCAGACTTCATGCCCCCAGCTCTGTGGAAAGGCACTATTACCATCCCACTGAACACACAGGGAAACGTCACCTGCCAATGCTGGGAGGTGGAGGAAGCCGGTCCAGCCCAGGCAGCTGACTGCAGAGCCCATGTGTGCTCCAGGCTGCCCTAGGAGCAGCTGCCCCACACAGGGCACCGAGGTCTGTGGCCCTGAGGACACAGCCAAGGCACACGGACGGAGGAGGGTGCCCACAGCTCACCCACAGCCTGGCCCCTGAGCTGAGGCCCAGTGCACAAGCTGTCGGGGAGCCACGTGGAGGGCAGGACCACCCAGGCTTCCCTGGGAGTGGCAGTCCTAGAAGGACACCCGGGACGGGGGTGCAGGAGTTGGTTCAGCAGCAAACCCTTGCCCCGGCTGGACCTGAGTTTCCCCATCTGTATGATGGGGTGGGGCTGGAGTGGCTGATTCCTGGGGGCCAGGGTGAAGCGTGTGACTCAGTGAAGAAAGGGGGATTCAGAGCTTAGGACACAGGCCTGAGGCAGGGACCCACAGGCGGACCCCCAACAGGGAGGGACCCCCCCCCATCCTCAGAAGGGCTGACCAAAGCCAAGAGCACACAAAGTAGATGGAAGATCCGGATTGAATCCTGCTCAGCACCGCCTCTGCCCCCCAAGCCAGCCCCTCCTGCCCATGATGCCCTCTACGCTGCTCCCCAACATGCTCCGGGGTTGCCTGCCTGTGGCCTTCGTGCCAGCACCCGCTCCCCCAAGCCTGGAGAAAAGAGCTGCGTGTAGTCCCTGAGCCCATCCCCAGGAGCACACGGTCCCTGTGCCTGTCCCCCAGTAGCACAGCCAGGGGCTCGGGGACACAGAAGCACAGGGGGTTGATTACACCCGAAGGGCCGTAATCCCTAGGACAGAGCTGGCCCGGGGAGGCCAGAAAAACCCAAGCCCCTATTTTGTTTTGAGCAGAGCCCCATCTGAGCTAGATCCCAGGGAAGTACCAGGGAATGTTTGGGAATGATGAGCATGTGGGGCTCTGGGAAAGGCCCCACTAGTGCTGGGGGCGGCCCGATCTCCAGCAGGCTCAGCTACATCTCCGTCTCCTCGTGGGGACACGGGCAGCTGCACGCTTCCTCCAGGCCCCGCAGGCTCTAGAGTCCTGGCAGCTGGCTCACACCGGGATCCTTGACTGCTGTGCCCCACTCCCACCCCCTTTCTTTGTAAAGCAAACATAGGTTTAGATTTCAACGGCCGGGTCTGGGGTCCACACTCAGTGGCCGGGCACATGACAGCGACTCCTGGGCCGTGTGACGCTCACCCTCAGCTCTTACCTTAGTCTCTACCAGTTTTGGTCCAAGAAGTGGCAGCAGCCCAAGCATCCAGCCCAGCAGCACCCTGGCACCATGCTCGTGGGGCACCGGGAAAAGCCACCTGCAGCATTCCAGGCCCGGCTTCCGAGTTCCTCCTAGCAACTGGGTCTCATGCAGATGAAAACCCCCAGGCCTGGTGCACAGTAGCTGCTCAGTAAAATGTCTTCAGCCCTTTGGACTCAACAGTACACTTGGACCCTGAGGGAAGGAACAGCGCTGGGCCTGGGGTCCGAAAACCTGGCTTCAACCCAGCTCCCTCCTCTACCCTCCTGCTGCTCCACCTTCGGTAAGATGCTGAGCCCCGCAAGCCTCAGTTTCTCCATCTGTAAAGGCTGCAGCTGTTCTGCAGACAGTGAAGGACTGTGCGCCCAGCACCCAGTGGCTTCCACCTATGGCGTGTGTTGTCAGGCTATGAGAACCCTGATGGCAAAGGTGCCCTGAGCAGAAGCTGAAAACCACGTCCCTTCAAGGGAATTCGGGGAGGAAATAAGGTTCCTTTCCACGTGCATCTTATTTCTGGGGCCTCAAGGTGCCAGGAGCCACTGCCCAGGAGCTGGACGCCTGTGCTGGGAGGGGCACTATGGCATGCTCACCTCTGATGTCTGTTTCCATCCATTCCTCCTCTCTGGTCATCTGAAGCACCCTCTGGATTCTAGGAGCTATTGAGACTTAATGAGGGCCACCTGGAGGCCCTGCCACCAATAACAAGTTTGTATTATTGCCTCTGTATTTGGACAAATTAGGAACCCCACAGCCGGCGTCAGCAGAGTTAGGGAATTTCCTAAGATGCCAGGCCAAGTCCACTCCTGAGCCTGCCCACCAGCAAATGACGCATCACAGGGCCACGCTGGCCCATTCTGGTTCCTCTATCTGCTAGATGTGGATGGTGAGGTCCTGGCCTTCGAACGGGAATGTCTGATTCGAGAACATCCCCAGAGCCAGGAAGAAACAAGCTGACCGAGCTCCTGATGAGTGAGTGAATGGGTGAATGGAGGAAGAAACCCTTTGCCCAGCCCATCGCATGGGTTCAGAAGCTCTAATGAAGTCAGGGGCCTGGAAGGAAGGACTTGGGGAAGGAAAGCATCTGACTGCACAGTCAGGCAAGAGCTGGGCCTCGACTGTCACTCCTGCCTTCCTGCCACAGTCCTGAGCCTTCGTTTCCTCCTCTGTGAATTAGAGCGATCCTTACCTCTTAGGAGCACATGAGATTCCTGCATACCGGGCTGCGCCTGCACCTCAAAGGTGCTTGCGACGGCTCACTCACTCCTTGCCTGTTTCCCGTATTAATTTCCTGCCTCTAAATCACTGGTGAAAACGAGGTTTGCTTCTCAGGTGACCATGGCAGGAAAACCCTCCAAGTACACAAAAAGCTGCAGAAATCCTGGGTTTCCTGAAGACCTGGCTCAGGTGTGACTGTGTTACCATCTATCTCCTCCGTGTTGGGAGGCCCATGGGCACCTAGCTTTCCCCAGTGGGAACGGACAGGCTCGCTCTGGGTAGGAGCAGCAGGTGTCTGACCCAGGCTCCCCCAGCGCCCTGTGAATGGGGCGATTTAACTCCGTCTGAGTGACATGAAGCATGGGAGGCACTTGTCTATGCTTCCCAAGCAGCCACCCCTAGAAATCTGAGACCCTCCCATCCTTGGGTGGGAATTGAGAGTACACGGGGTTTTGTGCTTTCTGCAGAATCACCTGCGCTTGAGTGCACGGGGCCTGTTTCCCAGCACAGTGCCCACACAGCTGGGGCTTGTTTCCCTGGCTCCAGCCCCAGCCCCAAATCCCCACACTGCTCAGATCCCCTGCACCTGGGCTGCAGGGCAATGAGTGCCTCCAGAAGGGCCTGATCGTGGGGACAGGGAGTGATAGGGAACCCCAGGAATGCCATCTTCCAGCACCTGACCAGTCTCCTCCCAAATACTGTTGGCAGAATTGGGGGGGTGGGGTGGGTATAAAGCAGTCCTGCTTACCTTGACCTTGGCAGGAAGCTGTGGGTAAGCACGAGGGGTCAGCCTGAACCTGAGTCTGGGGCTGCAAAGGGGGCTGAGTGCCTCCCAGATGGTACCAGAACTCTTTGGGCCTCAGGCCCCAGGCAGTGAGATGGGGAAGATGCTACCATCCCCTCCTGAGGGTGACCTCAGGGCCACCTGTGCTGTTCCTTCTGCCTGGGTCGCTCTGTCCCCTGCCTCTTGCCCAAGTCACCCACTTACTCCCCAAATAATTACCAAGTTCCTACAGTGTGCCAAGCACCCAGAACTAACTACACACAGGTGGACACCGCCCTGGCCTCCACCGGCTCATCAGGGAGAGTCAGGCCCTGCGGGAGGGAAGCATGGGGGCCGGGAGGCCTGCTGGAGCCAGAGTGGTCACGGAGGGCTTCCCAGAGGAGGCGCACTGCGGCAGAGCCCAGGCTGAGAGTGGAGGAGGCACCACGTACTTCTGGGGCTGGGGGTGGGGAGGGATGCCAGAGACTAGAGAGGCTCCCTATCTCTGAGAAGCTTCCCCTGACACCCCCAAACTAGGCCAGATACCCCAATTCTACCCTCTACCAGCACCTTCTATGCCCTCCCGACATGCCTACAATCTCGATCCCTCCTGCTGGGCTCTCATCTCTCAGAGCGTAGGGAGTGGGTCATGTCTCGAAGAGTGTTGGCGTCCTGGGCGCTCAGTGTACACGTACTGAGTGGGATGGGAAAGAGGAAACACGGAAAGTCCTGTTATTATGGATGGATGAAAGGGTGGACGGATGGAAGGGTAGATGGACAGTGGGTGGACATACGGAAGGGTGGATGGACGGGTAGATGGATGGACAGTGGGCGGATGGACGGAAGGGTGTATGGATGGAAGGGTGGATGGATGGATGGGTGGATGGACGGTGCGTGGGTAGAATCAATTCCACCTTCCTGCAGAAGACTCTCCTGCCTCATGTTCCATCTCAGGGGGATGCTCAGGATTCCAGGGGCTGAAAATATTCCAGGTTGCAGGGGCTGCACGCCACACTCCCCACCCCAGCCCAAGGCCATGAACATGGCAGGGAAGACAGAAGCCTGTGGCTGGGGAACCTTTGGTGACACTGTGGAGGCCCCTGCTAGCTCAGCCACCTGCCACAGAAGGATGGAGGGTAGCAGGGCCTCTGGTGACTCTGCAGGACCTGGAAACGGGGCACAGGATAGAGGCTGGCCAAGCAGATGCTCCATTTAAGGGGGCTGTGGCCAATTGGCATCACTGGAGCCCAATGACAATGCCACCAGGAGGTCCTGTTATTCATCCCCTGTTAAACGTGAGAAAACCAAGGCACACTGGAGTTAAGCAAGTGGCCCAAGATCACACACTGCGTGGGTGGCAGAGCCCTTCCCCATGAGAAGCCTGGCCTTGCAGGCTGAGCTGTCCCAGTCCCCAGGCAAGATCCCCGCCCCCACCCTTGGCCCTGCTATTCTCAGTGCTTCTGGAAGGGGTGCCTCCAGTCTGTGTGTTGCCATTCTGAGCACCTACTCGGCACCAAGCATTCTGTTCACGTTCATGATCTCATTTAAAATGATCTCGCAAGGCAGGGCTCTGCTGCCTTTGTTTTTAAGCAGACTGACGCATGGGCAGGTGACTGACAGCCACGGATGCTAAGTTAGGAAGTGCCCGCTGGGCCTTAAATCCTGGCCAGCGCCAGGGCCCAGCCCCCTGCCCTATAGAACCTCTCAGCCACGCAGCTCCCATGAATGGCCTGGCAGAGGGAAGGGCTCTGGGCCCTCCAGGTGTTCTGGATGCATCTCCTGGGACAGGCTGGGCCCAGAGCACTCACCGCAGCCCCGCTCGGCAGCACAGCCACCAAATTCTGCCTCTCTGTCATGTCACACCTTCCACGCGGACCCTGTGGGGACCAGAGTGTGAATTCTGCTTTCGTACCTGCTCTTGCCACTGCCATCCATGAAAGGCCTGAGGACAGGGGTCAGGAGGAGTCTGGGTCTCCAAGCACAGGGCTGATGACCAGGGTGTGGCCCTGGCTCCCGGAAGCTCAGATATGTTTCAGTTTGTCACTTTGGCTCTGCTTGGTGTGCTTCCTTTTCTTTTTTACTTATCCAGATACGACTTACAAACAGCGATGTGCGCGGGTCTTAAGGGTATAGCTGGAGGAACTCCTCCTGCATCCACACCCAGACAATGACCGCTGAGTTCAGGATCCAGAGCACAGGGCGCCAGAGCCTCCTCCCCGCTGTTGTCCCTCCTCCCCGCTGTTGTCCCTCCTCCCCGCTGTTGTCCCTCCTCCCCGCTGTTGTCCCTCCTCCCCGCTGTTGTCCCTCCTCCCCGCTGTTGTCCCTCCTCCCTGCTGCTGTCCCGTTCGGACGTGATGCTGCCTGTTTTGTACCTTACATCAGTGGTCTCCAACCTTTTTGGCACAGAGACCAGCTCCGTGGAAGATGGTTTTTCCACGGACCTGGGAGGGAGATGGTTTTGGGATGATTCAAGCACATTACATTTATTGTGTAGTTTATTTCTGTTATTATTACATTGTAATAGATAATGAAATAATTACACGACTCACCATAACATAGCATAAGTGGGAGATCTGAGCTTGTTTTCCTGCAACTAGACAGTCCCATCTGCGGGTGGGTGATGGGGACAGTGACACCCTAAATGTGTTGCTTATGTCCAGTCTACTCCATCATCTCGTTTTGGTTGCTGTCACTGCAGAAAACTCTGCTTCAGGCTGGGCGCAGTGGCTCATGCCTGTAATCCCGGCACTCTGGGAGGCCGAGGCGGGCAGATCATCTGATGTCGGGAGTTTTGAGACTAGCCTAGCCAACACGGCAAAATCCATCTCTACTAAAAATAAAATAAAATAAAAACATTTAGCTAGGTGTGGTGGTGCAGAACTGTAGTCCCAGATACTTGGGAGGCTGAGGCACAAGAATCGCTCAAACCTGGGAGGCAGAGGTGGCAGTGAGCCGAGACTGTGCCACTGCACTCCAGCATGGGTGACAGAGTGAGACTCTGTCTGGAAAAAAAAAAAAAAGAGAGACAGAGAAAACCCAGCTTCACAAAGACAGGATGCTGGACATGGAAGCAGGCTTTTCAGTGCTCACGTGGCAATCTCAGGATATTCCACCTTGACTTTTATCCAGAACATATGGAGATTTAAAGTTGTCTCAAACACACTTTTAGGGCCACTGTCATTTGCAGTCTCAAGCAGTTGATCCTCTTCTAGCACAGACAAAGGTGATTCGCGTGGCTTATCCACAAATGGGTCACGGATCCATTCCTTCCCAGTTTGGGGTTCTTTGGTGGTTGGGAAGTAACGCTCAAGCTCTTTTGAAAGCTGAGGTAGGGGCCGGGCGCGGTGGCTCACGCCTGTAATCCCAGCACTTTGGGAGGCGGAGGCAGCAGATCACCTGAGGTCAGGAGTTCAGTACCAGCCTGACCAACATGGAGAAACCCCGTCTCTACTAAAAATACAAAATTAGTTGGGTGTAGTGGCGCATGCCTGTAATCCCAGATACTTGGGAGGCTGAGGCAGGAGAACTGCTTGAACCTGGGAGGCGGAGGTTGCGGTGAGCCAAGATCGTGCCATTGCACTTCAGCCTGGGCAACAAGAGCGAAACTCTATCTCAAAAAAAAAAAGAAAGAAAGAAAAAAGAAAGCTGAGGTAGGTGATCATGCACCAGCTGGAAGAGAGAAGGCCTTGGCTCTATCTCTTTCAAAATCTCTGCTAATGTTTGAAACATGTCAAAAATCCCAGTGTTCCCTCGTCACCCCCATAATTCCAATTTGGCTTTGAATGCAGCCACTTTATCTGCCGACTTGAACACAGTTGTCATTCTTCCCTGAAGTGACAGATTGAGTTTGTTGAGCAGGTTGAATACGTCGCACAAGTCAGCAAGTTTTGCGACTCATCCTATGTCACTGAAATATGCTGCCAGTGGGGACTATTTTTCTAAAAGAAATCTCTGGAGCAGCTCTCATAACTCAGAAACTCTGGCCAGTGATCTACCTTTAGAAAGCATCTCACTTCTGTGTATCAGAGAAGACGTGTGTGCACTGCGTCCATCTCCTCACAGAGCCGTGAGAACAGACCTCGTGAGTTAAAGGCATGCACTTTGCTGTGGCTGATCATTTTAATCACATCCTGCAAAACGTTCTTCAGTTCAGGTGATTTTTTCGGCACCGCTGCAAGAACAGATGTGAGTTAAAGCCACGTACTTTAACGTGACTGATCATTTTAATCACAGCTTCCAAAACGCTGTTAAGTTCAGGCGACGTTTTTTGGCTGGCCGGCATTTCTCCATGGATGACACAGCGTGTGGACTCACCTTCAGCAGTGACCTCTTTGACCTGAGTCATGAAACCAGAAAGCCGTCCAGCCATGGCAGTCTCTCCGTCCATGCACAGACCAACATAAAGTGATCAATTCAGCTTTCCTGATATGTAAGCAAAGACGTGAATACCAGCTGTGGTGTGGGTTGGCAACAGAAGCACACATAACACATCCTCATGCACATCCTCCTGAACATATATGCACAAAAACAAGCATTGTTGCCTTGTTTTCAACATCGGTAGACTCGTCAACCCTGGGTTGCGTACTGCAGTGACTCGTTAATCCCCTCTAACAATTGTGCCTCAATACCCTCTGCCGTTTCATCAATTCATCTAGTTATGGTGCTAGCCAAAAGAGGAACACGTGCCACCCTTTCAACTGCAGTCTCTCTCAAAAGTTCACGACAGATGTCCTTAGCAGCAGCAGGCAGGATCAACTCCACCAACAGTAAAGGGATTCCTAGCTTTAGCAATGCGGTTAGACACTAAGAGTGATGCTCTCAGTGCAGACACAGTCAACTAAGTGGTGGCCTTCAATCATTGCTTCTGTTCTTCGTGTTCGTGTTTTTTTTTTTTTTCTTTTGAAAAACTCTAAAGGTTTGTCTTTTAATGCAAGGTGCTTGGTCTCCATGTGGCGAAGCGGTTTTGAAGGTTTTACGGCTTCACTGGATAGCCAGTGGTCACATATCATGCAAAGAGGGCTTGGGGAATGTGAATCACTTGTTGCAATGAATCCGTAATTGAAGCAGGGCTCTTGCTGTTTCCTTTTAAATGCAACTTTCTTTGAGTCTTCTGCTGTTTCACCATTGGGCCTTTCCCCTTTTTCAAAGAAGCTCTCCAGAGACGCTTGATTTTTTTCTTACTCATTTGGGCTAGGGTTAGCCGGTGGACTTACCCAAACTGTGACTGAGACACGTGCTGAGTGTGGGAAAGAGGCATGGACAGAAGTGGTAAGTAACATCACAGGCGGGCCACACGCAGCCTAAAATAAGCATCAGGTTCTGACGTAAAGCCTGCCGCCAGATGCAGCGGTACAACTGAAGTACATCAACTCACTTGCCACTATAAAGCCTGCCACCAGATGCAGCTTAAGCACCCGCCACTCACAGATATGGTTTTGATATGAGTCTGCAAGCAACTGACTTACTATGGTCTCTGTGCAGTCAAACCTCTCTGCTAATGCTTATCTGTATTTGCAGCTGTGCTCCAGTGCCAGCATCACCGCCTCAGCTCCACCGCAGATCATCGGGCATTAGATTCTCATAAGGAGTGCACAGCCTACATCCCTTGCATGCAGAGTTCACAATAGGGTTCGTGTTCCTATGAAAATCGAATGCTGCTGCTAATCTGACAGGAGGCGGAACTCGGGGTAATGCGAGCAATGGGGAGCGGCTGTAAATACAGATGAAGCTTTGCTCACTCACCCACTCCTCACCTCCTGCTGTGAGTCCCAGTTCCTAACAGGCCACAGACCAGTACCAGTCCATGGCCCGGGAGATGGGAATCCCTGCTTTACATAAAAGGGATCACACAGTTTGCACTCTTTGGGTCTTGATGCATTTGCCCAACATTAACACCTGTGAGATGCATGAAAGCTGTTGTATCCAGATGTCCTTTTTCATTGCTGCATAGTATTCCACTCTGTGAATGGACCACAATCTACATCTCCAGTGTACTGCTGACTGGCATTTGGGTTGTTTCCAGTTTGGATTATCATAAAGAATGGCTAATGCTGAACATCTTTTTTTTGGTGAGTCAGGCACTCATTTTTTTGGGTCTGCACCCAGGAGTGGAACTCCTAGATCATGGGATAGGTGCAGGTTTAGCTTTAGTGGACTGTTAGCTTTGTGCATTTCCCATCTCACTTTTCCTTGCCTTTTGTCCTTTATTACCTCAAATTTCTTTTGGAAAGAGGTGGTGAACAAGAGTGAAATAAAGATTCCGAGTAACAGTGGTTATGATGAAATGATTCCATGATTCTCAGATCTGTGGTTAAACTTCTCTGTGATGGTGCTCACTGCGTGTTATGTATACAATTAAGAAAACAGAACTGGCTGGGTGCGGTGGCTCACACCTGTAATCCCAGCACCTATGGAGGCCAAGGCAGGTGTATCACCTGAGGTCAGGAGTTCCAGACTAGCCTGGCCAACACGGTGAAACCTCGTCTCTATTAAAAAAACAAAAACTAGCCAGGCGTGGTGGCAGACGCCTATAATCCCAGCTACTTTGGAGGCTGAGGCAGGAGAATCGCTTGAACTCGAGAGTCGGAGGTTGCAGTGAGCCGAGATCGCACCAGTGTACTCTGGCCTGGGCAACAAGAGCGAAACTTTGTCTCAAAAAAGAAAATAAAATAGAACCAACATGCATGCAACGTGAGAGAAACTGTTCAGTTCACTGTGGCATGTTTCCACAACAAAATGGCATATGGTCATTGAAAACAGTTTTGACATGGGAAAAGGTTCCTGTCTATCCTGGGGGTGGAGGGAGCACAGGGAGGCAGAACCGAAGAAAAAGTCAAGTTCCAAGTGGACTGAACGATGCCCAGCGTTTTTGGGCTTTCAACTGATGGGAATTACATCTAATCACTAACGGTGACTGCCTCTCATGGAGAATATGATAAATTTCTGTTTTTCTATTTCTTTATCCTTTATGATACTTTCCACATCTCCTATGATGAATATGTTTACAGTTGAAAAAGAGAAGAGTATAAGAGTCTGATTCCAAGATTCTATGATTTTTGAAGAGCTATAATTATGAGCCTCCTCTAAATAACCCCAGAGGTTCAGAGACCCTGGCAGCCCTCAGTGACGTGAATGGGGTGCTAGGCGCAGATTCTCAGTGACAGAGAGCTCTCAGGACAAAAGGCAGGACTCAGCCCCTGCGTCGAGCACCCTCCTAGCCCTCGGTTGCCCTCGGGACTGCTGAGCCCTGTGTGCTGGGCTGCCCTGTGCCCTGCTGACCTGGCTCCTCCCCATTCCGCAGACCCCTGGGTCTCTTCTATAGCAGCCAGGGGGACAGAAGTGGGCTGGGGTGGGCCAGGCATCAGGATCCCAACTGCTACGATGGCTTCAGTCCTGAGCAGCCCCTTCCTCTCTCTGAGGCCCAGGGTGCCCATGAACACTGAGCCAGAAGGAGAAGGTCCCCACAGGACTCTTCTCTCGGACACTGAGGCCCGAAGCTGGGGCAGAAATGGCTCTCACAGGTCTGACTCCCAAGCCCTGGGCAGGATGCACTAGCTAGTTGGGGTACAATTTCCCAGTTTGTTTTAAGCAGAAACTCAACCCATTTGATGCATCACACTGGAAATTAGAACTCACAGCAATTCTGTCTTTGAAGCTCCCGTGAGTGCCCCTCCCTACCCCTCCCTGCAAGTCTTATGCAAACCAACCAGCCACCGGTTCCACCGGGCTTTTGTGGTGTGATCACCGCTAATTTTCCACGTTCCCTTTCGTTTTATTTTTCCTGCTCTAATTTATTAATTAGCCTCTCTGCTTGCAACACCATCCCAGCCCCAGAGTGGATCTTTCAACACTGTGAACTCCTCTAAATGTTTTCTCTGCTAATGTGTCTCAGTGGGGGAGTGGAGAGGGAGCTTCCTGCTAAAATGGAGATTCCCCAGGGGAGGCCCCAGCCCTCCTTCCTGAGACCTGCAGCTTCCAGGTGTGTGGGTGAGCAGAATTTTGAAGAACGCATTGGACTTTGTCAGACCCAAATGCACCCATTAGTATCACAAGCAAGCATGGCTTATAGAATAATACCTAACATCTTATGGATTTTTAGGCACTAAATACTATTTTAAGCATTAATTAATCCTCAAAACAACTCTATGGAAAGGCATGATCATGCCCATCCAACAGCTGTGCCAACTGAGGCACACAACAGTGAAGCAACTTGCCCAAGCCCACCCCGCCAGGAGAGGTGAAGCCAGGCTCGGCCCTGAAAGGCAGCTCAGCGTGCCCTTGGCCTGAACCACCACCCCACCGGGCTCTTCCTAAGGAGCCTCTCCCGGCTCAGAGCAGACCCCCAGTGGGGTGTGGCCCACCGTGATTCCTCTGGCCCTGAGAGGATCCAGGTTTACGGGGAAGGAAAGCTACCAGCTGATGCAGCTACAGGAAATAGCACTGCTAAGGTCCTTTTCTTATTAATGCATTGTACGTTTCGTTTCTTTCTTGTTGTTAAAAAAAAAAATCCCCTTGGAAAATACTTTTGCAAGCACCCAGTGCTTATCTGGTACTTTCCAGCCTTCTGAAAGAATCTGTGGTCACTGGGACACATCACTCCCTCCCTCTTTGGGGACCCAGCGCAGGACACGCAGGCTGCCCTTCCTCCAGGCCCTCTCACGCTCAGGGATCTTGGATCTGGATCTTGCCAGATTCCTCTCTCCCTACCTGGTGCCCAATGCCACATCTGAGGAATTCATTCCATAAACAGCTACAGTGAATGAAGTAACAGCCGGCTCTGATGGTCCAGCTGCTCCACCCTAGCAGCTGGACCCGGAACTAGCCGAGCCAGCGTGTGCAACACACAAAGCGTTTCTGCATGAAGCCCTGTCTGCATTTTACCATCTTCCATCCCATTTTACCTGCTTCTCTAAATAAAACCATCTGGCCTCTCTTGAGCAATTCAGGTCTACAGATTCACCAAGCAGTAATTATTCACATCACAAAACCATCCTTTAACCAAAGGCACCAACATCCATCTCTAGGCACCGAGCGTATTGTGTTTGTAGAGACCGGGCTTGATGCACCTGAGTCCTTCCCACCCCACGCTCCCAGGAATTTAACCGAGGAGTGGTCCGGCCCCGCTGGAAGACAGGCTCTGGGCAGGCCTCCGAAGTCGGGCTTTGAAGGAAGAGGCAAATCTTGCCAGGTGGCACAGAGGACAGTCCTCCAGGGAGAAGGAATGGGACAGAGAAGGCAGGACGGGTGATGTTGGGAGCAGGCGGGGACAACAGGACCTCGGGGTGGCAGGCGGGGTGGAGCTTCCAGTCCAGAAGCCATGATCAAGCAAAGCCCAGAGCAACCACACTAGGGATCACTGTCCAGCGGTGCAGCTGCGTCCAGCCTGAGGGGGCAGAGGGTGGGAATGGCCGGTTAAGAAGAAGTCAGCGGTCATGCTGTGTCTCCCAGAGTCCCGGCCTCGGAGGAGGCTCCACAGCAACACCACCAGCCCCACTTGCAGACAAGAGCCGGCACAGCACCTGGGAGGAGTACACAGCACCACTCCACAGCTGTGTGACCTTGGAAAGCCCCCTGAGCCTCTCTGGGCTTCAGCCTCCTCATCTGGGTAAACACCACCTGTGCTCACAGGGGTGTTGTGACCTCAAAGTGAGAAGATGCACTCACGGTCCTGTGACGGTTAATTTCACACGGCAGCCTGACCTGGCTAAGGGGTGCCACACAGCTGGTAAGTATGCTTTCTGGGTGTGTCTGTGAGGGCGTTTCTGGAAGAGATCAGCATATGGGTAGGTAGACCCAGCAAAGAGAATCCGCGCCACCAATTTGGGTGGGCATCCGCCAATCCACTGAGGGCCCAGATAGAACAAAAAGGCGGGGAAGGGTGGCTTCTCTCTTCCTGAGCGGGGACATCCTCCTTCTCCTGCTCTCAGGCCTCAGAGCTCCTGGTCCCTGGGCCTTCAGACTCTGGGACTTACCCACCAGACCCTCAGGCCTTAGATTTGGACTGAATGACAGCACCGGCGTTCCAGAGTCTCCAGTTTCCAGGTGGTGGATCACGGGACTTCTCAGCCTCCACCATTGCAGGAGCTGGTTCCCCAGATCAATCCCCGTATGCATGCCCATCTGTATCCCATTGGTTCTGCTCTCTGGCGAGCCCTGACTGATGTGGGTGCTTAGAATTGAGTCGGGCCGTGGTCAGCGCTCAAAGACGCTTCCGTCATATTACAGATGAGGAGAGTGGGGAGGCTGAGGGCACGCACTTCCCTGGCAGTTCTATATGAGCCCTGGCCCACGACAGGGAGGCACGGTGCTTTGTCCTGGGCACAGCGATAAACAACACAACTGTCTCCTCCCACCCCACAACGTCCAGCCATCAGCCCGCGAGGAAGGGGACTGAGCCCTCCAGCTTGACGACACAGCGGTGGGAGCACAGGGGAGATGCTCTGTGTGCTCTGCACAAGCAACGTCCCACCAGGCTGGACTCAATGGGTCGGAGATACAGGGGAACCAAGGGAGGAGGCTCCTTGGGGAGGGGGATTTTGCCTGGGGGAGAAGCTGAGCAGGAAGAGGAAGGCTATTTGGAGAGCCGCCCCAATGCTAGGGCACCCAGCCTATGAGGCAGAGGCCCGACCCAGGGGCCCGAGAGTCAGTACTTTCTTACCCTGACGAGTGTATCTTTTCCTCATTACTCAACACTTAACGGGGTGACAGCCGGGATTAAACAGTAAGTCATCTGCAGCCCCATTAGGGCCCCAGCAAGATGGCTCCAAATTAAATCTAACAGTCAATGAAATCGTCAATATTTAATTTACTCATTGCAGGTGGCAATTTAGCCCTTGTGACAATATCGTTGAATGGCAGAAATACTGGGATTTATCACACATTATGGGACTGCAGAGCTGCCGAGCTTCCTTCACGAGGCGGCTGCTGCCCAGGGAGACCTCGAGGGACCCTCCACAAGCGACCCCAGGAGGTCTGAAGCCCAAGGCCAGCGGGACCATGAGGCCTGACCACCGGAAAGGCCCAGGGGACCTCTTGCTGGGCCCACCCAAGGCAGTGCTTTCTGTTTCTGGAATCCACTTTGGAAACAGAAAACTTGGGCTAAGGGACAGAGGCCCCTCCACGCGGTGGGCTCTCCCTCCTCCTCCGACCTCCCTCCCTTCTCATCAAAGCTGTACCCCAGATGCTCAGGGCTGGGCCTGCAGCATTCAGGAGCCAACCGAGTGAAGAGAGACAATGGCCACATCCACTCACCAACCACAGGGAAAGAGGAGGCAGCCGTCACGCCTCAGTCCTGGGCTCCATCCTCGTCCCAGCCCTCCTGCTGGTGGTGGGAGCTGTACCCAGAGGTCACTGCCCACACGGCAGTCCAATGGCCACCTCCACCTCAGCACCACCCCCTCCCTCCTCCCTCTGAGCTCACAGCTGCCTCGTCCTGCGCATTCTTCTGTACCTGTGGCCTCCCTGGCTGTGGACCCACAGCCTCTGCAGGGGACCGCAGTCTCTGAAAGCCAGGCTGAGAACACAGTTGCACGGTGCTCACCCAGCCTCAGAGGGTCAGGCACCGGACGGTGCACTTTACAACAATTAGCTCTTCTGGAAAAAGTTGTTTCGGTTTTTTCCCTGATCCTTTGCATGAAAAACCCTCTGAAGGTACAAAGCAAATTCCTGAACTGACTGTAGAAGGAGTGAGAGAGACCCGGGCTGCCGCACAGGGCTGGCGTGCGGGCCCCTCACAGCCTTCCTCTGGGGCTTGCCACTGCCCATCCTCATGCTGCCTCCAGAGGGAGTTCTCAAATCCATTTTATGCGTATTTAAATAACGTATGCACAGAATCAATAGTCAGCCCTCTCTTTCTTCTACCGCTGATTTTTTTCTCCTGCCTTGAGTTCCCATTTGTTTGGTGTTCTGGGTTCCTCCTGCTAATTTTTCCTAAGTTCCCTGATAGAATTATAAAACCCTTTCCTGTGCAAACACACCAGGCATCAGTTCCCTGTTGCTAACCTAAATAGGTTTCTCTCCAGGCTGCTGGGGCCCCCTCTCCGGAATTTAGATCTGCTGTTTTTCTGGGCTTAATTCCTTTATTTCAGTAGAATGCCTCACCCAGTAGCTTTCTGAGAAAGGCGACGCATGAAATAAGCATTCTAAACCCGTTCAGGCCTTGTGTGTCTAAAAGCAGAACTCTAGCTGGACCTGATCACCACTGGACATTTTTTTTTTTTTTTTTTTTTGAGATGGATTTTCGCTCTTGTTGCCCAGGCTGGAGTGCAATGGCGCGATCTCGGCTCACCACAACCTCCACCTCCCAGGTTCAAGCGATTCTCCTGCCTCTGCCTCCCGAGTAGCTGGGATTACAGGCATGTGCTATCATGCCTGGCTAACTTTTTGTATTTTTAGTAGAGACGGGGTTTCTCCATTTGGTTAGGCTGGTCTCGAACTCCCGACCTCAGGTGATCTGCCCACCTTGGCCTCCCAAAGTGCTGGGATTACAGGCGTGAGCCACTGCGCCAGCCCCCATCCCTGGGCATTTTGAGTGCACGACTCTGCTGGCTTCTGGCATCCGGGCCTGCTGCCTCCCTGACTCTCTCCCTACACAGTGAGGGTCTAGTCGGGGTCTGCTGAAACCCTGTGCTCTGGAATTTCATGGTGTGCACTGCAGTGTGGACCTTTTCCTGTTAGTTGTGCTGAGAACTCCGAGAGCTTTCTCAACCCGGAGGCCTGTGTCCTTCGATTAGGAATGTGCACATTGCATCCATATGGTTCTCTCTGCCAATACCCCTGTTTTATCTGAAACTCCTTAGTTGGAGATTTTCCAATTTTCTCAACTTCTCTCACCTAGTCCCATTTCATTAGCATCCCATTCTACTCTTTGAGAGATCTGCTCAGCTTCAACTTCCAGCCTTCCTTTGATTTTTTTTTTTTTTTTTTTTTGAGATGGAGTCTTACTCTGTCGCCCATGCTGGAGTGCAGTGGCATGATCTTGGCTCACAGCAACCTCCGCCTCCTGGGTTCAAGTGACTCTCCTGCCTCAGCCTCTTGAGTAGCTGGAATTACAGGCGCCCGCCACCACACCTGGCTAATTTTTTATTTTTATTTTTATATTTTGTAGAGACAGGGTTTTTGTATTTTGTAGAGATGGGGTTTCACCATGTTGGCTAGGCTGGTCTTGAACTCCTGACCTCTGGTGATCTGCCCACCTTGGCCTCCCAAAGTGCTGGGGTTACAGGTGTGAGCCACCGCACCCGGCCTCTCCTTTGATCATTCAACTGCGCGATCTACATTTCCAATGTCTCCTGCTGGTTCCATGGCCGGTCCCCGCTGGAGCGCCTGTTCTGATTCAGATGGTCTACTGCCCGATTTCTCAGAGGATGAGACAGTTTTGGAAGCCTTCTGCTTCCTGCATGGCCTCCTCTCCCTCTCAGATCCAGTTTCTGTCTGTTTTGGTCTCTTCCTTGTTGGAAGCTCCCCTGGCATGTCCTGAGACTGCTGATGATCTGCTCCCATTTCAGGACGAGGCTCACATGCCTTCTGGAGGGCCTGGTGTGTTGGTGATGCTGAATAACAAATGTCTTCTAGAGAATGATGACATTTTGCCCTGACCCATCTTCTCATACTCTCCACTTTGTGCTTCACGCCTTAACTGCGGGACTTATCACATTTCTGGGCCTCTTTGTGCCTTGCTCTTGTGTGGGCCTTTGCTCCTGCTGTCTGTCCCTTGCCTGGGTCCTTCCTCCTCCTTTCTAACTGGTCCAAGTGAACAGTAGACACCAGTTCCAGCCAAGTGCTCTCTCAAGGCCCCAAGAAAAGTGTTTGTGCTCAGCAGGTTTCATTCACACCTGGCTGCCCCTGGCTCTGACCTGGAGACCAGTCTGTCTCTGCTCCTACCACGGAGAGGAAGCCAGTGATGGGGAAGACGGGCAGGTCATTCAAGATGCACCCAGGTGGTCCCGGTGCTACAGAGGATGTCTGAGCTGGGCACAGCAGAAGCATCAATGAGAGGGAGCCAGTGCTACCCACAGGAAAAGTCTTCATGGAGGAACTGATCATTGAAAACAGTAAAGAGATGACCAACAGGGGAACAGGAGGGAAGACATCCCAGGACATGAAATGGCTTCAGTTGAGACCAGAGTTATGAAAGAAGCCCAAGAGTTCAGGAGATGCAAGCACAGGGCCCAACCAGAGCAACAGCAAGGGCAGGGGCTGAGCCAAACGTGAGGCAGCAAAAGTAAGCCCGGCCAGCTTGTGAGGAAGTCAGGGCAGCGCCTCCAGGAAGCGCTCTGAGCAGGGCCAGTCTGCACCCCAGAAAGCGGGCCCTCCGCTGTGTGACCTCAGCACCGGACGTGTCTCTAGTCCTGCAACCCTCTCTAATGGCTGAAACCTGAGCATTCCTCACTGCACACCCAGTGCTTCACACCAGGCCTGGCACCCAGTAGATGCTAAGTAAACATCCGCCTGAAAAGACAACCATCCCAGGAAACCCCTGGACGCTGAGGCCTCCACAAGCCACGGGACCCAGTGCTGGATCTATTTTTCCATTTCCTGCTGATCTTCAGTTGTCTTGGCCCTGCAGAGACGCCCCCTTCCCTCCACAGCTACCTGAGTTCAGTGTCAGATGACATCAAGACAACTATATCTTTTTTCCTTCACTGCCTGAAAAATGAGAAAATTCTGCGTCGACACTGCAGTCCGGCAGCACCAGGCAAAGCCCCCCACTCCTGTCCCTCAACGACTACAGTCACCTGCTCCCCAAATCGTCGCCCAACCCTCCACTGGCTGGAAGTCACTGCTGTCTGCACCCGTATGAAGGGGTCATGGGTGACCTGGGCTGCTGGTTCTTCCCATGTCTGTCTTCCCCAAGAGCTGTGTGACAGTGACTGTGTCAACTGGACTGGACCATGGGGTGCACAGACATCTGGGCAAGCATTACTTTGGTGTGTCTGTGAGGATGTTTCTGGATGAGACTCACATCTGAATTAGTGGCCTGAGTAAAGCAGGTGGCCCTCACCAGTGAATGAGGGTCTCATCCAACCAGCCGGAGGCCTGAACAGAGAAAACTGTCTCAGTAAGAGAAGTCCTGCTGTCTGCCTGCACTCAGCCTGGACACCAGGGTTTTCTTGCCTTTGAAGGCAAACTGATGCATCAGCCTTTCTCAGGTCTCCAGCCTCCTTTTGGACTGGAACTTACAGCATCGACTCTTCAGGGTCTCCAGCTTGCCCACTGCAGATCCTGGGACTTGAGGATCTGTCCCTTCAAAATCACGTGAGTTGATTTTTTTTTTTTTTTTTTTTTTGAGAAGGAGTCTCATTCTGTCACCCAGGCTGGAGTACAGTGGCATGATCTCGGCTCACTGCAACTTCTGACTCCCTGGTTCAAGCGATTCTCGTGCCTCAGCCTCCCGAGTAGCTGGGATTACAGGTACACGCCACCACACCCGGCTCATTTTTGTATTTTTAGTAGAGATGGGGTTTCACCAGGTTGGCCAGGATGGTCTCAATCTCTTGACCTCGTGATCCACCTGCCTCAGCCTCCCAAAGTGCTGGGATTACAGGCATGAGCCACCATGCCCAGACTGATTTTTTATACAATTTCAACTTTTATTTTAGATTCAGGGGGTACAGGTGCAGGTTACATAGGTATACTTCGTGACGCTCAGATATGGGGTACAACTGATCCTGTCACCCAGGTAGTGAGCATAGTACCCAACGGTTTTTCAACCCTCGCTCCCCTCCTTCCCTCTCTGCTCTAGGAGTCCCTAGTATCCACTGTTGCCATCTTTATGTCCCTGTGAATCTAATGTTTAGCTCTTACTTCCAAGTGAAAACGTGGTAATTGGTTTTCTGTTCCTGCTCTATTTGCTTAGGATAATGGCCTACAGGCTGGGCGTGGTGGCTCATGCCTATAATACGAGCACTTTGGGAGGCCTAGGCGGGCAGAGCACCTGAGGTCAGGAGTTTAAGACCAGCCTGGCTAACATGGTGAAACCCAGTCTCTACTAAAAATACGAAAATAAGCCAGGCGTGGTGGTGCACCCCTGTAATCCCAGCTATTCGGGAGGCAGAGACAGGAAAATCGCTTGAACCAGCATGGCAGAGGTTGCAGTGAGCCGAGGTTGCATGCACCACTGCAATCCAGCCTGGGTGACAGAGTGAGACTCCGTCTCAAAAAAAAAAAAATAATAAATAAATAAATAAATAAGGATAATGACCTCCAGCTGCATTCATGTTGTTGCAAAGGGCACTATTTTATTTTTTTTATGGCTGTGTAGTATTCCATGGTGTATATGTACCACATTTTCTTTATTCAATCCACTACTGATGGGCAGTTAGGTTGTTTCCATGTTTTTGCTACTGTGAGTAATGCTGAGATGTACACACAAGTGCATGTGTCTTTTGGGTAGAATGATGTATTTTCTTTCCAATATATACCCAGTTAATGGGATTGCTGGGTCAAATGATAGCTCTGTTTCAAGCTCTTTGAGAAATCTCCAAACTGCCTTCCATGGTGGCTGAACTAATTTATAATTTACATTCCCACCAAGAGTGTATAAGCATTCCCTTTTCTCTGCAGCCTCACATAACTTTTTAATGATCTTTAGATGCGCCTCAACTTACGATGAAGTTACATCCCGATAAAGTTACTGTAAGTTGAAAATATCCTAAGTTGAAAATACATTTAACACACCTGGCCCGCTGAACATCATAGCTTAGCCCAGCCTAACTTAGTGTGCTCAGAACACCCAACATTGGCACGGCTGATGGGAGCTGCAGCTCACAGCTGCTGCCCAGCATTGCAAGGGAGGCCCAGCCCAACTTAATGTGCTCAGAACACCTAACATTGGCATGGCTGATGGGAGCTGCAGCTCATAGCCACTGCCCAGCATTGCAAGGGAGGCCCAGCCCAACTTAATGTGCTCAGAACACCTAACATTGGCATGGCTGATGGGAGCTGCAGCTCACAGCCGCTGCCCAGCATTGTAAGGCAGGCCCAGCCCAACTTAATGTGCTCAGAACACCTAACATTGGCATGGCTGATGGGAGCTGCAGCTCACAGCTGCTACCTAGCATTGCAAGGGAGTATCACATGGAATAGTGCTAGCCTGGGAAAAGATCAAAATTCAAAGTATGGCTTCTACTGAACGTGTATTGCTTTTGCACCATGATAGAGTCACAAAAGCGTAGTAAGTGAAACCGTCATCAGTCAGGGACCATCTGTACACCACACATCCTACTGGCTGTGTTTCTCCGGGGAACTCTGACAAATACAAGCTGGGTCCCATGTAACCCAGCGTCTTGCTCAGAGGGAACACCAGGTACTATATGGACACATGCCTGGATGAAAAGCTGCCTGCAGGTGCCTCACGGAACGGTGGGGGATGGAGGCTGGGGCGGGGTGGGGGCGTGCTCTACTTGCGATGTGGCCAGAAGACTCAGCCCCGATGCATTTAGAGGCCCTACAAGAACACCTCATAGCACCAGGAATAGAGCCACGCAGTACAGTTTTCTCTTCCAAGCACCATGATGATAAAACAAATCATGACTCATTCTACCCTTGCATTATTTCATGGTTTGCAAGGTACTGGCTCATCCGGTTCTTTCAACAACCCTGGGCAGACATTGCCATCTGGAAATGAGGAAGCTGAGCTCCCTGGGGGCACAGGGGCTGCCCCCCAGATCCCTCCTCATAACAGAATCAAGATCTCAGCTTCTCCACAAGGACACTCTGCAGCTGTGACATGGACTCCCTGCTCTCCCTTCTGGGAACAGAGGGGAAACCTCATGGTAGGCCTGGCCTGGCAGCCACACTCACATCACTGCAGCAGCCCTGAGGGCAAGACAGCATGCTGGTGACGGAGGGCGTCCCGCCACGCTCACACCACTGCAGCGGCCCCGAGGGCAAGACAGCACGCTGGAGAGGGAGGGCGACCCGCCACGCTCGCACCACTGCAGCAGCCCCGAGGGCAAGACAGCACACTGGTTAGGGAGGATGACCCACCATGCTGAACTGTGTTTCGAGGGTACTGAGGGTGGATCAGCCCCACTGTTAAGGATTTTGTTTTTTTACTAGAAATAAAGTGACTTCTATGAAGCCCTCACTTCTATGAAGCAGGGTCTGAGAGCCCTAAGATGACGTGACCCATGGTTTCTCCAAGCCTTTCTCAGCAACCCTCGTCATGGTCATCATCATTGTCATCATCATCCCCAGCAAGAAGTGGGGCTGAAGGATGAAAGAAGAGAACGGATAAGAAGATGCTTTGTAAACAGCAAGGCAGCATCCAGGCACTCACCGCAGACTTTGTTTTAACTCAGAGAACCCGAGGCCTTCCCTGGCTGTACGCTCCCAGGGGCCATGTGGGGCTGAGTCCCATGCCAGGCCCAGCACCTGAACCCAGCCCACAGCAGAGTCAGGTGACATCTGCAAGGACAAACACCACCAAAGTTCGGAGAAGCAGGCCCACCCCACACCTCTGCTCAAAGCTTCTCTCTCCATGTGGGGGACCCCAAGGGCCAGCCACACAGGACATTTCTTAATTTTGTGGACACACCTGTCACCTGCCTTTGACTCAAATCACTGACTTCCCGGTAATGAATGAAAGCCTGGCACACAGAGGGCACTCGGGGTCATCTTTGGAAGGGCACTGGCTCCAGGGCCAGCCAGCTGTGTTCCAGCCCTGACCTCGGCCCCGTCCAGCTGTGTGTCGGGAGGGTTGCTGGAAGCCTCGGCTTCCTTCTCACTGGAGCGGACCCAGCAAGAGCAAGAGCATGTGTTTCCTGGGGCTGTGGGGAAGATGAAACAGATGAATATCTGTACGTATGTGCTGCCACTAGACAGTGACAAACACAGAGGATTCAATATACTCGTTAATATTAATATTCACCGAGGCCTCAACCCTCTGTCTTCCCTGCATCACTGTTTAACCATTATCTTCCCTAAACACAGACCCACCCAGAGACACATTCAACAGTGAGGCCACTCTTCCCAATGCAGCCTCGGCCCGAGAGAGGATGGGACTTCGCATGGTGCACCCCGGCCCCCCTGCACTGACTCTCGCACCCCTGAACCTGGGGTCTCCCACTGAGCAGCTCAGGCCCGGCCATTTGGCAACCCCGGGGGTGCAGAGGAGGACCACTCCCAAACCTCCGATCTTCAGCAGCGAAACAACAGCCCCTGACTCGGCAGGAGAAGATTTTACTCACTGCGGCTCAGCATTTAAATGACCCGATTATGCTAATTCCAGCTGCAGTGATTAGTAACTACATTTTAAAGGGAGATGCCTCCCAGGGTGAGGTCTTTGGGGAAAAGTTTTTGCCTGCGGCACAAGTTCCCATGTGACTTTAGACAAGCAGTGGGTCTACTCTGTTCATTCATTCATTCACTCATTCATTCACTCATTCATTCACTTACTTTCTAGGAGGGATTTTAAAAGCCTCTTTTTTTCCATCCCCAGTCTCGGGCCCAAGTCTCCTGGCCACCTGGCCTCCCGGAGACTCACAGTAAACTGGGCCTGAAGCCGCCTCTCAGGCCGGTTGTCAGTGCAGCAGGTGTGGACCAAACCTGCTCTTGCTGCCCTCTGCAGTGTGAGGCCGGGCAGCACCTTAACATCTCTGAGCCTCGGCTCCTGTCCGTACACTGGAGATGAGGTGGTTGGGAAAACAATGCACATAGGGTGCCCGGGGCAGCGGCATCTCAGGGGCTCATGTCCTTTCCCTCCCCTGTGGTATGGTGGGGCTCCCAACAGGGTGCCTGCAATGTGGCATGAACACCACAGCCACTCTGAGTCCCAGCCTGGGACTCAACCGGCTTGAACAGCAGCCCGAAGACGGGCTTTGCTGGACGATCCCCCCATGCCACCTGTCCAGGGCAGCTGCCAGGCCAGGCTTCCTGACCTCTGAACACAGCCGCCTCTGGCCAACTCGGCTGCACACCTGCTTGTATGTGGATGGCCACGCTCATCCCCCTCAAGATGCCTCCCAGCCTCTTCCCCTCTGCACAGCCCTCAGATGTGGGTCCTTTGGGTCTGTGCCTATCCACCCCCGACCACTACACTAGCCACCTGCACCCAGCGGAGCTCACCATCTGTCCAGCCAGAACTCAGTCACCCTGCCCCACCCTCCCCACCCCATAGGTTCTGCCACTTCCAACTTTTTCCATCCTGCACGGCCCTGATCCTCCTGTCAGTCCAGGTTCTCACCATTTTCCCAGTTCTTGGCTGAGGGGTTTCCCTCTGTTATCCCAGATGCAGCCTCTCCTCCCTGACTCCTTTCCCAGCGCCCTGAGCTGAGACGATTCCCCCGGCCCCCCAGGTGTTCTGGCTGTCTGGGCCATCTGTCTACCTCGCCCTCCAGACCAGAGCTGAGTGGCTGGTGTCTGACTTGGGAACAGCGGAGCAGGACCACACTGCCCACTGGCTGGGAAGTCAGACTACCACACTGGAGCCACCGCCAGATGCCAGGCAATGGGGTGGACGGGGCCATCCCAGCAGCCTGGGGTGAGTGCCAGCCATGTATCACAAGGACCCTGAGCAGGGACTCCCAGGCACAGGGGGTCAGGACACCCCCTATCCCAAAGCTGCACACCCCCTGCTCCACCACTTCCTCTCTAAAGGAGGTGAGCCCCATCCAGAAATCCCACTTCCAAAGGCCCGGCTCCCACAGGCCTGCTCATCCACTGGGCACCCAAGGGAGGGCTGTGTCTTCCTCTGGAGACAGGTGTTTCTCCAGCCATCCCTCCAGCCTGGAAAGCCCCTTCCACAGCTCAACTCTCCTCCTCCAGAGCCTGCCAGATGCCCTCCCACATCCTGGGCACTCCCTGCATCCCTCCAGTCCCTCGCTCCTACACTGCCTGGGCCTCCTAGACAGGCTCCAGGGCTCCACCCCAGCTTTCCAGCATAAAGGGAGAGGCAGAGCCGGGGACGTCCCCAACCACGCGGCGAGCCCTGCTGCTCACTGAGCTTCAGAAAACCTGGAGTCTCCAACCCCTTTCTGAGAGAAGTCTGAGCCTTGTTGGGTGCAGGCACTTGCCCAAGGTCACACAATCTGGGTGAAGGTCAAAGCAGACAAGCTGGGCCCCCAAGCCCAGCTCTTGCCACACAACCCTTGGGCAGGCCAGCGTCTATTGGGAGCTCTGGGGCCACTGCAGCGTCCCTGTGAAAAGACAGGCCCCAGCACTGGAGATGCAAGAGACCAAGCCCCTGTACCCAGGGAGTCCCTGGGCAGGCAGGGAGACCACAGGTCAAGGCCAGGCAGGTGCGGTGAAGGGAGCCAGAAGTCCCCCCTTCAGAGCCTGGGTCCCTCCATCTGTCTGTCACAGGTGGGGGCCAGGCCAACCCTGCCAGCTGCCACACACATCAAGGCCCCAGCATGAGGTAGCGGTAGCCCCCGCAGTAACCTCCAGCAAAGCCATCAAGACCAAGAAAAATTGTGATGGGCGATGGCTTTGAAATCTGAGGAGTGAGGTCCAGTCCAAGATGGAAAAGGTAGCATCGCCGCAGAGGCTCCCAGAGCAGCGCCCACACTCGAGTTAGTGCATTATATAGATAGATAGACGCTTTCTTGACAGACTTTGCAAGGCTGATCTTTGTCTCCCACCCCCCAGCCTCTCCATCCAACTTGCAATCTCCCCCAGAGCCCATTGGCCAAGTCCCCTTTGTGCAGGTTGAGAAAAAAACACAGGTAAAGATGACCACACCTCAATGCCTCTGCAAGAAAACACGATTCTCTTTCTGCTTATCCATGGAGAGCCACATGGAGCTGAATCAGGAACTTTCTACAACCACTGAGTCCCCTGAGGTGGGGGCTGGATGTCCTCTCGCTCACGGGGGGTGGCCACCAATGCGCCCTGCACAGAGACCAGGGGACAGAGGCTGGGCCACGACAGAAGAGGCCTTTTACTTTTTTTTTTTTTTTTGAGACGGAGTCTTACTCTGTGGCCAAGGCTGGAGTGCAGTGGCGCAATCTCAGTTCACTGCAAGCTCCGCCTCCCGGGTTCATGCCATTCTCCTGCCTCAGCCTCCCGAGTAGCTGGGACTACAGGTGCCCACCACCATACCTGGCTAATTTTTTTGTATTTTTAGTAGAGACGGGGTTTCACCGTGTTAGCCAGGATAGTCTCGATCTCCTGACCTCATGATCCGCCTGCCTCGGCCTCCCAAAGTGCTGGGATTACAGGCGTGAGCCACTGTGCCCAGCCAGTCTTTTACTTTTTAAAAAATAAATTTTATTCCAGAATAGTTTTTGATTACGGAAAAGTTATGAAGATATAGCACAGAGCATTCCCCAGTAGCCCACGCTGTTTCCGCGACTGTTAATGTCTGACACCGGCCTGGTGCATCTGCCTCCACTAGGGAACCAATGTCACGCACATGGTTTGTTAACTGAAGTCCACACTGCGTTCAGGCTTCCTTCGTTTCTCCCAATGTCCTTTTCTGTCTCAGGATCCCAACGAGGATCCCACATGACATTTCATCATCGCTCTCCCCAGGCTGCCCTGGGCTGGGAGAGTTTCTGACTCTCCTTGTTATTGATGACCTGGACAGTCTGAGGACGGGTCAGGAATTTCGCAGAATGTCCTCTTAGTGGGATGTGTCTGTTTCTCTCTTGATGAGGCTGGGGTTATGGGCTTTGGGGAGGAAGACTGTAAAGGTGTGTGGTACTATTTCCATCGCGAATCAAGAGCGCATCTTGTCGACCTGGCTTGTCATTGTTGGTGTTGACCTTGGTGACCTGGCTGAGGTGTGACTGTCAGGCGTCTTCAGAGCAGTTACTCTACTTCCTTCCTTCCACACTGTGATCTTTGGGAGGAAGCCACTGTGCCCAGCCCACTCTTAAGGGGTGGGAGTTACCCCTCCCTCCTTGAGGGCGGAGCAGTTACAAAAATTATTTGAAACTCTTTTGCACGGAAGATTTGTCTCGTCTTTATTCATTTATTGAATCATTTATTTGCATCAGCAGGGACTAAGAAATGTTTACTCTGTACTTGGTCTATGATGCAACACATATTGAGTATCCCTTATCCAAAATGCTTGGGACAAGGCTGGGTACAGCGGCTCACACCTGTAATCTCAGGACTTTAGGAGGCTGAGGTGGGCACATCACTTGAGGTCAGGAGTTCAAGACCAGCCTGGCCAACATGGCAAAACCCCATCTCTACTAAAAATACAAAAAGTAGCCAAGCATGGTGGCACGTGCTTGTAATCCCAGCTACTCAGGAGGCTGAGGCAGAAGAATCGCTTGAACCTGGGAGGCAGAGGTTGCAGTGAACTGAGATGGCACCACTGCACTCCAGCCTAGGCAACAGAGTGAGATTCCATCTCAAAAAAAAAAAAAAAAATACCTGGGACCATACGTGTTTTGGAATTTATATTTTTTGGATTTTGAAGGACTTGCATTATACTTATCCACTGAGCCTCCCTAACCCCAAAATCCAAAATCCAAAATCCAAAATGCTCTAATGAGTGCTTCCTTTGAGTGTCCCATCACTACTCAAAGTATCAGGTTTCAGAGCAAATTTTTTTGGGTTTCAGATTTTTGGAAGAGGAATACTCAACCTGTCCTACTTTATTGACTTTGTAGCTCAAACTGCTCCAGCTGTGGCCACTGGGGGCTCTCTGACTTGGCTCTGTGTTGCTTTGACATAAGAGTCCCATCATTCTGTTTTTTGTTGTTACCTTCAGGCACTACAAGACGCTCAGCTCCTGGGCACCATTCACAGCTGCACCAAAGGATACTGACACTTCCTGTGGCCAGAGTCTCTGCAGGCATCACTGCTTCGTGGAGCTCACTGGCATAGGGTTGGACCCACAAAGCAGGACAAAGGGCCTCCGTGTCCACGTGATCCATGCTTGCCTGGCCCTGCTGGCATCAGTTTGCAGGAGCTCCCTAAAAGAAGGGGTGTTTTCATCACAAAGGACACCCCAAAGCCAGCTGCTGCAAGCTGCCTGGTTCTTCCGCCCTCAAGCTCTTAGTCAGAGGCCTGGAAAGGCGCTGGAGCTGTGGAGTCAGGAGGGCATGGGGTTCAACTCCTAGGCCTCCATTTCCCCAAATGAAAAATGGAGCCGACCGGGCGCGGTGGCTCACACCTATAATTCCAGCACTTTGGGAGGCCGAGGCGGGCGGATCACATGAGGTCAGGAGCCCGAGACCAGCCTGGCCAACATGGTGAAACTCTATCTCTACTAAAAATACAAAAATTAGCCAGGCGTGGTGGTGGGCACCTGTAATCCCAGCTACTCGGGAGGCTAAGGGATAAGAATCACTTGACCCTGGGAGGTGGAGGTTACAGTGAGCTGAGATCACGCCACTGCACTCCAGCCTGGATGATACAGCGAGACTCAATCTCAAAAAAAAAAAAAGAAAGAAAGAAAGAAAGAAAAGAAAAAGAAAAATGGAGCCATTTGAGGATTGCAGATGAGGTGCGTGAAAGCCTGGGGTCCCAGCTGGCTCAGCATACGACATGCATGGCTGAGTGTAGACTTTCCGCTATCTCACCTGATCCTTGCCACTATTCTATAAGGGCCTATAGTGTCCCATTTTACAGATGAGGAAATGGAGGAACAGAGAGGTTAAGTAACTGGCCCAAGGACATCCAGCTACTAAGGGCTGAGATTTGAACACTGTCTCGTTTTTCCATGCACTCTGGACAACCTTCAAGCTCTTGACTCTCATCATCATCACATCCTCCAGCAGCGCAGCCACTTCATGAAACTACAGGTGGTCAACTCTACAGGTGGTCAACCAGGATCACAGCTCCACGCCAGCACTGGCACTCGGGGAAGCCAGAGCCCAGGGAGGCTGTGTGGCCAGCCCAAGGCCACAGAGCTGGCTTATCGGAGATGCATGGCACTCCTGCCTTGATCCTAGGCCAGTATGCTTTCCACTAGGAAGAAAGATTAGAAGCGTCCTGAAGGGAGGCATATTCCCCATCCCTTGAAGCCAGGCTGGCCATGCCACGTGACCTGCTCTGCACAGAAGGGCAGGGGGGATCTTTTCTGCACACTATTTTTATAGGCTCGAGACTCCAGGAATTCCTAGTTCATTCTGCAAAGCCACTGGGCAAATGCTGGTCAAGCACAGCTGCACCACCAAAGGCAGCACCTGTGCCAGGGGAGGGTGGGACCTGGTAGGGCTGGGTGTGCCAGGCGGCAGCCCCATGCCCACCCCTCTAGGTCTGCTGCTACAGAGCCACCAGTGGCTCCCCAAGGTCTCCCCTTAACCATCTCAGCAGTGGTACCAAGGCCAGCATGACCCTCCCCACACCTGCCTACCTTCAACAGCAGCAATACCTAGGCCAATTCTCGGCCCTCCTTAGAAACCTGGGTTCAGGGTCAAGGTGGGTCCGTGTGGTCAAAGCTCGCCGAACTGCTCTAGCACTGCTCATCCAGTCCAGCCACAGAGAACCATGGTCCTGCCCCCTCCAGCCTCACCTCTCAGGGTTCCCTCTTTGCCCCAAATTTAACTCTAAGCTCTTTGGAGACTATACAGCCAGGAAAGATTGGGGGGACAAGTGGCGAGGGACATAGTTTAAGACTTCCTTCAATCTGCATGCTGATTACATTCTGACTAGCAGAAAATGGGGGGTGGCTCTTCGTCTGTTTTGCCTCTATTTCTTCATCTGTAAAATGAAACCACTCACCTCCTAAGGTCTGGCCAGGATGAGAATCAGCTTAGCATTCAGTCAGCACTCCTCCTCCAACCCAGCGGTGCTCAAGGTGTGGTGGCCATTCCAGCAGTACCAGCAGAGCACGGGGACTCGCCTCAAAATGCAAATTCTCAGGCCCACCCAAGAGTGATTAAATCTAAAACCCTGGAAGGAAAGGCTCAATAATCTGTGTTTTGGAAGGAGTTCTAATCCACCCACACCCTGTGTTTTTCAACCACAGGGCTCCTCACTCGCGGCTGGACCCTGTAGATCACCATCATGGGCCCCTGGCGTGGCTATGAAGCCTGTTTGGCGTGAGTGACTCTGAAGCCCTCCTCTCACCTGACAATGTATCTTTGGGTTTTCTCCGTCCTCCCTTGAATTCTTTCTGCCATGTGTTTTTCAGATGATAAAGCATTGGTGCCTGGTAAACAGCCCTCCTCAGGGCCATTCGGGGTAGGCAGCAGAAGGAGTGCATCCGAGACCACCTGTACCGCGCACAGAGTTGGGGAGATACTGAGAAGGGGTCTCCACTTTCCACTCTTGGACTTTGGGTGACTCGGGGCCAATTTACACTGTGTCCACCCTTTGCTCTCCCGGGTACCTGCAGAAGCCTGAATTCCCCAACACCACCATCCACTCCAGGGCTTCCAGTGCCTTGGGGCTGCTGAGACAACAGAGCCTGGCCCTTGGGCGGCTCTGTCCCTCCCTTCCCAGAAAACTTAGCCCTCCCACAAGCCATCAAAACACCCTGTGCCTCCACCCCCAGGGAGCCCTCGTGGGTGTGCCCGGTAGAGCCAATCTCTCCTCTGGGTCACTGCATGCCCTGACATGGCTTTGCACTGACCCCTCCCACACTTGCTGCGTCTGTCTCCCAAGCTCAGCCTCAAGCTCCTTACGGACATGTCTGTCTTTCCTTGCACACCACCTGGTCCAGCACAAAGTAAGGCATGAAGCAGGCGCCCCACAGCTGCTAATAAACACATAAGAAAACAGGCTCAGGGAGGTTAAGCAACTCCTATCCCTGGGTTGCAGTTGGGGGGAGAGATGAGGGTTCCAGTGGGCTCAGGGAGATTAAGCAACTCCTATCCCTGGGTTGCAGTTGGGGGGAGAGATGAGGGTTCCAGTGGGCTCAGGACAGGGTCACCCATACCGGCTGCACTGAATGCTTTAGGGTGGGCAACACTGTGTCTGCTCAGACCTGCAGGCCCTCCCCTAATGAATGACAGGGCTGGGTCTTGGGGGAGCCCTCACAGTAGAAAACATGAATGAGAGATAAAGGCTTGGCTTTGAAATTCAAGTTCCTTTGTATTCTTCATCAACTTCTTACCAGAGACATGACTCAGATGGGCTTTCGCAGACCTGATCGCTTTGATGTTGCTAATGAAAATATGAAAGGTGATTAAGGAGGACGTTTCTTTTTTCTTTTGACTTTGGTAAAATGTATCATGAGTGACGGATTTGGGCATTTCGGCCTGTTGTGCATTTTCATCATTTTGTTAAGAGGGGAAAAAACCTGAAAAGCCAAAGAAGCTTGAAACCAAGTGTTGGCGGACGCTGCTGCTCAGTAGAACGAGGAAGCCGGAAACGAGTGTTGGCAGACGCGGCTGCTCAGTGCAATGAGGAAGCCGGAAACCGAGTGTTGGCGGACGCGGCTGCTCAGTGGAACCAGGAAGCCGGTGCTGGCTCTCCAGGCCCACACTGCACGCCCTGACATGGCTCCTCAGTGGAAACTCCTCATGTACGTCGGCTCAGGGTGCTCTGGGCAGAAGCGGACATCGTGTGGGTCCTTGAAAGCCCTCACTCAGTCAGTCAACAAACACTGAGCACCTGCTGCATGTCCCACCCAGGTGGAGCTGAGCTTCTCCTGGGACAAATAGGATTCTGCCCCTCTCCCTGTCCCAAAGCTGTGTGCAAAGGAGCTGTGTGTCCGTCCCCCTACAGACAGGGACTGTGTCTTTGCTGCCAGACAACTTGGGCCCTGGCACAGGCCTGGTGCCAAGGCCCAAGTGGGCCAAGGAAGTAGGGGCGGGGGAGGGAGGTTGGCAGGCAGGGCGCTCAGAGATGAGGAGGCACACCCTCCCCGCCATGCAGGAGGTCCTCAGCTGTGAGAATGACACCAGGTGACTGTCACTTTAACAAACTCCCACTCCGGGCTCTGATGACCCTCAGCTTTGTTGTCAGAATTAAGTGCAAACACTATGACTGACTCCCCACCCCCAGTCATCACAGCCTGGTGGAGTCTGTGTGTCTGTGTTTAATACAGAAGTCCCCGAGGGGCTGCATTCCCTTCAGGTCCTCAGGCCCCAGTCAGAGAAAACGGGGTCTGCTGGTCTCCACCCTGTCCCCTCCCTGTCCCTGGACCCTGGGTCCACCAAAGAGGCAAAGAGAAGATTCAAGTGCACTCAACCTATGCACATCAACTTCCAGATTGGCAGATGTCAGCTCCCACCCCTGAAACCAGAAAAAAGTTAAGCAAACTGAAAATCAGTGACTTTTCTTAGAATCCTCAGAAAATTGAGGTTACAGGACAAACAGCCAACCCTAAAACTAAAGAGACAGGCGGAGACAGAGAACCACAGCTCACGGTGAGGACAGGCTGCTGGAGCCAGGAACTGGGAGGAACAAAAAGGCAACTTCAGCGAACTGCTCAAGCTGAGTGGGGGCAACCTCAAGACTTAAAACCTAGGGGCTCAGCGTGGGGTGGGGGGCACACTTTTATAAGGCTTACCTTCAGACACCCCACCAGGGTCTCAAAGTGAATACTGGAGAAAAATCCCACTGTGCTTGACTGGGGTGAGGGGAAAAGGAACCATTCTGAAACACAACTAACATATACAGAGTACCCACTGTATTCCCAGCTTTCTCAAGACAGTGTAAGGGTGGGGTCGCCATGGGAGAGGAAAGTGTGGCTCTTGTCCCCAGAAGCTATGCAACTAGCTGAACAAGACCTAGCCCAGCACTGGGAAGTCAGGGAAGACTTCTTGGAGGAGGTGGTGCCAAGTCAATTCTTAACAAATTAGCAGGAATAAGCCAGAAGAGGAGGCAGGTAAGGACAATGTAGGCAGAATTAGCAGAAACAACACTAGGGGCGTAGTTTTTGGACACCAGTGAGACACCCTGGCCAGGCTGACACTCCTCCTTGCTCAGAAGTACTAAAAGCTTTGGGCTGAGGCCACAGCAGACAGGCGTGACTATCAGTTCCATTCTCTGCCTGGAGTGTTTGTGTGTGATGCTGTAAACGTGCATATGCGGCCAGGTGCGGTGGCTCACGTCTGTAATCCCAACACTTTGGGAGGCCGAGGCAGGTGGATCACTTGAGGGCCAGGAGTTCGAGACCAGCCTGACCAACATGGCGAAACCCTGTCTCTACTAAAATATAAAAATCAGCTGGGCATGGTGGCGGATGCCTGTAGTCCCAGCTACTCGGGAGGCTGAGGCAGGAGGGTCACTTGAGGCCAGGAGGTTGAGACTGCAGTGAGCCATGATCGCACCACTGCACTCCAGCCTGGGCGACAGAGACCCTGTCTTAAAAAAAAAAAAAAAATGCATATGCTTAAGGACACAGAGGTCTGCACAAACACACCCTGACATGATACATGCTTACATTTTCACCCAAACAGCCGACATACCCACATGTGTTGGTACCACGCTGCACAAAGTCCTACATCCGTGCAGCTTACATTGAGTTTTAACACTAGGCAAATCCACTGTGACCACAGCGGGTCACTTCCGGGCCCTCGTCACCACCTGACCTGCTCATAGATGCAGCCTGGTGCTATACAGTGTGTGTCCAATCAGACCAGAAATTGGAGGAGAGAGAGAGAAAGCTCTTCAAACAGCAGGTATCCCGCCTCCCATGCTGGGTTTACAGTTCAAATCAGAGCGCTGAGCGTGGATATGATTTAGATCTAATAAGACCAGGGTGGTATATAGAGATATAGATGCCAAGCAATTTGTTTCAATGAATAGTGTAATGTTCTCTGTTATTGAAAATTCTGATCATATTAATACCACTCAGTACCCAATCACTGAACAAGCAGATCAAAATGAAATGTGAATTAACACATGGGTGTTGTGATGAGAAACAAACATCCTAGAATTCAAAGCTGAAAGAATCCTCAGACATCCTCCTGTCGGTCTGTCTCTCCTCCAGCATGAAGCCACAGCCTGTCCTGGACGCTGACCCCACCTTCTCCTCTCTCTCCACCTGCTCCCCAATCTGCACCCTTGGCTGAGGGAAGAGAGCAGAGAATCTTCCTGAAGCCCCATCACCATCCTCCTCTCACCCCTTCTGCATCAAACCCACCTTTTCTCCAGGGAAGCAGAATCAAGGGTCCAAGCTCCTGGCTGAGACACTTCAGCTCCCTCTGCCAGCCCCACGCCTGGGATGAGCCCAAGGAGTGACCAGCACCTGCCTGGCCTTGGACTCCCCCTCTGGCCACCGTGACACTGTTCCTTCCAGAGCAGGAAGTGCCTTTGGGTGGGTGTCTCACAGAGCCATAAGAGGCCCCTGTCCCTCCCCTCCCTCCAGCCAGCCTAGGAAGTGTATGGAGAGCAGGCGTCCCTCTACGCCTGGTGACATCGGTACTGCACATGGAGTCCCCTCATGAGTCGCAAGCAGGTCTCATCACTGGGCGCCCTCCTGCCCTGACAGCAGAGAGGGTTTTCTAAGCATTTACACAACACCGAGCTATGTTGTGCACTGTGGCATGAGCTTCTTCCAGCTCATCTCAGCCTACGAGGAAGGCAGGAGGGAACCCAGGCTCCTGCCACCTTCTTCCCCAAAGCTGCGGCCAAATCAGCGAGGGAAGCCCACGGCCACGCCCAGTAAAGAGGCTGCTCTGAGTGCTGTCCGTGGTGCTGAACCAGCAGGGCTCTTGGGGCCAGCGGGTCCTCCCACCCAGGGCGCCACTTCCAACTCGCCCAGGAGAGGGCGCTGGTCAGTTTTGCTTCATTTCCAGAATTTACCTTGGTTAAAAAGAAAATCTATTTTAAAAATTTTGGGTTGGGCACAGTGGATCACGCCTGTGATCCCAGCATTTTGGGAGGCCAAGGCAGACGGATTGCTTGAGTTCAAGAGTTCGAGACCAGCCTGGGCAACATGGCGAAACCTCATCTCTACAAAAAAATTCAAAAAATTTGGCCGGGCATGGTGGTGCACACCTGTAGTCCCAGCTACTCAGGAGGCTGAGGTGGGAGGATCACCCGAGCCCAGGAGGCTGAGGCTGCAGTGGGTCATGATTGCACCACTGCACTCTAGCCTGGGCGACAGAGCAAGACCCTGTCTCAAGAAAACATTTTGTTTTTAATTGACACATAACTACATATTCATGGGGTACAGTAGGATATTTTGCTGCATGTACATATTGTGTAATCATCAAATCAAGGTATTTAGCATATCCATCGCCTCATACATTTATTATTTCTTTGTGGTGAGAACACTCAAAATCCTCTCTTTACACTGTCTTAAGATACATAATACCATATTGTTAGCACCGCAGTCACCCTGCTGTGCAATGGAACACCAGAACTATTCCTCCCACCTAACTGTAACTTTGTACCCATTGACCAATCTCTCCCTATCCAAACTTTTAAAATGTGGACTTCATGCCATTTTAGAAGGAAAAAAGCAAAATTACAATTCACATTTCACAATTTACACAGTTGGTTTCATGCACTTTTGACTGTTCCGTCTTGTTTCTGCAAGTTATACAAGTTGCAGCCTCGGGGGAGCTGGAAGTGTCCTGTCCCTGGAGGTCCTTGTATGTCCAAGGACAGCCCAGACCCATCTGCCTGTACTAAAGCACAGAATCTCACATTTGAGGCAGGAAGCCCCACACCTACAAGCCCATTTAAAAACATACAGATGTTTTATTAAGTACTGAAGAGAGATTAAAGGTTCTAAAACGTGTAACATTTGAAGAATAATACCAGAAGCATCTATGTACACAGCACTCAGGTTAAGAAAGTGGCCAGGGCCGGGCGGGAGCTCACGATGCAGTCCCAGCACTTTAGGAGGCCCAGGTGTGAGGACCGCTTGAGCCCAGCAGTTCAAGACCAGCCTGGGCAACATGGCAAAACCCTGTGTCTACAAAAAATGCAAAACGGTGGCACACTCCTGTAGTCCCAGCTATTAATACTAGGGAGGCTGACCTGGGCCCGAGAGGGTGAGGCTGCAGTGAGCTGTGATCATGTCACTGCACTCCAGCCTGGATGACAGAATGACACCCTGTCTCGAAAAAAGAAAGAAAAAAACGAAGGAAGGAAAAAATAAAATAAATATTCACTTTGAAATCCTCCACTCGCTACGGGTAACTACTACTATTTTGTATTTTTCATTCCCAGACTTTTTTTTTTAATAGTTTACCACATATGTATATCAAAAAGTGTATCAGGCCAGGCATGGTGGTGGCTCACACCTGTAATCCCAGCACTTTGGGAGGCCGAGGTGGGCAGATCACCTGAGGTCAGGAGTTTGAGACCAGCCTGGCCAACATGGTGAAACCCCATCTTTACTAAAAATACAAAAATTAGCCAGGTGTGGTTGTGTGCGCCTGTAAGCCCAGCTACTTGGGAGGCTGAGGCAGGAGAATCACTTGAACCTGAGAGGCGGAGGTTGCAGTGAGATGCTATCATACCTCTACACTCCAACCTGGGTGACAGAGCGAGACTCTGTCTCAAAAAAAAAAAAGGATATCGTTTGTTTTTTGGGTTGGTTTGTTTTTTTGTTTTTTGGGATGGGGTCTTGCTCTGTCACCCAATCATGGCTCACTGCAGTCTCAACCTCCTGGGCTCAGGCGATCTTCTCACCTCAGCCTCTAGAGTAGCTGGGGCTACAAGTGCATGCCACCACACCCAGCTCATTTTTCATTTTTTTTTTTTTTTTTTTTTGTAGACATGGAGTTTTACCATGTTGCCCAGGCTGATCTCGAACTCCTGGCCTCAAGTAATCCTCCCACCATGGCCTCCCAAAGTGCGTGATTACAGGTGTGAGCCACTGCACCTGGCCTGCATGTTTTGAACTTTAATTAAATGAAATCATATGAAGTTTTCTTCTGCAACTTTTTGAAGAAAACTTCAACTCCAAGCTCCCAAGAGTCAAGGCTGTTGCACGTGGCCTCGCTCATTCCTTTTCCTTGCTGTAGACACAGTGCATACATGTGCATATTTATCCATTATCCATCAGTGGTGGCCACATTCTGTTGTATTTCATTTTGGCTGCTAGGATTTTCAGGCCTCCCAGTACACGTGTGTAATAATTTCTCTATGGGAAATACCTGCAAGTGGGATCTCCGGTTTGCAGGAGATGTGCATCTCCCCTCATCTTTACTAGATGATTCCGAATTGTTTTCCAAATTCTCCCACTTCCCACCCAGCAGCACTCCTCACACCCAGGAGCCCCCAACACCGTCATCATTCTCCTTCAGTGTTGGTATTCGTCTAGAAGAAACAAAAAGGACTCTCCCTGTGATTTTGTTTTTGTTTGTTTTGTTTTTTGAGATGGAGACTCCCTGCGATGCCCAGGCTGGAGTGCAGTGGCGCGATCTAGGCTCACTGCCACCTCCGCTTCCCAGGTTCAAGCGATTCTCCTGCTTCAACCTCTTAAGTAGCTGGGACTATAAGCATGCGCCACCACACCTGGCTAATTTTTGTATTTTCATAGCGACAGGGTTTCTCCATGTTGGTCAGGCTGATCTCAAACTCCTGACCTCAAGTGATCCACCCGCCTCGGTCTCCAAAAGTGCTGGGATTACAGGCGTGAGCCACCACGCCCAGCCTCCCTGTGGTTTTCATCAGCATTTCTCTGATTCGGGTAAGGCATCCTCCCAATTGTAGAATGACCGCCCTTTTTTCCTCTTCTACAACACCTGCCCAATCTCCTGGCTCCCGTAGGAGCTAACCAATCTCCTGGCTCCCGTAGGAGAAGGCTGTTGACAAGACGGTTTCATTCTGAGGAACAAAGGATGTGTCCACGGGGGAACCAGGTGGCCACTGCTGTGTAGACTCTGCGTGCAGCTGCTGCATCTGGAGATCCCAGGTGAGGCAGGCCCACTGGCCCGGGGGAGAAAACGCAGGACAGGGCATCTTCCCAGTTCACAGCCTCACCCCCAGTAACAACCACCCCCTGCAATGAAACTGCACTTTGGGCTCAGAAAACATTTCTTCCAGCTTTGTCCCTTTCCAGCACCCCTAGACCTCGCTGCCACGTGGCTCAGGCAGCTCCAGCTGCAGCCCCCTAAGGGTAGACCACATCTGGTTCATTCTCTCCTGCACCCACAGTGCTTGGCAGAGATCTAGAGTGTGGAGGATCCTCCTGCTGGCTTGGGGGCAGTGGGGTACAGGGAGGAGCTGCCATCTGGGGGCTGCCTCTCTGAGCAGCCCTGGTCCTTTGGTGTTGGCGGCCTGATGAACACAGTGGCCAAGGCCAAGTTGACCTGTGACACCAGGGAAAGAGCAGCCAACACTCCAGAGGCTGTCGTGGTCTCTGACAGGCACCCGAGGTCGTGCAAGGGCACTCAGGAGGCAGTCTTAAGGACAGGCGGGGCTGCAGGACTGCCAGCCCCCTCCCAGCCATAGGAAGGCAGACCCTGACCCCTTCCTGCAGCCCCTGGAGGGCAGCCAGTGGCAGAAAGGAAAGGTTGTCTCATGTCTGCCCAGTGTCCTCCCCAGCCTTCTCCAACTCTGGCCTGTGACGTGCCCAGTGCCGTGGCAGCTGTGCCTCTCCCCTCTTGGCTCCTCCAGCTCCTTCCCTGCTCAGAGGGAGACTTGGTGTCCGTGACTATCTCCATTTACCGGCTGTGTGTGCTCAGACACTTTAAGCTGTGCCCAGTTTATGGTGTTTGGGCTTTCAAAATGTCTTGTTGTCTTGCTTGTTTTTGTTCATTGAGGTAAAACCATTGACATAATATAAAAGTAACCATTTCACTTCTGTAATCCTAGCACTTTGGGAGGCTGAGGCAGGGGGATCATTTGAGGTCAGGAGTTCAAGACCAGTCTGGCCGACATGGTGAAACCCGGTCTCTACTAAAAATTCAAAATTTAGCCAGGCATCATGGCGGGTGCCTGTAGTCCCAGCTACTCGGGAGGCTGAGGCAGGAGAATCGCTTGAACCCGGGAGACAGAGGCTACAGTGAGCTGAGATCACGCCACTGCACTCCAGCCTGGGCAACAGAGCAAGACTTCGTCTCAAAAAAAAAAAAAAAAAAGGAAAGAAAAAGTAACCATTTCAAAGCCTACGAGGCCACTGCATTTACTCCATTTGCGAAGCTGTGCAACCACCACCCCTGCCAAGTTCCAGGACATTTTCACCACTCCAAAAGGAGCACTGGTTTCTTTCTGCAGGATGTCAGCATGTCCGGCCCCCAGTGGAAGATCTGGACTCCTGGAGGACAGGTTCAGGGTCTCAGGTGTCTCTATCTACACCTCAGACTGGCTTGCAGTCACTGCTCACCCACGCTGAAGTAGGTAACATGTAGCGATGTGGACACACGGTTCCCAGAGTCTCCTGAGTGTATGTCCAGCACCCTGCAGGGTTACCGGGCATCACCACACAGGGCGTCCACACTGCAGACCTGGGAGGCCCAGGGATGCAGCACAGGCCACATCTCAGGGACAGAGCCAGCCCATAAGTAAAACCCAGTGAAGGGGGTCTGGAGGAGCTGTGTGTGATAAAGATTGGAAAAGGGATGAGTGGTACGAAGGAAGCCACTGCCATCAGGGGCAAATTCAGGGCAGCTGCGAAGCTTCCAAATCCGTACAAGTCAAGCCACTGCCTCCCCCAAGACCGCAAAGTCACTTTCCACACAACACAAGTGGGTGCTGACACCTGTGTCTCTTCCAAGGGACAATTAGCTGTCACTCAGCCTTGAAAACAAGGCCAGGGTCCTCTGCCCGCCCCAGGAAGCCGAGCCCCTTCACAAGGGTAACGTGCCCTCTCCGTCTAACCCGGGACCAGCAAGCAGCATCTGTCACCCGGCACTGCCGCCCAGAGTCATCACACAGCTAATTACTGCTAATTGTAATATCGTTTCTGTCTTGCTGCTAATACATTTAGACTTGCTAATCAAATCAAACCATTCCACCTTGCGGTGCTGCTTTCAAATAAACATTTCTGCAAAACGGGAAATAAATAAGTCCCAAGCTTTGTTCTCTTCTCCAGAGCTGCTGTCTGCAGAGACTTAGGGTAGGGCGTGGGGGTTGCCGTGTCTCTGGGACCAAAGGCATAGAAGAAGTCTGATGAGGAAACGGCCTTTATGTCCGAAGCTTCCCATCAGGTTGGAGGAAGAGGGAGACAGAGGGGAGGGGAGAAGAGACCTAGAGACTGGGAGGGAGAGGGAAGAGGAGGCAAGAAACTGCCCTAACTGAGCGGCACGATCTGTTCAACACTTTCCCTGTGTCATCTCTACCCTCCTCGGATACTGTCTCCGGCAGCCCCTGGCTGGGCTGGTAGCTCCTTCTCGTGACCCCCTCAGACCTCTGCACTCCCCACCTCACTCACCAAGTTGGGGTTTACTGATCTGTTTGCAGACCTGGCTATGGTCTTGAAGGTGGGGACCCTGTGCTGTCATGAACCCAGCACCTCACCCAAGGCCTGGCAGGCAGCAGGTGCTCAGGAAGCCCTGGCTCAATGAACAGGCTAATGATCAGGGAAATGTGACTTTCCTGATTCTGCAGATGAGGAAACCAAGATTCAGAGATGCTAAGTGACTGCCTAGCATTTGTGCATCAGTGAAGAGTGGACCTGAGAATTCGTTCCTGGCTGGACAATCCCTTCACCTGTGCTCTCTCAGAAAGGAGGGGAGGGAGGGGATACTGGCTTTTCTGTGCCCCTTAACAATAGCTACACGGGGATCGACAAAGAAATGTGACAAGCTACAGCGGCACGCAGGTGTTCTGCTCAAGGACACGCTGGGATGACTCTCAGAGTTCTGGAATGGAAACTGACAAAAGGTTGACCATGAAAGGAAGGTAACAGAAGTGCATCCAGTTACTATGGCAACCCAGCTGAAGAACTGGCTGGTGCCTGCACACGTACCCCACTGCTGAGAAAAGGGCTCGTGCCACCCTAGGGCCAGGGAGTTGCAGGACTTCCCAGCCCCAGCCCTCGGCTGCCTCCCGTTGCCTTGGCAAATGCGGTTTCCCCATCACCCACCAGCCCCAAGGGAACGGGGGTGTGGCGGTGGAAACAGCGCTGGGCTAGGGGGTCATGGCACACAGGTTCTCTCCTGGTTCTGCCAGGACTGGCCTAGACTAAGTCACTTCTCCATTCTCAGCCTCAGTGTTTTTTTTTTTCAGATGAGGGGAACCCGGTGTCCCTGCCGCCTCTGCTGCTTATCAGCTTCTGTGTATCTCACTGCAGGAGTGAATGAGTGAGTGAATGACCCAGTATGAGTACTTTGCAAAGGCTGGTCTGGAGCAGGGAGAGAGAAGAGGAAAGAGGACAAGATCATGACTGAGCATTCACTTGGGGCAGGCACACCCTTGCCATCACCTACGTGCAACCCTGGGGAGCTGGCACTACCAAACCCTTCCACAGATGAGAAAGTCATCCGATTACCCTAAGAGGGCACAGGCCAGCCATCCAAGTCTGCAGGACTCTAAGCCCGTGTCCTCCCCACTCCTCCACAGGCCCAAGTGCTCGGCGGGTCCTAAGCAAACTCCCCCATGGGCTCACATCTCGCAGCCACTGCTTCTGCCCAAGCAAGAGACGCACATAACCAAGAAACCAGAAGCTCAACTCCCGTCAAATGAGGCTGTCGATTTTAATTAATTTCAGACTTTGTGTGTTTCTGGCAATTATTTGTAACAAGGTTTACAGAGGGCATTTAAAATTAATGGTGATTTTTATCTGGAAATCATTGATTATTTTTAAGTAGCTCATTAGGGGTGAGTGTGTATTACGGGAGCAGCAGGCTCTGTCAGGAAGGAGGCACCTGGGGCTACCAGGAGGAGCCAGAAGAAGGAAGACGTCTGAACTGTGACAAGTTCAAAGCCAGCAGGATTATGAAATGATGCTCCCCAAGACAGAATCTGATTTGGACCAAGATGTATGCCAAGGGCCGGGCGCGGTGGCTCATGCCTGTAATCCCAGCACTTTGGGAGACCGAGGGGGAGAATCACTTGAGGTCAGGAGTTTGAGACCAGCCGGACCAACCCCGTCTCCACTAAAAATTCAAAAATTAGCCGGGCATGGTGGCAGGTGCCTGTAATCCCAGCTACTCAGGAAGCTGAAGCAGGAGAATGGCTTGAACCCAGGAGGCGGAGGTTACAGTGAGCCGAGATCACGCCACTGCACTCCAGCCTGGGCGACAGAGCGAGACTCTGTCTCAAAAAAAAAAAAAAAAAGGCAAAACCGGGGGAAATCTAGTGAATGACCTAAAACAGGAAAGCGAGTTGGGCTCCTCTTGCTTCTCACCCACTGACCTGCAGACGTGTTGGCATGCTTGCTGCCGCTGGTGGCTCTTAGGGAGGTCCAGCTGTCCCTAGCCACTTGGCCCAGGGGAACTCACTACCTCAGGCGGAGGCTTCAGCATGAACCCCCACTAGTGGCAAAGGCCCTGAGGAAACCGGAACAAAGACTGCAGGGAGGGGTCCCTGTGGGCATCAGCAGACAAGCCTGGAAGAGCTGGGCCCTGGGCCGTCGCAAACACCACACCAAAGGGCAGGCAAGGGAGGCTTAGCACATCATCTTCTGTACTTTTTGTATTTTTTAAAAGTATTTTAAAAAACATAAGTTTGAAAATCCACCCTAAGAAAAACCAATGCAGATGAAGAGAAATGTCTAAACACCAATCACATAAAATGTTAAATGGAAACAATCTAACATCACAGACCGTTTACAAACTGCTACAGTTTTTACTTCCTGCTTTTTACTCAGAGGATTAAACTCCAAGGTAGTCCTCTGAACTATAATAAAACCACTAATATTTGCATAGGCCTTTATAGCTGATACAGATATTATTTCCATTTTGCAGGTGGGAAAAGGGAAGTTTGGGGAGATTCCATGCCCAAGTATTCAAGGCATGTACTCTGAGGAACTGGAGCTGGGCCCCTTTCCGACATGCCGATGTCCTCAATCTTTCCCAGAGGTTAGCAAGGCAAGACAGCCACCGCCATCATCATTGGCATCATCACCACCATCATCACTATCATCATCATCTCCATCACCACCATCACCATCATCACCATCATCACCACAACCACCATCACCATCATCACCATCACCATGATCACCATCATCATCACCACCATCACCACCATCATCATCACCATCACCACCACCACCATCATCATCACCATCATCACAACCACCATCACCATGATCACCATCATCATCACCACCATCACCACCATCACCACCATCATCATCACCATCACCACCACCACCACCATCATCATCACCATCATCACAACCACCACCATCATCACCACCATAACCAACACCATCATCACAACCACCACCATCACCATAACCATCACCACCATCACCACCATCACCATCACCACCATCATCACCATCACCACCACCATCACCACCACCACCACCACCACCACCACCACCACCATCACCACCACCACCATCATCACCATCACCACCATCACCATCACCACCACCATCACTACCATAACCACCATCACCATCATCACCATCATTACCACCACCACCATCACCATCGCCACCATCATCATCACCATCACCACCACCACCATCACCATCGCCATCATCACCATTATCATCACCATTGTCACCATTATCACCATCATCACCATCATCACCATTATCATCACCATTATCCTCACCACCACCACCATCACCATCACAACCACCATCATCACCACCACCACCATCATCACCACCACCATCACCATCACCATTATCATCACCATCACCACCCTCATTACCACCACCATCATCACCATCACCACCACCACCATCATCATCATCATCATCATCACAAAAGGGCCAGTAAGAGCTGAAGAAGCATGACCTTCACATCTTTCTCATCATCATCATCACAAAAGGGCCAGTAAGAGCTGAAGAAGCATGACCTTCACATCTTTCCATCTGGTCAGGTGGCCAGGGAAAAGGTTAACCTTACCCAGAGCCTTGGTTCTCAAACTTCAGGGGATCCCGAATCTTTTGGGAAGCATGTTACACACAGACTCCTGGACCCAGTGGTGGATTCCCCAGGTATGGGGAGGCACCAGGCTTCCGCAGGTGAACGGAGCTCGGGGATTCAGGTGCAGTCAAGGGGCTGGCTCTGAGGGCCCCTGTGCAAAGCCTGGCAATGCCGTAGCTGGAGGCACATCTGAGAGTTAAACACCTGCTCAGCATGAGAATAAAAGTGCGTGACATACATGCTTATTTGTATTTCAATCCTGCTCTGTAAGTTATTAATTTAATTTGTAAGGTGATAGGACTGCTTATCCTGTTATTTCATGGAAAGCTTTATTTTTCAAGAAAAGTCACATTAGGACTGTTTTCTATTCCTGTTATTTCCTTCCAGAACCTCGGCATTTCCCGCTGGTGGCCAACACAACTACAAGCCCTGCAGAAGAGGAACGGACGGCACCCTGGGCCTGACCTGAGATTTGTCAGACCTATCAAGTGATGTCACAAAGACTCTGCAAAAGCAACAGGAGGTACTAGCCCCTGGAAAATGCTACCTGAGTGTCAAGGTCTTTAAAAGTGATGTTGGCAACCCTGTGGGTTTTCTGTTATCCTGTTAACTCTGCAGGGGGTTGTCAGCAGGGCATCCTCCAGGAACACAAGGAACTTCACTGCTGGGGTATCGACTTCAGTGACTAGGACTTCGAAAACTTTTTGCTCCTGCTTTAAACACACACAAGCATCTTGTCTTTAAGAACATAATCTAACAGCAATATCATTTACAGTTTGTAAATAAATGTAAATTTATCATTTACAAACTTCCACACCCACTATTTATTCATTAAAATTTTACTGTTGCACACCTGAACCTCTTGTCAGAACAGAGAGGACTTTCACTACCTCCATTTTACTAAAGAGGAAACTGCAACTCACAGGGTCTGATTTGCCACCAAGTAGCAAGGCCAACACTTGCAAGCTCTAGCTCCTGATACATGAAGAAGTCAAGGCCCAGCCTACGCAACAGTGAGACCCTGTCTCTAACAAAAAAATTAACTGGGTGTGGTGGCTCACGCTTGCAGTCCCACTTATGGGAGGCTGAACCAGGAGGATCGCTGGAACCCAGGAGTTGGAAGTTGCATTAGGCCATGATTGCATCACCGAGCTCCACCCTGGGCAAGAAAACAAGACCCATCTCTCAAAAAAAAAAAAAAATGAAGAAAAAAGAAAAACAACTCTAGTCTCTGTTCCCTCCACTGTGGAGATAATTTGGGAGATAATATTTCCTCACAGGGATGTGTTGCGATGGCAAAGCAACATGGAAAACACTTTTACTCACCATAGGAGGTGGTCAGTAAATGACAGCTGCCATGACCACCACTGATGTTATCACCGTAGCTATCAACACCATCACCATCACCATGGGCACCACCGCCACTACCATCACAATGATCACCATCACCACCACCATCATCAGCAGCACCACCACCATCACCATGAGCACCACCATCACCATCAGCACCACCACCACTACCATCACAATGATCACCATTATCACCATCACTATGACAACCATCCTCATCACCACTATCACCATGACAACCATCACCAGCAGCAGCACCACCATCACCATCACCATCACTACCATCACAATGATCACCATTATCACCATCACTATGACAACCATCCTCACCACCATCACCATGACAACCATCACCAGCAGCAGCACCACCATCACCATGAGCACCACCATCACCAGCAGCACCACCGCCACTACCATCACAATGATCACCATTATCACCATCACTATGACAACCATCATCACCACCATCATGAGCACCACCGCCACTACCATCACAATGATCACCATTATCACGACAACCATCATCACCATGACAACATTACCAGCAGCAGCACCACCATCACCATGACACCCATCACCAGGAGCACCACCACCACCATCCTCATTACCACCTGCATCCGCATGATCCAATCCAGATGCATCCAGAGGTCCTTTCTTGAGGGTAAGGAGATGCTCCAGGCCTTGGGTCTTGGTGGATGGGCTGGATCTTATTTCAAAAAAAAAAAAAAAAAGGGCAACCCAAGCAGGATAGCAAAGGCTCAGTGACCCCCACATGTTTAGTATGTCTGGGAAATGGTCTGCAGTTTTGAGTCAGGAGATGAGACTGAAGAAAGGATTTGAGGCCAGATAATAAAAGCCCCCATCTGTCCATTGCAACAAAGTCTTGAATTTTATTCCTCAAGTTACCGGCTTCTACACTGTGCTCGCTGGAGCCCCAGATGCCTCCCACATGCCAGTGTTCCTGGAGCTGGGGAGAGGGCAGGTGAAGGTCCTGGAGTTGGGGGTCCTGGAGCTGGGGAGAGGGCAGGTGCAGGCGGGGTCCTGGAGGTGGGGGGAAAGCAGGTACAGGTGGGGTCCTGGAGATGGGGAGACGGCAGGTGCAGGTGGGGTCCTGGAGCTGGGGAAAGGGCAGATGCAGGTGGGGATCCAGGCCCCTGCCCCAGCTCCAAGCAGAGCAGCTTGTCTATCAGATTCATACCTTGAGAGAGGCTAAGAAGACATTAGAAACTTCTGCCATTGGCCAAGGAGAATGAAAGTTCGTGTTTACGCACAGAAGAGTAACATAAAAGGCTAGCTAAACTTGAGACAAACAACTTTGGTCACGGTGTAGTGGACAGAGGCTGGGAGTAAAGAGACCAGTCAGGGGGCTGCTGTAATATTTCCGGTGAAAGCTGCTGAGGGGTGAACGAATAGTGGCAGAGGTAGGAAAAAATAATGAAAACATTGGCATGGAGGTGACATTGGCAAGATGAGGGTGGGAACTAGCAAAGAGGTGAGAAGGCAGGCCAGTGGGACCCCCGGGGAGACCAATGTTTCTGAAGCCAGCAGCAGAAGGTAACGGCCAGGCTGAGAGGCACCAGGACCTAAGCTAAGCTGTAACAGCCACGGTTCTGCTTCACACTTCCAGGTCTATAAGGCGTGCACTCAGATCACCTCATCTTGCATGTGAGCACACAGCGGTGCAAGGGTGCTTAATAACAGGCTCAAGCTCACGAAACTAACAAGGGTCCAACGTGGGACCTGAGAGGTGAAGTTGGGGAGGCTGTGCACAGGGTTAGAGCTCAGAGGAAGAAATCCCATGGTCCTCTGACCACCCAGAGCACTGGCAGCTACCACCTGTGGTCATTACATCCGGACCCCAGCTGTTCCTCATGGTGACAAGGAACTTCTTGAGGGCAGGCATTGAGGTTTACGGTTCTTAAATCCATGGAGCCCCCAACACTCTCTCGTCTCCTCTCTTTCTCTCTCTCTCTCTCCTCTCCCCCTCCCCCCTCCTTCTCTCTATCTCACCCTTCACCCCTCATTGGCTATCAGGCCATAGATTATAAAGGTCTCCCCCAGCGGGTGGGTAGATGGATGGAAGAACAGGAACTGACGGATCCCAAAATAAGGTGGGCCACCCTGAAGATCCACGTTGTCCAGACCTGGAGTGGACTTGCTTTGGAGATAGTGAGCTCCCCGTCACACAAAGAACTCAACCAGTAAGAATGACTAACAGGGAATCCCTGGAGGATTTGGTCAGCATTTGTCAAACTTACTTAGGAAGCAGAGCCTAGGGATAACATCTTTGTGGAATACCATGAACTAATATTTCATCCCATGATACAATCAAGGAAAAACTTTACTGTAGAAAATATCACTTCAAGGCGAGGCATGGTGGCTCACCCACGCCTGTAATCCCAGCACTTTGGGAGGCTGAGGTAGGAGGATGGCTTGAGCCCAGGAGTTCAAGATCATGACCTGGGCATCCTAGCGAGACCTCGTCTCTGCAAAAAATAATTAGACGAGTGTGGTAGCATGGGCTTGTTGTCCTAGCTACTCAGGAGGCTGAGGTGGGAGGATTGCTTGAGCCCTAGAGGTCAAGGCTGCAGTGAGCTAAGATCATGCTGCTGCACTCCAGCCTGGGTGACACAGCAAGACCCTGTCAAAAGAAAGGAAAGGGAAAGGAAAAAGGGAAATAGAAGGAAGAAAAAAATATAACTTCATTTTAGCTGCATGTGAAAAAAATGACTAGAAGTCCACCAAAGTCTTCAAAATAGTCATAACCAACTGTAAATTTTTGTCTGATGCTTATTATGTCATTTTGTCCTCTGCTAGAACCCAAGAACCAAAGATGTAGGAAATATGAATGCCAGGAAAAAAAATTTTAATTGGGAAAGGTCTGCAGATTTTGTCTTTTTCCCTGCACATCGAGAGAAGAGCATTGTGGAAGTTTAGCAATGGCATATGCTGTGGTCATTTTGGGGCTGCTACACCAAAAGATTAGATTGGGTAATTTACAAACAATAGGAGTCTACTGCTCACAGTTCTGGAGGCTGGGAAGTCCACGTGGAGGGCTCCAGCAGATGCAGTGTCCGGTGAGGGCTGCTCTCTGCTTCAAAGATGGTGCCTGGCTGCTGTGTTCTCACGAAGGCAGACAGACACCGTCAGCCTCTTTTATAAGGGCACTAATCTTATTTATGAGGGTGTAGCCCTGGGGACCTAATCACCTCCCAAGGCCCCACCTCCCTAATACCATCATCTCGGGGTGAGGTTTCAAGGTATGTACTTCAAGAAGGGCACAGCGTTCAGGCCTTGGCTGCCTAACTCTCCGCAGCCCAGGGCAGGCTGGCGGATCACAGGACCGTAGTCTGAAGGGCCACAGATAAAGCAGCCTGGTCAGGAGACCTCAGGGAACTCTTCACATGGATGTTCCTCAAACCCCGGACTCAAGGAACAAGTTGGCGGTGGCGGTGCTGTGTGAGTGATGAGAAGGGCTCTAGGAAGCTGCCTCCAATCTCAGCTTGGCCTCCTCCAAAGAAAACGCTGGATTTTGTGGGTGCCCTGGAAAAGGCCCACCAGCCCCCAAACCTCGCTTTTTAAACCCATGAAACATGAATCCAACAGGTTAATGTAAGTGGCAATGCCCAATACCCCAAGATGCTGCTACACAAATGTTAGTTGTTGTTCACGAATGAGGAACGAGGAAATCAGTCCCCTGCTCACTAATCATCCTGAGAGAGAGAGGAAAAAAGAAAACACATCACTATAGTAATATAACGTCTACACAAGCCACCACGACTCGGCTTTTTTTTTTTTTTTTTTTGAGACGAGTCTCACTCTGTCACCCAGGCTGGAGTGCAGTGGTGTGATCTCAGCTCACGGCAACCTCCGCATCCCAGGTTCAAGCGATTCTCGTGCCTCAGCCTCCTTAGCAGCTGGGATTACAGGCGCACACCACCACATCAGGCTAATTTTTGTATTTTTAGTAGAGACAGGGTTTCGCCATGTTGACTAGGCTGGTCTCAAACTCCCAACCTCAGGTGATCCACCTGCCTTGGCCTCCCAAAGTACTGGGATGACAGGCGTGAGGCCACCATGCCCAGCTGTGAGCTACATTTTTAACGTCCACGTGTTTAACGCCAATGCAAATCTCTAACAGGAGAATTCCTTTTGAGCACAGGCACGCCCTTCATAAAGTGCACGCCGAAGGGGCCAACGGGCTCCGTGAATGCTGCCGCTGCCTCCACTTCCACCCGTGCCCGTGTTCCCTGGGCAGAGGCCTACTAGGGGCTGGGGGAAGCCAGCAGAGAGGCACTCAAATTCCCTGGCAGGATGTGATATCAAAACCATGGCTCCCACAGTCATGGACACAGGTTTGATGGAACACGGTCACCCCTGGACTATGCCCCCAGAGGATGACACAGGCAACCAACCCTTCAGGCTTCTCTCCACTGAGGGTTTGCCCAGGAAGAAAAGCACAAGTCCCATCCATCAATTCCACTTCTGCATAGATACCCAAATGAATGGAAGGCAGGGACTCAAACATATTTGCACACCCATGTTCCTAAGAGCTTTATTCACAACAGCCAAGGGGTGGAAGCAACACAAACGTGCACTGATGGATGAATGGATAAACAGCACGGAGTACATGCAAGCAGTGGAATAACGCACAGCCTGAAAAAGGAAGGAAGTTCTGACGCACGCTACAACATGCGTGAATTACGCTAAGTAAGAGTACATTATGCTAAGTGAAAAAAGCCAGTGGCAAAAAGATAAATTCAGTATATTGCACTCAGTGAAAAAAGCCAGTTGCACAAAGATAAATACTCTGTGATTCTAAGTAAGATGCCGGCTACCAGGACCCTGGGGAGGAAGGAATAGGAGTAATTGTTTCATGGGTACCAAGTTGCAGTTTGGGAAGACGAGGACATCTGGAGATGCATGGTGGTGATGACTACACAGCGTGAATATATCTAATGTTGCTAAACTGGGCACTTAAAAATGGTGAAGACGGTAAGTTTTATGTTATGTCCATTTTGCTGCAATAAAAATTTGGATCAATGTTATTTAATAAAGCCAGGAGTGTGACCGAGGAAAAAAGGCAGGAGTCGCTAACTGCGTGGCCAGGGGGAGCCCTGAACCACCTTGGAAGGTCTAACCACCAACAGCGGGCCCTGCTGCCGCGGCTCCTCCACACCCAGGCCTGCGAGGCGGGAATCAAAGCCCCGCCCTGCCCACCTTCCAGGGCTGTCACGAGGGTGCCGTCCATCAGGCAGGGCAGTCTCCAAAACCGTCCAGAGAAATGCAACCTGGGCTTCAATCCAGGTTAGCGCATCCTTCAGTCATTAACACTAGTAATTTTAGCATTTGTGCACCAAGCGGATTAAGTTCAAATGAGGAAACCCTCCTTGAGAAGGCAAAAAAGCTTGATGTGCACGCTATTAAGAATTCCCTAAAATGGGTAAAAGAAAAGGCAGCCTGGCCACTCCACGGTGCAGTACAGATTCTCCCACCTCACAGGTGCTGGGTCCGTGCAAAGGGGAAGGGATTTCCGGTGCCTGGAAAACCCACTGTGTGTGGTGGTTCCTTCTTCAGTGATGTCAGCCAAACAGAACACAAACAACCAAGACGACAGGCAGACTTGTGACAGATGATCCCACTGAGCGTCCTCCCCCAGGGAAGGAGGCAGAGGATCACACAGCTTCGGCCCAGGAGACCCAAGGAGAGGCTGAGAACAGGGACGGGCCTGGCGTCCCCCTAGATGGTGAGTGATGCTGTGGTCCTCTCTGTGGGGCCAGGACATCCATGGAGGGGCAGTCCCTTACAGAGCTCGGGGGACCCTGGGGTGGTCACCCTGTGCCCAGCTGGGGGGCTCCTGTGGTGGCCACTGTCTCCACCTCTGTTCTGTGTCCAGTTGGCCTCCCTCCACTGGCCTGCTAGCCAGACCTGACTCTCAGCTCCGCTGGTCCATCCAGCTCCATAAGCAGGACTCACCTGGGGACACGGGACAATGGCTGCCCTCGCTGGCTTTACAGGGTGAAGGGGCTGCTGAGAACTCTTGTCTTCAATTTCTTTGGTCTCTTCCAAAAACATATTTAGTAAATGAGTCAATTGTGTAACCTAAGAAACAGCTTTTTTAATGAAGCTGTTGGCTGGGTCACAAGATTTTTGGAGGCATTAAAGAAACCAGACCCGGACGTTGGGGGAGCGCACTTGGTCGGGTCTCACCCCAGATGCAAACGTCCCTTCTCTTGACCAATGTAGGTGACGGGGAGTGCACTGCCTCAAGGACAGACTGTTCTCTCAGTGCATTCTTAGATGTCCTCTAACTTCAGCAGAAATTCAGTTCTGTGTTAATCCCTTCTCTCCATGCCCTCTGAAGTTGCAGAAAGCACCATTCATGCCCCTGCCAGGGGAGGACCCTTGGAGTGTTTGAACAGAAGCCCCTTGAAGCCACTTTGCAGAGGCTGCCGCTGCCCAGGGATGCTGGACGATGAAATGCATGGAGGAACTGACGGGGACGGGGTGCTGTGGCCGCACTGCAGCGTGGATGCACTCAATGCCAGGGCGACCAGAGTGAGCCACTGAGACTGGTGTCAGGGCTACCTGAGCCACCAGCCAGTATCCCAGGCCTGCCTTCCAAGTCCTGCTCCACCGCTGGCTGATGCCAAGCACAGCAGGTGACTGTCAAGCACGTCACCCATATCAAACCTTGGAAAACATCTAACAGGCAGGAGCGGAGGCGAGGTGTGTCTTCCACAGGCTGGACTGAATCTCTGCGCGTGCACGTGTGGGTGGCAGAGTCAGGGTCCCCACCAACTCAGCCTGAGGCCGGCTCTGGCTTTTGGCCGCCATCCTCCACGGAAGAGCTCCAGCCCCACTTTCTGTGGACTGAACAGCGTGTAAAGCACCCAACACATAGTAGGCATAAGAATGAGCGATGTGGCGGGGTGGGGAACAGGAGGACGGGAGTGGCGACCTGACACTGACCCCCCAGACAGGCTCTCGGGACCCTACCCAGCCTGCTCACACGATCCTGTCGGCCTCATCCCAGCTCTCCCTGGTTTTCTTCATTTCAGCCTTGCAACCCCGCTATAAAGCAGGCAGTAGAGCCTCGTCCCCATTTTACAGATGCAGGGACTGATTCAGAAAGAGCTGAGCTTTTACCCAAATCCACCAAGTCCAACAGGGCATGGGACTCTGCATCCTCACACTTGGTCAGAAGGGACACTTCCACTCTGCCACTCCCTGAGATGCCAGGGAACACAAGGCATCAGGTACAGGGAGAAGCCACGTGAACCTGAAATGCCACATCCATGTGCGGCATCTCAGGGTGGGGCCGGCATCTCGCTGGGATTCCTGGCAGGACTCGCTGGCTGGGCGGTCTGGGCTCCATTCTGGCTGGGATACAGTTTAACATACAGACAACACAGAGACACTGAGCCCAGACCAAGCTGGTTCACACTCCAGCTTCAGATATAAGCCCTCAGGTGAGTCATCACACCTCACCCAGCCTCAGTGTCCCCTCCGGTAAAAGGGGTATCGCAGCAGGCCTCTGTGTTGTTGGAAGTAAAGGCAGCAGAGGCCTGTCCACACTCATCCACCACAGCGGCACCGGCTCCATCCTCCCACCCGCCAGGGCTCTCCCACAGCCTAGAGGATGGGGAGGCTGAACCAGACCCCAGCTTCCCGGTCAACCGGAGAACAGGCCACAGCCAAGAACAGCGAGTCCAGAACCGCTCCCACACACGGCAACGTGCAGTTGACACACACGCTTCTCCGCAAGGCAGTCAATCCCCATCACAGGCTTGGAGACAGGGGCCTTCATTTTAGCCACTTCACAGATGAGAAAAATCGAGGCCCGTGGAGATGAGCAACCTGGACTCTTTACTTTCCTGCAGGCCAAACAGCAACAAGGAAGCTGTGTGTGCACCCAGGAGATTGCACATCCCTATTTAGGTCGGCTGTGCTTCTAAAGCAATCTTTCCTCGCCACTGGATGAGAACAAATCAGGGTGAAACTCTCAGCTGGCTGGTTTTCAAAACTACACACACAACCTAATATCAAACCTTCTGCCTGTGAAGAGCCACAAACTAGAGGAAATGATGCACCCCAGCTTTTCTGAGATGGTCCTGATTTCAAATATTCAAACCACCTGCCCAGTCACAGTTTCAGAAGATCCTGCCATCCCACCGCTCAGGATGGAGCACGGGTTCATAGTTTGTCCATCTCAGCTTCCGGCTGTGAGAGAAGGACAGGGAGCAGACCCACGTACTGAGCCAAAGGCACCTGCTGCTGGGTCGGCCCGGGGCATCCCCGCAACGTGAATCCAAGGTAGGCAGGGCTAGCTTCAGCTGGCGGAGGTAATGGGTTGAAGAGTGTCCCCCTAAATTTCAGATCCTTCTAGAACCTTGGAACATGACCTTATTTGGAAATAGGGTCATTACAGATGTAATTAGTTAGCTGAGGTCATTGTGCCTTAGGGTGAACCCTAAATCCCATGACTGGCGAGCTTATAAGACAAGGAGAAAAGAATCCCAGACAGACCCTGAGGTAAGACAGCCAGGTGTAGACAGAGGCAGAGACTGGAGGGCTGTGTCTTCAAGCCAAGGACTTCCAGAAGCCGCCAGGGGCTGGCAGAAGCAAGAGAGGGGCCTCCCCTCGAGCCTCCGGAGGGAGTGCGGCCCTGCTGACACTTTCCTTTCAGACTTCTGGCCTCCAGAACTGTGAGAGAATGAATTCTGCTATTTTACGCTGCCCAGCTCGTGGGGATCAGTTACGGCAGCCACAGGACACTGACACAGCAGAGAAGAAAGCTAAGGCTCAGAGAGAAAAGTAACCAGCCGCAACCCCCGGGCTCACACACAGCTGAGCCCAGCTGGACTGGGCAGCCTGGCCCAGTGCTTCAGACCTACTTTCCTCCCCTGGCACCCACTTCATCTCATCAACACTCCCCCACCCCCACTTACATACAGGCTGCTGATTACGATGAAAGATGTGCCAACGTCCCCACTTCCGCAGTATCCAAATTAGTGTCATTACAGAAAAGAAGTCCAGATAAAAATACCCAAACTTGGGGAGCGCCAGGGCGAGAATCAGCAGACCTGCATGGCAGCCTGCAGCGGCGGCATCTGAACTCACAGCAGCTCAGGCCGAGAGGCCGCCCACTGCCCACCCCTCCAGCTCATACTGGTACTCGCCAGCCAGGTCCCCGGCTCTCAGAGCTGTGTTTGCCTTTTTCATCAACTAAACAAAGCAGCAGAGGTGCAAACACTGCCTTGGGGAAGTGGGTGGGTACATCCCTCCCTCCAGTCACCAAGGTTGTGGGGAGGTATGGGGGGGATGAATTACTGTACAGCAAGTCCAGCTGCACCAGGATGTAATAAAATGTGTTGCTAAGATACAAGTGCCACAGAAGTTCATTAAAGGACACTTTCAACCAAGCTGCCAGACTCTTCTCCCTTCAAAGCCGCTTCTTTGGTACCGTCCCCCGTGCTTATAATTAGATCCACAATATGAGAGGCTGCGTTCCCCATTCAAGTCCACTCAGCAGAACACGTTAATAAAATAACTCCAACGAGGCAGTGGCTGGGGCTGGAGTGTGTGGGGGGCTGGGGGACAAGTCTATTTACAGAAATGCATTTGTGTTCCACTTACTTATCTAAATGAGAGATAAACACCCTTGAAGAGTCCCGAGGCACTCTGGTTGTGTGACCAGCTCCTCCCCTCCCAGGAGTCTGGGGCTCACTCTGGGACCACAGAATCGCTAAACCTTGGGGAGCTTGGACCACTGTAGAACCAAGGTCTTGAATCTCGGGAATCACCAACACAGACTCTTTGCATCTTAGGATGCTAAGGTTCTAGAATCTTCGGCGCGTCGAGTCTGACTCAGTCACTGCATTTAGCACTCAGTATGTCGGCACCTTGCGAGATGGTGAGTGGAGACAGAGATGAGGGAGGGAGGAAATTACTAGATGACCCCCCGCCCCCCACCTCCACCCCCCCATCCCCCCACGTGATGGAGCTATTCGGGGGAAAGACAGACTCTGTCCCTGAGGTCAGGGTGACTGCCCACTTCCGCCGGGCCCCAGACGATGCAGAGGAAGGAGCCAGGTGTTGAGGGCACAGCGGAGGGGACGTGGCAAGGGGCTCAAAGATGGTCGCGGAGGGGACAGTCACCTCGATCTGCAGGGGTGTCCCTTCTGGCCGGGGATATGTGGAAAGGCTGTGTTGCCCATATCCAAACATCACACTTCATTTCTGGCTTCTCTTGAAAAATCCAAGGAGCCAGCAGCACAGGGCCCATGCCACATGACAACAGGGGGGTGCTGGGCCATGCTGCCCCCAGCTGAGGGGCTCGGTCTCTCCAGCGCCCAGCCCTCAGCAGGACCACTCGCCAGCCCACAGCTTCGGTGTCTGCCATCCCTGCCGAGGCTGGGAACCTCAGGTTGTAATTACACAGCCACAGAGTCCCTGATGAGTCTCAAGATTTCTGAATCACAGAATCTCAGTGTCAGGGAGCATCCGCCAGCCTTCCCCGTACAACTGCTGGTTGGTGCCGCTTCTCCTTCACTGACTGAGAGGTGGTTTGGCAGATGCAGGCCTTAAACAACCAGTTCTAGCCCCAGACAGCTCTCATCATCAGGGAATTCCTCCAGACTGGGGGCGGAAATCAGCTTTCACCTAACTTCCAATCTGTGGTCAACATTCTGCCCCATGAAAGGGCTGCTCCCTCTCAAACACTCAGGCCAGGTGGTGATTCAAAGGCTGAGGTCAGTCACACCGAGAGGAAGGGTCCCTACCCCGTTTGACTCTCTGATCCCCTCTAGGTCACTCTAAAGCTGCCACCTGTCCTACGCACACACACACACACACACACATGCATACATGCATATACACATGCACACATATACACATGCATGCAAACACACACAAACACCCACATGCACACACGGATCCACACACCTGCATGCACAAGCACACACACACACATGCATATATGCAGATGCACATAAGCATACACAGAGGTGGGGGCACACGCAAACGAACACATGCACACACACACATGCATATATGCAGACGCACACAAGCATACACAAACGTGTGCACACATGCATACACACACATGCACACACACACGCACATGCACATCGCTTCCCCGTTCTACTTTTCACCAGAGCACCTGCCACCTTCCGACCCACTCCATGTCACGCATTATGTTTCTCATCGATTACCTGTCTCCCCCCCCCGAGTCTCTGAGCACCACAAGGGCCTATTCTGCCCACTGCTCACAAGCCTGTTAACGGGGCCCTCCCTGCTGAACATCCTCATCTGGTCACACCCCAGAGAATACGCAAAAAGGCTTCAGACACAGAGAGCTCCACTACCCTCGTCCCCTCCAGTCCCTTACGCTGAAGGTCCTGGGCCACTGAGTCCCAGCTCCTGCTTGGAGATGGCAGCCACAGGTGGCTCCTGGCAACTTTCCCTTGACGTGCCCACTTCTGCCACTTCCCATGCCTATGGCTGGAATCACCTCGAGGGCTCTGGCCTCAGTCCATGATGGCCCCAGTAACTGTTCTGTCACCTCTCCTTCCAAGCTCTTGGGGGGACCTTCTTGCAATGGCTGCAGGGAGGTGGACAAACAGAGCTTTGCATTCAATGGGGCTGTCAACCCAGAGTTTAACAAATAATTCCGGCATTTATCTGTGGTGCATTTATTACCACTGAGACGCATTAATCACAGACTAGACTCGTATCGCTGATTGTAGGAAATGCTACCTGTCACTTTGCAAGCTGCGTCTCACATTAAATTCTGGATCATAGTCTCTAATATGTATATATTTTTAATTACATTTTCAGGTTCATTTACATGTGCAGATTGGCTTTCCGCCTGAATGACATCAAAGAGAAACACTTCTCCCTCTCTTTCTCTCCCTTCCCCTCCTCTTCTGCCTCATTCCAGCCCTTTTCTTTTGCCTGGGGTAAAAAGCCTCTCCCCAAATTGACTACAGCTTCACCCAGGGGCGGCCTCCTCAGGGAGGTCCCAACAGACCCCTCTGCTGCCGCTTCGCATAATGGAGGCCCGCCCTTCCAAATTGCCATCTCTCAGCTCCTTTCCTATTTTGGGGAATGACTCTTCCCTAACAAGCCCACAGCTGGCCCCTACCCTCAATTGTAGACTCTGAAAACAGAAATGTGCAAACTTGGGCTAGGTGACAGCTGCAGGGACTCCTGATTCTCCAGGAACACAGGTGAAGAAACTTACCCATACCTGGAGATCTGCAGCCAATCTGATTTAGTAAGTCTCATCGTATGGACCATTCTGGAACACACTGTGCCCTGCCAAAGCTGCCTCTTACTTGTGCAATTCAGTAGTCAACTACTTGGAGAGTCTAGCAACCATTCTCAAAACACCCAGGTGTCCCGAGGGTCCTTTCTTGGCAGTCCTGTTGTCCACAAATAAGGTCATCCATGCAGGACGCAGCAACTCTCACACACAGGCTGCCCTCTGGGGCCAGCGGCTTCAGAAAGAAAACTCTGGTGAAGTAAATTTAATTGTAAAAACAAACACAATAGGTTTCTCGCATGGGCCAAGCGCAGTGATCAGAAGACCTGGAGTCACAGGGGCCCGATCTTGTTCCTGGGTGCAATTCCCAACCCCGACCGGGGCCTCAGTTTCCCTCGGGTAAGATGAGGGGCTTGGCCGAGGTGCTCCCCTTGGTTCTCACATCCTATGCTTTTAGCTTCAGCCATAAGCCATCAGGCCAAGGCGGGGGACATGTCCCCTCAATTTCCACAGACTCCCAAGTCAGGGGCTGAATCCCAGCTCTGGGTACACCCGTCCAGAGACCAAAAGCAACTCAGTAGTTTCTGTATCAACAAAAAGCCACAGATGCCTCCCTGCTTTTCTACGGCAATAATGTCTTTGGGGTCCTGCTGGCTTTCTGTTTCTTGTATTATCGTTAATAAAATAGTACTGACAACAGCTCTCTCTACTCAACTCCTGGCTGCACCTCGGGAATCACGCCCGGTGCGTACAAGGCTCGCCCCATTCATCCCCAGGACATCACTGCCAGAGGAGCTGCAACACCCCCACTTTGAGACCAGGACCCAGCCTGGCCTGCCCCTCCCATCCCTCTTCAGGATGAGGGTTTGACTCAATCCTGAGCAAAAAAATAAAAATCCCACATGGATACCCTCCTTTCTGCCATGTTTTAAGAAGACCAGCACAAGTGCCAAGCCAAAGTAAAAAACCGTATAGTACAGCCCAATCGGAGCCGCCAAGGGATGCCCGCTGTTGGCAGTCAGGGACTGTAACCAGAGTGAAGCTGCACCAGCAATTTCTCCCCACACTGGGACTGCTACTACCGAACAGGAAGTCACCACCAAAAACAACACAGAACAATCTTCAGAAAGCATATTCGTTCCTTCAGAGAACAGAGACCATTTCAAAATGAGATGTCTCCACCTTAAACTATAAAATAACAACATCAATAATAATAAAAAGGAGAGCAGAATGCAAGCCAGAGAGAGGGAGGAGGAGGAAACCCCCCAGCTGCGAAGGGCTTGGCTTTTGTGCTGCAGACTCCTCTCCGCAACCCCGCAATCCTCGCCGAGGCCCCGGCCAGCCACACGCTCCCCGGTGCTAAGCCAACAGCCAGGCTCCCGGGAGAGGCAGAGACCCAGACGCCGACCCCAGGAAGCTTCCATGATTTCTATTTCGGAGCGAAAGTACCGCTCGCGGTCACCAGGACGGTTACTAACTTGCTGGGGATTGTCTCCAACATCGTAACTCCACTTATTTTTATCTGACCGTGTGCCCCGGAGTAACAGTCCACACCTCACTTTTCTTATTGGTGCCATTACGCTGTCATTTCTCCCCCTACACGTGCCAGTGTTGGAGTTAAGGTCATGAAGCTGGGCACCCAATGGTCCAGAACCGGACCACGGCTTCTCTACTCACCAGGGGTGTGATCTCAACAAGGCCCTCAACCTCTCTGGGCCGAGCCAGTCCACAGAGAGAACCAGAAGGCACCTGCTCAGAGCCAGTGCCCCACAGGAACACCAGGACGCGTCAGGACACGTCATCAGTCCCACCGGGTGAGAACTTCCTGTGGGCCCAGAGCTTAATGCACCACTCACTAATCCTGCGGCCTCTCGAAGATTGTTTCTTGAGTGCTCACCGAGCGCCAGGCACTCTGCTGCCTGGCTGGCCATGAACTATTATTAATCCCCTTTTATAACTACGGAACCAGAGCCTCCAAGGCGGCAAAGCCTGCCCCAAGCGGAAGAGCCGGCAAAGGATGGAGCCGGGATTGGAACTCCAGTCTGTCCAGTTTTAAAGCCTGCACTGTAAACCGCTTTGTCACATGCCTCTCGGAGACAAAGTTAAAAGCCTTCTAAACAGTACTCGGGAGGGAAATCGGGGGGCAGGGCCTCCAAGGCTGGGCCACCGGACACCCTCAAAGCTCCTTAACCCCCTAGAGGTGACCAGAGCCTCCCCGAGACACTGCCCCATATATATCAAGAGCCTCGGCTGCTGAAGAAGGAGTGTGGCGCCCTCAGGACCAGCAGTGTGTCTGCAGATGGGGCGAGTAGCAGCCTCGTGTGTTCACTGCTCACACAAGTGAAATCAAAGACACAGCCCATGATTCGGTTCCTGAAGAGACAAAGGCGTTGGAGGAAAAACTTGGTAAATCACAAGGCTAATCATCATAGCCAGCAGCTCTAATGAGGCATCATGGGACTACCAAAGTTATTATCAGAGTCATTTCATTGAAAAAATTCAAAGTTAATTGAAATCAATTGTACGGTTCCGACAGCAGGTGTTTTAAGACTCTAAGATATCAAAGCAGACTCTTTGGAGTGGCTGATGCAGGCGGCATAGTCAGCATAGTGGTCGTCAACCTTTACGGGGGCAAAAAGCAACATGACGCTCTCCCACGGAAAGATCGCCTCCCCAACGGGGACAAGCAACAAGACAAAAGTGCCCAGGTCAGAGCCCGGGCAGGGGGGTGGTTCCTGTGGTTCAAGTCAACCCTCATCTCTAGTGACAGACCCACGTTTAACACCTTCACGTTGCAGTCTAAAAGCACTTTCATATCTGCTGATTTCATCGCAATCACCGGGTGAGTGGGTCTTATTCCCACCCCCACTTCACAGCTGGCAAACGGAGCTTGTTCAGAGAGGCAGAATGGCTTGCCCAAGATTGCTCAGCCAAGACACAGGAAGCTGGGCCGTGAACCCCCGTGTGCTGACTATGGGGCCCTTGCTCTTCCGGCTCCATCACCTTTTACCCTACACCATGGGAGACCAGCTGGAGATGAGCAGGGGGCTAACACAGAGGCACTCCGGGCCAGGGGGCAGTGTCAACAATTCCATTCACGGCGGTCCCAGGCGGCTCAACCTTGGAAAGCTGCCCTCCTCCGATGTGTCCTAAAGATTCACCAGCCCAGTCCGACCCAAGTCCCAGGATTATCCTGACAATCAAATAAAAAGACGTCGATCAAGGAGGACAGAGGAGGTGCGTTGAAGAGAGTGCCACAGCCAGCCACAGCAGCGAGTGTGCAATCTGCCACCACCTTCTCTACCAGTGCAAATGTCACCTCCCTGGAGCTGTCCCCACACCCCTCAGCACAGCACATCGTCCCATCTGCCACCTGGGTGAGCCTGGTGGCCAGACACCTCACACAAATACCTCACTGGGCCTCGACAGGTGACTGTGGACACACGTGCCTCCCCAACTGCATGTGAAAACAGCTGTGAGCTGTGGGCTATATCAAGTGAAAGCCCTCTGCAAGTGTAAAGCCTTATAGAGTGAGATGTCACCGTCACTCACAACACACCGCTCCACCGCTACTTCCATATCCCCAATAATTTCTGGTGGAAACTCCTTTCATATTCGTGGAATTAACCTGAGCTGTTCCCAAGAGACCTCCACAATACCACATCAGGTGTGAAAAGCAGGTCTGGGAATAGTGATGCCTGGTGCATGGACTTGTGTGAGAAGGTGTTTACCCAACGTCATAGACGCATCTGCAGACACCTCCGATGAGCACACCTCGAGGCCACCGCCGCTCTCGCCCAAGGATACAGTGGGGCAGGAAGAAGTGAGACCCGCGCTTTACGATATTCAAACTTGTACTGCCATTTTCCCAATGAGCACGTGTTGCTTTTCTAAGAAAAACCTTTAAAAAGTAGAATTCTTCTTTATCTCCTAAATGTCACCAAAATGATAGAATGCTGATCACCACCTTCCTTAGTAAAATTTACTTCAGCAGAATGTTAATTATTTTCCTGACTTCAAAAACAAATCCTTCCTCTCATTTTAGTAACAGACAAAATAATAACTATTTCATACACATTACATAGGCTTTACATGTCTACTGTTGTATTGACATATATCAATATACAAATATTTGTCATTATATTATACGTTACATGTGGCCAAGAAAATTAAATCAATAGGAATAAAAATGTAACTGGTAAACATGTAACTATAAATTGCATTTATGTACATACACACACACCACATGCACACAAACACACACACACACTTTTCTTCTTCAACTTAGAGTTACCCACTCAATTGCCTTCTGGGGCTTCCAGAGGTGTCCCCCACTAATTCTTTGGCTCTAAGAACCTCTGCTGAAGGCTGGGGGAGGGTCACCTGGAACCCCCACCCTCACAGCCTGGTTTATGTACTGGTCACCCAGGGCTCTGGGTCCAGCACCAGCCTCGCGCTCCCCACAACGATGGGGCCTGTCAAGAGGCTCCCCACGCAGGTGACAAACACCTAAGTATCTCATGCACTTGGGGAACCCAGGCATCCTTCACACTCCTCCCTTCTGACCTGCCCTCAGCACCCCTGCACTCCTACACACATCTTCCTGCCTCGTGCCCTAGAAGCCCTTGGGCACAGCAAGAGGCCATGGTATCAACTCGAGGCCCTCCGGCCCTGCATGTGACACCTTCTTACACTGGCCCCAGCTGGCCTTCTCTGCCCTCTCTCTCCTCCTCGTTCATGGTTTTACTGCCAGAAAACTCAGCAGCGCCCTTACCTCCCACTGCGCGTTTCTCTGGGGCCATTTTCCCTTGACAAGCTTGGCCGCCATCCGCGCCCATCCGCTCCCCAGGAGGCCCTATGGACGCATCTCCCAGGCAACCCCCTCCTGGAAGCCGTCCTCAGTTTCCAGGCCAGCAATGATGCAGGTGTTCCCGCAGCATGATTTTCACAGCCCTTTTCCAGAAGTTCCTTGAAACGGTTCTCCACGCCTCACTCTTTTGTTGGGTTTCTAAGGGCAGGAAGCTTGTCTCATTCATCTCTGGGTCCACTCATTTCAACACACACGATTTCAAAATCTTCCCTTTGCTCCAGGCCTACTGCAGGCTAGGGGCTCCCCTAGGACAGTTAACAAATCATTGCCAATCTTCACACCATCACTGCCCTGGGAAAAGGCAGAGGGGAGCTCAGCAGGCACCCCTCAGGGAGCTTACAGTCTAGCACAGTAGCTGATCTAGGAAGATCTACACAAGCAAGGCTAAGAACGCCGCAGAGGCAGAAAAGCACTCCAGGTGTCTGCAGCTGCCCCTCAGGGAGCTTACAGTCTAGCACAGTAGCTGATCTAGGAAGATCTACACAAGCAAGGCTAAGAACACCGCAGAGGCAGAAAAGCACTCCAGGTGTCTGTAGCTGCCCCGCAGGAGCGAGGAGGAGCTTCTGGGGCAGAGGCCGAGCAGGTGGGCAGGGCCATCCCTGTGGCTCTGCAGGCCCCTGGGTTTCATTCCAAGAGCAAGGGGAAGCCACCAGAAGGTTGTGAGCCAGGGAGCACTGTGACCTCATTCACATTCTAAGACACTGACTCTGGGGAAGAATATACTAGAAGGGCCCAGAGTAGACGCAGCATGCCACTCACAACAGGAAAAGGTGGAAACAGGCCAAACGTCCAGTCGTGGATGAAAGGTTGGACAGAATGAGTTCTCTCTACAGGGCGGGAAGTCCTGACATAAAAGCTAGTGAAGTGCTGATACGTGCTACAACTTGCATGGAGCCTGAATCATTAAGTGCAACAGGCCAGTCACAAAAAGATGTAAATATATCTATTTAATATAAGTGGAATCATACTATATACATAGAATAATCATACTATATAGTCATTTTATACACACACACACACACACACACATATATACACACATACATAGTATGATTCCATTCATACGAAAGCCCAGAACAGGCAACTCTAGAGACAGAGTAGATTAGTGGTTGCTTAAAGCTGGGGAAGGGGGAAAGGGGAGAGGGGAAGTGACAGCCAAGGGGTTTCTTTTATAGGCGACAAAAATATTCTAAAATGGATGGTAGTGAAGGCTGTACAGATCTGTGAATATGCTAAAAACCACTGAATGGTACACTTTAAATGGGTGAATAAGTCTATGTAAAGTATATCTCAGTAAAGCTGTTTTGTTGTTGTTTTTAAGTAGACGCAGTGAAGGGGCTATCACAATCTTCCAGGTAAGAGATGGTAGTGGGTGGGCGCAGGGCGATGAAGGGATGGAGGGGTCCAGGAAACTCCAGCTGTGTGGGGGGGGGGTGTGAGAGGTGGGGGATGAAGGCCACACAGGTGGTAGCCAGGCTAACCAGGGGTGAAACCAGGCTAGGCCTTGCTGTCCCATTCCCACGATCTTCCCCTAGCAGTATTAAGTGTGGAGCTTTTGGAGTTGTACTGATTTTTTTCTGCAATGTATAATGATACTGTTTCAACAATGAGAACTGGCACTTTACATCAGAGAGATTAAAATGTAGCTTTCTGGAGGAGAGTAAGCTTGGGAGGAGAGTTCGGAAAACAGAAAGTCCTGGTACCAAAGGACTGCAAACAATGTGGGGTGGGGCTGTGGATAACCCCCCAGCTTCATTCAGTGGCTGCTTCTAAGGTGGAATCCCCCATTGCTGGACACAGCTGGTAAGTCATGGTGAAGACACGTCTCAGCACTGGGCGCGCACACGACACCTTTCAAGACAACGTACTTTTACTGCTGCACTCGGGGACAGCCCCTCAGAACCCAGAGTTCATCAACTCCACGGACTCTTGGGGTAGTGCACAAGGTCCCAAGCTCACCTCCGGGGTCTTTCTCATGAGACCACAGCAGCATGGACTGCGGTTCAAACAGAAGGCTCTTCCCAACCTGACTGTAAAGCTGCACCTGCATGAAGTTCAGGTCTGGAGATGCCAGCTCACACGTGGCATCTAAATGCTGTGCTCGGAACTCCGAAGAGGGGACCCCCACCCACCCAGTATTTACGCTGGGTCTGTAACTTACACAGAAGGGCTTGTTGCTTGACAATTTAGATAAAAATGTTACTGCCTCTGCATGTGCTGCAATCTCACGGTGTAAACCACTGGAGCAGCTAATGGAGTCTTCACACATCATATCTTGTTAAAGAAGAGGGCCCTCCGCTATCGGATTCACAGCCCAGCAGCAAAGTGCAGCCACACCTGGGAAGGCAGCTTAGCTGGCCTGGGCCTGGCCACAACTCATCAGCTCTGACCAACTATCCTATGCCTCATTTTTTTTTTTAGTGGAAAATATGAACTTCATTTTCAAATAGCAAGGTCCCTAGTCCCCCAATGGTAGGACAAAAACTAGACAGTTACACAGAAAACATATCTCTATCTACCCTGACCAATAAGCTATCTACCACTATGAGTCCTTTAAACACCTTTACACACTTGTCCATGTTTCTTAAAGTAACTGAGAAAAACATCGCGCTAAGGGCATTAATGAGAAATTCACGGTTGGGCCCTGAAAGACAGGATTCCGCTGCTGGCGTACTGCTAACAGACCTGGATAACGGGGTCATCTGTTCATTTTACTATCTAGTTCATCATCCACATGTGCACTTTTAATTGAAACTTAACCTTTATATCCGATGTTCCAGCACAGAAAACATCTCTGGAGGTGGAGGTGGTATAAGCGTTTCCCTAAGCGACTCTCTAAAAGAATTCTACCTTCAATTTTCTGTTGAGTTAAATAAACAAACTGTGACACACTTGCCTTTTCACCTCCACTCCCCCATTTCGGCTCCTTCTGGGCAGGTTCTGGGGTGACCAAGCAGAGCCTCTTCAAAACCCTAGTTCAGCCCAGAGTCACCTCCAAAGGCTTGTTCATCGACCTTTCCCCAGCTAAGCTGCCAATCACCACCAAACTCTCCCAAGGAGAGGGAGAGGGGAGTAAATGTTAAGTCTACCTAACTCATTTCATAGGTGACCTCTGAAAGATTTCAACGCAGAGCCTGGGAAAGACAAGGCGGCTTTATTAGCATGCTGAACCACGGCCGCAGCCCCCTCCCCTCCCTCTTTTATGAGCCCTTGTTATATAAAATGCCACAAAGGGAAATGGAAAAACAACACCCTTGCAGTTAAAAACACAAGTTCCAATGGCCAGGCCAAATCCTGGCTGCTTACCCAATGTTGTTTAGTCATTTAAAAGGGAAACATTTCTAAAAGGCCGGAGAAAAAAAGTTTTCCTCGTTTTCTTTCTTTTTAAACACACACTCACACACACAAAAAGATGGAGGTCAGTTCGCAAGCAAGCCTCCTTCCCGGAGTTCAAATTTAAAGGCAAAGGCAGCCCGGAGTCGGAGAGCTCCTTCCCGAAGCTGCTGCAACCTTCAAACAGGATTTTCAAATGTTTCTTTCGGCTTATCTAAATTCCGGCATGACAGATAATAAATAGCGACTCATTTACTATCATCATAAAAATTTAAACAGCCTCGAAATAGTTGCTACAATACAGAAGAAATGATCAAACCCAAGCTCAGAAGAGTCATTCCAAATAGTAAAACTACTGCCAAGCAGAAACATAAAGAGACATTGTTCCAATAAAAGCTCCTAGGTTATTGGATTTTTTTTTCTTCTCTCTCTCTTTTAAATCTTCTAGGAGCGTACGAGTCAACAACTTGCCGTTTTACCCAGTGAAAAAAGGGCTTAGTAACCCTCAGCTATCACACTGGACCAGATCTGGTGGCAGATTTTTTTTTTTTTTTTAAAGAAAGTATCTGATTTGATTCTACGCAGTGATTAAACAGCTTTGTGCTCTGCGGAAAAGGGTCTTCCGACCCCTCCCCCTCCAAAAATGGCATCAAAGCAATCAAAATGGTAATGCAGGGCCTGGGTCCCCTCCCCCCGCCAACTCCCCGACTATGCCGGGGCCGCGCGCCGGGCCCCCCTCCGGCGGGAATGGAAGCTTCCACTCCCGGACGGGGGCGCGCGGCCGGGGGCGGGGGGGCCGCGGCACCGACTGAAAGGGGTTAGTGCATTCGTCCCAAGCCTTCAGTCCAGCCCGGCGGCCCAGACCAGGAGCGGGCCCGCGGCACTGCCATCTTCCTTTCAGCAAGCCCGGGCCCCCCTCAACCCGCCACTCGCGCACGCCCCCTCCCATCACTTTTTAACTTTAAAGACTCGACACGAACGCCCGGCCTCCGAATTCTCTCTCGCCAGGGTCACCGGCAGCCGCCCCAACCTCGTCCACGTCTCTCCCCTACGCCAGAAAATCCCCCGGGGGAGGGGGCGTCCGATCGGGCGGCCCGGGCTGGGGTGGGAGCGCGGGGGCAGGCCCGGGCGGGGGCGCGCGGGGGCGGGCCCGGAGCTGTCCAAGTTTGGCGCTGGCGGCTGCGGCCGGCATTCCGAAGGAAACGCGATCGATGGCCGGGGGCGCGGCGCGGGCGGGGGCGGGGCGCGAGGAGGGAGGGAGGGGGCAGCGGAGGGAGGGAGGGGCGCCGCCGCCCCCGTGCCCGCCGCCGCGGTGCCCCCAGCACGCCATTGGCTGCGCCGCTCAAAGTTCTCGGCTCGGGGCTGCGCGGGGAAGGGGCGGGTGTGCGAGCGCGGGGAAGGGGCGGGTGTGCGAGTGCGGGGAGGGGGCGCGGCGGGGGAGGGGCAGCGGGGGAGGGGCGGGAGCCAGGGGGCGGGGGCGCGCGGCCGGCCGGGCTCTGGCGGCGGCATCTGTTCGTGGTGCTGAAACCCCGAGCGCTGAGCTCAGCGCAACTAAGTCACAATGGACAACTTTTCCTCCCCGGAGGAGGCCCGGAGGGGGGTGGGCGGTCGCGCCTCCGACGCGTGGGAGCTTCTCAGGTGTCCCCAACTACACCTAACGCCCGGAGCCCAAAGTTGGAGCAGAACTGGGGGGTCCCGGGGGCGCGTTTCTTTTGTTCCCCGGGAGCTGGCGTCAGGTTCCAAGAATAAAAAGTGAAGCTAGGGAAGTGGAAGGTGGTGCGGGGGGGGAGGGAGCCTCGAGGAACGATTTCAAAACGAGGTTTGCCACGGAACCCAGAAATCGCTTCCAACGAGTTTGGTGTCCAGGCCCCCACGGCCGCCCCCCTCCGCCCCCATGGCCGCCTCAGCGCAAAGCGGGGGACTCCGAGCCGGGAGAAATCGCCACGTTCCAAAAACATGTCCACCACCTCAAAATGGACGCCGGGCAGCGCGCTGCCTTTTAAGTGAGCTCCTCTCTTCGGCCCCCGCAGGGCCCGGCTCTCCCTGCCGCCTCCGAGAACCCGGCTCTTTCTTTCCAGGAAAGGGGAGGGATGGGGAACTTTGAGAACTGGAGACAGACCCCTCTGGGAGTCTGAGCGTGCGTCGCCCAGGCTGGCACTTTTTAGGGCGCCGCCAAAGTGCCCAGCCACCCTCCCGCCCCATCCCAGGGGGGGCCGCGATCCCATCGCTTACTTGTTTGTCGCTGAGCGCGGCGATCCGCGGCTGCCTTTCGTGGAGCTGCTTCTTGAGGTCGCCGTTCTGCGGAAACACGGAGGAGCGGGCTCAGGCAGGCCACCCGGGGTCAGGTGCACCCCAGCACCGCGGGCCGCGGCACCCCCCGCCCGGAGCCCCACGGGCGGGGCCGGCCGCAGCGCACCCCAAGTTTCCCGGGCCGCGTCCTGCACGCGCGGCGGCCGGGCAGTGCCGCGCGGGGCCGCTTACCTGTGGCTGCCGCCTCATCGGGGCAGCTCGCGGGGCGGGGCGGGGGCCGAGGCCACCCGGCGGCGCGCCCCGAGCCGTGCAAGTTTGCAGGCCGGGGTGCGTGTGCGAGTGAGTGTGAGTGTGTGCCGGGGGAGGGGGGAGGAACAAAGAGCCAAGTAAACACGGCGAGTCCGTGTCGAGCAAAGCTCATAAATATTCAAGTCGCGTCCTAATCTCCCCAACACACACACGCGCACGCCGAGCCCCGCTCAGGCTCCGGCCGCCACGCCGCCGCTCGCCAGCAGCGATCGCCAAAACTACTTCTGCACACCGGGCAGGTTCGCCCGGGGCGCGGGGGCCCGAGGGGAGGCCGGAAGGGGGCCTATTCGCACTCCCCTCCCCGGGGCCGGCTCACGAAGGAGCCCCCTCCAGGCACCCTCCCAGTCATGCAGACCCTACATCGCTTAACAGAAGACTCCAGGCTCGGGTCCCACGCGTCCTCGATCCCGCAAACTGTGCAGGACAGCGCCAGGGGCAGGCGGAGGGGAGCCCAGAAGGGGGTCCGCGCGTGTGCTCACTCCCTCGCCCCTCGCCCCCGGGCAGGCTCCAGCCTGGAAGACCCAGAGACCGGGAAGAGAGGATGCTGGGCTCGGGTCCCCCGACCCCCTCACCCCGCAACACACTCCCCGGCCCCGGGCCCGGCCCCCGGCACCTACCTGGTGGCGCGCGAGTTCCACGGCGAGCGCCTCGGGCCGGCTCTGCAGCTCCATCCCGGCAACTTGGGCAGCACTTTGCGCTCACTTTGGCCCGGGCTCCCGGGAAGTTGCGCGGCTCCGCGGGGGCCAGAGCCGGCGCGGGCGGACGCGGCCTCCGGGCTGGGTTGGGGGGAGACACGAGCCCCCTCCCCCACGGCCGAAAGGGAAGGGGGCTGGCGAAGGGGAAGACAGGCTTCCGGGCGCCGCGGCGCCGAGCCCTCGGCTGCCCCAACTCCTCAGGCTGCCCGGCAAGTTGCGCCGGGTCCCCGGGCTGCCGGCGCGGCCCGGCGCATGGCCCCCCCGGCGCCGGGAGCCCCGCGCAGCCCCGCGCGCGCCCGCCCAGCCGCCGCCGCCGCCTCCCGCGCGAGCCTCCCGCGGGCAGGGACTATATTTCCTCCGGCGCGCGCGCCTGGATCTCGTTGGGCCTCGGCAAAGTTGTGCCTCGGCACGATGCTAATTCGGCAGTGCCCGGATGGAGCGGGCCGGGGCGGCGGGGGGCGGTGCCGGGACCCTCAGCCCGCCGCGCCCCGCCCCCGCCCCGCCCCGCCCCCGCCCCGCCCGCGCCTGCGCACTGCCGCCCCGCCGCGGCCCGGCACCCCGAGCGGAGAACAAAAGTGGCGGTGGACGGGGACGCACGCTCGCCGGCTCCGGGGACTGCTCGGGCCGGGCGCTCGGAGAGGACGACTGCGGAGTCATCCTCTCCGTCCCCAGGCCAGCCCGGGGAACGCGGCGCCCCCACCCCCTGCGCCGTGTAACGCCGGGATCAGGACACTTTCCGCTGGGAGGCTGCGAGTCCATGTTTCCACTTCTCCTCACCCTGGTCCTCCGCCTCCCTCTTCCCCCCTCCTCCGCCTCCCTCTGATATTTTATTTAAATTCTTCCGTCCCCTCCTGTCCATACCAGCGCCGCGACTTGGGGGATTAAATTAGTCGCGTCGCCACATTCCCCCGCCGCCTGATGGCCTCCGTGTTGTTTAAACAGCAAGAAAATTGATCTCTTGGCTCTTCCTTTAATGATTTTTTTTTACACGATTAAACTCTCAACAGATGTCACTGGACTTTTTAAGACTCTTGTTAAGAGTCGTAAACAGGCCCGGTCAATGCGACCTAAAACAATTATAACTACAGCTGCGGAGGTCGCGTTTCAGAACCCCCAGCCGCGCAGCCAGGAGGTTAATGTCCCAGAGTCACTGTCACCACCTCGGGGCTGCCATCTTCATTCAGGTCGGAGTGCCGGGTGCCCTGTTGGCAGCAAACTGGCACATTTGAAACACGCTGGGGAGAAAGGGTGCAATCATACGTCAAAGTAAACGTTTAAGCTGTTAAGTCGTTTTAACTTCAGATTCCTCTCCGGCAGAACAAAAAATACCCAAGCAAGCACCATCAGCAAATGTCCCTTTCAACATATGCCAACAGGTCACACATTTCTTTTGTTGGCAGAAGTTATTGGAATTCCCCCTTTTCTTTCTTTTCTTTTTTTTTTTTTTTTTCAAGTGAGGACCCCAGTGTTGTTCTGCTCTCTGTTAGGGAATTTGTAATAAATTATGTGTTTGGAACCCCCAAACACAGATGGCCCCTCATCCCACAACCCAGCACCTCGCCTTCAGAGCACGACAGAGTGAGACTTAGGATATGAGTAACTATGCAAAAAGCAGAGGGGCATGTAGATGACCCTTACTTTAACCCAAATTAGTTAACAGAAACTTGCAAACAGCGCTTTAAGACTCCATAGGAGGCCGGCCGGGGGCGGTGGCTCACACCTGTAATCCCAGTACTTTGGGAGGCCGAAGTGGGCAGATCACGAGGTCAGGAGATCGAGACCAGCCTGCCCAACATGGTCTCGACTAAAAATACAAAAAATTAGGCATGGTGGCGCAAGCCTGTAATCCCAGCTACTCGGGAGGCTGAGGCAGGAGAGTTGCTTCAACCCAGGAGGCAGAGGTTGCAGTGAGCCGAGATTGCACCACTGCACTCCAGTCTGGGCAACAGAGCAAGACTCTGTCTCAGAAAAAAAAACCAAACAAACAGAAAAGACTCAACAGGAGGAGCCACTACCCTCTGGCCAGCATCTGCCTGAATCTGTGTGGGCCGAAGACGACCTGAATAACCTCTTGTTGATTTAATTACGTAGGTTAATATGTGGGTTACGGTAAGGATCATATACATGTCCTTCTGTTTTTTGCATAGTTACTTCCTGTGTGAGTCTCATTCTGTCGTGCAGGCTAATGTGCAGTGGTGAAATCATAGCTCACCACTGCCTCCACCTCACCTGCTCAAGCAATCCTCCCACCTCAGCCTCCCAAGCAGCTGGGACCACAGTCACACCATAAGCCAACACTGGTTAATGTGGATGCAAAACTAGCCTGTGTTTGAAGTGGTCGTGATTCCTTTGGTTTTGCCCTGAGCAGGGAGAAGCAAGGTTCCTCAAATGCAAAACAAAGAGGCTGGCTCGGGGTGCCCCAATAGGTACCCACTCCTCCCACTTCTGGGTTTAGCCCGGGTCAGGGTGGTGGCCTCCCTCCTTAGTGCTTTTGCTGGGCTGAACACCAGCCCTGGAAAGTGGACTGCCCTGGAGACCCATGCTTGGAGAGCCAGAGAGAAAGTGTGCAGAAAGAGGATTCCTACTGTAATCTCTGTAAATGCCACTGGCTTCTTGGTAAAAATTCAGAGTAATTTTATCAGCCACGTAGGGTAATTAAATCAACAGAGGATATTCAGGTCATCTTCGGCCCACACAGTCTCAGGCTGATGCTGGCCAGAGGATAGTGGCTCCGACTGTGGAATCTTAAAGCACTGTTTAAGTGCATGGTGTAGCAAAAGATCCGACGGAGACAGCAGAGACACAGGGCCCCTGTGTTAAACACAGAGAGAGAAAAATGACTGACAGGCAAAGGAAGGGTTAATTCTGAGAGGGGCTTGTCAAGAAGTAACTTGAGCAGAGCCTTGAGAGCGTAGTAATACTCTTTGTTCTGAGTTTTACCATCCACAGAGCACTCTTCATACCTGTTGACTCCTGCCCTCGCTGAGTTCCGGGGGTAGGTCTGGTATCCCTATTTTACAGGTTAGAGGACTGAGGCTCAGGGCATTAGGTTACTTACAAGCCCTGTTGCCTGGAATTGGACCCACAGACTCAGGCAACAGAGACCTGGATAGATGTGTAGCCTCTTCCCCGTCAGGGCTGGGAGATCTGGGCCAGTGGCTGAGGATGGATTTGCTTCCAGAGAAGAGCAGGCATAAGCTATGGGCCTGGGGTAGGCTGCAGGAGGGATCTCAGGGGGCCTACAGTGCTCACTGGAGGAGAAAAACAGGACAGAAAAGATGGCAGGACCAGACCCCAAGGTCCTACAACACCATGCTGGGGTTTTAAATGTGTTATGTGGACAAGGGGACCTGCCCAAGGTTTTCACACAGGGGTATGAGACATGACCAGGCCTCTGCTCAGAGATGACCTGGTGGTAATGTGAAGGATATGGTGGAAACTGGATGTGGGGGCCAGTCAGGAGATGGGGGCCATGGTCAGTGAGAGAGGCACCTCTCTTGAGATTGGGGAGGGGGAGAAAAGGAGGAGGCCAGTGCAGATTTCTGGAGCCACCAAGGCCCCAGTACAGAGGAAGTGGGAGGGGGTTTGAACCTGTGGCGTGCGGTTCACCCACATGAGCGACTTCTCTGTTGGGGACACAAGTTTTCCTTTAGTGTTACTGCTGCAGGGACCACTTACCGAGAGCCTTCCCTTTCCCCTCTGTAGTAGGCATTCTTCATGCCTTTTGATCCTATGGAGGTGGGTATATTTATCCCCACTTTACAGATAAGAAAACTGAGGCTCAAAGTGGTTCAGTAACTTTCCCAAGCTGCACAGCTATAAATGGGGTACACACCCATATCAGGGTCATAGGACAGCCCTGTCTATGCCTCTTGTCTGAGTAATATTGAATAGCGCCCCTTTCACTTTTTTTTTTTTTTGAGATAGAGTTTCATTCTTGTTGCCCAGGCTGGAGTGCCATGGCACAGTCTCAGCTCACTGCAACCTCCGCTTCCCAGGTTCAAGCGATTCTCCTGCCTCAGCCTCCCAAGTAGCTGGGATTACAAGCACCCGCCACCACGCCCAGCTAATTTTTATATTTTTAGTAAAGACGGAGTTTTATCATGTTGACCAGGCTGGTCTCAAACTCCTGACCTCAGGTGATCTGCCCACCTCAGCCTCCCAAAGAGCTGGGATTAAAGGCGTGAGCCACCATTAGTGTAAGCCCCACTTACACTCTTAAATGGGTCCCAGCGGCCGGGCGCGGTGGCTCACGCCTGTAATCCCAGTACTTTGGGAGGCCGAAGCAGGTGGATCACGAGGTCAGGAGATCGATACCATCCTGGCTAACACGGTGAAACCCTGTCTCTACTAAAAATACAAAAAATTAGCCAGGCATGGTGGCAGGCACCTGTAGTCCCAGCTACTCGGGAGGCTGAGGCAGGAGAATGGCATGAACCCGGGAGGTGGAGCTTGCAGTGAGCCGAGATCGCGCCACTGCACTCCAGCCTGGGCAACAGAGCGAGAGTCCGTCTCAAAAAAAAAAACAAAAAAATGTGTCCTAGCTTGGATGAAGTCTATGGTCAGCCCGCCGTAGGGCATGGAGGCAGGATTCCCCCTCCACTCTGCCTGACTCCAGAGCCTGCTCTCTTCCCAGTTCTTCACTTTGTCTTACACAGGCACTGTGCCCTTAGTCTACGACAGTAGCCAAGGTCAGGAGTGGCACCGTCTGGAGCCTGGGATCCCGGTGCAGAGGGCTCAGGTCCCAGCAGGGTCAAGCCACAGAGCCGACTGCAGCCTCACAGACTGTCACTGTCCTTCCTGCAAAGCAGGTGGCCAGGCCTTGTTCACCCACAGTAGAGTTGGGACGTATCTGCCAGATACCGACAGGCTCTGACCTATATAGCCTAGCAGCCCCCTGCATCTCCTTTGATGTTGTTGGGTACCTCCAGTCAACATGCCCCAGTCTGGGCTCAGCACCCTGGCCCAGCGCTCTCCATCTCCCAGGCAGCTGCACCCAGAGCCATCCTCTCCTCTCTCACACCCCGTAGCACGTAGCACATACACCCCTGGTGTTCCTGTGATATGATAGGAAATGTATCTGGTCTTTGTCCCCAAGCTCCTAAAACCCTTATTGTCTGAGTGATAGGACTGTCTTTTGTTCTTCATAAGGAGCCCCTTGAGGTCACACCTGAGTTTATGCTCATGAAGGGACTGAGGGTGGGCCCATTCACCAGGCGGGAAGAGCTGTTGTCCTGCTAGACCCTGGCTGCCTTCTGCTAAGCTGCCTGGAGGCGGAGTGAATGCCCAGGGGCTGGGTAGCACCCATTAGCACAGTAGGAAGGCACAGTGGAGGCTCTGAGGATGCTGGGCCAAGGCTGAGGCTCCTGAACACTTGAGAGGGAGAGGACAAGGAAGGAAGCCAGTGTGGCCAGTGCCCATCGCCATGTGTGCCCGGCCCAGGCTGGGAGGCTGTTTCACATCATAACTCACTAAGTCTCCATGCTTCCTTCCACCCAAGAGGCAGATGTAATTACAACCCCCCATGGAGGCATTGATCTCAGGCCCCCCTGCAGATACCGAAACCCATGGATGCTCAAGTCCCTGATATAAAATGATGTAGTATTTGCATATAACCTACACACATACTCCCATGTACTCTCGATCTCCTGACCTCGTGATCCGCCCACCTCGGCCTCCCAAAGTGCTGGGATTACAGGCGTGAGCCACCGTGCCCGGCCTGTATTATTTTTAATTGTTTTTTTTAATTTTTTTTTTTTCCAAGAGATTTTCAATCCAGGCTTGGTGGAATCTGTAGATGCAGAAGCTGCAGATATGGAGGATCCACGGTACTCACTTTAGCTAAAGGACTTTTTTGTATTTTTAGTAGAGACGGGGTTTCACCATGTTGGCCAGGCTGGTCTCAAACTCCTGACCTTAGGTGATCTACCTGCCTTGGCCTCCCAAAGTGCTGGGATTACAGGTATGAGCCACCACTAAAGGACTTTTTTAAAGACCAGAGAGACACACACCTGTAGTCCCAGCTACTTAGGAGGCTGAAGCAGGAGGATCACTTAAGCCCAGGAGTTGGAGGCTGCAGTAAGCTATGATCCCACCACTGCACTCCAGCCTAGGAGATAGAGTGAGACAACCCTGTCTCAATAATAAATAAATAAATAAATAAAAGGCCCAGAGAAGATAATAATTTGTCCCAAGTCTTTGTACTCAGACAGGCTCCTCTTTAAATCCTGACTGTGGGCTAGAGTTAGGATTTACACCGGAGCCTGTGTACAAAGTCTGTGATTTTTCTCCTATTAGCCCTGGCCACCACCCTTTCTAGGTATGATCCATCCTGCTATTATTACAAGTTCAGGGCCAAAAGGCCTTTCTTTTTTCTTTTTTTGAGACAGGGTCTGGCTCTGTCACTCAGGCTGGAGTGCAGTAGTGCAATCTTGGCTCACTGCAACCTCTGCCTCCGAGGCACAAGCGATCCTTCCAGCTCAGCCTCCCTAGTAGCTGGGACTACAGGTGCACACCATCAGACCTGGCTAATTTTTAATTTTTTTTTTGTAGAGACAGCAGTCTCGCTATATTGACCAAGCTGGTCTCAAACTCCTAACCTCAAGCAATCCTCTCACCTGGGCCTCCCAAAGTGCTGGGATTACAGGCGTGAGTCAGACCTGGAAGGTTGTTGTTCTATTCCCAGATACATTTTCTTATTTCCCCAGCAAACAACAGAACAATTTTCAAAGGCAGAATTCAAAACCCAGGGAAACCAACCCCAACTCCCAGGGATGCTTCGTAAGGACGTTTCTGTATTGGCTCCAGTGGCCAGTTTCAGATGAGCACCCATGCAGCCAGCCAATCATCAATACAACAAAACATTGTGGCACTATTAGAAAGAATGTTCTCGACGCTTGACCCATGCTAACTGGGACCCACCTGCCCTGTGGGGTGACGAGCTCCTCGTGACTGAAGGTGATTTAGCCAGGCTGCTCTAGAGAGAACAGTATTTTGTGTTTGTTTTTTTGTTTTGTTTTGGTTTGGTTTTGGCTTTTTTTGAGATGGAGTTTTGCTTTTGTGACCCAGGCTGGAGAGCAATGGCGTGATCTCGGCTCACCGCAACCTCTGCCTCCCGGTTCAAGCGATTCTCCTGCCTCCGCCTCCTGAATAGCTGGTATGATACACACACACCACCACACCCAGCTAATTTTGTATTTTTAGTACAGATGGGATTTCTCCATGTTGGTCAGGCTGGTCTCCAACTCCGGACCTCAGATGACCTGCCCGCCTTGGCCTCCCAAAGTGCTGGGATTACAGGCGTGAGCCACCGCGCCCCACCGAGAACAGTATTTCTTTGCCTTCATGATATATCCGGTTTCCTCCTCTGGGATGCTTGGTTCTACCTCCTAAAACTTGCAGTTTCAGTTGGAGAGATTCGACATGGAGTTATGTCTGTAAAAATAAAAATAATACCAGCTAACATTTTATATACAGCTCACTACGAGCCAGTTCTCTTCCAAGTGCTCCCTGCACATCAATGTGTTTAATCCTTATAATCGCCTCATCTTAGAGGTGAGCGAATTGAGGCTCAGAAGGGCTACATGGTCTCGCAGGCACACCCCTGTATGTAGCAGAGCTGGGGTTCAGCCCTGTCCTCTTTGCAGTGCACCTGGGCAGAGAGGTGTAGAGGAGAGGTGTCCTATTCTAGTGGAAGTGCCTCAGCGATGGTGCTTCCTTGCATCAGGCGCTGCTCCAGGAGCTCAACCCGCGTCACCTCTTTTAATCCCCACGACTCTATGACTGTCAAGATCCCCAATACACCGATGAGGGCACTGAGGCATGGGGAGAGATCTAAGGGTCTTGTCTTGCATCACTTGGCTGGTCAGTGACAAGACGGGGACTCTAACCCTGAACATCTGACTCCACCGCTTGGCCTTGCTATAGGAATGCGGAGAGAACATCTGAGCAAGAGGTGATTCTGAGCAAACAACCTTGGGGCCTCCTGCTCTGCAGTTCTGTTTTTTTAAACCATTTTATTGAGGTACGACTGGCATCCAAAAAGCTGTACTACTTAATGAGTACAACTTGATGAGTTTAGAGATAACGATACACCCAGTGAAACCATTCCCACGATCAAGGCCATAAACATATCTGGCATCTCCAAAAGTTTCCTCCCACCCTCTTAAAAAATTTTATTTCTTTGTGGTAAGAGCACTTAATATAAGATCTACCCTTGGATCACCTGAGGTCAGGAGTTTGAGACCAGCCTGGCCAACATGGTGAAATCCTGTCTCTTCTAAAACTACAAAAATTAGCCAGGCGTGGTGGCACACACCTGTAGTCCCAGCTACTTGGGAGGCTGAGGCAGGAGAATCGCTTGAACCCAGGAGGTGGAGGTTGCAAGGAGCCGAGATTGTGCCACTGCACTCCAGCCTGGGCGACAAGAGCAAAATTCTGTCTCAAAACAACAACAACAACAACAACAACTACCCTCTTAGCAGAGTGTAAGTGTACAGCATGGTATTGTTAAGTACAGATCCACGCTGCATGGAAATCTCCCGTTCATTCCTCTGTCTCAGCACCAGCTGTTCCTCCATGCTATTGGCTCTTTAAGAACAGAGGACCGGGCGTGGTGCCTCACACCTGTCGTCCTAGCACTTTGGGAGGCCAAGGTAGGCGGATCATGATGTCAGGAGTTCAAGACCAGCCTGGCCAACGTAGTGAAACCCCGTCTCTACTAAAAATACAAAAGTTAGCCAGCTGTGGTGGTGGGTGCCTGTAGTCTCAGCTACTTGGGAGGCTGAGGCAGGAGAATCTCTTGAACCCGGGAGTTAGAGGTTACAGTGAGCCGAGATTATGCCACTGCACTCCAGCCTGGGCGACACAGTGAGACTATGTATAAAAAGAAAAAAAAAAAAAGAACGGAACTGTGCAAAACTAGGCTGGGTGCAGTGGCTCACACCTGTAATCCCAGCACTTTGGGAGGCTGAGGCCGGTGGATCACTTGAGATCAGGAGTTGGAGACCAGCCTGGCCAACATGGTGAAACCCCATCTCTACTAAAAATACAAAAATTTGCCGGGCATGGTGGCATGCACCTGTAGTCCCAACTACTCGGGGGACTGAGGCATGAGAATCACTTAAACTCGGGAGGCGGAGGTTGCAGTGAGCCAATATCATGCTACTGCACTCCAGCCTGGGCAACAGAGTGAGGCCCTGTCTCAAAAAAAAAAAAGAAGAAGGAGAAGGAGAAGGATTGTGCAAAACTAGCATCTCTAGAGGATTTTCAACTCACAAGCAGTGAGTAGGTATATTACGTATGTTATTTGATTGTCTGCTTATAATAGCTCTGAGAGATGTGACCACTGAGGTGAGGTGATGTTTACTAGCCCAAAGTCACCCAGTGTATATGTTGGGAGCCCTCTACCTGAACCCAGGTCTGGGATCCCCAAAACCCAGCTCTTAATAATTCAAGAGGTCCAAGAACAAAGGAGGAAGAGGAGGAGGAGGGAGGCTCTCCAGGACTCAGCAGTAGAGTAGGAGGGAGATCAGGGGAAGCGGAGGGAGCCTGGTGCTGGGCCTGCTTCTTGGGTCTTTCTTCTGGGAGGTGTGGACAGCGTGCTGACAGCCTCCTGCAAACGTCCCTGCACCACCTCCCACCCTCTATCGGGAAGGAAGAAGCTTGGGGTGGGGAGGCTCCCTTGGAAGTGGGTTCAAGGCCTGGCAGCTGCCTGCAGGCTCCTTGCTTCCCTCTGGGAGTTTTGGTTTCCTCCTGGGTAAAAGCAAGTTGATGAGATTAAGGGGAAATTGCCAGGGAGAGAGGGCTGCCCGGTGTGAGGTGGACCCCACCTGCCCAGGAGTCTCTCTGTGGGCATCACAAAGACAGTGCCAGCTCAGTGACACCTGAGGATGTCTCTGTCCCAGGGCCCCTATTATTAGCAAAGCCTTTCTCATTAGCACTTTCACACCCACATCATCACAGATTTCAAATCAGCTGTTCAATTCTCTTTTGAGAAGGAGTCAGTGTTGTACATCTTGTAGGATGCCCTTTAAAAGGAAAAACATGGCCGGGTGTAGCGGCTCACACCTGTCATCCCAGCACTTTGGGAGGCCAAGGCAGGCGGATCACCTGAGGTCAGGAGTTCGAGACCAGCCTGGCCAACATGTCAAAACCCCATCTCTACTAAAAATACAAAAATTAGCTGGGTGTGGTGGTGTGTGCCTGTAATCCCAGCTACTCGGGAGGCTGAGGTAGGAGAATCACTTGAACCCGGGAGGTGGAGGTCGCAGTGAGCTAAGATTGTGCCACTGCACTCCAGCCCAGGAGACAGAGTAAGACTCCATCTCAAAGACAAATAAAAATATAAATAAAAGGAAAAGCATTTTTCTCCAAACAGGGTGGACAGGCTGACAGGCAGGTCTGGGAGGGGCTGGGGCAGAAGGGGCTCTGCTTCCGGCAGGGCCCCTGGGTGGGATCCGAAGCAAGGGCTGCAAGTTTGGGTCAGAGGTCCAGGTAAAGAGCGGGGTCACGCATTCGCCCCTGCGTGCTGCTCTGAATCTGCCCTGGTCTCGACCTCTCCAGGGTTGTGATGCGGCCCCCTTGATGTCCCTCCAGCGCCCTGTGTTTGGAGGAAGGGACCCAAGCAGCCCAGGTGGCTGAGGTCAGGAGGACTTCGCAGCCTGGCTCTGTCACCCACAGGCAGAATGGCAAAAACAAGCTACCTGCTAAGTCTCAAATTCTCCACCTTTAAATTGGGGGTTGTCCACCCAGCAGGCAGTTATGGAGCAGCCACTATGTGCCAGGGACTGCTGGCAGAGGGAATATCAGGTTCCTCCCTCTAGGGAATGGAGCACCTCCCTTCTGGTGAGGCAGCTAAGCGAGCCCTGTGGTGGGTGCGGGATAGACCATCCCAGGTGGATGCTGGGTAGAGAGCCTGGGCAGGAGAGAGCCTGGCCCCTCGGGAACTGCTTGTGGTAGGTGCAGCTGATCCCAAAGTACAGACAGTGCACCTGGAGGCAGCCAGCTGGCAGAATCCTGGTGTCAAAGGCTAAAAACACAGGCCTTGGAGGGTTTGGGGCAAAGACCTGCTGGTCACTGGTGGTTACTTGGCTGCCAGAGGCGAGAGGATTTGGCAGCCCTGACCCTGGAGCTGAGAACCCTGGGGCAGGTGAGCTGGGGGGAGTGAGGGAGAGGGGGGATCCCTAGGTGAGGTGGGGTGGGGGGAGTGGGAGGAACCCTGGGGCAGGTGAGGTGGGGGAGTGAGGAAGAGAGGGGAACCTTAGGTGGGGTAGGGGGAGTGAGGGAAAGGGGAAGCCCTAGGTGAGGTGGGAGCCCTATGTGAGGTGGGGGGAGTGAGAGAGAGGGGGGAACCCTGGGGCAGGTGAGGTGGGGGGAGTGAGGGAGAGGGGGCAGCCATGGGAAAGCAGGATTGGATGAGGTCGGCAGGGAGGCTGGGAAGGTGACAGGTTGGGATGTTACAGCCCTGCTGTCTCAAGGTTGTTTTGGGGGGGTTCTTTGTGAACCATAAAAGGCCAGGTCTCAGCTCAGGAGAGGCCAGCGTCCCTGCACTTTCTGCCCTGCGCTGGGCTGGAGGGCATTCCCTCCAAATTTTCATTATTTCTGGAACCACAGAATATGACCTTGTTTGGAAGTAGAATCTTCACAGAAGTGAAATCCGGATGGAGTCATTCTGGGTGCGGGTGGGCCCTCATCCCATATGACTGGTGTCTTTATGGAACAAGGAGAAGAAACAGAAAGGTTTCTCACAGAGAGACCCAGGGAGAACGCCAGGTGCTGTCAAATGCAGAAGACACCAAGGACTGCCGGCCACACTAGCTGCTGAGAGGCGTGGGGTAGGCTCCACTCTGAATCTCAGAGGACCAAGGAGCAGGGCCCTGCCAACAGCTTCATTTCTTTTTTCCTTTTTTTTTTTAATTCTCATTTTACGTTCTGGGGTACATGTGCAGGATGTGCAGATTTGTTACATAGGTAAATGTGTGCCATTGAGGTTTGCTGCACCTATCAACCCATCACCTAGGTATTAAGCCCCGCATGCTTTCCTCCCCCCACCCCGCCCCCGACAGGCCCAAGTATGTGTTGTTCCCCTCCCCGTGTCTATGTGTTCTCATTGTTCAGCTCCCACTTATAAGTGAGAACATGCGGTGTTTGGTTTTCTATTCCTGCATTAGTTTGCTGAGGATAATGGCTTCCAGCTCCATGCATGTCCCTGCAAAAAACATGATCTTGTTCCTTTTTATGGCTGCATGGTATTCCATGATGTGTATGTACCACATTTTCTTTATCCAGTCTATCACTGATGGTCATTTGGGTTGATTCCATGTCTTTGCTGTTGTGAACAGTGCTGCAATGAACAAATTCGTGCATGCATCTTTATAATAGAATGATTTATATTCCTTTGGGTATATACCCAGTAATGGGATTGCGGGTCAAATGGTATTTCTGGTTCTACATCTTTGAGGAATCGCCACACCAGTTTCCACAATGGTTGAACTGATTTACATTCCCACCAATGGTATAAAAGCATTCCTATTTCTCCACAACCACAGCAGCATCTGTTTTCTTGTTGTTTTTTTGTTTTGTTTTTTGTTTTTGTTTTTTGTTTTTTTGAGATGGAGTTTCGTTCTTGTTGCCCAGGCTGGAGTGCAATGGTACAATCTCAGCTCACTGTAACCTCTGCCTCCCAGGTTCAAGCAATTCTCCTACCTCAGCGTCTAAAGTAGCTGGGACTACAGGCATGCGCCACCACACCCAGCTAATTTTGTATTTTTAGTAGAGACAGGGTTTCACCATGTTCGTCAGGCTGGTCTTGAACTCCTGACCTCAGGTGATCCACCCACCTTGGCCTCCCAGAGTGCTGGGATTACAGGCGTGAGCCACTGTGCCCAGCCACATCTGTTGTTTCTTGACTTGAAGACATTCATGCGGCCAATAAACATGAAAAAAAAGGTCAACATCACTAATCATTGGAAAAATGCAAATCGAAGCTACAATGAGATACCATCTCATGCTAGTCAGAATGACAGCTTCATTTCTGACTTCCAGCCTCCAGAGCTATGAGAGAATACATTTATGTTGTTTAAAGTTGACCAATTTATGGTAGTTTGTTACAGCCGCCCTGGGAAACGAATATGCTCCTTTTTTTCTTCTTCCTCAGCCAAGCCTCACCTTTTTTGTTTTTGAGATGGAGTTTCACCCTTGTCACCCAGGCTGGAGTGCAATGGCACGATCTCAGCTCGCTGCAACCTCTGCCTCCTGAGTTCAAGCAATTCTCCTGCCTTAGCCTCCCAAGTAGCTGAGATTACAGGCGTCCGTCACCACACCCAGCTAATTTTGTATTTTTAGTAGAGACAAGGTTTCACCATGTTGGTCAGGCTGGTCTCGAACTCCTGACCTCAGGTGATCCACCCGCCTCAGCCTCCCAAAGTGCTGGGATTATGGGTGTGAACCACCAAGCCTGGCCAAGCCTCATCTTATTTCTGGACTCCATCTCCTTTTCCAAGCCACAGTGATCAAAGTCCTGAGTCTCCTTTCTTGAGGGACGGTGGAGGTGGCACCAAATTCGTCTACTTAATTAGCATTCCCCCACTGCCCCCCGCAGACCCTGGCCTTCATGAGTGCTCATTCTCCACTCCGTCAGGTTGGGTCTAACATCTCCGTTTGGTCTTGGCTATGGGAGATGTGGTCTTCAATCTTGGGGCTCATTGTTCTCAGATCCTGTTAGTTTTCCTTCCGTGGCCTGTGTTTGCAGGCACAGTCAAGTTTAATTATTTATTTACATAATCAGCACCTACTTTTTCCCAAGAGTTCACTGAAACCTTTCAAGGACTTTGGAAACAATCCCTTTTATTCTCATTTTGGTTGGCCGGATGCTGAAGCAGCAGAACGGAACAGAACAGAACGGTGTCTGGTTCCGGTTTCACCTGCCCCCACCTCCCTGCTTCACATGCAGATTCTGGGTGAAAGAGCATTTCTTAGGCACCCACCAGGTGTCAGGCACCACGGTGGTCATCTGAAGTTATCACCGTGGGCAGCAGCAGCAGGGCCAGGCTGATGTTTGTAGAATTCAACTCCATGCATCGTGCTGAGGGCTTTTCATGTTCCCTCATCTTAATCCTTCACAAAACCCTACAAGGTAGGTATTATGAACCCCACGGTATAGGTGAGGAAACTGAGGCCAATATACATGGGGTGACTTATCTAAGAGAGCACAGCTGGTAAGCCATTGTTTCTGACCCTGAGTCTAACTCAGGACCAAGCCTGCTGTGCTACCTTTTACGTGGAAGCTGTGCAGGGCTTGCAAAAGATGCCTAACAAACACTGACCAAGAGGCTGCCCACTGTGGCCTGCGGACATCACAGGTGAGGAGACTGGAGGCTGGGCTTGTAGGTCTGCTTTATCACCCTCCAGGGAGGACCATAAGTAAGAAAATCTTTCAACTGCCATGTGGCAGTCATGGGCGAGTTCTGAGTTATTAATAACACATAATTTTTCAAACGAAGATCATTATCATAATAACGAAAGGTGCCATGAAGAAGTGCTAATTGCAATAATTACTAATTTATTAGGGAGTTAGAAGATGGGTCAAGGTTTGTAAATCAGGAAGGAACGTGTTAGACAAGTACGTGAGAAAACATGTAAAGTTAAAGATTCAGAATGTCTGTCTGAGAGCAGTCAGAGAAGAATTGGAAAACAATTGCTTCCACGAGCATCCCCTCCCTGGGACAGCCGCTGAAATCTCAGAGCCCCTGAAAATGCAATAAATAAATAAATAAATAAATAATCCAAAAAATAACCCAAGATAGCCTGACCCTAGGATCCATCTATCCAGGCTAAAATGGTAGCAATTTAGACACCGAGCTTGCAACACAAGCTAAACCCAAGGATAGACCAGAGGGCCATTTTCCATTCCCGTTGCTGCCTGCTATCCCAGTGCCCAGAATGGTGTCTCCCAGAGTGGGTGCTTATATGAATAGATGTTGTCATGATTGTTATTTTTGCTAGTGGTATCATTGTAAATGAATGTCAAGCCTGAAGCATTTCATCCAGCCAACCACCGGCTCCGCTCCTCACTCCCCATAGGTTAAGGCCAATGGAGGCTTTCGTTTGTGTGCACTTACACACTGTGTGTGTGTGTGTGTGTGTGTGTGTGTGTTTATGTGTATGCCTCCGTATGAAATAGAGATTCAACCCGGTGCTAAATAAACCTGCTAACAATTGGAAAGCCATGTACACTGGTGATTTGTTATGAAATATCCAGTTTGAAACCATGCACTCGGCCGGGTGCGGTGGCTCATGCCTGTAATCCCAGCACTTTGGGAGGCCAAGACGGGCGGATCATGAGGTCAGGAGATCGAGACCATCCTGGCTAACATGGTGAAACCCCGTCTCTACTAAAAATACAAAAAAGTAGCCAGGCATGGTGGCGGGTGCCTGTAGTCCCAGCTACTCGGGAGGCTGAGGCAGGAGAATGGCATGAATCCAGGAGGCGGAGCTTGCAGTGAGCCAAGATCGCACCACTGCACTCCAGCCTGGGGGGCAGAGCAAGGCTCTGTCTCAAAAAAAAAAAAAGAAAAGAAAAGAAAAGAAACCATGCACTACAAACCATCCATGTTTGTAAAATCTGAAAGGTGCTTTCTCATCTGTGAATGTGAAGGTTATGGCCTCCGCCCGTCCTGCCTCATAAAGATTTCAGGAGGGACCCAGAACCAGAGATGGGAAACAATTTCGAGCAGGTGCAGTGCTAACAGCTCATCTCTGTACTGTTAATCCAGCTTCTCCATCAACCTCAATCAGGTCCACTGAGTCCCAGGCGCTGCAGGATTGACCTTGACCAGTTCCAGAAGCAGCAAACCTGGGTGTGTGTTGGAAGCAGCCCCAGCCCTGGATCCTAGATATTCTTACATGTAGGAAAAGCATACAATGCACACAAGAACGGGTCCCAAAGAACCTCCCTCCATTATCCTGAACTGTGAGTGCACCTGCTTATACCTCTGCCCCTACCAGCCCATGCCTCTAGATCTGCTTTACACCTTAGATCTGCTTTACACCTGCCCAGAGGTAACTGCGCAGCCAGGAAGAGCCACAGCGGCTACCAGATCAAGGCTCTCTATTTTTTTTATTACGGCAAAGAACATGTGAGATGAGGTCAAGATCTTAAATTTCATCAGGGTATGTCTGGGTGAAAATAACAGCTGGATAATGTAAATGACAAGTTGATGGGTGCAGCAAACCAACATAGCACATGTATACCTATGTAACAAACCTGCACGTTGTGCACATGTACCCTAGAACTTAAAGTATAATAAAAAAAAAAGTTTAAAAGGTAAATCATCCCATGTATTCATTCATAACCAGACTCTTTTTTTTTTTTTTTTTCAGATGGAGTCTCATTCTGTCGCCCAGGCTAGAATGCAGTGGTGCAATCTCGGCTCACTGCTACCTCCACCTCCCGGGTTCAAGTGATTCTCCTGCCTCAGCCTCATGAGTAGCTGGGATTACAAGCAGGCACCACCATGCCCAGCTAATTTTTGTATTTTTAGTAGAGACGGGATTTCGCCATGTTGGCCAGGCTGGTCTCGAACTCCTGACCTCAAATGATCTGCCCACCTCGGCCTCCCAAAGTGCTGGGATTACAGGCGTGAGCCACCACGCCCGGCCAGAAGAAATTTTTATTGCATAAACTGAGAAAGGTATTCTGGAGACACCACCAGGGCAGGGTTGAAAGTCCCTCCATAAAGAGATTACCCAAGGTATTAACCGCCCATCTCAGCAGAAGCCAGGAATAGGGATGGGTCATATCTGCAGAGACTGCCAGCTTGGACCAAAGGGGACAGAGATGGGATGAAATAAAGTAACATTTTTGGACTTCTGGGGCTCTACAGGACAGGACAATAGAATGATGTGGTGGTGAACATACTTTCTCTTTCAAGAAAAGAGGAAGAATGACTCCAAAGGCAACTTACAGATCGGGGGCTGCCACTTCCACCACAGACCCAGGGAACAAGGCTGTTTCCTCTTCGTTCCCAGAAGACGCAGCTTCCACCCCTGGCTTCCAGTAGACCAGGCAGCACCTGCCTAGTGCCTGAGGGGTAGAGCCACCACACAGAGCCCCCAGAGTGGGGCTGCCACAAAGAGACACCTGAGCAGGGTCACCACCCAGGGCTATGCGGTGGGGAGGGGACAACTGCCCCAGTGGGCCCAGAAGTCCCAAAGAATTGTCCAGCCAAAGAATTATTTTTGAGCCTAAAATCCAAAGGACTTTGCCTTGCTAGATCTTATACTTGCCTGGGACCCATCACCCCTTTCTTCCTGGTTTCCTCTTTTAGAATGAGAACGTGTCCTATGCCTGTCCCCACATTGTGTTTGGAAGCACATATGTCTGATTTCATGGGCTTACAGCTAGAAAGGAATTTTGCCTCGGGAGAAATCATACCTTGAGTCTCACCCCTACATGATTCAAGTGATATTTAGATGAGACTTTAGTCCTCAGAGTTGAGGAATAGTTAAGACTCTTGGGGCTGTTGAGATGGGGTGAAGGTTTTTGGTTATGTATTGTGTGTGTGTTTTTGAACACGAGGTCTCACGCTGTTTCCCAGGCTGGAGTTCAGCAGCATGATTATAGCTCACTGCGGCCTTGAATTCCTGGGCCCAGGCAATCCTCCTGCCTCAGCCTCCCTAGTAGCTGGGACTACAGGCACACACCCACCATGCATGGTAATTTTTTATATTATTATTATTTTTTGTAGTGACAGGGATCTTGCTATGTTGCCCAGGCTGGTCTCGAACTCCTGGCCTCAAGTGATCTTCCCACCTCAGCCTCCCTAGTAGCTGGGACACAGGCATGCCTGACTGATGAGGTGAAGGTATTTTTTATGTTTTTTATGTGTTAGGAACATGAGTTTTGATGGGCCAGAGGATGGCATGTTATAGACTGAATTGCATCGCTCCAAAATCTATATGTTGAAGCCCTAACCCCCAATGTGATTGTTTTTAGATGTAGGGCCTTTAAGGAGGGAATTAAAGTTACAAGAGGTTGCAGGAGTAGGGCCCTAATCCAATAGGACTGATGTCCTTATAAGAAGAGAAGAAGGGCCGGGTGCAGTGGCTCATGCCTGTCCCAACACTTAGGGAAGCCAAGGCAGGCGGATCACCTGAGGTCAGAAGTTCAAGACCAGCCTGACCAACATGGAGAAACCCTGTCTCTACTAAAAATACAAAATTAGCCGGGCTTGTTGGCACATGCCTGTAATCCCAGCTACTCAGGAGGCCGAGGCAGTAGAATTGCTTGAATCCAGAAGGCAGAGGTTGCAGTGAGCCAAGATTGTGCCATTGCACTCCAGCCTGGGCAACAAGAGCAAAACTCCATCTAAAAAAAAAAAAGAGGAGGAGGAGGAGGTGGAAGGGAGAGGGGAAGAAGAGGAAGGGGAAGAGGGGCTGGATGTGGTGGCTCACACCTGTAATTCCAGCACTTGGGAGGCCAAGGCGGGTGGATCACTTGATGTCAGGAGTTCGAGACCAGCCTGGCAAACATGGTGAAACCCATCTCTACTAAAAATACAAAAATTAGCTGGGTGTGGTGGTGCGTGCCTGTAATCCCAGCTACTCAGTAGACTGAGGCAGAAGAATCACTTGAACCCAAGAGGCGGAGGTTGCAGTGAGCTGAGATCACACCACTGTACTCTAGCCTGGGCAACAGAGCAAGATTCCATCTCCTCTCTCTGGGCACTCACAGAGGAAAGGCCATGTGAGGACGAAGCGAGACAGCGAACTGTCTGCAAGCCAGAAAGACCTCACTAGAAACCAATCCTGATGACCCCTTGATCTTGGGCTTCCACCTTCTAAATGAACTTCTGTTGTTTAAGCCACAAAGCCCGTGGTATTTTGTTACAGCAGCCCTAGCAGACGAATACATCTCACTTTTGGATGACGAAACTGAGGCACAGAGAGATTGGGTAACTCATCCACTGGTACTCAGTAGCGTGTGGAACCAGCCTTCAGCTTCAGGCAGCCTGGCTCCAGAGCTCCTGCCTGCTCATATCACTAGAGAATAAGAGAAAACAGCCGAGTGGAAAGATCCTAGGCCTTCATGGTACTCCGCAGCCCACGCCACCCTTCTGCCCCCTTGGAACTGTGTTCCCAGTCCTGGCTCTAGGTGTTGGTTATGGTTCTGCCTCCCCTGCCACCTGGAGCCACCCGCTGTGGTCTCTCTGTAACTGTCTTGACACCAGCATTCAATCAATGCTTGCTGGACTAATAATTCCCCAGAGTAATGAGCTCTGCTCTCCTCTGGGCCCAGCCACAGTTGGTTTTGCTCCCTCTACCTCGTGCCATCGTCATCTGGGTCTGTTGTCTGGCTGTCTCACCCAGAAAAGCTCCCTGGGGTTAAGGACAGCATCCTATCCACACCTGTTTCCCACAGAGCTCAGCCCCAGACCCTGCTGTGGGCCACCCTCTGAGCCCTGTTGGACTGGCCTGAGTGAAGAGGGGGCTGGGGAGGAGTCCTAGGTGTGGACACATTTGCGGTGCTGAGTGTGGAAGTGGCATCTGACTTTTAGAGTCTGAGGGATAAAAATACCTCCGAGAAGAACATGAGGCAGATAGAATACAAACAGTTTATCTTCCCTTGTCCAGGTGACCAAGGGTGATCGAACTGAACTGTGTCACTCGGCCACCCAGGAGCATGAGCCAAATTTAAGTGGAACCACCTGCCCTGTGCCCCAGGTCCCCAGCCACACCCTACACCCACTCTGGACCTCTGCTTAATGGATCTTCCAGGGCTTGTTTGTAAATTACTTTGTGGGTGTGGACTAAGGTGTCCTCGGTATACAGTAGGCATTCAATATGTGCTGGTCCGTGGTTGACTTAGTGCACAACCCTATTGGGATAAGTAGAGAAGAGGGAGACTGGACCCCACCTCAGGTGCATGTCACCTGCCTTTGTCACCTCCACCCGGTTCTCTGAGTCCCTGGTCCTGACAAAGCTTCCCATGTTTAAGCCAGAGAAAGCCATCCAGTGTGTCCAGAGAGCAGCTGGGACTCCTCTCAGTGTCCTGCCCCCTGCTTGCTCGCTCTCTCTCTCTCTACACACACACACGCACACACACACACACACACACACCCTGACTCAAGTGGAGACATCTTCCAATGTAATCCAATTAAACTCTCAAAGTTAGAAGCGATAGTCAAAGTCATCTTGCTCATTCTCTCAGTTTATAGATGATGAAAGGTTGGTTCAGAGAACTTCAATTACATCTCAAGTCAGAGGCAGGAGGGGGATTTTAACCTCAACCTCTCCTCTCCTTTCCTGAGACAGAGACAGCACCCAAGAGGCACGCACGCCACCCTGCTTCTCCCGCTCCCAAGACATGAATAATCAATCATGGCTCTCTTCCTGGCTGAGCCTGAACATGGTCCACAAATCCTTATCGACACAGCTTTCCAGGCAGCCACTACCAAATGGTCAACTTGGATTGGACCCCCCACCTTCCTAGCTGTCCCCGGAGCATGTACTGCCCCGGGGTACCTGAGTGTCTGCAATGTCAGCCGCAGCCAGAGAACCCTTGGGCTCAGCACAACATTGGAGACTTCAGGAGAGAAACCGCCTGGAGGGTCCTCTGCCATAGACAAGGGTACAGTTCTGGGACTCCATCTCTTCTCTTTGAAGGTGTGTTGTTGTTGTTTTTGTTTTTGTTTTGTTTTAGAGAGCAGTGGCTCTCACACTGTTTGACCTGGACCCACAGTAAGAAACAAATTGTACGTGGAAGCCCAGGGCCCACACCCCGTATGCACATACCTGCAACTGAATGAATTTTGTGGAATAAATATCTATGCATTGTGATCGTTTCTATTCTATCTTTTATACATTGATCTCAACCACCAAATTGATTTCATGCCCCACACATGAAATCAGTGGTGTGAAAAACCACAGCCAACCCTAAATGGTCGCTCATGTATCCAGTGTCTTTATATTCCCGGACTTCTCTTTCCATAAAACTCTCCCATTTCCTTCCCTGATAAAACAAGGGATGGTGCAGAAGTAACCAATGTAACCAGGGAGTAGCTGACTGCTGTGGTGCCTCCGCCCAAAAAAGTCAGTAAAACCCAGGAAGCACTAATACTGGGTAGACCTGCAATACCAGCTGGCGAAGGGACTCAACCCTCCCCAGAAGATGTTATTCATGAGATCCAGGGCAGGGCATGGCCCTTTAGACTTTGAAAATGTCCCAAGTAATTCTCACCTTCAACTTGTAACTGGGAATCACTGATCTCATCCAGTTTCTTTTTTTTTTTTCTTTTTTTTGAGATAGAGTCTTGCTCTGTTGCCCAGGCTGGAGTGCAATGGTGCAATCTCGGCTCACTGCAACCTCTCCCTCCAGGCAATTCTCCTGCCTCAGCCTCCCGAGTAGTTGGGATTACAGGCATGCACCACCGCACTCGGCTAATTTTTGTATTATTAGTAGAGACGGGGTTTCACCATGTTGGCCAGGCTGGTCTTGAACTCCTGACCTCAGGTGATCCACCTGCCTCAGCCTCCCAAAGTGCTGGGATTACAGGTGTGAGCCACCATGCCTGGCCTCATCCAGCTTAATTTCACAATGGGTAAACTGAGGCACAGAGGAACAACCATTGGTCAATGATCTTAGGGATCCAGGGGCTAAGCTGGGACTACTCGAAGTCATAGTGTCAGAGACTTGAAGCTCTTGGGGACTTCCTTTATTTTATACCTGGGAGACTGAGGCCCAAGGAGGGGAGGTGAGCACCTGATAAGACACAGTCGACAGGAGATTGGGACATGGCACCTGCAGTGGGTTGAATGGTGGCTCTCCAAAGGATGTGTCCACATCTGAACTCCTGAAATCTGTGAATGTGACCTTATGTGGAAAGAGTATCTTGACTTCAGACTTCTAGCCTCCAGAACTGTGCAAGAATATATTTCTGCTGTTTTAAACCAAGTTTGTGGTCACTTATCAACGGCAGCCCCAGGAAACTAGTACACACCCAAAACAAAAGTTCAGATAGTCATGGAATTCAGGTGGTCTAATGGATTCAGGCATTCTAATGGAATCAGGTATTCTAACGGGATTCTGGTGTTCTAATAGAGGCAGGCATTCTAATTGAATTCAGGTGTTCTAATGGTTCAGTTATTCTAATGGAATTCAGGTGTTCTAATGGAGTCAGGCATTCTCATGGAATTCAGGTGTTCTAATGGAGTCAGGTATTCTAATCGTTCAGATATTCTGATGGATTCAGGCATTCTAATGGAATTCAGGCATTCTAATGGAATTCAGGTGTTCTAATGGTTCAGTTATTCTAATGGAATTCAGGTGTTCTAATGGAGTCAGGCATTCTAATGGAATTCAGGTATTCTAATGGATTCAGGTGGTCTAATAGAATTCAGATATTCTAATGTTCAGGTATGGAATTCAGGTAGTCTAATAGGATTCAGGTGATCTAATGGATTCAGGCATTTTAATGGATCCAGGTATTTCAATAGAATGCAGGTATTCTAATGGATTCAGGTGGTCTAATAGAATTCAGTATTCTAATGGATTCAGGTATGGAATTCAGGTAGTCTAATGGGATTCAGGTGTTTAATGGATTCAGGCATTTTAATGGATTCAGGTATTTCAATAGAATTCAGGTATTCTAATGGATTCAGGCATTCTAATGGAATTCAGGTGTTCTAATGGTTCGGTTATTCTAATGGAATTCAGGCGTTCTAATGGTTCAGTTATTCCAATGGAATTCAGGTGTTCTAATGGAGTCAGGCATTCTAATGGTATTCAGGTGTTCTAATAGGATTCAGGTGTTCTAATAGAATTCAGATATTCTAATGGTTCAGGCATGGAATTCAGGTATTCTAATAGGATTCAGGTGTTCTAATGGATTCAGGCATTTTAATGGATCCAGGTATTTCAATAGAATGCAGGTATTCTAATGGATTCAGGTGGTCTAATAGAATTCAATATTCTAACGGATTCAGGTACGGAATTCAGGTAGTCTAATGGGATTCAGGTGTTTAATGGATTCAGGCATTTTAATGGATTCAGGTATTTCAGTAGAATTCAGGTATTCTAATGGATTCAGGTATTCTAATGGATTCAGGTATTCTAATGGATTCAGGTGGTCTAATAGAATTCAGGTACTCTAATGGATTCAGGAAAATAGAATTCAGGTATCATAATGTTGGACTCCTGTCATGGGCCAGGTGCTGTACTAAGGATTAACACTAAGGATATTTCTCATGATGACACCAACAAGGCCCAGCAGGTACAGCTGTTATCCTGACAGTACACAAGTGTTAATTTGCTGAAGGCCAAAAGCTAGTGCTACACAGCCAGGACTGGAAGCCCGCACATCCTATCCACCCCTTCCTTTCCAGGTCTTTCTGACAGGCTGCAGGTGGGGCAGGTCTCTTTCAGGAGAATAAGGGCTTATGATTCTAGGTTCCCACCACGTGGGCAAGTATTGCTAAACCTGACATTAGCAACAAACTCCAAGACTCATGATCAAAATTTGAGGAGTAGCCCTGAAGTACAAAATAGAACTTTTTTTTTGAGACAGGGTCTCACTCTGTAGCTCAGGCTGGAGTGCAGTAGTGTGATCTTGGCTCACAGCAGCCTCCATCTCCCTGGCTCAAGTGATCCTATCACCTCAGCTTCCCAGGTACCTGGGACTACAGGCATGTGTCACCACACCCAGCCAGTTTTTTTATTATTATTTTTTGCAGAGATGGGGTTTTGCCACGTGGTCCAGGCTGGTCTTGAACTCCTGGGCTCAACCAGTCCTCCCACCTTGGCTTCCCAAAGTACTGGGATTATAGGCGTGAGCCATTGTGCCTGGCCAATAGAACATTTTAAAAGGAAAATCATATTACAGAGTTGGTGGGGATTTTTTTCCTTACTCAAGATGAACGGGAAGGGATATATTCTCTGTGCTATATTCAGTAGAGAGGAAAGAACTTTCATTTATTTTATTAAAAGAAATGAGAGCAAAGATGTTTGGCAGTTCTTAAGTTATTTAAAGCCCTAGCTTCAGCTTAATATTCCCTGTATGGTATTAGGATATGTGATACATAGTCGGAGAGGAGAGAAACCACAAAGTGGAAATCAGTCGACTTTCCACTTAACCACAAGAAGCAGCTGGTGTTAAGAAGTTTATAAGCCAGATGAGGGGTTGATGGGCATCCCAGGAGAGGCACGTTGTGAAGATGTCTGAGAGAAGACCTGGGATAGAAGAATCACAAAACCAACCTCAAGGATGAAGGGCTGCCAGGGGAGGCCAGATCTGAAGGTGTTCTCACCCCTCACTGATCATAGGGAAGGAGCCCTCAGACCCACAGGCAGCTTCTGGTACGAGGTGACTGAGCCTGGTCACAACTCACCTTTGGGTGGCACTTTTATGCTTTAAGAAGTATGCATACTTTAAGACTGGGCGAGAGGGATCATGCCTGTAATCTCAGCACTTTGGGAGGCCGAGGCAGGTGGATTGCTGAAGCCCAGGAGTTTGAGGCCAGCCTGGGCAACATAGTGAGACCCCTTCTAATTTTAAAAACTATATTAAAAAAGGAAGTACTTTAACATCTTTCTTGTTTAGCTCACAAAAAAGTCCTATAAGGAGATGGGAAGTGTTATCATTGATATTTTACTGGAAAAACCCCACTGAGGTTCAAATTAAGTGTGATTTACCAAAAGTCTTATTCTAAATGGGTGATGGTAGGAGGTATTGGGTGAATTCCAGCCCTGAGAGTGCTCAAGAGCATCAAATCCCTCACTAACAGTCAGCCGAATGTCTAGCTCTTCTCAAGGCGTTCAGACTTTAAATCTCACCAAAGCAGATTCCCTGCAGACAAAACATCACACAGAAGTAAGGTTTTCTTAACCTATCACCGCGTTTCTCCCAGCCACAGAGGCAGATACGCCCTATGCATCTGACAGGTCAGACTACTCACAGCTTTCATCTTTATTCCTGCCATGCCCTGACTTAGAGACGCAGTTTCCCCATCTGGAAATAGAAGGGATGATGGGATGATCTTAAGGATCCTGAAAAGTCTTCCCAGCTCTAGAACTCCAGACTGAGCAGATCCACCCTGGGGACCCTGGCTCCACCGGTGGACGACATGGGCAAGAAGGCTCCGCATTCAAAGACTTTACATGGAAAGGGCGTGTGCTCTAATGCCTCGTATGGTCCTTCGTAAGCGAAGACGACATCACTCACTCGCTGACCCTCTCCCTTGACCTCTGTCTTCTTTCCTTCCCCCTATTTCTTTTTGTCTGAGATGGGGATCTTTATCTCTTGCTCAGGTTGGAGTGCAATGGCACCATCACGGCTCACTGCAGCCTCAACCTGTCTGGCTCAAGTGATCCTCCCACCTCAGCCTCCCGAGTAGCTGGGACTACAGGTGCACAACACCATGTCTGGCTAGTTTTGTTTTTTGTTTTTGTTTGTTTGTTTTTTGCAGAGACAGGGTTTTGCCATGTTGCCCAGGCGGGTCTTGAACTCCTGGGCTCAAGCGATCCTCCTGACTCAGCCTCCCAAAGTGCTGGGATTACAGGTGTGAGCCACGCACCCAGCCCTTCCCCCCATGTTAGTAGTTATGCTATATTTGTTTTATTAAAGGCCACCTTGACTCCTCTTTACAGCTTGGCAAGGTATAATTCCAAATACATGCATGAAAGCAGGAAGAAAGGGAGGGAGGCAGAAACAGGGAGGAAATGAGAAAGGAGGGAGGCAGGGTGTGTGCAAGGTAGCAGACACCCTTTGAGTAGCTGGGACGCTGTCGGCGTGCAGCGTGCACATCGGGCATTGCCTTTGCCAACAGTGATGGGGTTTCCCCATGTGGTCCAGGCTGGTCCACCTAAGGCACTGGGCCAGGGGTTTTGATTCATCCTCTCCCTACAGCCCCCGCCCCCAGGTCAGCAGTCTTATCCCTACTTTATAAATGATGAAACAGAGGCTCAAAGACATCTTTGGCCAAGGCCACACAGCAGTACATGGTGGTGCCAGGATGTGCCCTCCTGGGGGGCAGCGTGGGGTAGGGATGAGGCACTGCCTTCAGAGGCCAAATCCTGCCAGTGGCAGGGGCCTGGAAGTGATGTGCCTGGAGCGTCATGTGGGCCCCATCACTGGCCCCTACTGGGACCAGTCTGCACACTGGCTAGCGGACTGGCTGGCCTTTCCCTGACCACCCTTGCCTCTGAAGTGAGGTGGGTGATAATGCCTGCCGTCTCCCACCCACAGATGACAGTGAGCACTGAAGTGAAATAGAACTTTGGAAACCAAGAGGTCCTAAGACAGCAGTGACCTCATTTTTGCTAAAGTCCCCAATACTGCTGTGAGGCAGGGAGACTGGAATCCTCATTTCCTTCTTCAGGCGAGGGCACAGAGGCCGCACAACGCCAAGACTTGTTTGTTGTGGGCTGATGGTGGGACCAGACCCACACACTGGTTCCCCTCCCAGTGAGGTGGGCAAACTGGGCCAGCCCCAAAGTCCCTGTCTGCAACACTGAACTAAGCGGGCAACGGTACCTATAGGGACTCCTTAAAATGCTAGCTCTGTTTCCCTTTTTGGAAAAGGACCACTGAAGCCCATGGCAGCCAAAAATCTCAAGCAGACCCTGAATCCATGCCCTGATGCTCTGGAAGGGGAAGGAAATAGAGCCAAGAGCTGGAACCTGGTCAGCTTAAGGCCACAGCGCCCTAAGAAAGGTTCTGTGTTCATGGGCATGTGTGAGGACTGTGTCCTGACCAGCCCCCATGGGACCTCACACTGTGCATCTCACTTGGCATCTGGGGAGCCAAGGGCCACACCCACCCAGGGCTACACAGCAACTGGGGCAGAAACTCCCTTCGCCAGGCCCCAAGCCCAGCGCTCTTTCTGCTCGGTCCATAGAGGGAAAGGCATTTGTTCCAGAAAGTCAGTCTCCTGTCCACATTCCGCAAATCTCCCAAATGGAAGTCAGAACATCGCAATCACAGGCAGTCCCCCTCCAGCCACACCGCGCAGCCTCTGTGGAATCTGAGGCTGCTTAGAAGAACGGTTCTCAGCTGGTGCATGCTGGCTGCCATCCAAGGCCCACCCATGAATAGCCTTGATCTTGGGCAACACTGAGATGCTTTTTTCCTTTTTGGCCGCAGATGCTTGTGACACCGGCAAGTTGCCTGGCAGCGCCTCCTGGGTCTCCATGACCTGGTGCGGTTTGGAGACCAGCGAACTCTCCAATCCGCAGGGAGACCCGTTTCCCTTGGGAACAGGCGTGCTCGTCCACCCCCCGCCCACTTCTCTTTCACGTAGTCACTTCTAGCAGAGGAAGTGGCCAGTCCCTGTGCCCTGTCCAGGCAGGCCAGTGTCCGAAGCTGGCCCCCAGGGTGTGCTCTGCATGGGTTTTAGTCTGGAATGTTCATGGAGACAGCCCAGGTGCCTTGCTGGGTTTGAGCCTCACATGGACCTGATGGAGACAGAGCCGGAGGGTCCTGTGGTCCTTGCTCTTTGGGTAAGGACACCAGGCTCAAGTAGGTGAAAAGGATTTGCCACAGGTCCCAGCAGGTAGGAGGTGCAGCTTGGAACCACCCTGAGCTTCTGCCTATTCAAGGCCCATTAAATACTTCCCACCAAGGCAGCGGGACTGACCCCAAGCCAGGCGCTCTCCTGTCTCTGCACCCACCTTGCTGGATGACTTTAGACCTGCTCCTTTCCTTCTCTGGGACTGTAATATGAGGAGAAAGGAAGCGTGTTTCCACCAGATCGAGGTTAGGGACTGTGGGAAGAGACACGACTCACAGTCAGCACCATGGGGCGCTGTGGGGCGGGTGCTCCCGGCTGTAGTGTCTGCCACCCCCTCGTGCTCCCTCATTTCCTCTTGAGGAGTCACCAGTGGTCTCCATTCACGTGTCAGGCCTGCCTGCCCTGAGCTCTCAGCGGGGACCCAGGGACAGCGCCCTCCCCCACACACTCTGTGGCTCCTTCTCAGACCCCTGAACACTTGGGCCTGGACCCCTTACCCTACCCCCTCTCCCTAGGGGATCACGGCTCAGCCAAGGCTTCGACGGTCAGTCTCACACCAGATGCCTCCAATCACCAGGCCAACTTTTCATCTCTGCTGGGATGTCCTGAGGGACCTCAACAGCAGCACATCCAGAAACAGTCTCTTTCCATTGTGACAACATTCCATTGGTGGATGATAGTGTTCCATCGGTGTCAGCATTTCATGAGAGGGTGACAGCATTCCACTGGCGGGTGACTGTTCCATGAGAGGGTGACAGTATTCCATTGGTGGGTGACTGTTCCATGAGAGGGTGACAGCATTCCACTGGCAGGTGACTATTCCATGAGAGGGTGACAGTGTTCCATTGGCGGGTGACTGTCCCATGCGAGGGTGACAGTATTCCATTGGTGGGTGACTGTTCCATGAGAGGGTGACAGTATTCCATTGGTGGGTGACTGTTCCATGAGAGGGTGATAGTATTCCATTGGTGGGTGACTGTTCCATGAGAGGGTGACAGTATTCCATTGGTGGGTGACTGCTCCATGAAAGGGTGACAGCATTCCACTGGCAGGTGACTATTCCATGAGAGGGTGACAGTGTTCCATTGGCGGGTGACTGTTCCATGAGAGGGTGACAGTGTTCCATTGGTGGGTGACTGTTCCATGAGAGGGTGACAGCATTCCATTGGCAGGTGACTGTTCCATGAGAAGGTAACAGTGTTCCATTGGCGGGTGACTGTTCCATGAGAGGGTGACAGTGTTGCATTGGCAGGTGACTGTTCCATGAAAGGGTGGCAGCATTCCATTGGTGGGTGACAGTGTTCCATTGGTGGGTGACAGTGTTCCATTGGTGGGTGACAGCATTCCATTGCTGGGTGACTGTTCCATGAGAGGGTGAGAGCGTTCCATTGGTGGGTGACTGTTCCATGAGAGGGTGACAGCGTTCCATTGGCAGGTGACAGTGTTCCATTGGTGGGAGACACTGTTGCATGCAGATGACAGCATTCCATTGGTGGGTGACTGTTCCATGAGAGGGTGACAGTGTTCTGTTAGCAGGTGACAGTGTTCCATTGGCAGGTGACGGTGTTCCACTGGTGGGTGACAGTGTTCCATGAGAGAGTGACAGCATTATATTGGTGAGTGATAGTGTTCCATTGGTGGGAGACACTGTTCCATGGGGATGACAGCATTCCATTGGTGGGTGACAGTTTCTATGGGAGGGTGACAGTGTTCCATGGGGGTGACAGCATTCCATGGGAAAGTGACAGTGTTCCATGGGGGTGATAGTGTTCCATTGGTGGGTGACAGTTTCTATGGGAGGGTGTCAGTGTTCCATGGGAGGGTGACAGTGTTCCATTGATGGGTGACACTGTTCCATAGGGGTGACAGCATTCCACTGGTGGGCAATGAGCTGGGTGGTGACATGGGCCCCAGCAGGGGAGAGTTAGTGGGGCTGAAAGAGTAAATGGCACAGCCGAGGCCAGGGCCTGTCTACAGAACAGGAGACCCCATGTGTAGGTGACTGGGGCCCAGCTGGCTTGACTGGAGGCTGCACTGAGTGCTGAGATGACACCTGGGCTGACAGCCGATCTCCCAGTAATAGGAAATGAAAACAGGAGCTTGTGAGATGAGCCCTGCTGAAGGGAGCGCAGGAGCAGACATACCTGCAAAAGCTCTTTCTAAAGGACTTCTCTTTTGCTATTTTCTCACCTCACTTCCTACTCAAGAAAGCCAGGGCTTCTCTGTTGGCAGAGGTCACTGTGGCTAGACACAAGGGCTTGGGGCCAGCCAGACGTGGGGTGAGCTGTGTGCGTTTCTGCACAATTAACTTGGAGCCTGTGAATGAGGAGTGGTGCTGGGGTCACACAGGGAGATGCATGCAAAGGCCTGCATGTGGCACTGAGGTCGCCATGAATGTTCTCATTGGTTGTGTTTATTGATTGCTGCCTCAGTCCCTGCTGTAACAAAATACCATCAACTTGGCGGGGTTGGGTGGGGGTTATAAATAACAGAAATTTATTTCTTACATTTGTGAAGTCTGGAATTCGGAGATCAAGGCGCCAGCAGATTCAGTGTCTGGTGAGGACAGCTTCCAGCTCACAGACAGCTGTGTCCTCATGCGGTGGAAGAGAGAGGCAGCTTCCCATGGCCTCCAAAGGGCATGAATTTCATTCACGAGGCCCCCCCACCATGACTACTCACCTCCCACTGGGGTTCAGTTTCAACCTGTGAACTTTGGGGGACAGATTCAGCCCTCAACAATCACCCTTCTTCCTGTTGCCCAAGTTGGAATCTGGCCATTGTTCTCAACTCCCTCAGCCTCCTGGTTCCATTCCTCCATCCCCAGCCTGGTACTCCCACAGAGGTGATTGTTTTTTTGTTTTTTTTTTTGTTTTTTTTTTTTTGAGATGGAGTCTTGCTCTGTCACCCAGACTGGAGTGCAGTGGCATGATCTCGGCTCACTGCAACCTCTGCCTCCTGGATTCAAGCAATTCTCCTGCCTCAGCTTCCCGAGTAGCTGGGAATACAGGCATGCACCACCATGCCCAGCTAATTTTTGTATTTTTAGTAGAGATGGGGTTTCACCATGTTGGCCAGGCTGGTCTTGAACTCCTGACCTCGTGATTTGCACACCTCGGCCTCCCAAAGTGCTGGGATTACAGGCATGAGCCACTGCGCCCGGCCACAGGTGATTCTTGAGCCTGTCCCCTCTCTAACCCCTCACCTCCACCTAGCACCCCTGCCATGCTCAGGCCCAACACTGCTCTCTGGGGACATGGCAGCCCCCTCATGGCCACACCAATTCCAGGCCTGTGAACTCTTACTTGTCCTCCTGCTGTGGCCAAGGTTATCTTTCCGGGGCACAGCTCTGCTGATGACCTTCCCCTACTCCCTGCTGTCCAGGATGGCCTTGCTCCTTGAACGAGCACCAACGGACCTCTCCCCTCCTCCTCGACGAACACCTGGCCTCTTCCTAAAGTCCCCAGTCACTCTCACAGCTCAGTACGCTTGACAAGCTTTCCTCTCCTTGGAATTCCCATTCCCACTGCCCACCTGGCCGGCTACAGGGCATCCTCCAGGTCCCATCTCCATCTCCCCTGCTCTGGGAAAAGGTCCCAGACTCCCTGGGCAGTTGTGATTCTTCCCTGGGCTGGAGTTCCCGCTGCCTCCTTGCTCACTGCCCAGCAAGGTGACCCCTCTTAGGTGGGGGCCCTTCGCAAGCGGGAGTGCTCTCAAGGAATCCTCCCTAAGCGCTTCTGTGGGCCAGGCCCAGCACTGAGGACCCGGGCTCTGCAGAAGCCTCTAGGTGGTGGGTGAGACAGGTGTGCGCCAACCACAGGTACAGGGGAGGGAATGAACATGGTAAGATGGGTGTGCATATGGTTCTGTAGGTGGGCTGTGGAGGAACGGCCCATGCCACTTCAGGGGAAGTGACATTAAAGCTGGTTTTGGAGGGTCAATTGGGATTCATCAAAAATCCTTCTCCAGGCTGGGCGAGGTGGCTCATGCCTGTAATACCAGCACTTTAGGAGGCCGAGGTGGGCAGTTCGATTGAGCCTAGGAGTTCGAGACCAGGCTGGGCAACATGGTGAAACCCCGTCTCTACAAAAATACAAAAATTAGCTGGCTGCGGTGGCAAGTGCCTATAGTCCCAGCTACTCGAGAGGCTGAGGTGGGAGAATGGCTTGAGCCTGGGACGCGGAGGTTGCAGTGAGCTAAGATCAAGCCACCGCATGCCAGCCTGGGCAACAGAGCGAGACCCTGTCTCAAACAAAACAAAACAAAACGAAACTTCTCCAAGTACTCAGGTCCGCCTGGACCACTCGCTTATCTCAGAGCCAAGGACATTGATCACCTGCTCCACAATCTGACGTGAAGAGCATGGAGACATGCGCTGGAAGGCGCTAGAGGCAGCTTCCTAGCAAAGCCAGGACTTCCCTTACTGGGGCCCTGAAAAGGCTTTGCTAAAAGTCTCTCCCTCCCCCAGCCTAGGGCTGGCTTTGCGGCCGTGTGACCTGTATAGCAGCACATGGGCTGCACTGACAAGGGCCTTTTGCTGGGCTTAATGCTCTGCTGTTACCAATTTGAAATTCTTAAAATTTTGGACAAGGGGCCTGCATTCTCGTTTTGCATTGAACCCTGCAAATGATGTAGCCAGTCCTGGCCCAGAATAGCCCCTTCCCTCCAGCGAAGATGTCTAGAAATTATACTTCACGGTTTCCTGGACACCTGACATAATTTTAGTTAATATTTCATTGTTATTTTCTGGCCTAACCATTCATCTGGCATTATTACCCACCCTGGGAACAAAGTTTTTGGCAACCAAGAATGTCCTTGTAAGATGTTCTTTATTGACTGGGCACGGTGGCTCACGCCTGTAATCCCAGCACTTTGGGAGGCTGAGGCGGGAGGATCACCTGGGGTCAGTAACTCAAGACCAGCCTGGCTCACACCTGTAGTCCCAGCAGTTTGGGAGGCTGAGGCGGGAGGATCACCTGAGGTCAGGAGTTCAAGACCAGCCTGGCGAACGTGGCAAAACTCTGTCTCTACTAAAAATACAAAATTAGCCAGGCATGTTGACAGATGCCTGTGATCCCAGGTACTCGGGAGGCTGAGGTAGGAGACTCGCTGGAACCCAGGAAGCAGAGCTTGCAGTGAGCAGAGATCACCCAGACATAGGCACTGGATGAATTAAGGAGTGATTCACGAGAGGTTCCCCTTTTTAAGAAAACAATTCCCTATGGAATTCCTTTAACTAGCCACACTCCTAGTACATTTTTAATGTGCTTTAACATATTAAAAATTATTTACACGGAGTCTTCTCAGGTCTGTTCGTTGAGCCAGTGTGCCTGACCTCCATTCTGTGTGGGGTAAAGGATGGCTGCCACCACCCCCACCCCCTCAGGTGCTGTACACCAGGGCTGGCACCAACTGGAACATGCTGAGGCATGCCAAGTCAGGACCCCCACGTGGCTCAAGCCTAGGGCTCAGCAGTGAACTATCAGTACAGAGTCCTCAACTCGTCTTGGGTCCAAAGTGAGTGAGAGTAGCCCTGAATCAACACACTAGCACCTTTCATTGGCCAGAAACACTGTGCTGATCATGGAGACCCAGAACGACCCCAGGACCCCAAGACAGTCCTATGAACACAGGCCTGCAACTCCTCGGGACATCTGGTCACCCTCACATGCCTGGGGGAAGGTTGGACAGGGGAGACCCAGGAAAAAGGGACCAGACTCCACATGAGTCTCTGCCCAGGACTGGGTGCCCCAGCCAGGTGACATTCTCAGCATGGTTGGTCCCAGGCATGGCAGGGGTCTTAGAAAATGTGGAGGGAGACACTGGGAAGAACAGGCCCCTGAGGCAGGGGCCGCACTTGCTGGCGTTGAAAGCTCTAAGGGCGGTGCAGATTCTGGACCTCACTTGCCTCCTCTGTCAGCTGGGAATGATAATCCCCACCGAGACGCGACAACTGTAAGGATCAGCTGAGATGGTGGATTTAAGGGAGCCCGCCAATGCTCGGGCATCACGGTGATGTGGATTTATGATGAGGATGGTGTTTGGGCTCGTGCATAGAGGAGTGTGAATGCCAATTCCAGAAAATCCCCAGCACAGCCCTCCTGAGGAGCATAAACAGGGCATGGATGGTAAAAAAAAAAAAAAACCTCTTCTCCAGGATCCTAAAATGTATCGATTTGGTTTTAATGGGGAGCGAACCAAATTTCTCTTGAAGCTGTTTCCTGCAGTTTTAGTTGCAGGATGGGAGTGGATTTGCTCATTGATAAAGGAAAGTTCCAGAGAATAGAGGAGCCCACTACCTGGGTGCCCAGGGAAGGTGTGGGGAGGAGGGATGTGCGGCCCTGAGCCTTCATGCAGGAATCTGGGGGGACTCAGGACTGGGGGAAAGGGGTTACTGAGGGTCATCAGGAGTGGATGCAGAATCTTCATGAATTTCATGGAGAGGAGAAGAGTGAGGCAGAACTGGGTGCTGGTCCCAAGAGAGGTGCCTAGCTGGGGCTGGTTGGGGACCTTTTAGGGGCACTATGGGAGATAGGAAATTAGCCAGGAATGGCCAGAATCTGCAAATGTTTCCTTATATGGTAAAAGGGATTCTGCAGATGTGATTAAATCAAGGATCTAGGCGTGGTGACTCACGCCTGTAATCCCAGCACTTTTGGAAGCCAAGGTGGGCAAATCGCTTGAGCTCAGGTGTTCGAGACCAGCCTGGGCAACATGGCGAAACCCTGTCTCTACAAAAAATACAAAAGTTAGCCAGGTGTGGTGGCACATGCCTGTAATCCCAGGTACTCAGGAGACTGAGGTTGGAGAATTGCTTTAGCCTGGGAGGCAGAGGCTACAGTCAGCCGAGATCGCACCACTGCACTCCAGCCTGGGTGACAGAGCGAGACCCTGTCTCAAAATAAAATGTAAAAAATCAAGGATCTTGATGTGGGGATACTGTCCCAGACTATCTGAGTGGGCATGCCGTGATCTCTGGATCCTTATGAGAGGGAGGCAGAGGGATCTTTGATGAGCAAGGAGGAGGAAATGATAGGATGATGGATACGGATTAGAGTGATGGGATTGGAAGATGGTGGAAGGAGCCACAAGCCAAGGCATGCAGGCAGCCACTGGAAGCCGACAAAAGCAAGGAAACAGATTCTCCCCTGCAGCCTCTAGAAGGAACCAACCCTGCAGATACCTTGACTTTATCCAGCGAAAATGATTTCAGACTGCTGACCTCCAGAGCTGTAAGTGAATAGAGGTCTACTGTTTTAATCCACTGCATTTGGGGTAACTATTTACAGCAGCCATAGAGAACTAATACACAAGAGGACCCCGAGTTCTGAGTCAGGGCTGGAACCAGGCTGTGCAGGCTACCCCTGGTTCCCAGGTTTCACTCAGGCAGCCCCTCACACCTTCACCACCAGCCTCTGTCTTTGCAAACTAAAGAGCCCCTTCTAAAGAACCCCAAGGTTTCCCTTCCCCCAGGAGGGTTCCAAGCACCCTCCAGGGCCTTTCTTGAGGGTCTTGAGGAGCTGCCTGCTGGATCGCAAGTGTGGAAAACGTTTCCTGGCTTGGGCTCCTGTGTTCTTGTCCTCTAACTCCACCCAATCAATCATGAGGCAAAGGGATCTCCATCGGCCATGAAACAGGCTCCTCTACCACCACGCCTGGCTAATTTTTGTATTTTTTGCAGAGACAGGGTTTCGCTGTGTCACCGAGGCTCATCTTGAACTCCTGGTTTCAAGTGATCCACCTGCATCAGCCTCACTAAGTGCTGGGACAATCTCCCCACATCAAGATCCTTGAGTTTTTAAATTTTATTTTGAGACAGGGTCTCACACTGTCACCCAGGCTAGAGTACAGCGACGTGATCTCAGCTCACTGCAGCCTCTGCCTCCCAGGCTCAAGTGGTCCTCCCACATCAGCCTCTTGAGTAGCTGGGACTACAGCTTTGTGCCCCCACACCTGGCTAATTTTTGTATTTTTTGTAGAGGCATGGTTTTGCCATGTTGCCTAGGCTTGTTTTGAGGCGTTGGCAGGAGAATCTCTTGAACCTGGGAGGTGGAGGTTGCAGTGAGTTGAGATTGCACCACTGCCCTCCAGCCTGGGCAGCAGAACGAGACCCTGTCTCAAAACCACAACAAAACAAAAAATAAATAGGGATCAAATCCAACCATCAATGTGGTTCTTCTGGTTCCAGAATTCCCTAATTCTAGATGCGTTATTCCTGACTCTTTATTGAATCATAACTGATAGCTCAGAGCAGTCGTTTTATTGGCACAACTGAGTTATCTTCCCCTGACGGCATTAACTGCTGCTTGCAGACACAGAGTTCATCTAGCACGTGCTTCCCACGCAGGATTCTCAGGAGAGCTGCCTGGAGACGCTCTCTCAGTTTGGCAAGTCATTCCCAGAGGAGGAAGCGACAGTTAGAAACTCAGGTATTTCACAGAGTGCCTCCATTTCCACGTAATTTATTAAAATCTACAAGAACTAAGGGAGAGCCCTTCCTCATTAATTTCTTGACCTGGAGAATGTTTATTGCCCTTTCCCTTGCTTCCTGATTCTACACCATTTCATTTATAACAAAAGGCTTTTTCCTTAAAAAAACAACAACAACAACAACAGAAGTTTTGTTTGTTTGTTTGTTTTGAGACAGAGTCTTGCTCTGTCACCCAGGCTGGAGTGCAGTGGTGCAATCTTGGCTCACTGCAACCTCCGCCTCCCGGGTTCAAGCAATTCTCACGCCTCAGCCTCCCAAGTAGCCGGGATTACAGGCACGCACCGCCGCACCGGGCTAATTTTTGTATTTTTAGTAGAGATGGAGTTTCGCCATGCTGGCCAGGCTGATCTTGAACTCCTGACCTAAAGTGATCCACCCACCTTGGCCTCACCAACTGCTGACATTACAGGTGTGAGCCACCTGGCTAAAAAACCGAAGTTTTTGATGAGACAATTTACTTGTAGATTTTTAAAAGTTTAACCAGTATATGTCTTAGTTATTCCATGTTCACTGTTTACCCACTAAAAAAAAATTCAATTCCATTATATTCTAGTTCTTTTTTCAGTTAAAGATTTTAATATATGTCAGGGGTGATGGCTCACACCTGTAATCCCAGCACTTTGGGAGGCCAAGGTGGGTGGACCACTTGAGCCCCTGAGTTTGACACCACCCTGGGCACCATGGCAAAATCCCATCTCCACAAAAAAATGCAAAAATTATCCAGACATGGTGGCACAAGCCTATAGTCCCAGCTACTGGGGGCGCTGAGGCGGGATGATCACTTGAGCCTGGGAGTAAGGTTGCAGTAAGGTTGCAGTAAGGTTGCAGTAAGCCTGGCAACAGAGCAAGATCCTGTCTCAAAAAAAAAGAAAAGAGGCTGGGCGTAGTGGCTCATGGCTGTAATCCCAGCACTTTGGGAGGCCGAGGCAGGCGGATCACCTGAAGTCAGGAGTTTGAGACCAGCCTGGCCAACATGGTGAAACCCCATCTTTACTAAAAAAACAAAAAATTAGCCGGGTGTGGTGGTACATGCCTCTCATCCCAGCTACTCGGGAGGCTGAGACAGGAGAATCACTTGAACCAGGGAGGCGGAGGTTGTGGTGAGCCGAGATCACGTGACTGCACTCCAGCCTGGGTGACAGAGTGACACTGTCTCAAAAAAAAAAAAAAGAAAGAAAGAAAGAAAGAAAAGGTAATACAGTTGTGCCCTTGCCATAGGTCTGTCCTCATCACTACTTTGCCTAAGCTTTTATTTACTGACTTGCAGAACATTTATCCCAGCTAAACCCAGAAGCAACCCAGGAGCCTGTCCTGCTGAAGAGACAGAGCCAAGAGGATGCTCACCACCAGCCCTCGCCTCTCAAATTCTAATAAAAATGCCTCAAATCTGCCCAGTTAAAGATATGCAGCAAGGATGGGGATGTATTTATTCAATCATTCATTTGATATGACCCTTCCCCCTGCTCCAGGCATGTGAGCCGTGCCTGCTTCCCCTTCACCTTCCACCATGATTTTAGGTTTCCTGAGGCTACCCCAGAAGCAGAAGCTGCTATGCTTCCTGTACAACCTATGGAGCCATCAGTCAATTAAACCTCTTTTCTTTATAAATTACCCAGTCCCAGGTATTTCTTTATAGCAGTTGTGAGAACAGACTCATACACCCTCCATCAGCTCATTCACCATCCAGCAGCAAATATTAGCATGGCCCTCCTGGCTCAGACTCCTCAGCCTCAAGGTTGAGAGCTTCAAGCTGCTCCTCACCAACTGCCCAGCTCAGTGGTCACTCCAGCCACGCTGGACACCAGCAGTCTCTCTCTCCCCAAGTCTCGCTGGCCTCTGGGCTTCAGCACAGCCCGTCCCCCATGGCTAACTGCTGCTACCTCTATGCTGCAATTTCCAGGTCAGCTGTGCCCACCCCCTTATCCCCCCAGGCCCTAGTGCCCCTCAGCTGGGACATTCCCTGGAGGCCACGCAGCCTGTGCTGTCCCATCTGAGGACTTCTCCGATGCTATCAAAAGTGCCTGTGACCTCTGACTCCCCCAGGGGCTCCACCTCAGTGACCATGCCCTGGCCACTTTCCAGCTTTCACACTGAGCCTGAGACACAGCAGACATTCAATAAATCTTTGATGAATAAAGGCAGGATCCACTGACTACTTTAAGGGAAGTGAGATGATCAAGTTTGCTTTTGTAAATATTTGTCTAAGTTATTAAAGCAGCCCATATTTGTGATAACCAATGAAAATGACACCAAAGAGCCTCCCAAGAAATGACTTCTCCAGATCTCATTCCTTGGGGGTAACTGCTGTTTTCAGTTTGGGATGAATCATTTCAGAATTAAAACAATAACAACACAACCACCACCAATCCAATTCCATATACAGGGAAGCATTTTTTAAAGAATAAATACAGATATTCATGCGTACATGCATAACATTATACTATATATACCATCTTGTAACTTGCTTTTGTCTATAAACATATCAAGAATCGGGAATATTTTTCTGTAATATATACTATTTGTAAATAGATGCTATCTGCTTTTTTAAGCTTGCATCTTATTCAACGGAGCAAATGCACCATAATATATATTTTTTTCTTTTTTCTTTTGAGACAGGGTCTCACTCTGTCACCCAGGCAGGAGTGCAGTGGAGCAATCATGTGTCACTGCAGCTTTGACCTCCCGGGTTCGAGTCATCTTCAACCTGCCCAGTAGCTGGGACCACAGGTGCATGCCATCATGTCTGGCTAATTTTTGTATTTTTTGGTAGAGATGGGTTCTCCCTATGTTGCCCAGGCTGGCCTTGAACTCCTGGGTTCAAGCAATCCTCCCACCTTGGCCTCCCGAAGTGCTGGGATTATAGGCATGAGCCACCATGACCAACCACATTTTCTTTTAAAATGAACATCTTATTTTGGAATAATTTTAGATTTACGGAAATGTTGTGAATATAGCACAGAGTTCCCCTAATGTTGCCATAACCATGGGACATTTGTCAAAACTAAAAATGCACGTTGGTATATCATTATTAACGAAATCTTTTGCTTGCGTTTCACCAGTTTTCTCACTAAGGCCCTTTTTCTGTTCCAGGACCCAGTCCAGGCATTGAGTTTCTCCCTGCAGCCCTGATTTAGCAATTCCCACATGGTGGACACTTGGTGTTTTGCACTTTTGCTGTGCCATGAGGCTGCAGTCTGCACCTCGTGGCCTCTCTCCCTGCTCACCTGCACACATCCTTCCCTCCCACAGGTGCATCCTTCCCTCCCACAGATGGGCCAGAGCGGAGGGCAGTGCGAGGTTATGCAGGCACAGGAGGCTGCTCCCAGAGGAGGGAGGCGTGGCAGTTGTCTACCTTACCTCCACCTTGTTTCTGTGATTTGCACTTTAGCAAGCTCACTCTGGCTCCTAGGGCTGAGACTTGGAGGGAGAAGCCTTGTCTAGAGTCCTCAGTGGAGGGACAGAGGCAAGGGGACAGACATTAGAGAGCTTTAGACAAGACTCCTGTCTGGTTGGGTGTGGAGTGGAGTGAGGGGAATGATGAAGGACTTCAGCTTTGTTATTTAGGCAAAGGAAGTCATGGGGCCCTTCAGGGAGGCAGCAGGAACAGGGGAGGAGGCTCATCAAGAGGCTGAGGGATCCAGTTGTGGCTCCGATGTTTGGGTGCCTTTGGGATACCCGGGAGGCAGGAGGCATAGATTTGGAGCGTCCCGAGTGGCCAGACGAGAGCTGAAGCCATGAATGGGGATGTGACGCCCTTCCTTCTAGATTGGATCTACCGAATTAAAGACACACACAAGCTCAAGCACACGTGCACACACAAAGCTTGTTTTTTAAAATCCAGCAGAAATTGTGTGGACACACACAGCTGGAGGGTGATTTAGCTACAGAACACGGAGACCTGGAAAACCCAGCAGGAGGAGCTGAGCCTGCCGTGGATGCCCTGGTGGAAGAGCTGTGAACAAGCGTTACATCCAGGCTAGTGGCACCAGCAGGTGGCTGAAGGGGCTGTGTGATGCAGGTCTGTGGCCGACACCCGGCCATCCTGCTCTTTCTGCTGCGCTGAGCTAGACAACAGTCTGTCCCACTCCAGGCACGTTGCCTTTCCCCGGTGCCCCCTACATGGATCTCTGGGCCGCCTGGGTCTAGCCTGTCCCCAGCTTGCCATCACCCCTCACTCCTCCACCTGCCATTCCGCACAGGAGGAAACTGAGCCACTGCCCCGCTTCTGAGAACTCCACAGCTATCCTTAACTCTCCCACAGCCTCCCCTCTGAGGATGAGTGTCTTCACCTGCAGAGCCTGCAGCGGGGGACAAGATTAAGGTTAAGGTCCTTCCCTGAGTCAGAGTAGCATGGGCAATGAAGGAACCATGGGCAGGCAGATCTGGTTCCAATCTTACGTCAAATCTGATCAGCTATGTGACTTTAAGTAAGTTATTTAACCTCTCTGAGATATTCATCTCTCTCTCCCTCTCTCTTTCTAGTGGGGACGATAATTCCCAGCTTGCAGGGGTTTTCTGGGAAGCTGAGAACATGGATGTGAAGTATCTAGTACATCACTGGGACTAACTAAACAGCAGCTGTAATTACAATTATTATAGGAATTCTGAGCTATTTCAACTCCACAGTTAAAGGGAGATATTTTAAAAGTTCCAAGCCATGTAAGGTAAATCAGGGACAGTTCACACTGCCACTGTCCCCCAGAGTGAATTATTCACCCTGAAAAGTGTGTTCAATAGAGATTATTAACTTGCAGAGGGGAACAAGTTTCAAAGAATGGCAAAAGCACGTCTAATCTTAATTAGGTGCCATTTTTCTCTGTCCACCTAGAAAAAAACTAGTTCCTGGATTTGCAGGGGCTGGGGTCCATTGCAAAGGGGAAAACAATAGCTTAGAGGATTCCTGCACGTTAGGATAAAGGAGAGACTATCCATGGGGGAGGACCACATGGAAAAACACTGCTCTGTCCAGGGGTGAGTGAGTGTCACAGCCTCCTCCCATGTCACAACGCACAGTGCTGCCTCTACTTGAGACATCAGTGTGTTTCAGAAGCCATCAGATTCTCTGTGAAGTGCACAGTTTACAAGCCCTATGTTCCCGCCAACTGGCACCCTGAGACGGTGGCTTTGTGCCCTGAGCCTGGGCTGCAATGGAATGAAAGTTCATTGCACATTGAGCTGCTGGAACAGAAGGTGGTTTGCTCAACATGGTACAGCTCCGACCATGAGCTGATGGAAGCCTGTTCTTGAGGGAGGCTTCTGTCCCCTTCCCCTATTCAGAGCAGCCCCTGCGCTTTCACACAGGAGCTCAGCTGAGGAGAATCCCGAACTCAGAGGACCCCTCTGTGTTCCAGTCAAGCCTCCGCCATCACCTGCTATGTGTCTTTGGGAAAGTCCCTCAACTTCTCTGTGACTCAGTTTCTTCACCTGTAAAACAGGGATGACAAGTGTATTTGCACCATCTACCCGTTAAAGAGGATAATGGACGTAAAGGTGCCATGTGCCCATATAATTCATCGTGATTGTCATTCTCTTGTTCTACTTGTGCCCCCCACCCCAAGACTTCCTGCCCAAGAATGTACCATGGAAAATCCAGGCACTGTGGCCTCACAGAAGGTGCTGGAAGAGGGTGTTTCGGTGAGGAGGTGGTGTCCCCCATGGAATGCAGCTGAGAGAGTAAGTAAGCGGAGGCCAAGCACCCCTATGAGCCCTGACTGAGGCCTCTTCATGGGGCACCTCCTGAGGCTCTGGTCACGCACCACCCACCTCGCTCAGGATCCTACGCCCTCCACTTCTTACCAGGGCGCCCACTCCAGAAGTTCAGTGTAAGTCATTACATTCCCAATGTAAGGCTTTCAACGCACCCCATAAAGAGGGGCCCAGGTGCTGGCTCTTCCCACCCCTGCTCCCGTCCCACTCCAACCCATCCCTCCTGGCTTTGGCCATCACTGTCCCACCGCAACCTCAGGGCCACCATGTTCGTGGTCCCCATCTGTCCTCAGCAACACTCAACTCCTGGACTGCCCCCTTCTTCCCGTGGCCCCCGGCTCCCACTGTTCCCCACCCTCCTTCCCAGGCTCCATGGCCAGGTGGCCCCTCTGCCCATCCTGAGCCTCTGCTTTCTGGTTGGCCACCCCAGTACGTGACTCACCTGGGCTAAATGCCCTTCAGCCGCATCTCTCCCTGAGTACTGTGCGTGGCCATCAGCTCCTTCTTGTCACCTCTCTGGACTCTCAGTGGGCATCTCAGGTTCAAATAAAAGTCCCCACTCCCTCTCCCCCAAGCAGCCCCTCCCCTGTCCTCCATCTGGTTGTCTACAGCAAAGCCCTGGGCAGCAGTCATGGCTCCCACGTCCGTCTACCCCGTTTCTCATGGGACCACCTTCAGATTTCTGAGCACTTGCCCAGCCTCCTTCGAGCCTCCTCAGGAGGTCACTCTGCACCTCTGCAAGCCAGGCTCTGCCTTTCCTCCTGCAGGAGAGCTCTGTGCGTCCTTCGGCCATCACCTTAGAGCCCCCAGCACATCCAAGCTTATCCACTCACATCTTGTTTCCACCCTTAAGAACAGAAGCGGCACGGAGCAGAGACCAGCCTAGGACCCGAGCCCTGGGCACAGGGCCTGCCGCATCGGGCATGGATGACGGGTGTGGGATTCCACCCCCCGTAAGGCCCGCCCCAGCTCTCTGTCACCTCCCCCAAGACCCAGGCTCTAACTCAGAGATCTCTGAAAATAGGACAATGATTCCTTGTGTTGTGGCCTCTGTTCATTCCACTCTCTGCCTCTAATACTCTTCGGTCTTTCTGTTCTGTTTGGTCAGCTGCGGGTCCCTCTTCAAGCAGCAACTCACAGGTCCATCTCTTCGGGGTGCCCTCCAGGCCTCCCAGGGAGGGGACTGCATTGCTGGGTCCCTTCTCAGGGACCCTCATTCCATCCTCACCACCCTGGCCTCATCCCTCATCTCTCCCTGCTGTGGCAGAACACTTCTGCCTCCCTTCTCTCCGACAGAAGACGAAGCTTCTATCCTTGCTTCCAATGGCTTCTTGAAAAGCGGCATGGCCCAGTCCATCAGGCTTGTGAAAGGAAAATAAATCTCGGGGCCCCAGATCACTAAGCTAAAGGGAAAAGTCGAGCTGGGAACTGCTTAGGGTCAACCTGCCTCCCATTCTATTCAAAGTCACCCCTCTGCTGAGATAAATGCATATCTGATTGCCTCCTTTGGAGAGGCTCATCAGAAACTCAAAAGAATGCAACCTTTTGTCTCTTATCTACCTAAGCCCCTCCCTGCTTCCCTCCCACCATTGCATCGAGTTGTCCCGCCTTTCCAGACTGAACCAATGTTCCTCTTACACGTGTTGATTGATGTCTTCTGTCTCCCTAGAATGTATAAAACCAAACTGTCCTCTGACCACCTTGGGCACATGTCTTCAAGACCTCCTGAGGCTGTATTCTTGGCATATAAAGGTGTAAACCAGAAAGTATCTGAGACGGATCTCAATTAATTTAGAAGTTTATTTTGCCAAGATTAAGGACATGCCCCAGAGAGAAGTCTGTGCCTTTCTCCAAAGATGATTTTGAGGGCTTCCGTATTTAAAGGGGAAAAGTGAACTGGAGGAGAAAGAGGGAGGGTGTAGTTACTGAATCCACATGTTACAAGGGAAAAGCAGCAGGTAGGGGAGTAGTCAATCATGTATTTGCCTGGCACTCAGTAAATCAGCACTTTACATAAGATAAGGTGAACACTGGATTAGCTACCTGGAGAGATACTTAACCTTTTCTCTGTAGCTCTCTGCTTAGGAACAAAAGGAAAGGTAGCTTCTTGCATGACTCAGCTTGCAGCCTAATTTCTTTCTTTTGGCCAAGTGAATTGGGGTCCTGAGTTTTTATTTTCCTTTCACAAAGGGGAGCTTTAGAAGATCCTTCTCTTGCCCAAAAAATAAAAATAAAAAGTTGGCTTTCAAGACTATGTTCTTACTCCAGATCAGGGGCTCTCAGCTGGGATGATTCTGCCTGCCGGGGGGCATTGGGTGGTGTCTGGAGACATTTTTAATTATCTGGACTTGGAGGCGGAGGAGTGGCCCCTCTATCTGAATGTGGGTAGAGGCCAAGGATGCTGCTGATGCCCTACAGGATCTTACCTCAAATGTCCACAGTGTCGAGGCTGAGCAACTCTGCCCTAGGCCTAACAAATCCTACTTTGCATGCAAAAACCATGCCCCAATTCTTTTCTCTTGATGTTCCTCCTGAAGCAATGCTAATTGCCCCTGAGGCAAAGGACACCTTGGCTGAATAGAAGGGACTCAAGAAAATGCATGCTTTTAAATATAGCCTTTACAAATGTCACCAAGGAGAGGTCCTTAGCACTGTGGGACTATATCATCTGGGTCTCCTCAGGGGAGATTGAGATTTGAAATACAAGGGAAGAGGAGTTCTGAGCAAAAGGACATACAGGCCCAGAAGTTGGGCTGTGATATGGTTTGGCTGTGTCCCCACCCGTATCTCATCTTGAATTATAGCTCCCACAGGTCATGGGAGGGACCCAATGGGAGGTAATTAAATCATGGGGGCAGGTTTTCCAATGCTGTTCTCATGATAGTGAATAAGTCTCATGAGATCTGATGGTTTTATAAAGGGCAGTTCCCCTGCACACATTCTCTTGCCTGCCACCATGTAAGACATGCCTTTGCTCCTCCTTTGCCTTCTGCCATGATTGTGAGGCCTCCCCAGCCATGTGGAACTGTGAGTCCAGTAAATCTCTTTTTCTTTATAAATTACCCAGTCTCAGGTATTTCATTATAACACGTTTGGGACAGCGGACTGGGAGGGGGCGAGAGGGGCTGGAGGGAAAGGAGCTGCCTGGGTCATCCTAGGAGTGCTGGAAGCTGCTGTAGGCCAGGCATACACACACGACACATCCAGACAGAGAAGTGGGCACAGAGTAAAGCTGGGAGAGGAGAGCCCAGAACAGTAGCTGTCCCACGACTTCCCACACAGAAGCGCTCCACTAAGGAGCTGGTTCTTTTTTTACATATATAATAAACAATATTAAAGACCAATACATAAATAAGTGGGAGTGAACAGGTTAAAGGTAATTAATATCAAAATTAAGATCTTTCTTTCTTTCTCTCTCTCTTTCTCTTGCTTTTTTCCGTTTGTCACACGCAGGCTGGACTGTGACAAAAAATTAACCAAAAGGTCAACTTCGGTGTGAAGGAAGGAGCATTAGGAGAACAGAGAAAGGAATAAAGAAAAACAGCAGCAAATTACTCTTAGTACTGTGGAAACAAACAGAAATTGGGCTTAGAAAAAAAAAAACAGAGGAAGCTGGGCGCGGTGGCTCACGCCTGTAATCCCAGCACTTTGGGAGGCTGAGGTGGGTGGATCATGAGGTCAGGAAATCGAGACCATCCTGGCTAACATGGTGAAACCCCGTCTCTAATAAAAATACAAAAAATAAGCCGGGCATGGTGGTGGGTGCCTGTAGTCCCAGCTACTTGGGAGGCTGAGGGAGGAGAATGGCGTGAACCCAGGAGGCGGAGCTTGCAGTGAGCCAAGATCGCGCCACTGCACTCCATCCTGGGAGACAGAGTGAGACTCCGTCTCAAAAAAAAAACAAAAAAAAAACAGAGGAAGAAGGTCCAAATAGTCCCAGGTACTCGGGAGTCCGAGATAGGAAGAACATTTGGGCAAAATCGGGGAGACTGAGGCTGCAGCGAATCATGATCACATTCCTCTGCTGGACCTGAATGGTCAGGAACAGGTTCTTAAGCAGACAAGAGCCATGACATCTCTGCATTCCAAATCTAGGGACCCCCGATTCAACAAGTCCAGATCACTCTATACACCTGGTTGTGATGACCCGAGACTCTAACCTGGACCCTCATGCAGTGAGTATTATGAGAGCCCAGGTCACATTTACTGAGCGGGAGTGGGGGCTTCCTGAGCAAATCCCAGGGAACTTTGGAGTCTGCACAGCTCACCGTGCTGCTGTGCTCTGGGAGGGTGTTGTCAAAGGGTTCTAAGAGGAAAATCAGAAACGTTTTGGCAACCTGACCGGAACCCTAAACCTCCCCCAAGCCTCCCACCCCCCATGCTAGCATCTCCTTTGTGCCTCAGTCTCTCCAAATGGCATTTGCTTCTCCTCTCTCTCCTACTGCCCTTTTGCCATATCAAACCTTAGATGCTGGAGTCCTTGAGTTAAGACCAGCGACTTTGACATGTTTAAAAGGAAATGCAACTGGTTTAAATAACAGTTCTGGATTTTATGAAGATCGTGCACTAAAGTACATAACACAGATTAGTCCTCCCAGCTTGCAGGAAAAATAAAAACACCCCAGGGTCTCTGCTTTGCCAGTTCCCCAACAGAGGAGCGAAGGGAGGGTAAAGGACGTTGCGAGTTCAATGTAAAAGGCAAGGAGAAGACAGCTGACGGGGCTTTGCGGATGCACGAAGAAGTGGGAGGATGTCCGGATCCTCTTTGGAATACAAACCCTGTCATCGTCCATGCCCCGAAGTTGCTGGAGCTGCAAAGGCCTCAGTCCAACGAGGACTGAGACGCTGCTGGCCTCGAAAGGAGATCTCAGCCACCCCAGGCTGAGCCCACCCGTTTGGGCCCTGAGCTGAGCTTCCAGCACCTCTCCAAGCTCCTGGCTCCTTACCACACCCCCAGCTTTTCCCAATGTCCCCCTCCTGCCTAACTCACCAGGCCTCCCAACCTCTTTCCAAACACCCCACCAGTGCTCACTCCTCTTCCCTTCTCCTGCAGATCCAACCGCCATCTGCCCTGTCTGGCCCAAGTCACACCTCACTTGCTCAGTAACATGCTCCTGTATCCTCCCAGGAATTGGGAAGGAAAGGGACAATGGTGACCAGTAACTACACATTGTTGATCCTCACAGACCTGGAGAGAAGTGAAGTCACATGGGTGGACGCCCACCACGAGGACCAGCCAGCCATGGCCAGGGAGGCAGGTCTCAGAACACGCTCACCGGGCCTCAGCGGACTCACCCTCAGGGGACCACCATAAGCATGTGAGCCAGGAGGGCCACCACACCAGCATCCTACAAATGTAACAACATACAAAGTCGTCACCCAGCCAAGAGCCTGGCTTAATCCACGTATTGACTTGAACCCGGCACCTCTGCATGCTGGGCACACACACATCCACACAGGTGAGCACAGTCGTGTGCACCTGCACGTTACACAGGTGAACTTTTCTCATCCAGTCCTGAGGTTTCCACTGCATCTTAAACACTTAGCCGAGGTGTGTCAGGACCAGCAATGTTGTCTTTGCGGCCCTTTGATGGTCCCCTTTGCAGTCAGTCATCCCAGGCATCAAATAATTGAACACCTGAGATTCCTTTCAGCAAATCATAGCCATTGGTAGATGCACAAATATTAAAAAAAAAAAAAAAAAGGCCAGGCGCGGTGGCTCATGCCTGTAATCCCAGCACTTTGGGAGGCCGAGACGGGTGGATCACGAGGTCAGGAGATCGAGACCATCCTGGCTAACATGGTGAAACCCTGCCTCTACTAAAAATACAAAAAATTAGCCAGGCATGGTGGTGGGCGCCTGTAGTCCCAGCTACGTGGGAGGCTGAGGCAGGAGAATGGCGTGAACCCCAGGGAGCGGAGCCTGCAGTGAGCCAAGATCACGCCCCTGCACTCCAGCCTGGGCGACAGCGAGACTCCGTCTCAAAACAAACAAACAAACAAAAAACATGCTGGGCACAGTGGCTCACGCCTGTAATCTCAGCACTTTTGGAAGGCCGAGGCGGGCAGATTGCTTGGGTCCAGGAGTTCGAGACCAGCCCGGGCCTGGGCGACATGGCAAAATACCATCTCTGCAAAATAATAAAAAATTAGCCAGGTGTGGTGGCACACACGTGTAGTCCCAGCTACTTGGGAGGCTGAGGCAGGAGGATCACTTGAGCCCAGGAGGTTGAGGCTGCAATGAACTTTGATCGCACCACTGCCCTCCAGCCTGGTTGACAGAGTGAGACCCTGTCTCAAAAAAAAAAAAAAAAAAAGCAAAACTATGAATGATTCCAGGCTATCAGAATCTACTAGGACTTAGCCTTGGGGCCTGCGTGTGCCTGGCCATAGCCACCTATTCGCTGTCATGGAGACATCTCACAGTCACCCGGTGGACACCCCAGCAATCCAACGAGAGGGTGCGAGGAGGCTCCCCCAACGTCCAGCCTCTGTGGCACCTGCTAAGCGCTAACTAATCATGTTTGATAGCAACCATCTTATGTAAAGACTTTCCGGCTCGGTGCGGTGGCTCACGCCTGTAACCCCAGCACTTTGGGAGGCCAAGGCGGGTGGATCACGAGGTCAGGAGATTGAGACCATCCTGGATAACACGGTGAAACCCCGCCTCTACTAAAAATACAAAAAAATAGCTGGGTGTGGTGGCAGGCGCCTGTAGTCCCAGCTACTCGCAAGACTGAGGCAAGAGAATGGCGTGAACCCGGGAGGCAGAGTTTGCAGTGAGCTGAGATCACGCCACTGCGCTCCAGCCTGGGCGACAGAGAGAGACTCCGTCTCAAAAAAAAAAAAAAACACTTTCCATGTCCCCATAACACTACACAGATGGAGAGATGAGCCACACGAGGTGCAGAATCCAAGCACCAAAGGGGTTCAGCAGCTACCCAGGGCCACACAGCTAATGAGTGAGTGACAAACCCAGGAGTCCAACTTTGGAGTCTCCAACCCCTCAAGCCCTCTGCTTTTCTGCCCTTTTTGTCATTATTCAAGATGCTTCACTGGGAAGGGGAGAGGGGGGAAGAGGGGGAGAAGAAAAGCGTAACGGAAACCACATGGTATTGGTGGGGGCCACTCAAGAATAGTGCTTCACGGTTACAGGACACATAAAACAGCAGAAACCTTCTGTAGCTGCATACTGCCACGGAAATCAAACTGGCAGAAACACAATTCTCCTTATCTCCTAAAGAAATTATTTGGAGGGCTGGCCCCAGGGAAATTCAGGCAAAGAAATAAAAGGGGAAAATGAAGGCAGACATAAACTTGCTGAATTTATCATGGTGTCATGCTGGAAGCTGAGGGAAGTGTCATATTTATATGACTGAGTTATAAGCTGTGGTTTTTATTAACCAGTGAAAAACACACTGAGATCAGAAATGGTGTCTATGAAACAATTCTTGCATATGGGCCTTGAAAAATAATATAATGACAAACAGACAAAGAATCTGCTGATGAAAACTAACTCATATACATAAAATAACAAGGTTAGAAATGTCTCTTTCTTCATATGAATGGAATGACGTAAAGTCCTTTTTTAAAGAACAAATGTTTTCTAAAATCAAAAGAGATTTTTCTCTTCTGGAAGTTTTAACACAGGAGATTCAGAAGCGAATGCAGGGGACAATAATGAAATGAAAGAAATGATAATGACGAAAGAGACAGAGGCACACATTCTAAAGATCAAGGCAAGAGGCCAGGTGCGGTGGCTCACGCCTGTAATCCCAGCACTTTGGGAGGCCGAGACAGGCTGATCACCTGAGGTCAGGAGTTCGAGACCAGGCTGGCCAACATGGCGAAACCCTGTCTCTACTAAAAATACAAAAATTAGCCTGGCATGGTGGTGCGCACCTGTAATCCCAGCTACTCAGGAGGCTGAGGGAGAATCGCTTGAACCCAAGAGGGGAAGTTGCAGTGAGCCGAGATCACGCCACTGCACTCTAGCCTGGGCAATAAGAGTGAAAATTCTGTCAAAAAAAAAAAAAAAAAATCAAGGCAGGGGAGAATCAGGGGATGGGGAGCCTCCTCTCTAGCTCTGGTGGTTGAAAGGCAGCTGCAGGCTCCCCAGTCTGGAATCTCTAAGGCTCTCATGGGACTCCCCCAGTGCCCATGGTCTTCTGAGCCTTGCCTTCTTCCAGCATCTGGCAGCTGCTGTATTCTTGCTCCACCAACAGCTGCTGTCCCGGCTCCGCCGCAACTTCCCTGCCCAGAGATATGGGAACTGAAGGGATAGGGCAGAGGAGATGGTTGCAGACCTGAAGCCCAGTGGCCCGAATCCCAGCTCTAAGGCTTTCTCTGAGAGCCAGGGTGCATCACACCCTTGCACGGGCCTCAGTTTCCCTGCACCTGCCTTACAGCATTGTGGGAAGTATTCAATGTACTTCAAAGTGCTGTCATCCCAGCACTTTGGGAGGCAGAGGCAGGTGGATGACCTGAGGTCAGGAGTTCGAGACCAGCCTGGCCAACATGGCGAAACCCCATCTTTACTAAAAATACAAAAATTAGCTGGGCATGGTGGTGTGCACCTGTAATCCCAACTACTCGGGAGGCTGAGGCAGGAGAATTGCTTGAAGCCCAGAGGCGGAGGTTGTAGTGAGCCAAGATCATGCCACTGCACTCCAGCCTGGGCAATAGAGCAAGACTCTGTCTCAAAAAAAAAAAAAAAAAAAGTTATTTCCTATGCTGTGCCTAAAATGGCACCTGACACTTAAGAAGAGCTCAAAAACTATTAGCAGCCACAATCGTCAGTTTATTCACTTTTGAACAGGTGTTAACATTTACATTTTTTAAAAACAGAAGAGCAAATGAGGGCTGAGAGTGTGAAGCCCTGCTCCACCCGTAGGCAGCCACAGTTCCGACTTTCCCTGAGTCCTCCCAGAGCGCTTCAATGTGTGTACATGCAACGGACGTCAAGTCCTTCTTTTATGAAACAGTAATATACCCGTATTCACTTTCTGTTCTTGTGTAAGAAATCACGATGTAGCACACTTAGCAGCTTCAAATCACACCCATCAATGGTCTCACAGTTTCTGTGGGTGTGGACTCCAGCACAGCTTAGCAGGGCCTCTGCTCAGGAGTCGCCGGGTGTCATGGGGGCGCTGTAGTCTCCTCTGGAGCTCGAGGTCCCCGTCCAGGCCCAGTTAGGTGTGGGGAGATTTAGCTCCCGGCAATTATAGGCCTGAGGCCCTTGGCTCCTTGCTGGTATCTGCCAGAGGCTGCTCCCAGAAACTAAAGGCCCCTGAATTTTGTTTTTGTTTTTTTTATTTGTTGAGACAGAGTCTCTCTCGCTCTGTCGCCCAGGCTGGAGTGCAGTGGCACGATCTCGGCTCACTGCAACCTCCGCCTCCCGGGTTCAAGCAATTCTCCTGCCTCAGCCTCCCAAGTAGCTGAGACTGCAGGTGCACACCACAACACCCGGCGAATTTTTGTATTTTTAGTAGAGATGGGGTTTCACCATGTTGGCCTGGCTGGTCTTGAACTCCAGACCTCAAGTGATCCACCTGCCTCGGCCTCCCAAAGTGCTGGGATTACAGGCATGAGCCAATGTTCCCGGCCTATATTTTTATTTTAATTTAGAAAAATAATTGTTTGCAGTACTTTTCTGATTTTGCTCCCCATAAGTCAGCATTCCCTGACCCGGGAACCTCACGTCAATGGAATAATACCATACGGGTTTTTGGGTCTGGCTTCTTCAGCTCAGCATAACCTCTAGAAGATTCATCCATGTGGTTTTGAGTGTATTTAGATCTTTTTTTAATTGTGATAAAATTGCATGACCTGTTGGGTATAAAGCTCTGTAATCCCATGGTTCTGTGAATCTAATACCAACAGACCCTCGGGAGTGTAAATTTGGAAGCCCTCAACGCTGTACCAATTGTCAACGGGAAATCCATAATCAAAGCGCTCTAAGACTCTCAAAATCTAGACCTCCAGATCAAACTCATTCATACCAAAAAAGTCCAGCATCCAAGAATGGCCCACTCCACCACTCGCTGGGTTGTCCTAGTCGAAGACCCAAGAAGGAGTAACCCCTCCCCTCCCACAGCCAGCTGCTCCCCAAGACCCTGAGAGTCTAGCGTCCTCATCTACATCCGTCCCATCATGTTGACCCCTCCGCCAGTGCCTTGGCTCCAGCGCTACCACCCCTCCCCCACACAGTCAGCAGCCATACCTCAGAGCCCCCCTGGCCTCCGGGGCTCCTCCACTGCCTCCCACAGGCCAGGCAGGTGTGGTTCCAGCCCGTCAGCCAGAAGCAGGACCAGAGAGGCATGTACAGGAGCCAGCTTTGTGGTGGGATCACTTATCTCACCTGTAAAATGGAAAAATAATATCTTCCCTAATTACCTTGACAAAGAAATGATAATGTAGGAAAATTCAATGGCCCCAAAGGGCTTTCACGAAGCATCAGAAGAAACAGATCCTATCATCCACTGACCCAACCCATTCATTTAAAACATGTTTGCCCTGTACTTGTAGGGGGGCCAGGCCCTGTGCTAGACACCCAGGGATTCCCCGAGAAGACAGCCCCTGACCCGGAGCTGGGGAATCCTGTGGTGGCCCAGAGGAAGAACCAAGGATCCTTGCCTGGTGGGGAGGGTGGGTGGCCAGGGAATGTTCCGTGAAGGTGGGGATTTGAGATGAGCTTGGAGACCATGACTGGGGGTCTCCAGGCTTGGAGAGAAATGGATGATGGAGAGAACACCAGTGAGGCAAACGCCGTGGGATGGAGGGTGCTGGAGGGAGGGCAGAGGAGGAGAAGTGGAGGAAACAGAGAACGCTGCGGCTTATTCCCACCATGGACAAGCGGGCCACAGTGGAGACAGCGTGGGGCCACAGTGTGAGGTGCTCTCGAGACAGCACCGGGGAGTGGGGCAGAGCAGAGCTGGCTGTGGGGCTGGGGCTGGGGAGCCAGGCACAGGGAGCTCAGAAGGGTCTCATGCGAGTGACTGAGGGGGTCTGAGCTGCACCGACGGAAGCTTTCTCAGCGCTCAACCAGACTGCCCAGGGATCCCACAGGAGGGGAGGGGACAGGGAAGAGCCAGGAGGGCTGAGGACAGGCACTTAGGTGGGTGGCCATGGGCCGGGACCTCAAGGGGAGGCCTTGGGTGAGATGACCCCCAAGGATTTAGATTCTTTATTCCTTGATTTTGTTGTTGCTGTTAGAAACAGGCTCTGGAGTACAGTAGTGTGATCATGGCTCACTGTAGACTCTACCTCCCAGGCTCACGTGATGCTTCTGCCTCAGCCTCCTGAGTAGCTAGGACTACGGGCCTGGGCCACCACACCTGGCTCATTTTATCTTTTATTTTTGTAGAGACAGGGGTTTTGTTATGCATAGCATAGCAATATGAAAGTCAAAACAACCTAGAAGATCCTGGGTCCATTACTGGCCAAATAAATCCAAAATAAACAAATTCATACCTCTATCAATTACATAGTGGAGGCCACAGTATTGTAGGGGAAGGCCTCTCTTTTTCTCTCTGTCATGCACACACACACACATACACACACACATGCTCTAACACAACTCCGCTACCTTCAGAGAGCAGCCCGCCTTTTCCCTTTCATGGTGCCAGCTCCCTTGTGCGCAAGCTAAATGAGCTTTCTCTTTCTCTTTGCTGCTGTGTCTGCTGACCTCTCTTGAATTTTATTTTATTTTATTTTATTTTATATTATTTTTTGAGACAGAGTCTCACTCTGTCACCCAGGCTGGAGTGTAGTGGTGCAATCTCACCGGCTCACTGCAACCTCTGCACCCTGGGTTCAAGCGATTCTCCTGCCTCAGCCTCCCTAGTAGCTGGGATTACAGCCACACACCACCAGAGCTAGCTAATTTCCTTTTTTTTTTTTTTTTTTTTCTGAGATGGAGTTTCGTTCTTGTCGCCCAGGCTGGAGTGCAATGGCGTGATCTAGGCTCACCACAACCTCCGCCTCCCGCGTTCAAGCAATTCTCTTGCCTCAGCCTCCTAAATTGCTGGGATTACAGGCATGTGCCACCACGCCCCACTAATTTTGTATTTTTAGTAGAGATAGGGTTTCTCCATGTTGGTCAGGCTGGTCTTGGACTCCTGACCTCAAATGATCTGCCTTCCTTGGCCTCCCAAATGCTGCAATTACAGGCGTGAACCAACATGCCCAGCCACCTCTCTTGATTTCTATCCTGGGAGATTGCAAGAACCCAATGCACCAATAACAGAGCCGTCGGCAAACCTCTTCACCTGCACGTCCAGCTCCACCACCATCCTGCCAGGTCCTCTCCACTCCTGTCTGATTGAGAATCTTATTGTCTCCCTACCACCCCTGACAAGATCTGCCTCCTATCGGATTGTTCTAGTTAACAGCAGGGCTGGCTTTGCAGGCTCACTACTAATCATGAGGACCTTAAAATTATCCTGTTAACTAAAAATAAACAACAACAAAAAAAGGTCTTACAAAAATAGGTCAGTGTTTGGGGGCTCAGCCCAAATCTTCTGGGTCTTCTCCAGGAGGAAGACTAGGTTGCAGGGTGGCCTTGAGGATGGGTCTCAGTTTTCTCATCCCTGTATTGGGAGGTAACAATCTCTGCCTGCCTTATCCCTGAATATGAGGGTGGACCAAAGGCCTTCTGCCTCTTCTTCCAACTCTGAGGATGCCGGGCTCTGAATCATATATTTACAACTTTTCAATAACTTATGTGACCCTTTATGACGAAGGCCCACGCTGGTCAGGTTGCTGTATACTTCCACATCCCCCGCCTAACTTTTATTGATAGGAGTTCCTTTGATTTTCCATAAAGATAGTGATTGATGCCAAAGTCAGTGATTGCCAGGGAGTCCTTGTCGGGGAGGGGGGACCAAAGGACAGCTGGCTCAGCTCCCCTGAGCTGGGGAGGTAGCGGCCCCGATTCCCACTCGTCAGATGAGACCTTGAGAAGGACGGAAGGTCGCAGTGATAAAGGGATGCTGTCCAGAGTAACTGATGCACAGCACTGCTCTGCACAGAATTTCATGCCCATGCTGGATGGCAGCCCGGGCGGGGAGGATCCCCCCTTTAAAAATGAGGACCCTGGGGTTGACAGGTTTTAAGTGGCATATCATAAAGCGTTCCTGCCACACCACCCCTGGGGTGTGAGGTTGGGCCTGACTCCATAGAACTGAATGGGCTTTAGCCACAGAGACCCGTTCAGGAATCTATTTGTCTGTGGACAGTGGATAAAGATGGTCATGAGCAACACTGATTTCAAGGGAAACTTTGTCTCTGGCCACAAATAAACGGTTGCTGCTTCGTTTTGCTCACAGACTGCATTGCCCTGGGCCAATGTTTCGTTTTTGTTTTTTTTCATGGAAAGTGGGGGAGGTGGGTGGTGACATTTTCAGCTGCTGTTTTCATGCGTCATTCTTAGTCACTGTGGGCAGCTCAGAAGCCAGCACGAGCCTTCCCACCACCTGGGGCTGGGGGTTCCCAACTTCATGGTGCTGACGCTACCTGCAGAAGAAAGTGACAAACACGTGTCCCTCCTCCAGATCCCATGAAGAGGGGGCCATACGGCCCCTCCTAAATTAAAGACAGACACACGTAGGGTAGGCTCAGTGGCAGAGCCAAACCCGTCGTGACACCTGACCTCTTTGGAGATTATGATCTAGCTCCTTGCACCATCTGGAACATTCCCAATGCTAGAATAGCAAAGATGGGCCTTGAACATTCAAAATAGATGCCCAGAACCCAAACCTGGAGCTTCATGCCTATGCCTCATGAGCAAGCCCCTCGGGGCCCTACTCCAAGGCATTTGCTTTTGTTTTAGAAATAACTTAACCCCGAGTCTCTCACAAATGACACATTCAAAGCAACAAATTCCTAATGTGTTACCCCTGCACACTTGCTGAAGAAAATATTAAATCATCCAGTGGGTTATTATTATTATTGAGATGGGGTCTCACTCTGTCACCCAGGCTGGAGTACAGTGGCGTGATCTCGGCTCACTGCAAGCTCCGCCTCCCGGGTTCACACCATTCTCCTGCCTCAGCTTCCTGAGTAGCTGGGACTGCAGGCGCCCGCCACCACGCACGGCTAATTTTGTTTTTGTATTTTTAGTAGAGACAGGGTTTCACCGTGTTAGCCAGGATGGTCTCAATCTCCTGACCTCGTGATCCGCCCACCTCGGCCCCCCACAGTGCTGGGGTTACAGGCGTGAGCCACCGCACCGGGCCTCCAGTGGGTAATTACTGTAGATGAATCTTAAGGTACCTTCCAACCCCAGTATTCCAAATTTTCAGTCTTCAGCAGAGATCATGATGAAAGAAATGACATGAAGGATGTAGTTCCAGATTTCATTTCCCAACACCAAGCAAGCATTTCCACAAATATTATTTTAGTTTCAGGAGCATATAAGCTGCTTTATGGTATCTCTCCCTGTTTTTCCTTTTTTTTCAGAGGGGGCAGCTTGGCTCCGTGAAAGGAGAGCCCTGGACTGAGGTGCCCCATGGGATGGACGCGGCGTGACTTTGTAGACGGCTCCGCACTGTGGTGGTTTGTCTTCTCTCCTGTGGCATCGGGATCCACTCACTCACCAGCATTTATTGAGCAATTTCTGTGTGTTGGGAGCCATTCTAGGCCCCAAGGGGATTGGTGAGAAACAGGACAGACATGCTCTCTGCCTCACTGAGTGTCTTTTTCCTCTAGAAAGAAGATGATGAGGCCAGGCATGGTGGCTCACGCCTGTAATCCCAACATTTTGGGAGGCGTGGTGGCAAGCAGCTGTGGTCCCAGCTACCTGAGAGGCTGAGGCAGGAGAATCGCTTGAACCCGGGAGGTGGAGCTTGCAGTGAGCCAAGATCATGCACTGCACTCCAGCCTGGGCGACAAGAGTGAAACTCCGTTTCAAAAAAGAAGGAGAAGGAGAAGAGACTACAGGCACCCACCACAACGCCTGGCTAATTTCTTTGTATTTGTAGTAGAGGCGGGGTTTCACCATGTTGGCCAGGCTGGTCTCGAACTGCTGACCTCGGGTGATCCACCTGCTTCGGCCTCCCAAAGTGCAAGACGGTAAATCTTATATGTCTTTTACCACAGTAAAAAATTTGGGCCTGGGTGACAGAGTGAGACCCTGTCTCCAAAACCAACATTTTTTTGAGAAGCGTATTATACTCTGGTGAGGAGACAGGCCACCATGAAGGGGAAGAGCGCAGGAAGCAAGTCTGGTTCCTTCCAGCAAGTTCCATCTGGATCAGCTCATGCCCTAGCCCCGACATGAAAGGCTTAGGTGTGGTGTCTCCTGCACTCACTCCCCCAGGCTTCCCGACTCACAGTGCCCCCTCCTCCCCACTTAGCTGGTACCACAGGGGAGTACCCTGTGTTGGGTGCTAATGGTTCCAGGGTTACAGAGGAGAATCAGGAGCTTATGGCTACATGCGTGGGCGGCAGGGAAGGTGTTGGCTTTGACCAATGCAATGAGCTGGGAAGGCATAAGAAGGCACTTTCCCAAATACATCTTTCTGCTTTCCAACTCCCAAACTTCCATCATTGGAGAATTTCTCCCTGTCCCTATTAAAATGCAGATGCTCCTAAAAGGAGCCATCTACAGTCACCAATTTCCAGAGGCAGTTTATTATTTCTCTTTTCAGCAAGACTGCTCTCTTTGAAACTATTTCCTTAAAGGGAAGGAGGGTGTGGAGAGGGAACACGGGCATGTGATGCTGTGGGGAAGCGGGAGCCCTGCTCTGGCTCAGGCCTTCAGCAGCCCCGTTAAAAAACAGTGCACAGGCCAGGTGCAGTGGCTCATGCCTGTAATTCCAGCACTTTGGAAGGCCAACTAAGGCAGGCGGATCACCTGAGGTCAGGAGTTCAAGACCAGCCTGTCCAACATGGTGAAACCCCGTCTCTACTAAAAAGATAAAAATCAGCCAGGTGTGGTGGCGTGCATCTGTAACCCCAGCTTCTAGAGAGGCTGAGGCAAGAGAATTGCTTGAACCCAGGAGGTGGAGGTTGCAGTGAGCCAAGATCTTGCCACTACAATCCAACTTGGGTGACAGAGCAAGTCTCTGTCTCAAAACAAACAAACAAACAAACAAAAACAGTGCACAGGCCGGGCGCAGTGACTCACACCTGTAATCCCACTGCACTCCAACCCAGGTGACAGAGTGAGACTCTGTCTCAAAAAAAAAAAAAGACCAAAAAAACCACAAACAAACAAAAACCAGTGCACCAACCTCCTGATGGGCTGCCTAGCTCCAGTCTCTTCCCAGCTAATCTGTTCTCCAGGCCATTCCCAGACATTTTCAAAATATTACTTTATTTTTCATTATTATAAAAGTTATATGGGCTCATTAAAATAAATTCAAATAATACTAAAAAAGAAATGATATTACTCAAAATTCAACTTCTTCCAGACTTTTTAATAATCATTCATATATAGATATTGTACCAATTAGCAATTGCCACAAAAAAAAACCTATGTAACAAACCACCCTAGAACTTAGTGGCTTCAAACAATCATTTGTTTTTATGAGCTGCAGATTGTCATAGTTTGGCTGACGGAGGCTGGGCTCAGTGGATGCCTCTGCTGATCTTGGCTGGGCTTACTCATTCCTTTGGGAATTGGCTTAGGGTTGGCTGATTGGGGCTGGTCTTGGCTGGTGACTTAATTCTGCATATTCCTCATCCACCTCCTGAGACCAGTGGGTAGCATAAGAATTTTCTTCTCAATAGCAAAAGAGACCATCTGAAACCACTCCCAGAACTGGTACATCTATCACTTCTGTCTCATCCTATGGATAAAGTAAATAATGTGGCTAACCCCATGTATTGGTCCATTTTCATACTACTATGAAAAAAATACCTGAGACTGGGCAATTTATAAAGAAAAAGAGGTTTAATGGACTTATACTTCCACATGGCTGAGGAGGCCTCACAATCATGGTGGAAGGTGAAGGAGGAGCAAAGACATGTCTTACACGGCAGCAGGCAAGAGGGCGTGTGCAGGGGAGCTGCCCTTTATAAAACCATCAGATCTCTGGAGTCTTATTCACTAATCACAAGAACAGCACGGGGAAAAAACCACTCCCATGATTCAGTTACCTCCCACTAGGTCCCTTCCATGACACGTGGGGATTATGGGAGCTACAATTCAAGATGAGATTTGGGTGGGGACACAGCCAAACCACATCACCCAAGTCAAGAGACAAGGAAGTACACCTCACCCACAGCTGGAGGGCACTGGAGATTACAAGGAGAGGAGCAGGGATCCAGGAAAGGATGAAGACCTGGGCCAGTTATGTAATCCACCTCAGATATGGTGGATCTTTTTGAAATAAAAGCATATTCATGTTATATACACTATTTCTCAAGCTACATTTTTTCCCCACATAATGGATTGTAGACATCTTTTCAGGTCAAAAACAGTTGTTTTACATTGTTATTTTTAATGGTTGAGGAGAATTTTGATACATGGATGTGTTTTAATTTATTTAATCACAGAGTTATAGTTCATAACCTCAGGCCTGATCACATAACTGTCCAACTTACAACCTTTCAAGGGCCCAACACTGGACGAAGTCCAAATCTACTGTCTAAAAATCATGGTCCTTCCCAGTCTGATCTCAAATAGCTGTTCTTATTTCGTCTCCTCCTTACTCCTTCCCACTCATCCCTCTGAAGCTATACAGTAGGTGACACTCCATTTTTCCCCACTGTCCAGGTTAAGATAATGCCTATGACTGTAACAGATGACCCCGTATCTCAGAAGCTCAACACAACAGAAATTGAGACCTCATTTCTGCTCACCTAAAGGAGTATCTGTAGCAGCACGGGGAGGAGAGCTCTGCTCCAGGCAGTCATTCAGGGACCCAACAGACCTTTAACAAGATCATCTCAGACATCAACATTCAACCAGCAGATGAGGGGAAAGAGAGAAGAAAGGATCTCACCAGAGGGGTCAGGCCCAGACACAGAAGTGATATATTCCATTAGCCCACTTTCCATGAGCCATGATTCAGGAATATGCTGGAATACCTGCAAAGGAGCTGGCAAAGGTATGGGACCCGTGCTCAGCTATCCAGGCACTTTGCATGGTAAGTGCATCTGTTCATCTGCCTGGGATACCTCTCCTTCACTCCAGCTTTCAGTCTGCTCAAAGGTTTGCCACGGGAGACCCTCCCTGCTCTGGGCTGAGTCAGGGGCTCTCTCTGGGCGCCCACAGCAGACAGTCAGACACCTCCACCGGAACACCTGCTCTCCCACATTAGAATAGTGATGAGGCCGGGCGCAGTGGCTCATGCCTGTAATCCCAGCACTTTGGGAGGCCGAGATGGGCAGATCATGAGGTCAGGAGATTGAGACCATCCTGGCCAACATGGTGAAACCCCATCTACTAAAATACAAAAAATTAGCCAGGTGTGGTGGCGGACACCTGTAATCCCAGCTACTCGGGAGACTGAGGCAGGGGAATCGCTTGAACCTGGGAGGCGGAGATTGCAGTGAGCCGAGATCGTGCCACTGCACTCCAGCCTGGGCAACAGAGCAAAACTCCATCTCAAAACAAAACCAAAAAAAAAAAAAAAAAAAAAAGAAAAAAGAATACTGACTGGCCCCTGCATTTGTGTCTGTCTTCCCCACAATTGGTCATTGACTCCTCCCGGGCAGAGAGGGACTGGCTCATGGGAAAGGGGCATGTGAAGTTGGCGTTGGAGGCCGGCGGTAGGCCTGGGTGAAGAGGGGCAGGTATTGCTAACCTTTTGGGTAGAGAGAGTCTATTAACTGAGTCATCCTCAACCAGCAATGTGGGGAGGATGGGGCGGGGTGGAGGTGAGTGTGTATCACTGTCTCAGGAGAAAAGTTTCCCTTGAAACACACACCCCAACCCCTGCAGCCTGATCTCTCCCCTCGCCCCGGCCTCTGCCCTCTAAGGTTCCGGGTGGAGTGTGTTATGCAGAGAATGAGGCAGAAGCAGCTGGGGCTGAGGCTTGCCCTGCCTGGACCATCCCTGCCAGCACAGAGGCTGGTTGGCTAGGGCAGGCCGAATGGTAGGGTCCTCGGGAAGATTCCAGCAGGTGGGGCCTAGCTTGTGGGGAGAAGCAACTAAGGGCCTGGGCAGGAAGCCCCTGTCCTGCCCCCAGGGCTCATGGTCTCAGTGCTGTGCCCAGGCCAAAGTCCCTCTGAACCTGGACTTCTAGAAGCAAACTTGACCAGAGGAAGGAGACAGCAGAGGGCTGGAGACACCCAGGGCCTCAGGGTCCCTGTCACTGCCCCTGCCCCACGGGGCCTGCTGAAAGCCCCTCAGGTTACCAGCACCCCACACCCAGAAGTCTCTCCCGCTCTGCAGTTTCTCAGGCCAGAGGCCTAGACACCCCCAGGACACTGCCTTCTGTCTCACTGCCCCTCCTCGTCACTTTATACTCCCCTGCCCCAGGCTCTCCCCACCCCTGCCCTACCCCTCACCCTGGGCCAGCACTAGAGGAGGCACCCCGCCCTTGTACGGCCCTGAGGGTGAGTCCCGCCTTAGATGGTACTCCTGTGTGCCTCTCGGACCTTATTGTCAGTGGTCCAGCCACCTGCAGGGCCCAGGTCCAGACACCTGCAGGGCCCAGGTCCAGACCTCTGTCCGTTCCCACTCGCTCCCACCTGAGGGCTGCCCTACAGCCACCTCACCTGAGCCCTCTCTCCAAAAGCCATTGTGATGGAGTTCCCACCACCTTCAAAGCCCAGCGCGTTTCTGTTGGTTTAGGAAGAGGCCTCACCCGTGAGCCTCAGGCACCCCAGCCTTCCCACCTCCTGGGCCCCATTCACCTTATCAAGCTCTTTGTACCCTCCTGACACAAGCAGCTCCCAGAGAGAACTCCTCCCTGATGCCCAGGCCGGGTCGGGACCCCTGTTGTGTGTTCCCCGGGTCTGTGACCTCCTCCTGAGCATCCTCCCAGGTTGCTGTTCTCCCTCGTTTGACATTGCTGTTTGATTACTGTCTCTTCTCCTAGACTGTCAGCCCTGTGGGGACAGGCACCGTGCCTGCTGTCACTGCCCCTGGTCTCTGGTGCCTTGCAGGGCACCTGGCATGTTGGCACACTAGGTATTTACTAAGAGTACATGGATGAGAGAGGCGTGGGCCAGGTAGAAGTGGAGAGAGAGGGGGTAGGGGACACAGAAGGGAAGCGAAGGACCTGGAAAGGGACAGAAGAAGCGAATGAGAGCAGAACAAGGAGAGGGAGCAGGGGGCACCGGAAGGAAAGGACCGCAGCAAGGGAGAAGGTGGGAGGGCCAAGAGAGGAGGCAGGGCAGGGGTGGGGAGGCGAGAGGGGGAGGCGAGGGGGAGGTGACTTTCTGAAGATTTCATGTTCCCTTGTCCTGGGGGCTGGGGGCAGTGGGAATGCCAGCCTTGTGCCTGGTGGCCTCCTGGTGGCTGGGTGGGCCGCCCCTCCAGCCTCTGAGCCGATGGTCTCCCTCTGGGGAAGGTGCTCTTTGGCGAGATACGCAGGGACAGGTGGCAGTGACAGCTGCAAAAGCCTCTTCCTGGCTGCATGGCACTGCTCAGGGCTGCCATGAAGCAGCCAAGAGGAGCAAGAGAAGAAAACCCACCCCTCTGCGGGGTGGGGGGCGGAGGCGGGGCAGGGGGGCTGCGCCTCGACTGAGCCCACCTGCAGGTATAGTGGTTTTCACAAAAAGCACCAACCACACGGCCTCCTCTCCTGCAGAGTCAGTTCCCATTCCCAGCCAGACAGTTCCACTGATCCTTTCTTCAGTCCACTTGTCCTCAGCACCGGGTTCCAAAGGGATAGGCTGTGTTCCAAACACGCAAATATCCCTAATTTCCTCCCAAGTGCTCTCGTTTTTTCTGGTGACGTCCCTAAAAAGTCTTAGTTAGGTGCTCCCCTCCTGAACACAATTATAGCCTTTTTTGCATAAATGGGAACCCTTTGGGAAGGGATCCCGTCCTTCCCTCCCACCCCCGCCCCCCGTACACACATTTATAGGAGCCGAAGGCCCTAAGCCACAAATCCTGAAAATTCCAGAGCTTCCCCCGCCCCAAATGTCGTTTCATTTATTTCTATGCGCTTGTCTCCAAAACTGCCGCAAACTGAACCTTGCCGTGTTTTGCCAGTCTCTGCTTCCCTCCTGGTCTTCCCACCTCAGTAAATGGGGCACCGCCCACCTGATTACTCACACCAGAGTCATCCCTGACGGGTCCGCCTCCTCCCCGCCGCAGCTCCCAGAATCTTGTAACTGCCCTTCTAAATGCATCTGGAATCTGCCTGCTTCCTTCCCTCCATCCCCACGGCCGCCAGGAGACTCAGAGGAAACCAGTGCAGGTGAGGCTGTGTTTCAGGGGCTTAGACTTTCCACTAAGTCCTGAGGGTCCCCCACACCCATCCCCAGGCCTCTGCACGCAGGGTCCCTTCTGTCCAAGTCGCTGTTCCTCTACCTTGGCACCAGTCTGCCCTCATCTCTCCATTTGCCCTCACATTCTACACATGGGTTTTTTTTTTGTTTTGTTTGTTTGTTTTTGTTTTTTATCCTTACAGCAACCCTGGGAGGTAGGTCCTGTGAGTATCCCCATTTTGTTGGTGAGAAACCTGAGGCTGGAAGGTAAAGAAACTATGCAAGGGACACAGTAAGAGGCTGAGATGAGATTCAAAAGGCTCACTCCCAGGGCCTCTGGCTGCAAAGCCCTGAGGGCTGAGCCGCTTCCAGCCTCAGCTGGTCATTACCTGTATTTGTTCACAAATGGCCCCTGAGGTCCTACTGTGGGCCCAGCACAGTCATAGGCACTGTACAACCTGAATGCCCACCACTCCCAGAAACTCTCCCTGAGCCCCAAATCGAAATTAGGTCTCCCTGTTTCACTTCCGCATGGGACCGCACATGCTTCTCTGTCTCCTCGGCACAGCTTGTAATTGGCATTGCTCTTGTGACTCCTGGATTGTCTCCCCTCTGGACTGTAAATTCCAGGGGGGCAGGCTTTGCACAGCCGGCCCATGGCCAGATGTCTGGATGGCTGGTACACAATAGGCACAAAATGAATGAATGGGCGAGCCCATACATGCCCTGGCAGAGACCATCAGTGTGTGGAATAGATGTCTTTTGGCTAAAAAGTGGCCTCAGAATTATTTTTGGTAAAATGCTTTTCCCATGGAGCCGATCATAGCTGTGAGCTCCATGGTAAAAACTTCCGCGAAGGCCGGGAAATAGTGACCGCCCTGAGTGAGCCGCTCTCAGCCACACCGCACATCAGAAGCCACTTTATCCTGTTTCGGACACCTGCTTCACACCTGGAGGGCTGGGGCCCGGGGCGTCTGGATTTTTAAAAACTCCTTGTGCTCACGTGCCCAGCCAGACCTGAGAGCCGAGGCCTTAGCCATGCAATTTGCTGCTTTGCGAATTGCAAAGGTTATCGAACCTTTCTACTGTGAATGTTTACCAGGTTGCTCAGTAAGATGCTGGGGAGACAGAGATGAAGCTCCCAGGCCTGCGGCCAAGGCTCAGAGACGTGCTACTGAGCAAGACCCGGAAAAGCTTCCCGCCCGGTCAGGGCCACTTCCCCACTGCCACTATGGCAGGCAGGAGCTGTGCTGGGGCCATCCCTGGGCTGCACGCCAGCTCCGTCACATCCCTGGTTGTGCGGCCTAACTCATCTCCTGTGGCCACTGCAGCAAATGACCACAAACCTGGGGGTGTAGAACAACACAAATTAATTCTCTTACCTTTAAGGAGGTCACAAGTCCTAAAATCAAGGTGTCTACAGCGTTGGTTTCTTCCGGACGCTCTAGGGGAGGACCCCTTTCCAGAGACGCCCCCATTCCTTGGCTTATGGCCCCTTCCTCTGTCTTCAAAGCCAGTGACCCAGCATCTTCTAATCTCTCTCTCTCTCTCCGGTCACATCTCCTCCTCTGACTGACGGTTCTGCCTCCTTTCTTCCCTTATAAGGACGCTTGCAATTATATTCGGTCCACCTGGCTAATCCAGAGTATTCTCCTCATCTCGAAATCCTTAATCACGTCTGCAAAGTCCCTTTGCCATGTCAGGTGACACACTCACAGGCTTCAGGGATTAGAGTGCAGACATCCTAGGCGGGGGCAGGGGACATTATTCTGCCAGGCTCAGTGGCCTTGCCTAGGAACTGGCCACTCCATGCCTCAGGGCCACGTCGGAAAGTCAGGGGGGATAACAGTAACAGAGGCAGTGGAAGTCATAGTATAGAAGGAAAAAGAGTGATAGAAATAGTCATGGCAATGATTATGGAGATGTGAGGATTGATTTTCTATGTAAGTCTGTAGAAGAGCATCTGACTAATAAATGTTCAAAACACATCAACTGTCAAATACATTTTATTAGTGATATCTCTAGCACTGTGCCACAGGCCCTATGAGCTGTAACAGCCTATAAAATGATTTTGAGATTAGAAACAATGTATATATGACAAAATATTTTTATTTATTTCTTTTGGGATGGGGTCTCTGTGACCCAGACTGGACTGCAGTGGCACAATCACATCTCACTGCAACCTCCGCCTCCTAGGCTCAGGTGATCCTCCTGCCTCAGGCTCCCAGCTGGGACTACAGGTATGTGGCAGCATGCCTGGCTAATTTTTTTAATTATTTTTAAAGACGGGGGTCTCCTTATGTTGCCCAAGCTGGTCTCGAACTCCTGGGTTCAAGCAGTCCTACTGCCTCCACCTCCAAAGTGTTGGAATAAAAGGCATGAGCCACCATGCCCGGCTTAAAATATTTTTAAAATGGCAAAGTCAAAAGAACAATTAAATCCATTTCTAAAAGGTATAGCTTAATAAGAAAATACAGCAGTTCTACAGAAAACAGAGCAAAGGGGCTGGACGCAGTGGCTCATGCCTGTAATCCCAGCACTTTGGGAGGCCAAAGCGGATGAATTGCCTGAGGTCAGGAGTTCAAGACCAGCCTGGCCAACATGGTGAAATACCATCTCTACTAAAAACACAAAAATTGGCCAGGGGTGGTGGCTTGTGCCTGTTGTCCTAGCTACTCGGGAGGCTGAGGCAGGAAAATCGCTTGAACCAGGGAAGTGGAGGTTGCAGTGAGCCGAGATTGTGCCGCTGAACTCCAGCCTGGACGACAGAGCAAGACTCCATCTCAAAAAAATGAAAAGAAAACAGAGCAAAGGGTATGAATTTACAGAAGAGGATATCCAAGACATTAACAAGCAGAAGAGAAGACACTCAAAAGCACTGGTAATGTGAGAAATCAAATTAAAATCACAATGAAGGTTCACTTTACACATTTAGGCTGGCAGAAGTCTGAAAGCTCGGTGATGTCACAGTTACATGATGTAATACAGGAGACCTCCCTCACTCTGCTGGGAGGGTGGGCTGGGTGGCCCTTGGGAAGGGTCTCTAGGTGTGTCAGTAAGATGAAGGAAGTGCAGGACTGAGATGCAGCAGTTCCCCTCCTAACAACATCTCGCCCCAGACATTCTCACACAGGTCCCAGATGCTCACTGCAGTGCGAAGTGGGTGCCCAGCACTGGGAGAGTGGGTCTTGGTGGACGCACACCTTGCAGGGTGGTTTGGCAGCTAGAAAAAATCAACTGAGATATACACGTAGGAACCCGGGTGGCAAAGACACATCAGGGTTGGTGAAAAAGCAAGAAAATGAATGAGATAGATAACATGACATCACAAACGTAAATTAAAAACAGGGGCATGCAAATGGCAATACCCATTTCCCAGGAACAGAAAGACTTAAACACTTGAGCATGGTCATCTATAGGTGGGGGGTAGGGAGGTGGAAGGGAATGAATGAGTGAGTGAGTGAATTAATGAATTCACTAAAGAGAAATATTTACATCATTGTGGTGGGTGCCCGTCCACACATTGTTGCAGGCTTGATGTGCCGTAGGGAGAGCTTCCAGAAGGTGGAGCGTGCAGGGAGTACCCTTTGCCTCCCTGAAGGGTGCTGTAGGCCTGTCAGGGCCTGGGATGGGGAGGGCTTGGAGAAGCAGAGAGCTTGGAAGGATCGGAATTGAGAGGATGAGGCAGAAAATTTCATTGTCTTGGCAAATGGGATTGGCAAAGCCAAAGAGAAAGAAAACACAGCAGGCTCCCAAGACTGACCGCTCACATTTCTGGAGTGCTTCAGATGAGCCAGGGGCACCCAACAGGAGTGTAAGCCCCACACGCTGCGGGACTCAGTCTCTACTCACAATAACCTTGCGAGAAAACTATTCTCTCCCCATCTCACCCCGGGGAGCATGCAGGCTGTGCTGGGGTTGGGAAGGGGTTCCACCTGGGAGGGAGGAGTCAGAAGACCAAGCAGGCCCTGCCCATTCCAGAGCCATGCAGGCCGCAGCTTATATCTGCGAGACTGTAATGTTGATAACTCAAAGGGAAGAAAACCCAGCAGAGAAGAATGTTGCAGGCTTCGAAGCTGCTTCTGCACGTGGACCAAGCAGCTGCAGTAGATTTCTCCCCTGGGGCCCCACAATGCAAGGAAATGAGCCGGAGCAGGCTCTGGACTCTGATCTGGGATCTGGCCCGGCTGGAATCCCCTAAATTCCAAAAAGGAAGTGACAGTTCTGTGAGATAAGTTCTGTCACCAGCCCAACAACCCCCTGAAAAGAGATACTCATGTCCCCAACATAGATCTTTGTAGTTGTCTACCTGCATTTTATCTCTGCGCATGACATAGGGTGGGAGAGGAGGAAGGACCACAGGACACTGTGTGGCTGGGAGGATGGGCCACGGGGACAGTGTGGCTGGGAGGTTGCACCACAGGACACTGATGATGATGAGCTAGCTTGTGGTTGGAAGCAGCCTCAGCAGGTCCACTAAGGGCATGGTCCCCTCACTCTGCATTTCTGAGATGCAGTAGATGTCACCTGGGCTTGGTGTCTGGGCACCAGGGACGGAAAAGTGGAGAGTGTTGGAGCTCCAAGGTCTTGGGGAACATCCCAGTCTCGTTGTGTCCGGTCCCACCTAGAGCCCTTGAGACTCCTTTCCTTGCATCTCAGCGTCCTCTGCTGTGATGTCATCCCTGGATGAGATGCTCAGAAGGCCCCTTCCAGGTCCACTGTCTGTGCTGCTGTCCCCTCTCCCCTCACAGCCATCTGGAAATGCCCTACGCTGCTGTGTTCTTGGCTCCAGCCGCTTGTGCAGCCCGACGGTGGTTTTAATTTGTCTCCTTCACATGAGTGGGGATTAACAATCACTGCAGTGTGGTTCCCAGCGGAGGAAAGAGCTGACAGAGCCGCCTGAGAAGCTGCTCCGCTGGCCCCCGTCCCAGGCGCAGAAGGTGGACAGAGGGGTGGGGCGGTCCCAGCGCCAGGGAAGCCCCTCCCGCCCTCCCACCTGGGTCAACAGTCTCCCCAACCCCAGTTAGCTTTGTAGCCCTTCTCCAGTCCCTTTGGGTCTCACTCAAGTCAATCGGTGGCCACAGCCTGGACTGTGGTCAGTCTGAGATGCTGAAGCCACGCCGTGACCCCAGGGGCTCCCACATCACCAGGAGCAGAGAAGGCAGAGAGTGTACAGGGCAGAACTCACGCTCCCATCAAAGCAGGGGGCACGGGGGCAAGCCCCACGCAGGGCAGCGGAAGGCCTCCAGCTTAGAAGCTGTGGTCCAGCTCTGCCCTGGACCAGCGGGGTAGTGGGACAAGCTCCGCCTCCAAGCCTCAGCCTCCTCGTGTGAAAAACGGGAGCAGTGATGCAGAGTGGGCCTGGGAGCAGGTGGTGCCGAGGGAAGCTGGGAGTGTGGAGCCGGGGGAGACTGAGGCGGGCAGACCAAGCGTCATCAGGCAGCCCAAGTCCAGCCACCGCACTCCTGGACTGGGGAGGGAGAGGCTGCGCAAGTTCCCAGTTCTCCATTGGCACAGAGAGAGGATGGAGCGGGGCTGGCGGCCCGCGGGTTTAACCGGCGTCAGAGCCCTGCAGTTGTGCACAAAACCACATGCATTGCTTCTTCGGTATCTGAGGCTACATCCGCACCCCAGACCTCTGGAAGCAGAATTTCCCAGGGGTGTGACTGGGCGTTTGTCACCTTGGGGCAGGTGGGGCTCTGACTGTGGTGGGAGAAGCATCCACGGGTTTCAGGTTTCTGTAAGCATGGTCCCAGGAGGCTTTCAGCAAAGCGGATGGAGCCACCCTCGGGGCGGTCCCCATGTGCCAGTCCCCCATGCAGACCACCACTGTCTCTCTCCATTTCTAATCCCCAAATCCACTCCCAGGAGCTGCTAGAGACTGGCTCTGTCACCCCCTGGGACTCTCACACACTGCTGGCATGAGCATAAAAGCAGTTCAACCACTTTGGAAAAGCGTTTGAAAATATCTACTAAAGTTGAACATATGCCTAGCCCATGACCCAGCAATTCCACTCGGGTGTTTTTTCCACAAGAGAAGTGAGCACATACGTTCACAAAAAGACGGACGCAAGTATGTTCATAGCAGTTTTATTTAAAATAGACAAGAAAGGAAACTCAATGCCTATCGATGGAAAAATAAAGTGTGATACATCTATATAATGGAACATTATGCAGAAATACAAAAGAACGGTCAACGGCTACATGCAAAAAACTGGATGGATCTCCCAGATGTCATGACAAGCAAAAGAAGGCAGCTCAGGCCGGGCGTGGTGGCTCACACCTGTAATCCCAGCACTTTGGGAGGCTGAGGCAGGTGGATCACCTGAGGTCAGGAGTTTGCGACCAGCCTGGCCAAGATGGTGAAACCCCGTCTCTACTAAAAATTCAAAAAATTAGCCGGGCATGGTGGCAGGCAGCTGTAATCCCAGCTACTCAGGAGGCTGAGGCAGGAGAATGGCATGAACCCGGGAGGCGGAGGTTGCAATGAGCCAAGATTGCACCATTGCACTCCAGCCTGGGCAAAAAAGAGCAAAACTCTGTCTCAAAAAAAAAGTCCAGAAGAGAGCAGACGGCATGATTCCATTTGCAGAAAGTACAAAACAAGCCAAAGCAATCAATGGTGGCAGTGGTCAGAAGAGCGGCTGCCTTTTGTGGGGAGGGTGGTTGAGGGGGAAAGAGGAGGAGCAGTCTTTCTAGGTGCTGGAAATGTTCTACATTGTGAGCTGATGACAATTGATGGGTGAACACATATGTGAAAAGTCATGGACGTGTCAATTTAAGAGTGAGGCAGGTTACACACTTTACAGTGTGTATGCTATACCTCAATTCTAAAAACTGTGGGGACTCCTCGTTGCCAACAGGCTCAAGTGCAAAGTGCTGGAGGCTCATGGCACCTGGCCCTCCACAGTCCAGCCTTGCTCCAGTTTTTCTCTCTTCCAGTCTTTTCTCTCTTTCTCTCTCTCTCTCTCTCTTCCTCTCTCTCTCTCTCTCTCTCACACACACACACACACACACACACACCCCGTACTAGCCATCTTCATAACCATGATCTGACTTTCTTCTCACAGCCACTCTAGGGGGTAGATATCATCATGACCATTTGACAAATGGAGAAACAGAGCCTCAGAGTGATGTGGATGGTGACGAAGCTCCAGGGGGGCCCAGTTCTTCCGCTCAGCACACAGCCACTGAGGACATGTGGACACCAGTCCTGCAAACAACGGAGTGGGCCAGCCTTGCCTCTGACAGCTTCCAGTCTGGAGGAAGGCAAATCACCAGATGGAAAATGTTCACACGTGGGAACAGCATGGGCCCAGGAATGGTCCCTGTTCTGCCACTGGGCAAATTACTTAAACACTCCAAGTCTCCATGTATTTGTCTGTAAGATGGTGATACGACCTCCCTGCTTCTGGCCTGTGGTGGATACCAGACAACTGACAACAGCATTACTGCCCATTGTTCTGATAATGAAATAGCTTCTGATCCATCCAGCTGTCCAAGGTTAAGATCAAATGCCACCATCTCATGGAGACATCCTCAGCTTTGCCGCCTCTGTAGACCCAAACCATCACCATCACCATCATCATCATCACAACAATAATGAAATAATACTAGCTATAGCATCTTAAGAATTTACCATGTGCCAAGGACTATGCCAAGTGCTTTACATACATTTGCTTATTCAATTCCCAGAACAACTCTGGAAGCGACTGTTATCGTCTCTACTTTTTTTTTTGAGACTGGTTCTTGCTCTGTAGCCCAAGCTGAGTGCAGTGTCGCAAACACAGCTCACTGCAGCCTCGACCTCCTGAGCTCAAGTGATCCTTCCACCTCAGCCTCCCAAGTAGCTAGGATTACAGGCATGCACCACCATACCTGGTATTTTTTTTAATTTTTAATTTTTATTTATTTATTTATTTTTGAGACAGAGTTTCGCTCTTGTTGCCCAGGGTGCAGTGCAATGGCACGATCTCGGCTTACTGCAACCTCCGCCTCCCGGGTTCAAGTGATTCTCCTGGCTCAGCCTCCTGAGTAGCTGGAATTACAGGTGCCCGCCACCATGCCCAGCTAATTTTTTATATTTTTGATAGAGACAGAGTTTCACCATATTGGGCAGGCTGGTCTTGAACTCCTGACCTCAGGTAATCCACTTGCCTCAGCCTCCCAACATGCTGGGATTACAGGCACGAACCAGCACGCCTGGCCATTAAAAAAATTTTTTTTTTTTTGTACAGACAGGGTCTCACTATGTTGCCCAGGCTAGTCTTGAACTCCTGGACTCAAGCGATCCTTCTGCCTCAGCCTCCCAAATTGCTGGGATTATAGGCATGAGCCACCACGCCCTGCCCCATCTCTACTTTTTTTTTGAGACGGAGTCTTGCTCTCTCGCCCAGGCTGGAGTGCAGTGGCGCGATCTTAGCTCACTGCAAGCTCCGCCTCCCGGGTTCACGCCATTCTCCTGCTTCAGGCTCCTGAGTAGCTGGGACTACAGGTGCCTACCACCATGCCCGGCTAATTTTTTGTATTTTTAGTAGAGACGGGGTTTCACCGTGTTAGCCAGGATGGTCTCGATCTCCTGACCTCGTGATCCACCTGCCTCGGCCTCCCAAAGTGCTGGGATTACAGGCGTGAGCCACCGCGCCCGGCCCCATCTGTACTTTTTAATCTGAGGCTTAGAGAGGTTAAATGGCCGGACCAAGGTCACACCTCTTATGATAGATGAAGTGGAGACTCAGCCAGGTCTGTGAGCTCATGTGCTTGGAATCTTAACCGCTGGGCGACAGTGCCACCTGTCCTTCCTTGAGTATGGAACAGTCTCTCATAAGGCAGGTTATTTAATTGTATTGACTAACATTTAGATGACATTTTACTACTTACAGGGCACACTCCTCATTCCACAGATGAGAAAATTGAGGTCCACTGCTTTTTCTTTCAACAAATAATCATAGAACGGCCACAACTGGCAGTGGTGCATCCGTGCACAGCACTGGCAGGGCCTGCTCTCATGGAGCTATTAGTTTAACAGAGAGCGAGGGGGTGGGTGAGGATGCCAACAACACACCTCAGTGGGAAATGGAGCCAAGAAGAAACTCAAATAGGTGTCAGGGAGAGCAAGGGCCGGGAAGCTTTGGCTTGGGGGCCAGGGAAGGCCTCTCTGAGGAGCAGCGTTGAAAGGCACCATCTGGGGGAAGGGCATGCTGGGAAGGGGGCACAGCAGGTGCAGAGGCCAAGGGAGGGGGCAGCTCAGCGTGTTTGAGGGACAGACAGATACACCTTGAGAACAGTGGTGTAGAGTGAGCTCGGGGAACCAGCAGCAGGGACGGATGGAGGCTGCGCAGGTTTTATCCTAAGTTAGAGGGAAGTCACGGGAGGGTGTTAAGCAGGAGGGTGACATGATTTTGTTCATGCCTCAAAGAGGGCCCCAGGAGGGCAGAGCCTGGGAGAGGAGTCAGGTGTGGGGGCCCGGGTGAGAGATGAAGGTAGTTTGGACAGAGACAGAGGCAGAGTTTAGGGAGAAGCGAAGGGAGTCAGGAATCTGGGTGGACTCAATGGATTCGATTCCAGGGATGAGGGGGCGGGGCGCAGTGGCTCATGCCTGTGATCCCAGCACTTTTGGAGGCCGACGCAGGCGGATCGCCTGAGCTCAGGAGTTCCAGACCAGCCTGAGCAACATGGTGAAACCCCGTCTTTACTAAAAATACAAAAATTAGCTGAGTATGGTCTCAACTACTTGGGAGGCTGAGAAAGGACAATCACTTGAGCCCAGGAGGCAGAGGTTGCAGTGAGTCGAGGTTGCACCAGTACACTGCACTCCAGCATGTGCGACGGTGAGACCCTGTCTCAAAAAAAAAAAAAAAAAAAATCCTAGGGATGAGGGAAAGACAGTCCCCAAGGTCTTGTGCTTCTGCATGAGTGGCAGCACCATTTCAGATGACGGAAAGCAGGGACAGGGTGAGACTGAGAGCAAAGGAGACCAAGAGGAAACAGCGGGAGGGAAGCGGAAGGCGCTGAGCCACATCATCAGGGAGCCAGGAAGGCAAACCCGGTCCTGGCCCCTGCAGCCTGCTATGCTGTGCTGCTGCCTCGTGGTCAGTCCTCAGCTTCAGTGCTCCCCATCACCGCCTCCAAGAAGCCTTCCCAGGTTGTACCAGCTGGACCGCCTGGGTGGTGCTCACCCATCACAGACCTAGTTTCACTCTCCTTACAGCAGGATCAATGTCTGTGTTAACTGCTTCATCCAACCATTTATTTTCTCCCCCCACATAGAATGTTGGCCTCTTGAAGGCATGTCCTGTTCTGAGAGCTTAGTCTCTCCCTGGCCTCAAATAGGACCTGTCACATTATAGATGCCCAATACTATTAACCCTTCCGCTGACTTGACAATGCATTCCAAGCAAATAGATGGATCTCTGTCCAGTGCCCCCAGTGTGGGACAAAATTGCATTCCATTGGAGGTTAAAGAACCTGTCTTTGGGCCAGGCACAGTGGCTCATGCCTGTAATCCCAGCACTTCGGGAGACCAAGGCAGGTGGATCACAAGGTCAGGAGATCAAGACCATCCCGGCCAACATAGAGAAACCCCGTCTCTACTAAAAATTAGCCGGGCGTGGTGGTGCACACCTGTAGTCCCAGCTACTTGGGAGGCTGAGGCAGGAGAATTGCTTGAACCCAGGAGGCAGAGGCTGCAGTGAGCCGAGATTGCGCCACTGCACTCCAGCCTGGGCAACAGAGCGAGACTCTGTCTAAAAAACAAAAAAAAGAACTTGTCTTTGGGGTCTGACAAGAGTTCCATTCCAGGCTGTCTGTATTTCAGCTGTGTGGCTTTGGACAAGTCTCACGACTTCTCTGAGCCTCAGACCGAACACTAATGCCCATCTCAGGAGGTTGTGTAGGAGTAAATACTGTTCACACAGAGCTCAGCCCTGCCTGGCATGAGACCAGACCTCACACGGTAGAAGCACGAAAGTCAACAGCAATACCCAAAGCAATGCTCTTCAAAACTTTGACAGTGATGCCTCGCTCTTTATTCTCCATGACTGTCACATAGAGAATTTAGAATTATTAGTCACATTGGCACCAAGCTCCCTTTCCAACCCACTGGCTCAATAAAAAGGAGCAGTGGCATAGACAGCTGTGCATGGTGTCAGCTTAAAACAGAGCCGCATGCTCGGCTCTGGGGGGCTGTAAGCTGTTCCCTCCTGCCCCCCTGCACAGGCAGCAGTGACTCAGTCATGACTGCAAAAACTTCTTCCCAGAAACCATGATGATCTTTTGTTTTATGAATTGACTCACTGTATTTGCCTCTATAATTCTTAACAGTAGCTTTGGAAAGAATCAGACAGGAGAGAAAGTGACAGCCCTTCTCGGATCCCTCAGTGGGGTGTTTGGCAGAAATGTCCCATTTCTTCACCCTTCCCTGCACCCTTTACAACGAAACATTGCTGTCCTCCCTTTGAGAGGTACAATCCGTTTGCCACACTGCCCTGGATAGGCCACATGACTTGTTTTAGCCAATAGAGTGTTGAAGAAGTAACCATGTGTCTGTTCCAAGCCTGCCAGAACCCTACCACCTCCATGGAACAAGCCTGGCTAACCATGAGATGGACATCACTATTCACTCTGAGGCTCAGAGAGGTTATGGGAGTTGTCCAAAGTCACACAGCTGGGGAATGAGAGACCCCATGGAGCAGGGCCAAATCAGCCCAGTTGTCCCAGTCTAGGCTCCAGAAGCATGAAAGAGACCAGACAAGTTAGGCAAAGCCACCTGCTCAACCTGCAGCTGACCGCAGACTGATGAGAGAACCCAGCCATAAATGGAAGAACCACCTGGCTGAGCCGTAGACTCACAAGAAAAGAACAGCTGTTTAGAGCTGCTGAGTTGTAGGGTTGTTCGTGAGCCATCAGTAACTTGGACACTCAGTTCCCTGAGGACAGTCTAAGGCCTTGGGTCCTTCCACCTTAAGTGCAGGCAGGCGCGGCCAGGGCCGGGGCAGGACAGGCAGAAGGGCGGATGTTGTAGGGCCACCTGGGCCCTGCAGATGAGCATAGAGTTGGTTTTTCTCATAGATAATGAGAATTTGCAGTTAAGAAAATTTCCTTCTGGAACATGGATTTGGGGGAATAGTGGGGTTGTGATTAGGAGACCAGCTGTTGAACTCGTCTAGGGAAGAGACGATGGAGACTTTGCACCAAGGCAATCACAATGGAAGGGATGGATGGGAGAGGTGAGGATACGGAGTTCTCACAGAGCTGAGGACAGACTGGCCGGGAGCAGGTAAGGGAGGGTGTGGTGGGCTTTGGGCCAGGGTACCTAGCTGGCTGACGAAGCAGTTCACCAAGACAAAAAGCCTGGAAAAGAACCGCCTTCAGGGCAGGATGACAAGCCCCATACTAGTTGACTTGAGTGGAATCCACAGCATCTCTCAGGCTCTAGGAGCACAGGGGCTCCATCTGTTTGCTGCACTGTTATGCATCTTCTCCCCACCTAGAGCAGAGTCTGTCTCTAAGGAGGTGCTGTTTATTTGACTGAGACAGATTAATTGGTACTTAAAAGCATTTACTGTGTGTTAGGCCTGTTCTAGCACTCTATATGTATCCATTCATTTTGAACCTCACATAAACTCCATGAGGATGGTACTATTACTATTCCTATTTTACAAACCAAGAGACTGAGGCACAAAGAGGTAAGGTAAATAGCCCAATGTTCCAAATCTAGAAAGAGGCAGAGCCAGGATTTGATTGGCAGCCCCAGAGCAGGGTGTATTAGTCTGTTCTCACACTGCTATAAAGAATACCCGAGACTGGGTAATTTATAAAGAAAAGAGGTTTAATTGACTCACTGTTCTGCATGGCTGGGAGGCCTCAGGAAACTTACACTCACGGTGGAAAGCAAAGGGGAAGCAGGTACCTCCTTCACAAGGCAGCAGGAGAGAGAGAGAGGGTGAAAGAAGCCACACACTTTTTTTTTTTTTTTTTTTGAGATGGAGTTTCACTCTTGTTGCCCAGGCTGGAGTGCAATGACTCAATCTTGGCTCACTGCAACCCCCCGCCTCCTGGGTTCAAGTGATTCTCCTGCCTCAGCCTCCCGAGTAGCTGGGATTACAGGCATGTACCACCACGCCCCGCTACTTTTATATTTTTAGTAGAGACAGGGTTTCTCCATGTTGGTCAGGCTGGTCTTGAACTCCCGACCTCAGGTGATCCACCCACCTCGGCCTCCCAAAGTGCTGGGACCACAAGCATGAGCCACCTTGCCCGGCCAAGCCACACACTTTTAAACCATCAGCTCTTGTGAGAACTCACTCATTATCATGAGAACAGCATGGGGGAAACTGCCCCCATGATCCAATCACCTCCCCCCAGGTCCCTCCCTCGACACTTGGGGATTAAAATTTGAGGAGAGATTTGGGTGGGGACACGGAGCCAAACCATATCACAGGCTTCTCAGCTTCACCACTACTGACACCCGAGGCTGGATCCGTCCCTCCCTGTGGTGGGGCCTGCCCTGTGCTCTGCAGGGTGTGAGCAGCATCCCTGGCCTCCACCTACTACCCGCCAGGAGCACCCCCTGCCCAGTGTGACGACCAAAAATGTCTCTAGACACTGCCAATGTCTCCTAGAGCAGAATGGGTCTGGGCTCGTGAATCCTTGCTAAGAAACCCAGTCTCTGTTTTTCTTTCTTTGTCTAACCCCACATCTGTGGGGCATGTAAACTAAAAATAAAATCCTAAGTGCTCCGCCAACTGAGTGAACCTCCTGTGGCCAAGGGAACTCCAGAGAAATCTTACGAGTTCCTGGCCAAGACAGGACAGGTCAGACACGGCTCATCAGATTCCCTCCCTTTTATGGTTTAAAGCACATAGTAAGTGATTTTAAGTACCAATTAATATGTCTCAGTCAGGCTGGGCACGTGGCTCACGCTTGCAATCCCAGCACTTTGGGAGGCTGACGTGGGTGGATCATGAGGTCAGGAGTTTGAGACCAGCCTGTCCAACATGGTGAAACCGCGTCTCTACTAAAAATTCAAAAATTAGCCGGGCGTCGTGGCACATACCTATAGTCCCAGCTACTCGGGAAGCTGAGGCAGGAGAATCGCTTGAATCCGGGAGGTGGACATTGCAGTGAGCTGAGACCATGCCACTGCACTCCAGCCTAGGCGACAGAGTGAGGCTCCATCTCAAAAAAAAAAAAAATTAAAATTAAAAAAACAAAACAAACAAACAAAAAAACGAGGTTCTACCTGTCACAAGGTTTTTCCTTGTTCTCCAGCAGCTAAATAAGCCCTGGCCTCGAGATGAGCAAGATTCAAACACTCGCAACCCATCTAGCTCCCAGATGCTGACTAATGACCTCCTGTTCCACCAGCCCTAACTCCAGCTTTGACTGGACAAGACACTGGTTTCTGTAACTTTCTCCTGATAAGAAGGCCACCCACCATGGACTGGCTCCAGCGGGTTTACAGTGTGCACTTTCAGGCCTTCCTGTCCTGAAAGGATCTTTTGGGCCTGATTGTAATACATTTCAATGTGGAGTCTCCATCCCAAAGTGAACATGGGTCACCTGTGACGTGCATGATTATTCAGTACACATGAGTCAGGACACCTTCATGAATATTCATAGCTCCTCCTGTAACCTGTTGAATATGTATGATCAGCCAGCCTGGTCAGGCCTAACCCCTCCTCCTTCAAAGAGCCTGTCTCTGGTCTTGGCCGGAGGTATACTTCCCACCTTGCTCCATGGCCACCTTGCAGGGTGGAACCCTTTAGAAGAAATAAAGTCTCTTCTCTTTTTCTTTTTTTTTTTTAATTGAGGAGGAGTCTGTCTCTGTCACCCAGGCTGGAGTGCAGTGGTGCAATCTCAGCTCACTGCAACCTCCACCTCCCAGGTTCAAGCCACTCTCCTGCCTCAGCCTCCCAAGTAGCTGGGACTACAGGCATGTGCCACCACGCCTGGCTAACGTTTTGTATTTTTAGTAGATACAGGGTTTCACCGTGTTAGCCAGGATGGTCTCGATCTCCTGACCTTGTGATCCACCCACCTAGGCCTCCCAAAGTGCTGGGATTACAGGCGTGGGCCACCACACCCGGCCAGTCTTCTCTCTTTTTCTAAATGTGTATATAGTGATTTATTTTTAAGTGAACAGGGAGAAGAAGGATGCACTGATGAAGCTCTTTGCCTTAAGCGGATTTGGAATTGAGAAAGGTCACTCTAGTAGATGGGTTGGAAGACAGGGCTGAGAAGCCAGCCAAATATACAATTTAGAAAACAGGTTTTGACACATATAGCGTTACCCAGGGCCACAACTTCTTGAGTAAGAAACCTGATCAGGATTACAGACGTTTTGGAGGTTGAAGGCAGCTTTCCCAGGGCATAGCAACAACCTCTGAAGATCTCTTTCTTGCAAACATTGGCCAGGATGGTTTATGATGCAGAATAACACCTGCTTTGCTGCAGCTGCAGGAGAGGAGGGCCCCCTTTCTCCATAGCTGGCTGAGGTTTCTGTCTCTAGCAGTCAGGTTCAAAGCCAAGTACTGGAGTTCTCCTAGCATGAGAGGGAATGAGACAAGGCTGAGAGGCTCCAAACGTGTCATAAGGAGAGGAGACCAGGGGCAGAAGGTTGTCGATCAATGGAATGTTGTGTATGCCATGTTTTGCATTGGCAGTGATCAATAAATATTGGATGAATGAACAAGACAGGGATTCAGGGACAGTTCACCAGGGTCTGAGCAAGACCTGCAGCACAGCCAGCTCACCCTGTCTAGCCCTCAAACCACCCATGAGGCTCATTCCACAGGGACAGCTGCACCTGAGCTTGAGCTGGGGACAGATTTAAGGGGTTGGTGAGTGGCCCAGTCACAAAGGGAGGAAGGTTTTATCCAAAGGCCATTCATTTCTATACTCCCTCTTTCCACCTAGTAAGTTTGTTTCTAAATATCTTTGTCACCTTCTGTCTCTGTCATATTGTAGGACTCAGCAAGTATGGGAAAAGATGTAAAATATCTCATTAATAATTTCTATGTGGCCTAGGTGCAGTGACTCATGACTTTAATCCTAGAGCTTTGGGAGACAGAGGCAGGAGGATCGTTGGAGGCAGAATTCAAGACCAGCCTGGACAACATAGCAAGAGCCCGTCCCTATAAAAAATTTAAAAATTAGCTGGGCATGGTGGTGCACATCTGTGGTCCCAGCTACTCAAGAGGCTGAGGCAGGAGGATCTCTTGAGCCCAGGAGGTCGAGGCTGCAGTAAGCCATAATCATGTCACTGCACTCCAGCCTGGGTGACAGAGCAAGACCCTGTGTCTAAAAAATAACAACAATAATACAAATTTGTATGTGGATTGCATGTTGAATGGATAATATTTCAGATATATTGAACTAAGATGAAGATTAAAGTTAATTTCACTTTGGCTAGGCACAACGGCTTACTCCTATAATCCCAGCAATTTGGGAGGCCAAGGCAGGAGGATCACTTGAGCCCGGGACTCCGAGACCAGCCTGGGCCACACAGCAAACCCCATCTCTACAAAAAATACAAACATTAGCTGGGTGTGCTGGCATGCACCTATAGTCACAGCTACTTGGGAGGCTGAGGTGGGAGGATTACTTGAGCCCAGGAGGCCGAGGCTGCAGTGAGCTATGATTGAGCCACTGCATTCCATCCTCGGTGACAGAGCAAGACTGTCTCAAAATTAAAATAAAATTAAATTAACTTCATTTGATTTTTTCTCTCTTTAATGGGGCTTCTGGAGAATTTTAAATGGCCAATGTGGCTCACTTCTCTGGACAGTGCTGGTCTAGAGTTGCTTGCAGCTGTACAAATCGTTCTTTTTTTTTTTTTTTTTTTTTTTTTTGAGACGGAGTCTCACTCTGTCACACAGGCTGGAGTGCAATGGCATGATCTTGGCTCACTGCAAACTCCGCCTCTCGGGTTCAACCTATTCTCCTGCCTCAGCCTCCCAAGTAGCTGGGACTACAGGCATGTGCCACCATGCCTGGCTAATCTTTTGTATTTTTAGTAGAGATGGGGTTTCACCATGTTGGCCAGCCAGGCTGGTCTCGAACTCCCAACCTCAAGTGATCCACCTTCCTTGGCCTCCCAAACTGCTGGGATTACAGGAGTGAGACACTGCACCCAGCCGTTATCTGCTTTTTGACTGAAGTTTGTTTACAGGAGACAAACACCATTCTCTCCACAATTAAGGCTAACGGCCAACCCTAGCAAGCAGAGAGAACTAATTAAAAAGTCTGAGAGTTGGAATTGTGTTTGTATTTCTCCCATCAACTCGAATAATCGGTTTGCATTCTCCTCTCCCAGGTTCCGTGAGAAGCCACGGCTGCCGATGACTCCGACTAGTGTTTGCATTTCCAGAGCCTGTGAAGTTCTGTGCCTGCAGCTACGGACTTGGCCTGTTGGCATTTTCATAGTCTTGCCCTTGCAAACAAGGCAATCAGTCTACTAAGTTAACAAAAGCTTACCATTCACAGTAAAAGCAAAAGAAATGAAAAAAAAAAATGTAAGGAGCCCTCCGGTAAGTGATTTTCCTATTGCTTCTGTCTACTGAGATAGTGATTTCTTTGGTTCTTGTGGCCAACCACACACACACACACACACACACACACACACACACACACACCCCTCTATAGAAGAAATGTGTGAAACTCATGCTTCCAGTAACAATCTATACATTGATTTTCCTCTGCATCAAAATATGTCACCCTTCAAAGCTTGGACCCCAACCAATAGAAACTAAAATCCAGTTCCAGAGAAATCTATGGCTGCTAATTAAACTCATCTTACTCAAAACAAAACATAAAGGATTTACCTCTTGATCTTCTAGTTAGTGCTGATGGATTATTTCCTTTACACGTGTTTTAAAATCGCAGCTTACCGGCTGCAGGTGGTTTCTGTGGACCCTGAACCACCTGGTTCCCTCAAGTGCGCACCCGCACGCGGCACCGTCCCACACAGAGGGTGGATCCGCAGAGCTCAGGCAGGGAGGTGGGCATCTACGCGGATTCACTCGACACGCTGATGGGACACGCTCACGGCGTGCGGAGGCCAGGAGGGAAAGGGTCAGGGCCAGGCACAAAGTCTGAGTCGGGGAGGGGCAAGTTCGTGGCAAGAAAGCCCCACCCAGAGACAGGTCGAGAGAGCAGGTGCCCTGTAAAGTGGGGCGCTCCGGGTTCTTGTCCTGCCTCTGCCGCTCGCTCGCTGACGACCTGGGAGAAGTCGCTAAGCTCTGGAACTCCTCTGCTTCTCAGCAGCAAGACAACTGGCCTCGGGGGCCCTGCGGATCCCTCCAGCTCCGGGGCTGCTTCCTTACTTTCTTGTTTCTCTTTCAGTCAACAGATAAATGCCTGCCACGGACCAGGCACTGGGATCGGTGTCACTCAGATCACAGGACACTCAGATGTTGATAACGCGTAAGTAACACAGTGTAGAAGGAAAGGTCTGTAGCAGACAACGCAACACAGCGAGAGCCACAGCAAGCGGAGGCAGGAGCCGGGTGAAGGCAGATGGAAAACATCCCTGGGAGAGGGGAACCGGCGGCTTCCTCCAGGTGGTCATCGTGGATCCTCAAAGCTTAGCACGGCGTCTGGGCACTGAGCAGGGCCTCATAAATGTGTTCAATTTACATAGGCCCAGAAGAGGCGGGCGCGGTGACTTATGCCTGTAATCCCAGCACTTCGGGAGGCCGAGGCGGGCGGATCACCTGTGGTTGGGAGGTCGAGACCAGCCTGGCCAACATGGTGAAACCCCATCTCTGCTAAAAATACAAAAAAAAATTAGCTGGGCGTGGTGGCAGGCGCCTGTAAGAAAGGCGCTCGGGAAGCTGAGGCAAGAGAATCACTTGAATCCGGGAGGCAAATGTTGCAGTGAGCCGAGATTGCACCGCTGCACTCCAGCCTGGGCAACAAGAGTGAAACTCCATCTCAATAAATAAATAAATACGGCTTTAAGGTATACTTGATATACAAAACATGGCATATATTTAATATATACAATTTGATGAGTTTGGTGTCAGCACAGTTTTTACAAAGCAAGAACATACTCACAGCGGATGGGTGTGCGGCTGGGCCTGATACATGGGAAGGTGGAGTGGGGAGAAGGGTCTTTCTAGAAGCAGAGGGGCAGCGGAATCTCTGGAGGGCTCCTCGCTCTATGAGGAGAAGGGGTTGTTCTCTTATAGGCTGGAAAGCAGGGGTTGGGAAGCCTCAAGCCTGGGGAGATGGGTGGGTTTTAGGACAGAGGGCCTGGCTTCCCCCCATGTGAGGTATTGATGTGGACTGAATTGTGTCCCCTTAAAATCCATGTTGAAGCCCTAACCCTCAGGGTGACTGTATTTGGAGATAGGGCCTCTAAGGAAGACATTAAGGTTAAATTAGGTTATAAGGGTGGGGCCCTGACACAGCAGGGTTAGTGTCCTTGTGCTGGAGGGCAAAACGGGGTTGCTGCCCGATGTGCTAGAAGCCAATCTTATGATGCTGAGTTTTTGAGAAAATAAAACCTTTGTATTGAAACTCAGCTCCCAAGGAGACAGGAGACAAGCTCAAGTCTGTCTCCCGGTGCTGGAATACTTCAAGGCAGTGTTTTTTATTTATTTACTTTTTTTTGTTTTTGTTTTTGAGACAGAGTTTCACTCTTGTTGCTCAGGCTGGAGTACAGTGGCACGATCTCGGCTCACTGCAACCTCCGCCTCCCAGGTTCAAGCGATTCTCCTCCCTCAGCCTCGAGACTAGCTGGGATTACAGGCACCCGCCACCATACCTGGCTAATTTTTGTATTTTTAGTAGAGACAGGGTTTCACCATGTTGGCCAAGCTAGTCTCGGACTCCTCAAGTGATCTGCCCACTACGGCCTCCCAAAATGCTGGGATTACAGGCCTGGGCCACTGTGCCTGGCCTCAAGGCAGTATTTTTATTAGGAAAGGTCCAAGGGGTGGATTCTGGGATCTGTAGGTGATTGGCGGAAGAAAGTGGAGGTCTGGAAAGTCCTTAGGCATGTGCAGTCACCTCTTCATGCTACCTCGTGTGTCACATATGCAAATTCAGGGGGCGATTCAGGCTGTGACACTGGCAAGCGGGTTCTGCATGGACTCCAGCCGGTCCCCGGGGCTCCGACTGACTTCAGCCCATTCTTTCATCTCACGGGCAGAGGAAGCTTCAGTATTCCAGCCAGCTGTTTCCTTTCTTATCTGCCACCCTGCAAACTCAAGAATTTCTGCTGGCCGTCTGTATCTTTGACTCTTTGGGGCACGGTTTTACTTACAAGAAGAGAAAGACACCACGGAGCCTGCACCCTCTCTCTCTGCCGTGTGAGGATGCAGTGAGAAGGCGGTGTCTGCAGACCAGCAAGGGAGGCCTCCCAGAGCCCTGCCATGCCACACCCTGAGCTTGTGAGAAATGAGTGTGTGTGGTTTAAGCCACGCAGTCCATGCTGCTTTGTTAGGGCAGCCGGAGGTGACCAACGTGGCTGTTAACCTTTGCTCCCCCAACCACCTCTACTGGTTCCCACCCCTCTCCTCCTTGGCCCACTCCCCTCCAGCTCCCAGCCAGGCCACCCCCCTGAGGCTGCAGAGGCCAAGATCACCAAGAACCTCCCATGGCCAGAGCCCCTGGGATATCCCTTGACTGGAAATAGCATCATACATGCCACACTCAGAGGACTCTCCAGCCTGACTCTGACGACCCCACTCTGACACCGCACACCCCCAACTCCCCAGCTAAATCCCTCTCCAGCCTCCCAAGTTCCATGAATGACAGCTCCACCCTCCCGCTGCTCAGGCTACAAACCTGAGTCACCCTCGACTCCTCTCTCACTCTCAATCCAACCATCAGCAATTCCGGTGCCCCCAGTGCCCCCACCCCGCCACCGTGAGTGATGCCCTCCCCTCGCCTGCCCGCTGGATGGCTACAGTCTCCTCCTGCTGGACCTTCTGCTTCTACCGTTGCCCCCTCCTCTCTGCACAAAGGGTGGCCCTTTTAGAGCCCAGGTCAGGGCATGTTTCCCTCTGCTCCAACCCTGACACTTCCCAGGGGCACTCAGGGACCGCCAAGCCCTCCCGCGGCCACAGCGCCACGCAGGCCCCAACTCTGACCTCTCTAACCAGCGCTCCCACTTTCCTCCTCCTCCTCCTCCTCACCAGACATGTGCAGTCACTGAGCCCCTCGCCCCTTCCATTCGCCACCACTGCCCCAGCAACCCTTCCCCAGATGACCGCAGTGACCTCCCCACAGATCTCCTTCCTCCCTCTTCCCCCCCCGTCATGGCTCCAATCCAACATCCACTGGAACCATGAGCTTCTGGCACTGCCACGTCACCCTGGCTAGCCCCTGCCTTAAACCCTTCAGGGTTCTTCAGAACTCTCAGGACAGAGCTCAGACTTCTGGGTTCTCAGTATATGGTTTTGGGTCTCCTGTCCCACAGCTTCTCCTCTGGAACATAAGCTTTGCAGGGGCAGGGAATGCACCCACCTTGCTCTCTGTCCAGAACCCGGTGCAGGGTCAGCGGTCTGAAAGGCGCGTGAGTGGATAAACTCAGTCCTTTCTGCCCCAGCCTCTCATCTGACTCACCATTCCCTCTGTCTGGTGAGAAAACTCCCCACCCTTCTTTGCTTTGCTAACTCCTTGTTGGCCTTCAAAACTCAGCTCTAGGGACACTTTCTTTTTTTTCTTCTTTTTTTTTTTCTTTTGAGACGGAGTCTCTCTGTTGTCGCCCGGGCTGGAGTGCAATGGCACAATCTCAGCTCACTGCAACTTCCGCCTCCCGGGTTCAAGCGATTCTCCTGCCTCAGCCTCCCAAGTAGCTGGGATTATAGGTGTCTGCCACCACGCCTGGCTAATTTTTTTGTATTTTTAGTAGAGACGGGGTTTCAACATGTTGGTCAGGCTCATCTTGAACTCCTGACCTCAGGTGATCCGCCCACCTTGGCCTCCAAAAGTGCTGGGATTACAGGCATGAGCCACCGTGCCCGGCCTCTAGGGACGCTTTCTTCTAGAAGCTTCCCTTAATGAAATGACCTGTGTAACCTAACGTGTTGAGCATCTCATGAGAGTCAGGCAGTGTGCTGAGGTGTTGGGTGCTGTTTCAAATAACTCAGAGCCTGGATCTACCCAGGCCCTCTAATTCGAATGAGTTTCCCTGATTTGGAAGTTCAGGATGTGGATCCTCAGGCAGGTGTCTTGAGAAAAACTCTCCAGGTGATTTTGCTGCACCCCTGCCGCCTGTGTCCCGAGAAGAGCCAATCTAGGAGTTGGAACACCCACTGCCCTCTGAGCGCTGGCTGTGCCGGGCACGTGTGAGATGCTGTGCTCAGCTCGCCTCTGACCCGCACACCCCATGCGGTGATAGGTGCCATTATTATTTCCATTTTATAAGATGAAAAAACTGGAGCTTAAAGGAGTTACTTGCTCCATGTCACGCAGCTGGGAAGGCACAGAGCCTTGTGCAGCAAGAAGGGATCTCAGGGCCCATTGAACCCAGGGATTCCCCACCACGCTGTATGAGAATCACCTGGGGAGCTTTGAAAAGCACTCCACCTGGAGCTTCTGATTCAGCCCACACTGATATTCTTTCCCCCCGGGGAGTCTCATGCTCTGGCAGAAATGAGAGTCGTTGACTCATCCAACACAGTGGTTTTACAAGTAGGGAAACTGAGGCTGAGAGAGTCCAACTGGCTTGTTCAAGTCACACAGAGTTCTCGATGGAACAAGGATTCAGATGGAGGTCCTTGTGGCACCCCATCCAATGTTCTTTCCAACGTACCGATGTTTTCCCAGTACCATTACTCCTTTCAGAGAGGCTAGAGGAGGATTCCCTAACCAAAGACATAGAAACCCAAGCCATTGCCAAGTTTCAAGGAAATGTGACCCCAGGCAGGGATCGCTGAAAAGCAGTTCCACCCAGCCTGGCATGAGGAATCACCACCCTAGCCTAGAAGAAAACAAGAAGGCTTTCTCCAGGAGGAAGCAAACCCAAACTACTCTCCAGTGCCATCTAGTGACAGAGAGAGGGGACACCAGAGCTTTTCGCAGCCCGAAAGGACAGAACTGTCACAAATCCACACCAATGGAGCGTTGGAGATGTCTGGGAGGCAGCAGGACATGGAGGAGAGTCCTCAGATCAGAGGTTCCAGAGGATAGAGATGGTCAGAGAATTGTCACCAAGGAGGTGGGACTTGAAAGGTAGGAATTCACATTAAAGTATTTTACTGAGAAAGAGTTAGGTGTGGTGATTCCTCAAAAAATTAAACACAGAATTACCGTGTAATCCAGCAATCCCACTTTGGTAAATGCCCCAAAGAATTGAAAGCAGGGACTCCAACAGCTATTTGCACATCCGTGTTTAGAGCAGCAGTCTTCACAACAGCCAAAAGCTGGAAGCAACCCTAGCGTCCATCTATAGATGAATGGGTAAACAAAATGAGGTCTATCCACACAATAGAATATTATCCAGCCCTAAAAAGGAGGGAAATTCTCACCTTTGCTTTGACATGGGCGAACCTAGAGGACATTATGCTAAGTGAAATAAGCCAGTCACAAAAAGACAAATACTGTACGATTTTACTTACATCAGGTGCTGTGGTTTCAATGTGTTTCCCAAAAAGTACATGTTGGAAACTTAATCCCCAGCGCAGCAGTGTTGGGAGGTGGGGCTGCCTGATGGGAGGTGATTAGACCATGAGGTTCCTGCCCTCACAAATACATTCATGAAGATATTCATGAATGGATAATGTTATCGTGGGAGTGGGTTTCTTATAAAAGAATGAGTCCAGCTTGCTCATTCTTTCTCTGTCTCTCTCCCCCCACCTTCTCTCTCTCTCTCCTCCCACCTTCTCTCTCTCTCTCCTCCCACCTTCTCTCTCTCTCTCTCTCTCTCACCTTTCTGCCTTCTGCCATGAGATAACACAGAAAGAAGGTGATATGGTTTGGCTGTGTCCCCACCCAAGTATCATCTTGAATTGTAGCTCCCACAATTCCCATGTGTTGTCGAGGGACCCACTGGGAGGTCATTGAATCATGGGGTGGGTCTTTCCCATGCTGTTCTTGTGACAGTGGATAAGTCTCACGAGATCTGATGGTTTTATAAGGGGGAGTTTCCCTGCACATGCTCTCTCTTTGCCTGCTGCCATCCAGGTAAGATGTGACTTGCTCCTCCTTGCCTTCCGCCCTGGTTGTGAGGCCTCCCCAGCCATGTGGAACTGTGAGTCCATTAAACCTTTTTCCTGTATAAATTACCCAGTCTTGGATATGTCTTTACTAGCAGTGTGAAAACGGACTAATACGAAAAGCATTAGCCAGACGCCAACACCTTGATCTTGGACTTCCCAGGCTCCATAACTGTGAGGATGTAAATTTATGTTCTTTCCCTCTTGTTGCCCAGGCTGGAATGCAATGGCACAGTCTCGGCTCACTTCAACCTTCGCCTCCTAGGTTCAAGTGATTCTCCTGCCTCAGTCTCCTGAGTAGCTGGGATTACTTGTGCCACCATGCCCGGCTAATTTGTGTGTGTGTGTGTGTGTGTGTGTGTGTGTGTGTGTGTGTGTGTATATGTAATTTTAGTAGAGACAGGGTTTCACCATGTTGACCAGGCTGGTCTCAAACTCCTGACCTCAGGTGATCCACTTGCCTCAGCCTCCCGAAGTGCTGGAATTACAGGTGTGAGCCACCACACCCGGCCAAATTTACGTTCTTAATAAATTACCTAATCTACGCTATTGTGTTATATGTTATAGCAGCACAAAACACACTAAGACATGAAGTACCTAGAATAGTCAAATTCATAGAGACAGAAAGTAGCATTGAGGTTTACCAGGGGCTGGGGAAGGAGTGGGTAGAGAGTTTCAGTCTGAAAGATGAAAAAGCTCTGGAGATGGGTGGTGGTGATGGTTGCCCAACAATGTGAATGTACTTACGTCCCTGAACTGTGCACTTTAAAATGCTTAAAATGGTGAATTTTGGCCGGGCGTGGTGGCTCACGCCTGTAATCCCAGCCCTTTGGGAGGCCGAGGCGGGCAGATCACGAGGTCAGGAGATCGAGACCATCCTGGTGAACACTGTGAAACCTCGTCTCTAATAAAAATACAAAAACATTAGCCAGGCGTGGTGGCAGCCACCTGTAGTCCCAGCTACCCGGGAGGCTGAGGCAGGAGAATGGCATGAACCCGGGGGGCAGAGCTTGTAGTGAGCAGAGATCGCACCACTGCACTCCAGCCTGGGCAACAGAGCGAGACTCCATCTCAAAAAAAAAAAAAGTGAATTTTATGTTAGGTATATTTTATCACTATCTAAAAAGAGGAAGAGAGTCAGATGTAAGGCCCAAAGTGCCAAGTCAGACTGAATTGAGTATCACGCCCCAGAATGGGATGGTCATTTATTTTTCACTCACTCATTTATCCATTCACCAGCAAATACTGACACCGTGACATACCAAGGACCGTTCTGGGTGCTGGAAATCTGACATCAAACCAAACAGACAAAATTACCTGACCTGGCAGAGCCTACAGTCCAACAACAACAATTAACAAATCAAGTAAATGCCTAGCATGGCAGCATGGCAGCTGGTGACACCTGCTGTAGAGAAAAACAGAGGGAGGGGGCTGCTATTTTATTTTAACTATCAAAATCTGTTTAGTAAAGACAATTTTGCTCATACAAAACAAAAGTTTACAACAATCTGGCCAGGCAAGGTGGCTCACACCAGTAATCCCAGCACTTTGGGAGGCCGAGGCAGGTGAATCACTTGAGGTCAGGAGTTCAAGACCAGCCTGGCCAAATGGTGAAACCCCCGTCTCCACTAAAAATGCAAAAATTAGCCGGGTGTGATGGTGGGCACCTGTAATCTCAGCTACTCGGGAGGCTAAGGCAGGAGAATTGCTTGAACCTGGGAGGTAGAGGTTGCAGTGAGCCAAGATCGTACCACTGCATTCCAGCCTGGGTGACAGAGTGAGACTCCGTCTGAAAAAAAAAAAAAAAAAAAAAAAGTTTACAACAATCTGAGTGCTGGACACATCATCCGAGACAAGGGAGGCATTGCAGGCACCTAGAGCCCTTCCCCTATATGCAAAGGAGACCCTGGGTGCCCCTCTGCCACCTGCCCCTGAGGGAGAGAAAAGCTGAAGTATTCCTGCTGCCTCTTCCCCCAAAGGGAAGAGGGAGCTGGGGATGATGGCACAGAGACCCTGTCTCTAGCTGCTCCTTCTCTGTGCTGGGGGAGGCCCCTCCCCTTACTTGCCCAGACCCCTGAGGCTGAGCCGTTTGAGGGTGATGGCAAATGGCTGATGGGCGAAGGGGGCAAAGTTGGGACATCTTCAGTGCAAAGACTCCTCCCATCCCCCACCAGGTCACACAATGGAAATTTGAGGGAGGACCTCAAAAGTGGCCCTGCCTTTGCCCACAAGGGGTAGCTGGCTGATGTGTGCTGTTATTTTAAATAGGGACAGAAGGAAAGCGCTTTCTGACTTGGTGACATTGGTGAAGGCAGTGAAGGAGTGAGCCCTGGGTGTTGGGGAAGGGTGCACAGGCCCTGGAGGGGAGCCCGCTCTGAGTGCTGGGGCAGGGTGAGGCGGGACAGAGTGGGCAGAGAGATGGCCAGGACTGACCACGCGGGGCCTTGCTCTCCGTTGTGAGAACACCCGCTTTCCCCACGGGTGAGATGAGAGCCTGAGTGGGATTGGGCAGAGGAGAGGCATGATCAGACTTAGAATTTCACAGGGTCATCCAGGCTACTCTGAAAGGATGGACTCAGGGGCACAGGAAGAAGTAGAAAGGCCAGTTGGGGCCACTGTCAAAACCCAGGCAGAGATGATGGGAGCTTGATGAAGGAGCAGAGGTGGCCGGTGAGGAGGGCTGGATTCTGGGTCTGTGCCAGAGGAGGAGGCGTGGGGTTTTCTGATGGCTTGGGTGTGGATGAGAGAAAGAGGGGTCAAGGATGACTCCCAAACCCTTGGCTTTTGTCCTGAGAATGTGGAAGGATGGGGCTGCTCAGTGACTGAGATGAGGAAGACAGAAAGAGGTGCAAGTCTGGGGAGAGAAGAATCAAAACGCTCTTTTGAACATATCAGGTCTCATCCAGCGACCCAGCCTGGGCCTCAGTGTACCCACCCAACCCTGCCCTCCTCCCCTAGACGCATGCATCCACCCCGTTCCTCCCTTTCAGATATCTCCAGACTTCCAGTGTTCAGCAGGACCTGGGTGTGTGGCCGCAAAGTTCCCTTTATGTATTTGGAGCCCAAGGAGGGCCTGTTACTGTGAAATGAAAGCACTTCCCTATCTGCCCCCCATCCCCCCAGGGCCTTTGCCAGCTGCTCCACATTAATTAAGCGCTTACTACCTACACTTTGGGGATTGAGGGTTTCTTTAGCTTTGAGACTGGGAGGCAGCTTAGCAGTGTAGACAGTTAGCTCATAATTCCTGCAGGGGTACAAGTGCCAAACCAAGTGCTATGATCCCTGGAGAGGCAGCCTCACCCACGAGGGCCTGGGGCCTGAGTTCAGATCCTCACCCTGCATCTAACAAGCCGTATTGACCGGGGAGGGTCACTCAGCCTCTCCTGCCTCAGTTTCCTGATTCGTGTAACAGGGATAACATCAGCTGGCTTCCCTTGACACACCGTCTATTACATTGATTGATATGAATAAAGGATTTAGAATAAGGTCTTGAAGAAGGCGGTGCTGGACCCACGGACAGTGGCCAATGAGTACTGTTTGTCATCATCATCGTCATCATCACCATTGCTTTCGTCATAATCATCACTGTCACCATCATCAGCGTTCAGAGGAAAGGGGGTGTAGAGGGTCGTGTATCACCCAGAGGTGGATCTTGAGTTAAGCTTCGAAGCAGAGCAGGAGCCAGCTGTGCACGATGATGACATTAACAGCCGGCACTTTCCTCTGTGTTTTACACGCATGACAACGGGTTGACAGAAAAAGTGAGAGCTGGGCATCAGCCAAACAGAAAGTTGTGCACGGAAAAACAGAAAAGGACTCGGTGATATTTACGAGCCCATGAAGTACAGAAGTAGTTAAGGATTGGAGTTCCAGTAAGAGCGCATGCCAGTCTTATCGTGCCTTGCTTTCTGGAATGAGACTCCCCTTCTCCCCTCCCCCCTCACCCACTCTGTCTCCCCCTGCCTCCCACCCTCCTACCTCCCCAAATTCTCCATGGACTGTTTAGGCCTTAACAACTCTGGAGAGCTATTAGGATCTATCAAGCGAACAATAATTTACTTCACGAAGTGATGTGTGTGATTTTCACCATTGACTCTAATCGCAACAGAAAATCATTTCAGTCGGCTGAGTGCATAATCTGTGTGTGCTGAACTTCTCTAAGCTTGGACTTACCCAACGGAGGAAAATGGTCCCCTGGGACCCACTCAGCGCTGCGGAGTAAACAGCGTGCATTTCGTAAATGGGCTGGGGGTGCGCCAGAACCATCGCCGGGGACCCACCGCTGTCAGCCTAGAAGGCCATCGAACACTCAGAAACCATCTTCACAAATCCTTCTAGGGTGAGGTGGGGGGGTGGGGAGTCAGGGGTCGTGCACCTAACCATCAAAGACAGTGTGGATGTCCTGCTCATCTGCCACCGGCCGGCGCAAAGAGAAAAGGAGAGCAGACAGAGCAAGGAGGCATGTGTCCTTCCTCCTCCATCACATCTGCAGACTGAGCCCAAGCATCGGGAGCCATGTAGCCAGGCAGAAATGGGAGGTCATCTGTGCCCCTTGCTAGCGGACATGGTCCCAGGGACAGGTCCTGTCCTGTCCTGAGGCTGGAACTTCAGGAGTCCCAGGCCAATCATCAAGCTACCAACTTGAGGAGCTTGAGATTTTTTAGTTTAGAAAGCAGGTACACAATTGTACATAGAGCACCAGCGTACCCAGGTATAAAGAAAGAAATATGCCAACCTGTTGGCCATGGCTACCTTTCAGAGACTGGATTATGAGTTTTAGTATTTTCTAAAATTTTCTACAATGAATATGCAAGTAATCATAATCATATAAGATCTTACAAAGAAAAACAAGTCTCAAGATTCCACTCTGACCATGTGTCCAAGTTCTAGCAACAAAACTAATGCCTACGGAATGCCATGGCCAAGTCCCATCAGGACAGGGACTTACTTCACAACATCAAGAGCTTTTAGTAAAAAGTGCAGGGGCCAGGCACAGTGGCTGTAATTCCGATGCTTTGAGAGGCCAAGGCAGGAGGATCGCTTGAGCCGAGGAGTTCAAGGACAGTCTGGGCAACATAGTGAGATCCCTGTCTCTACAAAAAAAAAAAAATTGTTTTAGATTAGCTGGGAATGGTGGCATGCACCTGTAGTCTCAGCTACTCAGGAGGCTGAGGTGGGAAGATAGCTCGAGCCCAGGAGGTCGAGACTGCAGTGAGCTGAGATTGCACCACTGCACCCCAGCCTGAGCAACAGAGCAAGACTCTATCGCAAAAAAGATGGGGGTTGGGGAAGGCAGGAAAAAGAGCACAGAGTGGAGAAGCAGAAGAGATTCTTAAGTTCTTGTCCTATAGGTAAGAGCTAAAGCAAGTCACTTGCTGACCTAGAGTCTCAATATTCACGTCCCTTGACTGCAGGCAAAAGCTGGCCTCACCTCCTATGATTAATTGACACTTGTTGCTTCTCCCTGCTCGGGTTCCTTCCCCTTTCCTTTGCTGCCTGCTGCTGTCCTGCTCTGTGTAATTCGGCGTGGATGTCCCTGCTTCCCTCAGGTCAGGCAGGCTCCTGAGCAGCCCCCAAAGCACAGATGTAGTGCCCGATGGGGTGGGGAGGGGATGGCAGCCTGGCAGAGCTGAACACTTGGGGAAAGGGAATTTCTCTCCTTTGGGGCACTCAAGCACCGAGGGTCATGGAAGCCGGGAGCTGCCATGTTGCACAGCGTAAGTCTGTCTGAGAATGAAGCCAGCTAATGAGAAAACAGAGCAAAGAGATGGAGAAACTGAGGCCTGGGGATGTCACTTGAGCCATGACATCAGCATAGCCAAAGCCAGCCCCAGCCTCTGAAAAAAAAAAAAAAAAATTTGGCTGGGCGAGGTGGCTCACACCTGTAATCCCAAAGTGCTGGCCTTGACTAAGGCCAAGGCAGTCGGCTCACCTGAGGTCAGGAGTTCGAGACCAGCCAGGCCAACATGGTGAAACCCTGTCTCTCTACTAAAAAAAAAAAAAAAATACAAAAGTTAGCCAGGCGTGGTGGCAGGTGCCTGTAATCTCAGCTACTCAGGAGGCTGACGCAGCAGAATCGCTTGAACCCGGGAGGTGGAGGCTGCAGTGAGCCAAGAGCACCACTGCACTCCAGTCTGGGTGACAGAGCGGAACTCCGTCGCAAAAAAAAAAAAAAAAAAAAATTCCCAATTCCTATTCTGCTGTAAAGCCCCAGCCCCTTTCAGTTACCGTTTACTGAGTGATAACTTTCCTCCTATTTCAGACCCAGCGTGGGTGGGATTTCTGCCCCCTTGCAACGGAAGCCTTCTGGGGCTGTGTGGGGCCGGCTCTGCCTGGAAGTGCAGATGCCGGAAGCATCAACCAGAGGGAGCCAGCAGTGGCCTGCCAGCCGCATGCCAGCCCCAGTGGGCTCTGTTGCCTCCCATAGGATTAAACATTTGAGCCCATACTTTAATATCTGAATTTCATCTAAAACTCTAAAGAGTTTCAGTTTCTCTGAAAAAAAAAAAAAATCGGAAGATCTGGCAACACTGGGTCTAGGTCCTACGTCCTACCTAGAACAATGAGCAGGGGCTACACAGGGGCTGCCACCTTGGCTTGGAGCATTTCATTCTCTGTCAGCTCCCTGCAACTCCCTATTTTCTCTCCAACGCTGAGGCTGGGTTTCAGCTGGCATTTGTAAAATTTTGGGGGGCTTGTATTTTTATAGGAGAAAATTTTTTCTTTTTGTCTACACCTCTGTCAACAATGGCATGGTGAGATGTAGGACTAGTGGCCCCAGTGGATCAGGCCACCTGGGTCCCTCTGTGGCCCTGCCCATGTGGACACTGGCCTGAGCCACGTGACTTGCTTTAGCCAGAGGTCCAGCAGCACGTTAAACACACACACGCACTCATGCATGCATGCACTCACACACACATGCACTCACGCACGCACACGCACACACACACACACATGCACACCACACACGCTTGATGAACACTCTGTCCTCTTTGAACCCAGAATTTGGGGTCAAGATGAGAGACCATGTGGAGAGGGACTTTAGAGAGGAAGGGAGTGCTCAAAGAATAATAAGAACGCGTCAAAAACCAAGAAGCTGCTTTGGAAAGGTGACCACTGGCCAAATCTAGGACAATCTGAACATAAAAATAAATTATAGTCACAAAAAATTATACTCTATTGAATATAAGGAAACCGGGAATCCATACAGATATAAAAAATAAATGAATGCACTGAGAATTTGGTGAGGAATGGAGATATTTGCAGAATTTCAAAGTACCTACCCACAAAATGGCAGAGAACATGAAAAAAGAATGACTCTGGCTGGGCACAGTGGCTTACGCCTATAATTTCAGCACTTTGGGAGGCCGAGGTGGGTGGATCACTTGAGGTCAGGAGTTCGAGACCAGCCAGGCCAACATGGTAAAAAGCCCATCTCTAATAAAAATTATCCAGGTGTGGTGGCACACGCCTGTAATCCTAGCTACAGGGGAGGCTGAGGCACAAGAATCACTTGAACCTGGGGGGCAGAGGTTGCAGTGAGTCTAGATCGTGCCACTGTACTCTAGTCTAGGCGACAGAGCCAGACTCCGTCTCAAAAAAAAAAAAAAAAAAGGAATGACTCTATAAGAGAGATGCTGGCAGACACCACTGTTGTCAAGTGATCAAAGTAAACATCAAGTGACAAATTGAAACCAAGCCCCACCCTATGGGAGGCAGTGAGAGAAACAAGGTATCCATTTGCGACAGTGCTGCCAGACTGCATAGTTGCTTGAGTAGGAGGAAGAGCAAACGAAGGGAATTGAGGAGAGGAAAAGAAAACGAATCGTTCGAAAGTGTTATCCGCCCAGGAGAACTGGAGACGTGTGCACCAGAACGCCCGAACAGGGATGGTCACGGGAGCGTTACTCATAAAAGCCCAAGAGTCCAAATGTCAGCATCCAGCAGCTCAGCAGTGGACAGACAAGTTGTGGTCTAGCCACACGTTGGAATGTTATTTGGCAATAAAAAGGAATGAGGTACTAATACACGCCACACCATGGATGAATCTTGAACACACGATGCTAAGTGGAAGGAGCCAGTCACAGAAGACCATTTATACAAAATGTCCCAAATAGGCAAATCCGAAGAGATGAAAAGTAGATTTGTGTTTGCTTGGGGCTGGAGTGGGGGCAGGAGGAGGGGTGACTGTCAATGGGCGTGAAGTTTCTTTGGGGGCTGATGAAAACGTTCAGATGGCGGTGATAACTATAGAACCCTGAATACACGAAAATGGAACTGTATCTGTAAAACTGTATACACTGGATTGTATGTATAAAAGGGTGAGTGTTATGGTATGTGAATTATAGCTCAATAAAGTTGTTATTTAAATTAGTAAAAACAAATTGTAGGTAGATTTAAAAGTTGAACTAGTAAAGTACTAGAAGGAAAACAAGCAGAACTTATCCTACCCGAAGGGTTGGACCAAGAGGATGGATGTGATCAGATGTTGTTCTGTATATTTTATTTGAGAGACAACATAGAGGGTGAGGAAGCAAAAGGACTGGGAGGCAGGAGGCAGGACCGCTGCAGTAACCCAGGCAAGGAACAGTGAGGGTCTGAAGCAAGGGGTAGCAGCGGGCCCTAAGAGGGAAGGAGAGAGACGAGAGGCATTTGGGAGCGAGAACTGAAGGGCCCTGGTGTTGAGTGGGTGATCACAGGAGAAGAAAGACCTCCTTCCTTCCCATTCTTCCCATTCTTCCAACGCAGAGTAAGTGTCACTTCCTCGGAAGCCTCCCTGACTCCAAAGCTCGGTGGGGTTCCCCTCCAGGGTCCCCCCACCTCCATATCAGAGCACTGATCACAGGGACTGGCCATGGTCTCTACTGCCCTCTGGACAGCTGGGCAGCAGGACCTGGGTCCTGTTCACCATCAACCCCAGCACCCGTCAGCATTCAGCACGCTATGAATGTTCAATTAGTATTTGCTGAGCAAAAATGCGAATGGATGAACCAGCCTGTGATACTTACCAGGTTTTGGCTTCTGAATTCATTCACTATGTTGGCCATTCTACCATGAATGTACTCTGGCTTACCCTTGAGACATGAAGGCAGCTGGAGTTAATGTGGAGCCTGCAGCCCATGCCTTCTGCTCCTGGGTCTGTGCTCCATGTGAGGTTAGAGGATGCCAAGGACTGAATGTGTGTGCCCCCCTCTAATTCCTCTGTTGAAGCCCTAATCCTCAATGTGATGGTATTAGGGGTGGGGTCTTTGGGAGATGATTAGGCCACGAGGGTGTAACCCTCATGAGTGGAATAGTGTCCTTAGAAAAAAGACTCTAGGGAGTTATCCAGCTCTTTCCACCCCATGAGGACACAGCCAGAAGACGGCCATCTGCAAACCAGGAAGGGAGCCCTCCCCAGATGCCAAATCTGCCAGCACCCTGCTCTTGGATTTCCCAGGCTTGAGAACTGCGAGAAATAAATGTTAGTTGTTGAAGCCACCCAGTCTGTGGTATTTTTGTCATAACAGCCTGAGCTGATGGAGCCAGGGAGGCTGCATGGTCATGAGCATGCTGGAGGCTAGCAGGGAGCAAAGGAAGGGAAGACTGGGGTGGGTGTCAACCCCAGGTAGCCTATGTTTGTCCCCGGCCGCTGCTCCTCAACTTCATCCTGGAAACCCAGCTGTCACCTGTCAGGAGAGGCTGCTCTGTCTCCTCAGAGCACAGGGCTGCAGCCAAGGTGGCTCGGGGGTCCTGCTCTCCAGTTCCATCCCAGATGACTCAGATGCCATGGGCAAGTGTCCCACCTCCAAGCTCTTATGGCTGTAGGTCAGGGGCTGAGCTGGAAACGTCAGCAACACCAGGAAGAACATTCAGAATATCTGCCCCATGTGTCAACTGCTCACCACGTCCACCGTCCACTCCCGGGTTCAGGCCACCACCATATCTTGCCTGGATTGCTCTTAGGACCTCCTGACCCTGTGGCAGCTTCCAGTCTCACCCACGACAGCCGCCCCATTTCCCGCACAGCAGCCTGCAATCTTTTAAAGACAAACATCATACCTTGACGTTCTCCTTCCTTACATTCTCCAGGGCCCCCTGGACAACTGCTCGCAGGATAAAATCAAAACCCTTCACCAGCGCATGAGGGTCTGCATGATCTGGCGCCCACATCTCCTTCCCCTCTCTCCCTCACTCACCAGGTTGCAGCCATGCTGGCCTCCTTTTCACCAAAGCTGCCAAGCCTGTTCCCACCCCAGGGCCTTTGCACCTGCTGTTAGAAGCACTCGAAGCTCGGCTGGGTGCACTGGCTCATGCCTGTAATCCTAGTGCTTTGAGAGGCCAAGATGGGAGGATTGCTTTAGGACAGGAGTTTGAGACCAGCCTGGTCAACATAGCAAGACCCAATCTCTATTTGTTTATTATATATTTAAATTTTTTCTTAAAAAGAAGCACTCTATCTGCCCACCCCACCCGTCCACACCACATAACCCCCTCCATCTGCCGATCCCTGCTTGCTCCATCACACCACTCCCTCCATTCCTTCCCGCATAGCAGCTTCCTCCACAGTGGTTGTTTCTACTTGTGCGTCGTTGCATCACTCCCAACCAGAAGCAAATCTGCATGAGCGTGGGCACCTGAGCACGGGCACCTGTTCTGTCTTGTCCCCACCATTTCACCAGGGTCCAAGGCAGTGCCCAATAAACAGTCCAAGCTCAATAAACACTTGTCAGGTGAATGAAAGAACCGAGAGCTGATCATATTTTATTACCTTTGTGATGCTTATCATCGTCTGACATGAGCTTGTTATGATTGATGACTGTGGTTCTCCTGTGATGAGAATGGAAACTTCAGGAGAACAGAAACCTCATCTCCGTTCCTGTTGTACCTCTGGCACCCAAAGCAGTACCAGGCACAGAGTAGACCATTAACAAATAGTTGCTAGATGTTGAGTGACTGTTGGTGAAATTTTATCATTTTATCAAATTCTTAAAAATATACATTTTTAAAAAGTAGGATACTATTCAAAAATCATCTCAGCAGCCTGGGTGTGATGGCTCATGCCTGTAATCCCAGCACTTTGGGAGGCGGAGGTGGGAGGATCACTTGAGGCCAGGAGTTCAAGACCAGTCTGGGCACTATAGAAAGATCCTATCTCTAAAAATTTTTTTTTAATTAGCTGGGCGTGGTGGGCACCTGTAGTCCCAGCTACTCCAGAGGCTGAGGTGGGAGGAGCGCTTGGGCCCAGGAGGTCAAGAACGCAGTGAGCCATGAACACACCACTGCACTCCAGCCTGGGCAACAGAGCAAGATTCTGTCTCAAAAAAAAAAAGGTCTCATCATATATTTTTTCTAGCTTGATCACATACGCACAAACACGTATCATTCTTAGTTCTTGTTAGAATTCTCCATTAGCCGGCACTATGGATTTTAACATGCACAAGTTACTTAATCCATCCAGGCTAAAGGCATCATCTACAACATGAGATTATTGTGATACTTTATTTCTATGACTTCCTCCAGCTCTAATCTCCTATTATTCAATGTATTCTGCTTCATAGTACAGAGGGTTTAAGCCATACCCCAGTCCCAATGTACTGACTTCAGTTTCTGGGCATTCCTTACCCGTGGGTGGGTGTGGGTGTTTCCTGGGATACTTGATGGTATCCCATTAGTGTCAAGACCACATGGACATTCCCACGCAGAAATATTGGTGAAAGTCCTACAGCTGATCCAAGAGCCACAAGCTCCGCAGGTCCCTGAGGAAGGAAGATGGAGACTCCCCCAGGCTATGCCACTATGGAAATTCGTTGGTCCAGATCAGTATCTGCTTTTTTTTTTTTTTTTTGAGACGGAGTTTCACTCTTGTTGCCCGGGCTGGCATGGAATGGAACAATCTCAGCTCACCGCAACCTCCGCCTCCCGGGTTCAAGCAATTCTTCTGCCTCAGCCTCTCGAGTAGCTGGCACTACAGACAGGCGTGTGCCATCACACCCAGCTAATTCTGTATTTTTAGTAGAGAAGGGGTTTCTCCATGTTGGTCAGGCTGGTCTCGAACTCCCAACCTCAGGTGATCCGCCTGCCTCGGCCTCCCAAAGTGCTGGGATTACAGGCATGAGCCACCACGCCTGGCCAATATCTGCTTCTCATCTTCACAGACACAGGCGATTTCTCTGAGGCCTTCCTAGTGGCATGCCTGTGTTGCTCATGGTCTGGCTGGTTCCATCCCGCAGCCAATCACCATAGAAGCCAACGGATCAATTATGCAGCAAACCCAACCAACTGTTGGACAGGTGGAAAACAACAGACTGGCTGGTAACCTTCAGTCTTTTTGTCTCTACCTGAAATCTAAAAGGTCCAACCTAACCCCTAAATACCGACGGAAAACCTACAGCATAATTAATGTGAAAGGGAGGGGGAGGAAATGGGATGGAATGGAGGAAGGACCACAGTGCTGACCAACAAGACCAAGGTCAATCCAAGTTTCGGCAATTACAAATACAACTTCTATAAACATCCACGGGCAGGTTTTCGTACAGACGTAAGTTTACAAGTTTTCCTTTGGGTAAATACCAAGGACTGTGGTTACTGGTATATAAGGTAAGAGTGTGTTTAGCTTTGTAAGAAACTGACAAACTATTTTTCAAAGTGGCTGTGCCATTTTTCATTCTCATCAGCAACGAATGAGGGTTCCTGCTGCTCCACGTCTTCGCCTGCATTTGGTGTTGTCAGTGTTCTGCATTTTGCCCGTTCTAATATGTGTGTTGTGGCATCTCGTTTTGGACATAGACTTTTTTTGTTTTTGTTTTTTTTTTGAGACGGAGTCTTGCTCTGTTGCCCAAGCTGGAGTACAGTGATGCCATCTCGGCTCACTGCAACCTCCACCTCCCAGGTTCAAGCAATTCTTCTGCCTCAGCCTCCCGAGTAGCTGGGACTACAGGCACGCACCACAACGCCCGGCTGATTTTTATATTTTTAGTAGAGATGGGGTTTCACCATATTGGCCAGGCTGCTCTCAAACTCCTGACCTTGTGATCTGTCCGTCTCGGCCTCCCAAAGTGCTGGGATTACAGGCATGAGCCACCATGCCTGGCCTGGACATAGACATTTTTAGTTGAGAGGGCAGAACACTTCAGAAATTACGATTGACATGTGCAAAAGCAAAGGCTGAAAGGCACAAAATGTGCTTGGGCAGGAGGTGCATGGTGCTGTGAAAGAGACCACCTCGCCAGGCAGCCAGGACCTGGAAGACCTACGGGGTGTCAGGGGCTGCACTGGGCAACTCGCACCCAGGATCTCATGTGCTTGTCTATTTCATGTTTCATACATGCATGCATTGTGCCCCCTCTACATTTTATGTTCCAGGATATCTATAATCACTTGTACTCATCACTCCACCACTCGTGTGAGTTGTACTTGTCCCAGTATTTGGTCCAGTGTCCCAAACACATTAAGTGATCCTTGTTTTCTGAAAACAAAGGCAGAGATGTGGTCATCTTGCCTGTGTAGCTGGTACCTTGGACATGCACAAGTTGTGATGTAATAAAGATACAGCTCTTTTTTTTTTTAGATGGAGTCTCACTCTTGTCACCCAGGCTGGAGTGCATTGTCGTGATCTTGCCTCACTGCAACCTCCACTTACTGAGTTCAAGGGATTCTCCTGCCTCAGCCTCCCAAGTAGCTGGTATTACAGGCATGCGCCACCAAGTCTGGCTAATTTTTTTGTGTATTTTTAGTAGAGATGGTGTTTCACCATGTTGGTCAGGCTGGTCTCGAACTTCTGACCTCGTGATCCGCCCACCTCAGCATCCCAAAGTGCTGGGATTACAGGCGTGAGCCACCACACCTGGCCAAATACAGCTCTTTTACCTCCTGCTCTGCATATGCAATCTGTTCAGAGGGAGCAGCCCTCCTCTGGCCAGAATGAAAACTCTGGCAGGCCCTCGACTTTCCAATGTACTCTCAGGTAATAAGCAGTTGCTCTAATTACCAAACACAATCTCTTTAAAAAATTATTATTTTTAGAGACAGTGTCTCGCTTTGTCACTCTGTTGCTCAGAATGAAGTGCAATGGCACAATCATAGCTCACTGCACCCTTGAACTCCTGGGCTCAAGCAATCCTCCCACCTCAGCCTCTCTAGAAGCTGGGATTACAGGTGCATGCCACCATGCTCAGCTAGTTTTTAAATTTTTTGTAGAGACAGGGTCTTGCCATGTTGCCCAGAGTGGTCTCAAATTCCTGGCTTCAAGTGATCCACCCATCTCTGTCTCCCAAAGTGTTGGGATTACAGATATAATCCACCGTGCCTGGCCCAAATACAGTCTTGATTCAGAAACTCAAGCCCAAGATATCAATCAAGTCTCCAGATTTGATCTAATGTGAGACCTTCTCACATTAGAAGAGTCTGCTTCTACAGGGGAAGTGGGCAGTTCTCCTCCTCTCCATTTCTCTTATCTTGTACTACTCTCTCTCCTGCATCCAAGCCCATCACCCAGCTTCCCAGCCAGTTTCTGGCCCCTGAAGTAGGAAGGTAGGCAGTAAAAAGTGGTAAGGAGATAGAAAAGGACCTAAATTGGAAGCATCAAAAACTAGTTTCACACTGTCCAGGCCGTAAATTACCAGAAAAAGAATGGCTATAATTCTTCACTCCTTCCTGAATCTGTGCCCTTTTCATGTGACCTTGCCATTGTTCTCACTAAAGAGGCAGAGTTGATTTTCCTACCCGTTAAATCTGGGCTGGCCTTGTGACTTGCTTCAGCTGATAGAATGCTGTGGAAATGGTGGCCTTCCAGTTCCAAGCCCAGGCCTCAAGAGATCTTGCATACTTGTGCTGACTGTCATGATCTCCACGTGAATACCAGGCTAGCCTGCTGGAGGATGAGACACCACATGGAGCCAGGCCAAGTCACTCCAGCCAAGGCCAGCCTAGACCAGCCCTGTCCCAGACAACTTGCCAGCTGACAAAAAAACACATGAAAAAGCCCAGCCCAGTCCAGTCCAGACCAAAAAAGTCCAGTGGACAAGTCAATTACCACAGACTTTGTCATGGTTTGGAGCCAATAAGTTTTGGGGATGTTTGTTACACACCCTTATGATGGCAATAAGTAACAGCTACACTCCAGTTCTGGCAAATGTTCAAAGGTGATTCTCTTCTGGGGCACTCTCATGGACTCTTTGAAGAGCCCTGCTGTGGAAGGCCTCTCCCTGCAACTCTGAAGGCGTAGGGAATTCATATTTTCCTTCAGATCCTCCGATCTCCTCCCTCGGCTCTGTTTCTCCGGTGGTTCACTCCACCCTGTCTCTCCCTGTTGAGGTCACCTCATTTGAAATTGTAACTTTCAAATGAAACCCTTCAGGCATGGAAAAACATAAAAGAGTGCAGAGAAATAAGCCAGGTACAAAAGAACAAATACTGTATGATTCCACAGATAAAGTATCAATAACAGGCAAATTCAAAGAGACAAGAAGTCTAATAGAGGTGCCAGGGCTGAGAAGGGGGGGTTGGGGAGTTGTTTAATGGGTACAGATTTTCTCTCTGAGATAATGAAAAAGTTCTGGGAGTGGATAGTATTGAGAGTGACACAACATGGAGAATTTATTTGATGCCACTGAATTGTATGCTTACACTTAATAGACTTAAATATGGTGTCTGGACAGGGCTGCCAATTCATTCCATGAAGGCAATGTCACTCTGCTACCAAAATCACACAAAGACATCACAAGAAAAGAAAACTAGGACGGGCACAGTGGCTGATGCCTGTAATCCCAGCACTTTGGGAGGCCAAGGTCAGAGGATCACCTGAGGTCAGGAGTTCGAGACCAGCCTGACCAACATGGTGAAACTCCATCTCTACTAAAAATACAAAAATTAGCCAGGCGTGGTGGCACATTCCTGTAGTCCCAGCTACTCAGGAGGCTGAGGCAGGAGAATCGCTTTAACCCAGGAGGCAGAGGTTGCAGTGAGCCAAGATCGCACCACTACATTCCAGCCTGGATGACTCCGTCTCAAAAAAAGAAGAAAGAAAGAAAGAAAGAAGGAAGGAAAGAAAGAAAGGAAAGAAAGAAAGAAAGAAAGAAAGAAAGAAAGAAAGAGAAAACTAAAGACCAATATCTCTTTTGAATATACCATAAAACTCCTCAATCAAATATTAGCGAATTAAATCCAGAAACATATAAAGAGGATTATATGCCATGACCAAATGGGGATTTATCCCAGAAATCAAATGAGATTCTTATCTCAAGAATGCAAGTTTGATTTAGCATCCAAAAATTAATATGATGTACCATATAGATAGAATAAAGAACAAAAATCACATGGTCATCTCAGGAGATACAAAAAAGGCATTTGACAAAATCCAGAACCCTTTCATAAAAACATGCAGCAAGTGAGGAATAGAAGGAAACTTCCTCAACCTGATCATATGTGAAAAACTCACAGTTACATTCCTTTTTATTTTTTATTTTTTAGACAAAGTTTTGCTCTTGTTGCCCAGGTTGGAGTCCAATGGCATGATCTCGGCTCACCGCAACCTCCGCCCGCCTCCCGAGTTCAAGCAATTCTCCTACCTTAACCTCCAGAGTAGCTGGGATTATAGGGATGCACCACCACGCCAGGCTAATTTTTTGTATTTTTAGTAGAGACTGGATTTCTCCATGTTGGTCAGGCTGGTCTTGAACTCCCGAACTCAGGTCATCCACCCGCCTCAGCCTCCCAAAGTGCTTGGATTACAGGCGTGAGCCACCATGCCCGGCCCACAGTTACATTCTACTTGATGATGTGAGGTTGAATGCTTTTCTCCTAAGATCAAGAACAAGGATATCCATTCTTGTTACTTTCATTCAACACATTACTGGAGATTGTGGCCAGAGCTATTAGGCAATAAAAAGAAATGAAAGGCATCCAGATTAGAAATAAAGGAGTAAAACTATTTCTATTCATGGATGACATAACCTTGTATATAGAAAATCTTAAGAAACCCACAAAAACTATTAGAACTAATTAAAGAAGTTCGGTAAATTATAGGATACACGATCAATATCAAAAATTAATTGTATCTCAGCTGGGTGGAGTGGCTCACGTCCATCATCCCAGCAGTTTTGGAGACCAAGGCAGGCAGATCACTTGAGGTCAGGAGTTCAAGACCAGCCTGGCCAACATAGTGAAACCCGGTTTCTACTAAAAATACAAAATTAGCCAGGTGTGGTTGCAGATGCCTGTAATCCCAACTACTCAGGAGGCTGAAGCATGAGAATAGCTTGAACCCAGGAGGCAGTGGTTGCAGTGAGCCAAGATTATGCCACTGCACTGCAGCCTGGGTGACACAGAGAAACTCTGTCTCAAAAAAAAAAAAAAAAATTAATTGTATCTCTAATATTAGCAATGAAAAATCTGAAGATGAATGAAGAAGAAAATTCCATTTACAATAGCATTGATAAAAATAAAATACTTAGAAATACAATTTAATAAGAGAAATATACTTGTACACTGAAAACTACAATATTGTTGGAACAAAATTAAACAAAACCTGAGTAAATAAAAGACACCCGCGTTCATGGATTGTTAACGTGGGAGTACTCCCCAAATTCATCTACAGATTCACTGCAACTTCTGTGAAAATTCCAGCTGCTTTTTTTCTCCAGAAATTGACAAGCTGAACCTAAAATTCATACAGAAATGCAAGAGACCCAGAATAGCCAAAACAATTTTGAAAAAGAACAAGCTTGGAAGACCACATTTTCTGATTCCAAAATTTACTACAAAGCTACAGTAATAAAGATAGTGTGGTGCTGACATCAGAATAGTCACGTACATCAATGGAATTGAACTGAGAATCCAGAAATAAAGCTTCACATTCATGGTCAATTGATTTTGACAAGTGTGCCAAGACCCTTTAATGGGGAAAGAGTAGTATTTTCAATAATTAGTGCTGGGACAACCAGATATTCACATACAAAAGGACGAAGCTGAACTACTACCTCACACCATTGCAAAAATTTAACTCGAAACGGAACCAAGCTGTACCTTACACCATAAACAAAAATTAAGGAGGTGGGCAAATCACTTGAGGTCAAGAGTTCAAGACCAGTCTAGCCAACATGGCAAAATTTTCTCTCTACCAAAAAATACAAAAATTACCTGGGCATGGTGGCACACGCTTGTAGTCCCAGCTACTCAGGAGGCTGAGGCAGGAGAATCACTTGAACCTGGGAGGCGGAGGTTGCAGTAAGCCGAGATCACACCACTACACTCCAGCCTGGGCGACAGAGTGAGACCCTATCTCAAAAAACAGATGCACAACAAAACTCAAAATGAGTCAAAGACCTAAACATAAGACCTAAAACTATAAAATTCTTAGAGGAAAATATGGGAGAAAAACTCCATAACATTGGATTTGGCAATGATTTCTTGGATATGACACCAAAAGTACAGGCAACAAAATAAAACTTAAAAATTTTAAAGTTCTGTTCATCAAAGGACATAATCCACAGAGTGAAAGGGTGGCCCTGGAACAGAAAAAAAAAAAAGTTCGCAAATCATGTATCTGATAAGTCATTAACATCCACAGTATATAAAGAATTCCCGGCCGGGCGCGGTGGCTCACGCCTGTAATCCCAGCACTTTGGGAGGCCGAGGCGGGTGGATCACAAGGTCAGGAGATCGAGACCATCCTGGCTAACATGGGGAAACCCTGTCTCTACTAAAAATACAAAAAATTAGCCGGGCGTGGTGGCGGGCACCTGTAGTCCCAGCTACTCGGGAGGCTGAGGCAAGAGAATGGCGTGAACCCGGGAGGCGGAGCTTGCAGTGAGCCGAGATCACGCCACTGCACTCCAGCCTGGGTGACAAACCAAGACTCCGTCTCAAAAAAAAAAAAAAAAAAAAAAAAAGAATTCCTACAACTCAACAACAAAATGACTTAATTTTTAAAACGAACAAAGAACTTGAATAGACATTTCTCCAAAAAAGGTAAACAAATGGCCAATAATTACATGAAAAAATGCTCACCAGGGAAACACAAATCAAAACCATAATGAGATACCACCTCACACCCATTAGGATGGCAACTATCAAAAAATTTTTTAAAAATAACAAGTGTTGGCAAGGATATGGAGAAATTGTGACCTTTGTGCAGTGTTGGTGGGAATGTAAATGGTGTAGAAGCTATGGAAAACAGGACTGTGGTTCCTCAAAAAATTAAACATAGAATTATCATATGATCCAGCAATTCTACTTCTGGACATATACCCAAAAGAACTGAAATTGGGGTCTTGAATAAGTATTTGTATATCCATGTTCATAACAGCATTATTCACAATAGCCAAAAAGTAGAAGCAAATCCAAGTGTCTGTGAATGGATGAATAAATAAACAAAAATATGCTATATCCATAAAATGGAATATTATTCAGCCTTAAAAAGGAAGAAAATTCTGACACATGCTATAACATAGGTAAGCCTTGATGACATTATGCTAAGTGAAATAAGCCAGTCACAAAAGGACAAATCTGATATGACTCCACATATATGAGGTCTCTAGAGTATTGAAACTCCAAGGGAGAAAGTGGAGTGATGATCTCCGGGGGCTGGGAAGAGGGGGAATGTATTGTTTAACGGAGTTTCAGTTTTGCAAGATGAAAGGAGTTCTGTGGGAGTGGTGGTGGTGATTGGGTGTACAACAATGTAAATGTGCTTAATGCTACTGAACCATACATTTGAAAATGTTGAAGGCACTAAATGCTATGTGAATTTTATCACAACTTTTAAAACTAAAAAAGGATAAAAAAAAACATCAAAGTTCTGAAATAATTTTTGATTCCAAAAACTATTTCTAAAACTATAAAACTCTAAACTATAAAACTCTAAAACTATAAAACCCTTATAAGAAAAATAGGTTAAATCTTTGTGACCTTGGGTTAGACAATGGTATCTTAAATATGACACCAAAAGTACAAACATCAAAAGAAAAAATATTAGATAAACTGGACTTCAACAAAATTTAAAACTTCTGTGTTTCAAAGGAAACTGATATGGTTTGGCTGTGTGTCCCTACCCAAATCTCCTGTTGAATCGTAATCACCAGTGTTGGGGGAGGGACCTGGTGGGAGGTGATTGGATCACAGAGAAGGATTTCCCCCTTGCTATTCTTGTGATAGTGAGTGAGCTCTCACAAGATCTGGTTGTTTAAAAGCGTGTAGCACTTCCACCTTTGCTCTCTCTCTCCTGCTCCACCGCATGGTAAGATGTGCCTGCTTCCCCTTCACCTTCCACCATAATTTTAAGTTTCCTGAGGCCCCTAGCCATGCTTCCTGTATAGCCTGCAGAACTGTGAGTCAATTAAACCTCTTTTCTTCATAAATTACCCAGTCTCTGGTAGTTCTTTTTTTTTTTTTTGAGACGGAGTCTCGCTCTGTTTCCCAGGCTGGAGTGCAGTGGTGCAATCTTGGTTCACTGCAAGCTGCGCATCCCAGGTTCACGCCATTCTCCTGCCTCAGCCTCCTGAGTAGCTGGGACTACAGGCGCCTGCCACCATGCCCAGCTAATTTTTGTATTTTTTAGTAGAGATGGGGTTTCACCTTGTTAGCCAGGATGGTATCGATCTCCTGACCTCGTGATCCACCTGCCTCGGCCTCCCAAAGTGCTGGGATTACAGGCGTGAGCCACCGTGCCCGGCCTCCGGTAGTTCTTTATAGTAGTGTAAGAACGAACTAATACAGAAATCATCAAGAAAGTGAAAAGGCAATTCACAGAATGGGAGAAAAAAAATTGTTAATGATATATCTGATAAGAGACTGTTATCCAGGATATATAAAGAACTTTTACAACTCAATAAAAAAAGGCAAATCCAATTTTTAAAATGAGCACAGGATTTGAACAAACATTTATCCAAAGAAACTATAACAATGACCAACAAGCACGTGAAAAATGCTTAACAACATCAGTCATAGGAAAATGTTAACCCAAATCACAATGAGATAACAACACTTCACATCCACTAGTATGGCTGTGGTCAAGAAAGGACAATAACTAGTGAGGACATGGAGAAACTGGAACACTTACACATTGCTGCTTGAAATGTAATGTGGTTCAGCTTTGGAAAAGCTTTGGAAAACAATTATTTGGCAGTTCCTCATAATGTTAAACACAGAGTTACCATATGTTCCAGCAATTCCATTCCTAGGGGCGTGTGTGTGTGTGTGTGTGTGTGTGTGTGTGTGTATTCTACTCTCTGCCTCTATAGGTTTCTGTATTCTGGACATTTCATATAAAAGGAATCATATTGTAAATAGTCTTTTGTGACAGGCCTCTTTCATTTTGCATTATATTTTGGAGATACACCCATGTTATAGCATGCATTAGAACTTCTTTTATTTTTATGGCTGTGATACGGTTCAGCTGTGTCCCCACCCAAATCTCATCTTGAATTGTAGCTCCCACAATTCCCACAACACACACACACATACACTCACACACACATACATACACATGTCTCCAAGAGAATTGAAAATATACGTACACAAAAACTTACACAAGTGTCTAGCTGACCTTCTGGACACAAACACAGAAAAAAAAAATACTAACCAACCAAACAAAAAAATGTACACATGTGTTCATAGCAGCATGATTCATAATTGCCCAAAAGTGGAAACAATGCAAACATCCATCAATGAACAGACAATTATTAGTCAAATGTGGTATATCCATGTAATGAAATATTATTCAGCCTGCATTAGTCTGTTCTCACGCTGCCAGTAACGACATACCCAAGATTGGGTAATTTATAAAGGAAAGAGCTTTAATGGACTCACAGTTCCACATGGCTGGGGAGGCCTCATAATCATGGCAGAAGAGCGTGGGATGTCTCACATGGCAGCAGGCAAAAGAGAGCTTGTGCACAGGAACTCCTCCTTATAAAACCATAAGATCTCTTGAGACTTACTATCACGAGAAGGGCACAGGAAAGACCCACCCCCATGATTAAATTACCTCCCTCAGGGTCCCTCCCACGACACGTGGGAATTGTGGGAGCTACAATTCAAGATGAGATTTGGATGGGGACACAGCCGAACCATATCACAGCCATAAAAAGAAAAGAAGCTCTGATGCATGCTATAACGTGGTTGTATCTCCAAAATATGCGAAATGAAAGAGGCCTGTCACAAAAGACTACACACTATATGATTCGTTTTATATGAAATGTCCAGAATAGAGAAGCCTATAGAGGCGGAGAGTAGATTAGTGATTTCCAGGGGCTGTGGGGAGGGAGGAATGAGGAGTGACTGCTAATGGGTACAGGATTTCTTTATAGGGTGAAGAAAATATTATAAAATTGAATGTGAGGATGGTTACACAGCTCTGTGAGGATGCTGAAAACCACTGACTTATACAATTTAAGTTATTGAATTTTATTAGGTGTGAATTATATATCAATAAAACTATTTCTAAATTTTTGAAATGACAAATTAAATTTTAGGTGGTCTGGAAAGCACAATGATATGTTTCTTCTCCTACTCAGGTGGCAATGCTAGGGGATGGTTAGATTTGACCATCCTTCTTTCCTTGCTCTGTCACCCAGGCTGGCTGGAGTGCAGTGGTGCTATCTCAGCTCACTCAGCTTCCACCTCCAGAGTTCAAGCAATTCTCCTGCCTCAGCCTTCTGAGTAGCTGGGATTACGGGTGTGCGCCACCACACCTGGCTAGTTTTTGTATTTTTAGTAGAGACGGGATTTCGCCATGTTGGCCAGGCTGGTCTCGATCTCCTGACCTCAGGTGATCCACCTGCCTCAGCCTCCCAAAGTGCTGGGACTACAGGCGTGAGCCACCGTGCCCAGCCATCCTTCCTTTTTTAAGAGCCCATTTCTTTGGAAAATCTGGGCTTCTAGAACAATGCTGACTTATCACTGTCATGTTACTGTAAATACACAAAGCTACAAGCTCACATCAGATGATTTCAAAAGGTTCTTCTGTGCTGATGGTTATTTTTCTTAGCTCTCTTTCCTGCCATCAAATCCTTCTGCACAGCGAGTAAGTATTAAAAGTCATTCTTTGGTTTGATCTTCATGATTTAATGGGAACATGGACAGACTGTTGCCAAAGAAAGTTTTTTTTTTTTTTTTTAAGACGGATTCTCACTTTGTTGCCCAGGTTGGAGCGCAGTGGTGCGATCTCGGTGCACTGCAAGCTCCGCCTTCCGGGTTCACGCCATTCTCCTGCCTCAGCCTCCAGAGTAGCTGGGACTACAGGCACCCGCCACCACGCCCGGCTAATTTTTTGTATTTTTAGTAGAGACAGGGTTTCACCATGTTAGCCAGGATGGTCTCGATTTGCTGACCTCGTGATCTGCCCGCCTCAGCCTTCCAAAGTGCTGGGATTACAGGCGTGAGCCACTGCATCCGGCCGGTTCTTTTTTGTTTATTACAAATCACAACCCACCAGCGCTTCCTGAGAGAATTACTCAAGGAAGATCTTGTCTACGGTTCTGGTAGAGCTCTACTTTGGGCTACAGAACAAACAAAACCCTGGCTTGTTCCAGACACAGTCATTACAGGACGTGAGTCAAAATCTCAGGTTACACATAATAGACTTTTAATATATATTAATGAGAGTATATGAGATGTCTTTGTAGAAAGGGATACAATAAAACCATGGATTCTTCTCATCAACAGCTGAATTGTCATTCCACGACCTCAAGCTTCCAGTCCTCCGAATGGCTGATACTACTTAGTTTTGACCTAACAAACCCAAGGGTCTGCTTCTGAAAATGTCTATGTCCTGATATTCAAGAGCCTCGAAAAGGCTAATTGAACGATAGATAAAGAAAGCGATGTGTTGTAAATTGATACATAGTGGCACTCTGAGAGTCCTTGAGATTCTTAGTTATTCTGTGCGATGGTTCCTACATTAGAAGTAATGGCGGCCGGGCGCGGTGGTTCACACGTATAATCCCAGCACTTTGGGAGAACGGAGCAGGTGGATCATGAGGTCAGGAGTTCAAAACCAGCCTGACCAATATGGTGAAACCCCGTCTCTACTAAAAATACAAAAAAAAAAAATTAGCCGGGCGTGGTGGCGCACACCTGTAATCCCAGCTACTCAGGAGGCTGAGGCAGGAGAATTGCTTGAACCTGGGAGGCAAAGGTTGTGGTGAGCCGAGATCGCACCACTGCACTCCAGCCTGGGCAACAGAGCGAGACTCCGTCTCAAAAAAATAAAAATAAAAATAAATAAAAAGTAATGGCAAAATCCACAATTACTTTTGCCCCACCAACCTAATAGAATGGAAACATGGCTCTCAAATGAAATTGCATTCTGGGTGGTAGATGAGTGGATCCCACAAGCAGCTATTATGGTTAATTCAGGCCTCTGTCACCTTTCAGCTAAATGACACGATGGCTTTCTAACTCCTCTTCCCTCGTTGCTCTTCTTAGACTGCTGTTCAAGGCATCACAGCCTGGCCTTCTGCTGGTACATGGGGCAGAAGTGAAATGCGCCCCCCCAGCCCCCGATGGAGCCCAGACGTAAGGGAAATTAGATTGCTCTCCAAGATATTTGGCTGGGCACTGTGGCTTACTCCTGTAATCCCAGCACTTTGGGAGGCCAAGGTGGGCGGGTCACCTGAGGTCAGGAGTTCCAGACCAGCCTGGTCAACATGGTGAAACCCCATGTCTATTAAAGAAACACAAAAAATTAGCCGGGTGTGGTGGTAGGCGTCTGTAGTCCCAGCTACTCAGGAGGCTGAGGCAGGAGAATCACTTGAACCCGAGAGGCAGAGGTTGTAGCGAGCCACTGCACTCCAGCCTGGGAGGCAGAGTGAAACTCTCTCAAAAAAAAAAAAAAAAAAAAGATTGTTCTCCAAGATATTTTCTAAAATTCCTGGACAATGATGACATTAATGATTTGCAGGAGTAACCTGGGAATTTCAATGAAAGTGAGATCCAAGAGTTTGGAACATTTCCCTTCCACCCCCAACCCACCACCCTCAACCCAAGTTCCAATCAGAAAGTCTGCGTGGTGGTGTGCTGGTAAATGTTTAACAACTGGCTCTCTGTGGAAGAAGTCCTGATTCATAGTGCTTGCCAATTTCCATGGTGTAACTACTCCCACCATGGCCAATCAAGCTACCCTCTTGACAAAATTGAATGAAGAGTTAGGGGGCGATGTGTACCCTCAGTTCTCCTCAGCTGGCATGAGCTGGCTCCTGCACACTCCCGAGTCTCAAAAAGATGGGACTGCAATACCAGTGTAAATTAGTAGCAGAAACCCAATTAACCATATAGCCTATTGGAAGGAATTCTCTGCAAACTAAAAGACAGGTGATCATGGGAAAAAAAAAAGGAAACAGAAAAACAAAGAGCCAAGTCCCCAGTGCCTGTATGGGCACTGTCCAGGAAGCGGGTGTCCTGCTCCAGGCCTCAAGCTGCCCCTCACAGAGGAACCAGCCCTCACGTCAGGCTGGCTGCATCAGACTGGAAGCCTCCAACTCTTTTTTTTTTTTTTTTTTAATCATAGCTTCCTGCAGCCTCGAACTCTACCCCCATAACCTGATTCTCTAACTCATGAAGTAACTTTCTGATTAGAACCTGATTTCCCTTGAAGAGTGGGTTTATCTGTCCAGAGGGGAGAAGGCATACTCTACTGCTCAAGTATTTTATTCTATTGAACAGTTTTACTCGCCATTCATTGTTTTGTTTGTATTTTGTTTTTTGTTTCTGAGAAGGAGTTTTGCTCTTGTCACCCAGGCTGGAGTGCAATGGCGCAATCTTGGCTCACTGCAACCTCTACCTCTTGAATTCAAGCGATTCTCCTGCCTCAGCCTCCTGAGTAGCTGGGATTACAGGTGCACACCACCATGCCTGGCTAATTTTTGTATTTTTAGTAGAGATGGAGTTTCACTATGTTGGCCAGGCTGGTCTCCAACTCCTGACCTCAGGTGATCCGCCTGCCTTGGCCTCCCAAAGTGCTGGGATTACAGGCGTGAACCACCACGCCCAGCCTGGCTTATTCATTGTTAATGATAAACTGAATTTTAAAACTGGAATTCTGAAACCGCTCATAATCCACAATCTTTCATCCTGTCCTGACTGCTTTGGTAGCAGTAACTCCAGCACTCTCTGCTGCATCTTGAGAGAGCAAAAAGCTCTGGGCAGCACTTCTGCTCTGGCTCTGAACTCCATGCACAAATCAGCAAACAACCTGAAGGGAGCAATGGCGATAGCCTGGCTGACCCGGTTGGCCTCTAATGCCTTCAAACAGGTGTTTTTGAAATATTATTCAGCTTTTGTGATGGGTCTCAGTAGGAAAGTTGGGTCTATATTTTTTTATTATTTACTTATTATTATTATTTTTTTAGACACAGGGTCTTGCTCTGTCATCAAGGCTGGAGTGCAATGGCGTGATCATAGCTCACTGCAGCCTCGAACTCCCTGACTCAAGCTATCCTCCCACCTCAGCCTCCTGAATACCTAGAACCACAGACACACACCACCACGCCTGGCTAATCTTTTTAGGAAAGTTGGTCTATTCTCAGGTACTTGTCATAGCCAGAAGTAGAACCCTCTGAAAATATCCTTCTCCACCCCTGATGTTTTCTCCTATTTCAAGGTCTAGTTCAAATGACACGTCCATTTCAGTTTTCTCTGCCCAGGAGGAACTGCTTCCTGAAGAACAGCCTATGGTATCTACATTTCGCACTGCCCGAGGGAGTCAAAGAAAACTGCCATAATGTGCTAAGACTTCTTCCAGCTGTGGGATGGTTTCTATTGGAATCCACAGGGAACGGGAAGCGGGATGAGGAAGCCTGGCAATGAGACCTGTCTTCAAAGTCAAGGTCCACAAAATGGGGTGGCCTCTGCCTTCCTGACATTTAACTGCTTGAAATTAGACTGTGACCCGTATCATTGCTGCCAGATGCCATAGGACACTGTGCTTCCCAACAGACATGGGATACATTAATTAAGACAGAAAGCGCTGTGCATTGAGAAGGCAGCTCCAGGGTGCTTTCCACCTGCAGATGCTCCCAGGAGGCAAAAGAAACGACACCCAGGGATCAGAAGCGCAGCTGAGGAGCGGCTTTGTTAAAGACCATCTCTTGGATTAGTGGAAGGTAACAGCCTGACCACGACTCTCACCGCTGGCTCCGCTGATGAACTTATTGTGAGAATTGCTATGCTTGCAAGAGGTCTAAATGGTCTTAGATTTTCAGAAATAACATAAAGATGGGACAAAATCAAAACCCTGCTGGGCCTTTTTTTTAAAAAAAAAAAGGAAAAAAAAAAAACCTCGAAGCATGAGAACCATTTTTTAAACATCTTAGAACAATTGGCAACTGGGAACCTTTTGCTTGAAATCCCTGGCTCTGACAAAGGCAATGAGCAGCTTTAAAGGATTCCGAAAACGAAAAGGCTGCCGGAGTCATTTCCATTCATTCTGATCTCGTTCTTTACTATTTTATACACTCTCATTTGGAAGCTTTTTAGCTGTCCTTTGTAGGTTTGTGAGAATGATTTGCAAAGCCTTGGAAACATTTAGCTCCTCTCCAACTCCTAATTCCCTAAGTAATTCTGTGGCGTGTTGTTCACGGGGCCTCTGGGTTTCCTCATCATCTCCGCGAGTTCTATGCACTGCCTGTGTCAGGGAGGCACACAAGAAGCTCTTGCTCTCTGTAAACAAGCGTCTTTGCTGTAGGAGGAATGAACTAAAGGCTGGTGGTGCTTTCCAGAAGGATGATGCAGTGAAATGCCAAACGCTGCTGGGACGCTTTCCACACTGACAGCATTCTCTTAGTTACTTAAAGAAACGAGGGAGGGTGACTATTCCTGGAAGTAACCAGGAGTGATGAGTAGCCGTTCCCTTAAGGATAACAAAGCATGTCAATTGCCCCTCACCCTCTCGCCACACCACGCTGGGTTTTGCAGCAGTGGCTTCCTGCCTGGCCAGTGAGCCTGGTGTGGTCAGCAGCCTGTTCAGGCTGAAGACAACGGGCAAAACGCAGCTTCTCTGAGGCCATGAAACTGACCTTATCCCCTTCATTCAGACGATAGGTGCTGGGTTACTTGAAAGAGCCATCGTATTGACCAATAATATAATGACAGAGACTTCCACAGAATATCTTTGATATGGTTGGGCTCTGTGTCCCCATCCAAATCTCATCTTGAATTGTACTCTCATAATTTCCACATGTTGTGGGAGGGACCTGGTGGGAGATAATTGAATCGTGGCGGCAGGTCTTTGCAGTGCTGTTCTCATGATAGTGAATAAAACTCACAGCCGGGGACCGTGGCTCACGCCTGTAATCCCAGCACTTTGGAAGGCCAAAGCAGGCAGATCACTTGAGGTCAGGAGCTCGAGTCCAGCTGGTCAACATGGTGGACCCACGTCTCCACTAAAAATACAAAAATTAGCTGGGCATGGTGGCGCATACCTGTAATCCCAGCTACTCAGGAGGCTGAGGCAGGAAAATGGCTTGAACCTGGGAGGCGGAGGTTTGCAGTGAGCCGAGATCGTGCCATCATGTTCCAGCCTGGGCAACAGAGTGAGGCTCCATCTCAAAAAAAAAAAAAAAAAGAAAAAAAAAATCCTCACAAGATCCGATGGCTTTCTAAGGCAGAGTTTCCCTGCACAAACTCTCTTTGCCTGCTGCCATCCACGTGAGATGTGACTTGCTCCTTCTTGCCTTCTGCCATGATTGTGAAGCTTCCCCAGCCACGTGGCACCTCTTTCTTTTGCAAATTGCTCACTCTCAGGTATGTCTTTATCAGCAGCGTGAAAATGGACTAATACAATCTTCTACTGGTTAAATCCACATACAGTTGAGCAATTCCAAGAGCATCCCTTTTACAGATCATAAGAAACTTTAAGCAAAATTTCTTATGATCTGTAAAACTTGTTGTCTTAGTCAATCTGGGCTGCTATAAGAGTACCAGAGACTGGGTGGCCTAAACAACAAACATTGGTTTCTCACAGTTCTGGAGGCTGGGAAGTCCAAGATCCAGATACCTACGGATTCAGTATCTGGGGAGGGCCCACTTCCTGGTTTGTAGACAGCCACATTCTTGCTGTGTCTCCACAAAGAGAGATAGAGAGAGCCAACTCTCTCCCATCTCTTGCTAAGGGCACTAATCCTATCCTGATGGCTTCATCTTTGTGACATAATTGCTTCCCAAATGCCCCATATCCTAATGCCATCACATTGGGGATTAAGGTTTCAACATATGAATTTGGGGCGGACAAACATTCAGTCCAAAGCACTTTTACTCAACCAAAGCATGCCCTTTAATATACAATAAGGAGTCAATAAAAGATGCCTTTAAATTACCAATTCAGCTCCCCAATCCACCTAAAGCATAGTTAAGTAGGAAACATCCAATTCGCCATACAGATCTATGGAAACAAATGAGAGTTTATTATTAAGAGCAATTATTCGGCCGGGCACGGTGTCTCATGCCTGTAATCCCAGCACTTTGGGAGGATGAGGCAGGTGGATCGTGAGGTCAGGAGATCAAGACCAGCCTGGCTAACACAGTGAAACCCCGTCTCTACTAAAAATACAAAAAATTAGCCGGGCGTGGTGGCGGGCGCCTGTAGTCCCAGCTACTCAAGAGGCTGAGGCAGGCAAATGGCATGAACCCAGGACACGGAGCAGCAGTTATTCACTACACAAAGCATTCCTAAGGAAATTTCCACCCTTGAAGTGTTTATATTCTAAGCTGGCAAAGGGAAGGAAAAAACATTGGTTCTTTTTTTTTTTTTTTTCTCATTTCCTTGATACATAAATTGCACGGAAAGGAACAGTTTTTTTTTGGGGTGAGGAGATGGTCATAAAAGAAGGCTCAGAGATGAAGTGTGCCTCTTTGCAGCAAACAAGATGGAGAAGCTCTGCAAGATGTTTCTAGTCCTGCAAAATTGTGGTCAAGTTATCCTTGACACTCTTCCATTAAAAACACCTAAAATTATAGACTAAATATAAAAAGTATTATTTTAAATGCATGGCTAGGCTCATGAAAAAAATGAGAGGCCGGGCGCAGTGCCTCACGCCTGTAATCCCAGCACTTTGGGAGGCTAAGGCAGGAAGACCACCTGAGTTTCAGGAGTTCTAGACCAGCCTGGACAATATGGTGAAACCCCATCTCTACTAAAAATACAAAAACCAGCCAGCCGTGGTGGCAGGCGCCTATTATCCCAGCTTCTCAGGAGTCTCAGGCAGGCTTGAACCCAGGAGGCAGAGGTTGCAGTGAGCCAAGATTGCGCCACTGCACTCCAGCCTGGATGACAGAGTGAGACTCTGTCTCAAAAAGAAAAAAGAAACAGAACAATGGGATGTGTTAGCAGATCCTTGGTGGCCTAGTAGCCAGATTCACAGGTCCAGCACCAAAGGGTGAAGATGGGAGCAGCACCACTCACTATTACCCCTAGTGACTCACTAGCAAAATTTTTGCTTCCTGTCCCTGCAGCTTTATGGTCTGCTGAGAGGTCTTAGTCCAAAGGAAGGAATGCTTCCTTCCATTAGAAGACACAACAATGGTTCTATTGAATAGAAGTTAAGACTGCCCAGTCACTTTGGGCTCCTCATGCCACTGAATCAACAGGCAAAAAGGGAATTCTTGTGCTGGCTGGAGGGATTGATCCTGACTACCAAGGGGAAATTGGACCACTCGGCAGCAGAGGCAAGGAAGACAATATCTGGAATACAGGAGGTCCCTTAGGCTATTTTAGGATTACCATAAGTTGTGATTAAAGTCAATGGAAAACAAAACAATCCAACCCAGGCAGGATTATGAACGGCCCAGACCCCCTAGGAGTGAGGGTTCGGGCCACCCCACCAGGTAAAGAACCACGACCAGTGCTTGCTGAGGGCCATGGGAATGCAGAATGCGTAGTGGAAGAAGGCAGTTATGTGTGCCAGCCATGACCACATAACCAGTTACAGAAGCAAGGACTGTCATTGTCATGAGTATTTTCTTCTTTTCTCCAGAGAGAGATTTTATTTTAAGGAATTGGCTCCCATGATTGTGGGGGCTGGCGAATCCCAAATCTACAGGTTAGGCCAGCAGGCTGGAGACCCAGGATAGGGGTGATGTCTGCAGCCGGAGTTCAAAAAAAAAGTGCTGGCAGAACTCCCTCTTCCTTCTGGGAGGTCAGTCTTTTTTTTTTTTAGACCTTCAACTGATGGGTGAGGCCCACCCACGTTACCCACTTTACTCAAAATCCACAGATTTATTTATTTATTTATTTATTTATTTATTTATTTATTTTTGAGACTGAATCTTACTCTGTTGCCCAGGCTGGAGTGCAAAGTTGTGATCTCTGCTCACTGCAACCTCCACTTCCTGGGCTCAAGCCATTCTCCTGCCTCAGCCTCCCGAGTAGCTAGGATTACAGGCACCTCCCACCACGCCCAACTAATTTTTGTATTTTTAATAGAGACGAGGTTTTACCATGTTGGCCAGGCTGGTTTTGAACTCCTGACCTCAAATGATCTGCCCGCCTCAGCCTCCCAAAGTGCTGGGATTACAGGCATGAGCCACCACTCCCGGCCCACAGATTTAAATGTTAATCTCATCTAAAAGCACTATCTCCACAGCACCATTTAGACTTGGGCTTAATCGAATATCTGGGTACTGCTGGCCAAGTTGACACATAACATTCATCATATGGCTGGATCATGAACATGCACAGCTTGGAGGAAAAGCCAACGGGGTGCACTGAGAGGAGAGAAGGAGATCTGAAAGAAGGAGAGATTTTGTCCCCACGCACCTGGAATTATGGGGATGCCATTAACCAAGATGGAAAGACTGCCAAGAAAGCAGACAAGGGAGGCAGAGTCAAAGGCGGAGATCAGGGGTTCAAATTTTTGAAGTCTGAGACATCTATTAGACATCCAAATATAGGTGCAGCTGGATATATGAATCTGGAGTTCAGGGGAGAGGCTCTGGCTGGAGATAAAAAGCTTATATCATCTTCTGCATGAGCCTTTTGTAAGATTTCCCACACAATTCCTAAATTAAAACAAATCATTTCTGCCCCAGTTTGGGATGTGGGAAATAACTATAATTAAAAATAGAGATGGCTTAAAGTGTAGGGAGATGAGCTTTGCAGAGGAGGCTGCGGGCTAACCCAGGCTAGATGGTGAGGGTTGAGCAGGAAGCTGTCAGCTGAAGAGAGGCTGGAGGGAAAAGTTAATAAATCGCCTTCGCTAAAAAGATGAAAGTGATACTAAATCAGAATTGCCCTGGAAAATTGCTGCCACCCAGGCACACGGTATTGGCCAATTGTTTCTCGGAGACGTGGTTTGTGAACAAGAGCAAGAGCATGACGTCTCCATGACAAGCACAGCCCCCAGAGTCCTTTTTTCAGAGTTTTCATTCTAGTCCCGCAGTTCTAACCTAGGACAAGTCATTTCATTTCTCTGCATCTCCTTTCCTTCACGTTAAAATAGAATCACACTCCTGCCCACTTCCTGGGGTTGTTGTAAGAACTAAATGCTGTGGCTGCATGGCCCAGATTCCATGCTCCGTAAATACTAGCTCTGATCATGGTTATTTGTCTCTCCGACTTCTCTCTAATGCTGTTAAGAGCCTTAGATTCATACCCACTTGTATCACCAGCTCACAGGTTAAGCAAGTGTCTGATGAGTTGAACTGAACAGGAAAGTAGCAACATCTCATGGCATGAAGGAAAGGAATGTTGTTGCTTGAACTCGCCTGCACCTGCAAGCTTCCTTGCCTCTTGCCCTCCTGGGTTAACGCTTCTGCCTGTGCCTTGGGTCCCAGACCCTCCCACCTTCTCAAGAACTGCACTCTTTCTATTATGCCTCTCTGTCAGGCCTCTGAGCCCAAGCTAAGCCATCATATCCCCTGTGACCTGCACGTATACATCCAGATGGCCTGAAGCAACTGAAGATCCACAAAAGAAGTGAAAATAGCCTTAACTGATGACATTCCACCATTGTGATTTGTTCCTGCCCCACCCTGATACGATATATTCTCCCCCGCCCTTAAGAAGGTACTTTGTAAGCCTATCCCAAACCTCTAAGAACTAATGATAGGCTGGGCGCGGTGGCTCACGCTGGTAATCCCGGCACTTTGGGAGGCCGAGGCGGGCCGATCACGAGGTCAGGAGATCGAGACCATCTCGGCTAACAAGATGAAACCCCGCCTCTACTAAAAGTACAAAAAATTAGCCGGGCATGGTGGCGGGCACCTGTAGTCCCAGCTACTTGGGAACCTGAGCCAGGACAATGGCGTGAACCCGCGAGAACTAATGATAATCCCACCACCCTTTGCTGACTCTCTTTTCAGACTCAGCCCGCCTGTTCCCAGGTGAAATAAACAGCCTTGTTGCTCACACAAAGCCTGTTGGTGGTCTCTTCACACGGACGCGTGTGACACTCTTTTCCTTTCCTCTGACCTCTCCTTAGATCCTTCCCCTCTGCATTTTAACGTGCCCAGGGGTTTCCCACTCAAAGAAACAAAAATGAAACTACTCACCCTTTCACCCCACGGCCCCCTCCAGTTTTCTTCCAGTTTCTAAACTTCTGTTCTCAGCCAAACTTTTTTTTTTCTGGATAGATGTGATAATGAGGTTTTAATGATTTTTTTTTTTTTTTTTTTGAGACGTAATTTCACTCGTCACCCAGGCTGGAGTGCAATGGCGTATTCTTGGCTCACTGCAACCTCTGCCTCCTGGGTTCAAGTGATTTTCCTGCCTCAGCCTCCCGAGTAGCTGGGATTACAGGCGTGTGCCACCGCACTCAGCTAATTTTTGTATTTTTTTTAGTAGGGATGGGGTTTCACCATGTTGGGCAGGCTGGTCTTGAATTCCTGACCTCAGGTGATCCGCCCACCTCAGCCTCTCAAAGTGCTGGGATTACAGGTGTGAGCCACTGCGCCCAGCTGGTTTTAATGATTAAGATTTCCTGCTTAAGCAGAATACGATCAGAAGTAAAAAAAAAAAAAAAAAAAAAAAAAAAAAAAAAAAAAAAAAAAAAAAAGACAATTTTTTTCCCCTCAGGTTTTGAACAATTGGAAAGCATAAAGATAAAGACAGTCTTGAAAAAATTTAAGGAATGAGTTTAAGGTTCTAATTTTCAACCTTCATTGTTCATTCTAGATTTTTGTTTGTTTACTTTAAGTTCTGAGATACATACGCAGAATGTGCAGGTTTGTTACATAGGTATACATGTGCCTTGGTGGTTTGCTGCACCTATCAACCCATCATCTAGATTTTAAGCCCTGTATGTATTAGCTATTTGTCCTAATGCTCTCCCTCCCCTTGCCCCCACCCCCACACACCCGGTGTGTCTGCATTTCCAAACTTCTGCAAAGTTGTTTACTCATGCTTTCTACAGTTCCCCTTGTCCTCACTTCCCAATTCATTGCAAAAGGCTTCAGCCCAACCCTCCCTTCTGCACATGGCTTTCTCCAGGGTCACCAATGACCAATTTTTTTTTTTCCTAAATCCAACAGATATTGTATAATCTTCATCTTACCTGCCCTTTCAGCAACATTTGGGACCCCCTAACCATTCCCTTTCTTGAAACACTAAACGCCTTCTCCTAGTTCTCTTCCTTTATCTTCACTTGACCATCCTCATCCTCAGTCTCCCTGGCTGGCTTACCATTCTCCAGTGACTTTTCTTTTTTTTTTCTGGAGATAGGGTCTGGCTGTATCACCCAGGCTGGAGTGCAGTGGGGTGACCTTGGCTCACTGCAACCTCCGCCTCCTGGGTTCAAGCTTCAGCCTCTCGAGTAGCTGGGACTACAGACGTGCGCCATCACATCCAGGTAATTTTTGTATTTTTAGTAGAGACAGGGTTTCACCATGTTGGCCAGGCTGGTCTCGAACTCCTGGCCTCAAGTGATCCAACCACCTCGGCCTCCCAAAGTGCTGGGATTACAGATGTGAGCTACTGCTCCTGGCCTGAACCTGGCTTTGAATACAAATGAGCATATGTGTATGTGTCTGAGACAGTGGCAGACTCGGGGGAAGCAGGCTGAGTGAAAAGGGACAAAGGAGGCCAGAGGGAAGAAGGAGAAGCAGAGAGGGGAGCACCAAGTATCTACCCACCACCTGGAATCTTCCGGATCCTGCGTGGCCCTGGAAATGACCTGCCTATGGCTTCAGACACGGAGACTTTAGGATGCCATCATAACACCTTCATTTTGGCAGACCTCCTGGGCCTTAAAGCTTCACCATCTCACTCAAAATTGATGGTGGCTTTTCCAAGCTAGCTTTCATTTGCCTTGAGATTGTCAGAATTACCTAGTGCCTCCCATTTTTCTTGCCTCCTCGCTCATCAATGCCAGTATTGCTTTCATACCCTAAGGACTGCTGTCTTTTAGCATCTTCTCTTTCGTAACAAGTTAACTACACATACACACCCCTCGGGATCAGAAAAGTAATGTGGCCTACAAGGAGTGTAAAAGCATTTGTAAACTTTATTTGTAAACCATATACATTTTAAAAAGAACGTCAAATATTTTCTTTCTTTCTTTTTTTTTTTTTTTGAGACAAAGTCTTGCTCTGTCGCCCAGGCTGTAGTACAGCGGCACTATCTTGGCTCACTGCAACCTCTGCCCCCCCAGGTTCAAGTGATTCTCCCTGCCTCAGCCTCCCAAGTAGCTGGGATTACAGGCGCCCACCACCATGCCCAGCTAATTTTTGTATTTTTAGTAGAGATAGGGTTTCGCCATGTTGGCCAGGCTGGTCTCGAACTCTTAGACTCAAGTGATCCACCCACCTCAGGCCCCCAAAGTGCTGCGATTACAGGTGTGTGCCACCATGCCCGGCCAAATATTTTCTTAAAAAGTAGGATCTAAAGTAATTCAAGGGCTGGGCATGGTGGCTCATGCCCGTAATCCCAGCAATTTGGGAGGCTGAGGTGGGCGGATCATGTGAGATCAGGAGTTCGAGACCAGCCTGGCCAATGTGGTGAAACCCCGTCTCTACTAAAAATATAGAAATTAGCTGGGCATGGTGGTGGGCACCCGTAAGCCCAGCTACTCAGGAGGCTGAGGCAGGAGAATCGTTTGAACCCAGCAGGAGGAGGTTGCAGTGAGCTGAGATTGCACCACTGCACTCCAGCCTGGGTGACAGAGCAAGACTCTGTCTCCAAAAAATAAATAAATAAATAAATAAAATAAAGTAATTCAGGCAGAATTTTAAAATAAAGGCTTCTCCAATTTTTTCTGAGCAAGGAAAAAGAACGAAATAAATCAGTATTTGTTGGGGGTGTACAAAATGCCCAGAACTGTGGTACCTTTTTCTTAATAACGGCTTTGTTGAGATATAATTCACAAAGCATAAAATTCATCCTTCAAAGTGCACAATTTAGTGGATTTTAATGCATTCACAGAATTGTGCAATCATCAACCACTATCAAGTGTCATATTTTTATCACTCCAAAGAGAAATCCATACTCCTTAAGTTGCTTCCCATTCCCCACTCCCTGCAGCCCTTAGCAACCACTACTCTACTTCCTATCTCCATGCATTTCTGTATAATGGCTATTTCATATAAACAAAGTCATACAATATGTGGTCTTCCATGACTGGTCTTCTGTTCTTTCACTTAGCATGTTTTCAAGGTAGATCCAAGTTGCAGGATGTATTAATACTTCATTCTACTTACTGCAAATAATATTCCATTGTATGAACATGCCATATTTTATGTATCCACTCATTCATTTATGGATATTTTGGTATTTCTACTTTCTGGTAATTATGAATAATTCTATAAACATTTGTGTAAAAGTTTTTCTATGGGCATGTTTTCAACTTTTTTGGGTGTATACCTAGGCATGGCATTCCTGGGTGATATGATAACTCTGTTTTTTAACATTTTGAGGAGCTACCAAACTGTCTCCCAAAGTGGCTACACCATTTTTTATTCCCCCCAACAATGTATGAGGGTTCTAATTTCTCTACATCGTCAACACTTGTTGTCTGTTTTATTATATCTACATAGTGGGTGTGAAATGATATCTCTCTGCAGTCTTGATTTGCATTTCCCTGCTAATGATGTTGAACATCTTTCATATGCTTATTGGCCATTTGTATATCTTCTTTAAAGAAGTGTCTATTCAGGTAGTTTGCCCATTTTTACTGGGCTTTTTGTCTTTTTTATTGTTGAGTTATACACTTTTTTTTAAAGAGACAGAGACTCAATTGGTCACCTAGGCTCAAGTGCAGTGGCAGAATCATAGCTCATTGCAGCCCTGAACTCCTGGGCTCAAGTGATCCTCCTGCCTCAGCCTCCCAAGTAGCTGGGCTGACTTTTCATATTTTGTAGAGAGGGGGTCTCACTACGTTGTCCAGCCTGGTTTCAAACTCCCGGCCTCAAGTAATCCTCCCACCTCAGCCTCCCAAAGTGTTTGTACTACAGGTGTGAGCCACCACTCCTGGTCCCAACATGTCCTTTATATATATATATGTGTATATATATATTATATATATGTGTATATATATTATATATATGTGTATATATATTATATATATGTGTATATATATATTATATATATGTGTATATATATTATATATGTGTATATATATTATATATGTGTATATATATTATATATAATATATATAATATATATATATCCCTTATCAGATATATGATTTGCAAATATTTTCTCTCATTCTTTTGGTTATCTTTTCACTTTCTTGAATGGTATCTTAAGAAGTACAAAAGTTTTGGGTTTTGATGAAGTCTAATTCATTTTTTCTTTTATTGCTTGTGCTTTTGGTGTTATATGTAAGAGATCATAACCTAATTCAAGGCAATGAAGATCTATGCCTATGTTTTCTTCTAAGATGTCTATGATTCTAGCTTTTACATTTAATTGATTTATTTGAGTTAATTTTTGTATATGGTGGGAGGTGGGGGCTCAACTTCATTGTTTCTCCTGTGGATATCCAGTTGTCCCAGCATCATTTGTTGAAAAGTCTATTCTTTCCCATTGAAATCTTGCCTTTTATTTCTTTTTCTTGTCTAATTGTCCTGGCTACAAATCCCAGTACAGTGTTGCAGAGAAGTAACAAGAGTGCCCTTCCTTGTCTTGTTCTTGATCTTAGGGGGAAAACACTCAGTATACTGTTCTTTGTGAGTTTTTCATACCTTTTATCAAGTTGATAAAATTCCCTTCTATTATTAGTTTGCTGTCTGTTTTTATCATGAAAAGCTGTTTATCAAATGCTTTTTCTGCATCAATTGAGATAATCATATAGTTTTTTCCCTTTATTCTATTAATGTGGTGTATGACATTGATTTTTATATGTTGAAGTACGCTTGCATTCCCAAGACAAATCTCACTTGGTCAGGGTATATACAGTCATGTGCTGCATAACAGCGTTATATATGATGGGGCTCACTTGAGATTATAATACCTTACTTTTACTGCACCTTTTCTATGTTTAAATACACAAATACTTACCGCTGTATTACAGTTGCCTACAGTATTCAATGCAGTAACATGTACAGGTTTGTAGCCTAGGAGCATAGGCTATACCACACAGACTAGGTGTGTAGTAGGCTATACCAGCTAGGTTTGTGTAAGTATACTCTATGACGTCTACACAACAACAAAATTGCCTAATGATGCTTTTCTCGGAAAGTTTCCTCCTCATAAGTGACAAATATCTGCAATTCTTTTAATATGCTGCTGAATTCAGTTTGCTAGTATTTTCTCGAGAATTTTTACATCTATGTTCATAAGGAATATTGGTCTACAGTTTTCTTGCAGTGCCTTTGTCTGGCTTTGGTATCATGGTAATGCTAGTCTCATAGAATGAGTTAGGAAGCGTTTTCTTCTCTTGTTTTTTGGAAGTTTGAGAAGGTTGGTGTTAATTCTTTAAATGTTAGGTAGAATTCACCAGTGACACCATCTGGTCCTTGACTTTTCTTTTTTGGGAGGGTTTTGGGGTTTTTTAAAATTACTAACCCAATCTCCTTACTTGTTAAAAATCTATTCAGATTTTCTAATTCTTCTCAAGGTTTGGTAATTTTATCTTTGTAGGAATTTGCCCATTTCATCTAGGTTATACAATTTGTTGGCATAAAATTATTCATAATATTCCCTTATAGCCCTTCTTAATCTTAAGGGCATTTGTGATGCCCTCTCTTTCATTTCTGACTTTAGTAACCTGAGTCTTTTTTTCTTGGTCAGTCTAACTAAAAAGTTTGAAAAGAACAAAGGAGTAACTTTTGATTTTTCTCTATTCTATTTCTATTCTCTATTGCCACTAAAATCCATGATTTTTTCTCTTCTGCTTGCTTTGGCTTTAGCTTGCTTTACTCCTCGCTGCCCCTCCCCACCCCCCAACCCCTTTTTCTTTTACTTTCTTAAAAGGTAAAAGATTTTAGATTTGGTTATTGGCCTGAGCCCTCACTTTTTTTTTTTTAGTCTCACTCTATGGCCCAGACTGGAGTGCAATGGTGTGACCACAGCTCATGGCAGCTTCCAACTCCCGGGCTCAAGTGATCCTCCTGCCTCAGCCTTGCAAGTCCCTGGGATTATAGGCACAAGACATTGTGACTGAGATCTCTTATTAATATAAATTTCCTTCTAAGCACTGCATTTATTGCTTCCCATAAGTTTTGGTGTTATGTCTTCACTTTAATTCATTCCAAATATTTTCTAATTTCCCTTGTGATTTTCTTTAACCATTCATTATTTATGAGTATGTTGTTTAATTTCCATATCTGTGAATTTCCCAACTTTCCTTCTGTTAATAATTTCTCATTTAATTCCCTTGTGAGGGGAGAGCATACTTTGTATGATTTCAATCCTTTTAACTTTATAAGGCTTGTTTTATGGCCTAATACATGGCCTATCTTTGAAAATGTTTTACGGGCACTTGTGAAGAGTATGTATTCTGATGTTCTTGGGTGGAATGTTCTCTAGGTGTCTATGAGGTCTAGTTGCTTTATAGTGTTAAGTCTTCTATTTCCTTGTTGATCGTCTGCCTGGTAGTTTTATCTACTATTGAAAAGGGGGTATTGCATTTCTCCCTTTAGTTGTTGCTTTTTATTTCATGTATCTTGCTTGGTCTTGTTGCTTTTATGGAATTGTTGATTTTCTCAGGTCTTTATCCACTATTCCAGAAGTGCTCGTACCCTCGACATCTGATTTGGAGCTTAGAGAATGTGTAAGCTTTTCAGTTAGAATCAATCTTGTTTTATAATATCTTCTAGGCCACAATATCAAGGTTCATACACTGTACAATGATCATATTCATTTTTTCCAGAATTATCATTTAACGGATCTTAGCATCAGTGACATGTAGGAAGACTAAGGTAAACTTGAAGATAAAAACTAATATACTAATGCCCTCTTAGGTTTTTTTGTGTAGTAATTATAGGTACCATATCTCCGATATCCTCAAACATTACATTTCTCCCAGGCTGTATATTTCACCTGAAAATCATAATCATGAAACTATACAGCTGTCAGGATTTTATCTCCACCTAGAATCTATGTAGATGCCAATCCACTGTACCCTAATATACTCAAGGTCTCTAAATTATTGGTTGAAACGGTCCCTGACTTACAATGAATTGACTTTAAGATTTTTCAATTTTACAAGGATGCAAAAGCAGTACCCATTCAGTAGACGCCATACCTTGAGTAATTATACAACTATTCTGTGTTTCCCTTTCAGTACAGTATTCAATAAACTGCATGAGATATTCAGCATTTTAATATAAGCTGTGTGTTAGATGATTTTGCCCAACTGTATGCCAACGTAAATGTTCTGAGCAAGTTTTAGGTAGGCTAGGCTAAGCTATGAAGTTCAGTAGGTCAGGTGTAGTAAATGCATTTTAGGTTCATAATAGTTTCAACTTATGATGAGGGACATAACTTATCGTAAGCTGAGGAGCATCTACACCCGGGCTTATATATTAGATATTTCACTTAGATTATTTCCGTTTCTTAACTGCAGACCTGAACATTACTCCTTTCTTTGAAGGTTGGTTTTTTACTACAAAAGCAACCTAAAATAAAATCTAAATTGGGATTTCATTAGTCTCTATGATATAGAACTTTACTCAGTAGCTTATCCTCTAGTCTGTATTTATAAAAAAGCTCTAAGTTGTTCTTTTCATATCAAGTTTATCCAATTGTAAATACTAAAAACGTGTTTTGCATTCAGCAGTCTGTGTTTGTCAAGTGTGAGTTTTGCTGGCAAAAAATTCTGAGCCTAAAGCTCAAAACAATTATGAAAATAGTTAAGCTGAGTCAGAGACTGAGTGGCTTATTGCTATTATAAACATCTGAAACGTAGTATGTTCTTCTGGAAGATTCCAATGAGAGTGATTGTAATATCCTTGCCTAATACAACTTGGTGCAAGGACTATGCATATATAATTATGTAGATAATATAATCCTAGAGTATCTTATTCCACTTGTGTTCACGGTTGTCAATATTTGATTCTACCTTTTATTCAAAATATTCTTTTTATTCAAATAGAATTATTTGCCAGTAGCTCATATCAAGATAGAGACTGGTGTTCACTAACAATTGAGACTTAATTTTTTCCAAATCAGCTTAAATCATGATTGACCATGTGTTATAGGCTGAACTGTGTCGCCCCAAAATTCATATATTGAAGCCCTAATCCCCAGTGTGACTTCATTTGGAGATAGGACCAATAAGGAAGTAATTAAGGTTAAATTAGATCATAAGGGTAGGGCCTTGACCACATGTGGGATTACTGTCCTTATAAGAAGAGACACCAGAGAGCCCTCTCTCCCTCCCCCTGGCCTGACCTCTGTCTTCACATATGCATTGAGGAAAGATGTGAGAACATAGCTAGAAGGCAGCTCTCTACATGCCAGGAACAGAGTCCTCACTAGAAACCAACCCTGCTGGGCTTTGATCTGGAACTTCCAGCATCCAGAACTGTAAGAAAATAAATGTTTGTTGTTCAAACTACTCAGCCTATGATATTGTATTAATAATGGCAGTCTGAGCAAACTAATACACCATGTTTGGCTCTAGAGGTACAAAAATGAATCAGACCTAAGTCCTACACTTTAGGAGCACACGGTCTAACGAGGAGACACTTTCATGAAAATACAATGCCATAAAAAACTTCTAACTCAGCCTGGGAGCCCTGGAAGGCTCCTCAGAGCACACATTTGACTAAGGTTTTCAAAGAAGTCCAACTAGGAGAGAAACAGCAATCCAGGCAGAGAGAATCCTCAGGAAGGACTCGGAGGCATTCAAAGGCAGGATGTATTCGGTGAACACTGAGAGGCCAGCGGGCATAGAAGGCGTGAGGGACTGTCAGGACACAAGGCTGAGTAAATGGACCAGGGCAAGATGTCTATGAAGGGCCCTGAGAGCCAGTATATAAGAAAACGGTTATTAAACAATGTGTTAGTACTGGGGCTGTCACAGCAAACTACCATAGACCTAGTGGCTAAATAACAGAAATTTCTTTTCTCACAGTTCTGGTGGCCAGAAGTCCAAGATCAAATTGTCAGCAGGGTGGTTCCTTCTAAGGCCTCCCTCCTCGGCTTGCCGATGCCTCCTCACATGGTCTTCCCTCTGTCCACGCATCTACATCCAAATTCACTCTTCTTAAGAAGACAGGATTCCTACTGGATTAGAGCTCACCCTAATGACTTTATTTTAACGTAATTACCTTTTTAAGGACCCTGTCTCCAAATGCAATCCCATTCTGAGGTACAGGGATTAGGACTTCAAAAGATGAATTTTGGGGGGACACAACCCAGACTCTAGCAAACAACTACCACATGCATAACACAAGTTAAGTTTAAAACATTCACCTCTAGAGAAGCGATTCCTTTTGGACAACTTTTATACTTTTACCCAATGAACTCCCAGGCTTTTAAAGATTTCATCTGCCAAACTGCATTTATTAGCTTACAACTTCATCATTTTTTTAATTTTTTTAAATCAAAGACAAAATGTCAATCAAATTTCATCAGCAGGAAACATCTAGAATGATCATACTGAGTTGAAAAAAAATGCCAACCAAGAGAAAAAGCTGACATTCTAATTAAAATGTGACAACCCGTTGTGGGATAAACATGTGACCAGTGATAAACTTTCTGAAGAAGACCCCCTGAAGCGCACACACCTACAGCTGCACCCTGTGCGTGTCTGTATTACAGCTCTCAGCATACCGTATTGAAATTCTGTTTCTATGACTGGAGCCCGTCCCACACTCTGAATTTCCTATAAATAGGGACCATGTCTCATTCATTTTTACATCTCTAGCAGTGTCCCTGTGATAAGCTGTAATGAAGCCATTACTACCTCTTCGTAATCCCCAGAGACCAGAGGAGCCCAAAGCTGAAAAACACTGCTCGAGGATCTTAAATGTAAATGGGAAGATCACACATGTGTACATATACTCGTGTTCATATACACACAAACTCCTACTTTAAATGCCAAGACAATGCACACGAAGAGGGCTCAGAAGAATGATACCGGTGGTGCCAGAGGATTCTGAGGAGGAGCTGATCAAAAGCTGGAGCACTCAGGGAAGACTTACTGGAGAAGGTGAGATGGGCTTTGGAAGATAAAGTAGAATTTGGATAAACAAAGAAGAGGGAGAAGGCATTCCAGTGAAAAAAATGACATGAGAAAATTCAGGGACGGAAAGGAAACATTTCATGCTTTTCAGCAATTGAAGATTTTTTTTTTTTTTTTTTTTTTTGAGACAGAGTCTCGCTTTATCACCCAGGCTGGCATGGCCTAGGGATAGGCCCAATTGTAGTAGGTTAAATAATGACCACCCAAAGATATCAAGTCCTAATCCCAGGAATTTGGAAATGTTACCTTATTTGAAAAAGAGGTCTCTGCAAATGTGACTTGATCAAGGATCTGCAGATGAGAACACACTGAATTAGCTGGGTGGGTCCTAAATGCCATCACAGTGTCTTTTCAAGACAGAGGCAAAGGAAGGTAAGGAGACATGGAGAAGACGATGTGAAGGTGGGGGCAGAGACTGGAGTTTCGCAGACACACGCTCAGGAATGCTGGGGCAGCCACCAGAAGCTGGAAGAGGCAAGGAAACTACTACAGGGCAAAGTATAAAAAACACCAATTTATTATTTTATCATTTTGAATCTTATTAGTTTGGCTTTTTTTTTGAGGGGGACGAAGCCTTGCTCTGTTGCCCAAGCTGGAATGCACTGGCGCGATCTCGGCTCACTGCAACCTCCACCTCCTGGGTTCAAGTGATTCTCCTGCTTCAGCCTCCCAAGTAGCTGGGATTATAGGCGCCCGCCACCACGCCCAGCTAATTTTTGTATTTTTAGTAGAGATGGGGTTTCACCATTTTGGCCAGGCTGGTCTCGAACTCCTGACCTCAGGTGATCTGCCCGCCTTGGCCTCCCAAACTGCTGGGATTACAGGCGTGAGCCACCGCACTCAGCTTTTATTGTCTTGAATTTCTTAACCAGGGCATTCTCTTTCCCCATATCAGGATACTTGGGAAATGTAATTATTAATGTTTCTAATGTGGTATTATTTTGCTACACAAAGGTCCTGGGCTCAAATACATTTGTGAAAATATTAAATAGTTTAAACAGCTTTATGTCATAACTTCTTGGCTCCTATGATGATGTGCTTGTGAAGCTCTAAGACTGGGGAGATACGACACCCCGAGCCTATTTAACCATGGAATACTTTTACTTCAGAGCATTTCTCAGCACTGGCATTCCATTGGCTATTTTTTGATAAATGCTGAACTGCAGCTAAGAAAGGAATCGTCTTGAAGAGATTTCACTCAGACCAGGAAGCAGCCTAATAACGAAACGTCCATGACCCACTGAACAGAACACTTCAGTAGTAACCAAAATCTTTCGTCTCTAGGTTCCTCATCTCTTTCACCTGGACAGGGATGGATTCATATGGCAAAATATTCTTTTCCAAACCCAGTTTATCTGGTTTTTATTAACAACACCTTCTTCTGATGGCTATTTTTTTTTTTTTTGAGCAACAGAGTCTTGCTCTATTGCCCAAGCTGGAGTCAATGGTGTGATCACAGCTCTCTGCAGCCTCCAACTCCTGGGCTCAGACAATCTTCCCACCTTAGCCTCCCTAGTAGCTAGAACTACAGGCATGTGCTACCATGTGCAGCTATTTTTTTTTATTTTTGCAGAGATGGGGTTTTGCTTAGTTGCCTAAGCTGGTTTCAAACGTCTAGCCTCAAGCAATCCTGCTGCCTTGGCCTCCCAAAGGAATTATTTTCTTAAATTTGTTTTTATCATTAGTTAAGCCAGATAGATTTCCCTAATCAACTGGACTTTATTTAGTGGCTACTGAGGCTGCTCTAACAAGTTACCACAAACTTGGTGGCTTAAAACAAGAGAAATTTATTCTCTCACAGCTCTGGAGGCTAAAGTTGAAAATCCAGCAGGGCCACGCTCCCTCCAAAGGCTCTAGGGAGAATCTTTCCTCGCTTCTTCCAGTGTCTGGTGACTCCAGGTGTTCCTTGGCTTATGGCTGCATACCTCCATTCTCTTGCTGTCTTCCCATGGCTGCCTGCTCTTCCTCCCTTAAGAACACCTGTCCCTGCATTTAGTGTCCACCTGGAAAATCCAGGATCATCTCAAGTTCCTTAATTACATCTATAAAGACCCTTTTTCCAAATAAGGTTACATTCACCAGTTGAGTGGGTTAGGATGCTGACATATCTTTTGAGGGCCACTAACTATTCAACCCACTACAACCCTGAAAGAGGTATTAGTGTCGGTCTGCCACCAAGCTCATCTCTGGGTAATTACAAAAGTTTAGACCTGCAAAGTTGAGGGCCAGATCGCAGCCAGTAAACTCATCTGGTAGTACCTTTCTGCTTCACCATGCACCATCCCCATCACCTCGCTCAACCAAACAGCAGAAGTCATTATTTCCATTTTACAGACAGACAAACTGAGGTTCCATGAATGTGAGTAAAACCTCCAAGGGCACAGAACTAATCAGTGACAGAACTGGAATTCAGACTTGAGTCTTTATGACTGTGAAATCACACTCTCAACTCCATCTCACTGTCTTCTGCATTCCTTCTAGGACTATTCGTCTTATCTACTTCTGAGTCACACAAAACACATATAACAGACAACAAACAATATGAGACTTTTCCAGATGTGTCAAATGTTTTATATCCTGTTTCCCATTTCTAGTCTTAACACCCCTGGCTCCTTCAGCCTTCACTTAGATGACATGGCTTGTCCCCTTCCCTTTTCAGTCACATTCTCTAAATCTGTTGCACTTAGTCTGTATGCTTCTTGAAAGAATGTTTCCCAGAGCAGACTAATTATAAACACCAATTTTTATTTAGTATTTATGTGCCAGGCTCTGTTTAAAGCATTTCAATTGTATTATTTGAATCTTCAGTAATCCCATTAGCTAGGTTACTATTATTATTCTCCATTTTGGAGATGAGGAGACACAGAAGTAACCTGCTCAAAGTCACAACGCTAGGATGTGAAAGACAGTATTAAAATGCAAGCAGCCAATCTCCAGGGCCCTGCATGCTTAGCCTCTACCCTCTATGCTGCCTCTCCTTGTGCCTACTACAAGTTTGGTCTCAACTGCTGGGAGTAGAAAAAGGCCATTTCCCTCCTTCTAAATAGTATTCAATTAATGCCACCTAAGATCATATCATGGTCATATCGCATATGGGCATCTGGACATTGCTAAATGTGTGCCCAGCACTGATTCCCTTCCTCTTCCTTCTCAAAAGGATCTCAATTTTGTTCATGTATCTATCCTTCCCCCTCCTGAATTCGGGGATGGCGAATTAGTGGAACCATCCTCAGTGTCAGGGTTACAGCTTGACTGGCCTAAGACCTATTCTTAGACTGAAGTTGACCCAAAGAGAACTGAAGGAACACTGACAATTTTCAGAGGGACTCGTACCTCTGTGTGTTAGTTAGCTTGGACTGCTTTAACAAAACACCATAGACTGATGGCTTAAGCAACAGTTTATTTTCTCACAGTCCTGGAGGCTGGCAAGTCAGTTCCTGGTAGTATGCAGATGGCCAGCTTCTGGCTGTGTTTTCACATGCCGTATGACATCATTTAACCTTAATTACTTTCTTACTCCAAATTCAGTCACACTGGGAGTTAGGGTTTCAACATACGAATTCATGGGGGACACAATTCAGTCCATAGCATCCTGTAATGTTCTATGACGTAAGCAAGAAGTCAGATGTGTTTGCCTTCTACTCCTGCATTCTCTGAGAAGGAATCCCAGTCCCAGACTCTTGATCTCTAATTTCACTGAATAGAAGCAATTAACTAGGCTCTGAGGCAGAGGAAGAAAGAGGACCTGGGATGAAGACTGAAAGGTCACTGATGGCTGGGGAGAGGGAAGAAAGTCTGAAAGGAGAGGCTCAGGCAAGGCAGATTCAATTCGGATAGGCGACTTAGAGAAAAATCTTGCCCCTGACCCAAGAAGCCGTGGAATCTAACACTAAGACCTCTTTCCCAGTAAAAGTCTGTACTGTCCATCCTTTCAACCACTAATGGTAAAACCAGGGCAGTATGCCTTTTTAAACTGTACCCTGAATGTCAGAAATATACTGATTTCAGAAATGTCAAAGGTACATTTTTTAATCACAGAAATGGGGTATTTCCAATCCCAGCTTTAACTTGGTAAAGCCTTTCCTATTACCCTGCTATGGGCTCGGTTTTATTTCCCTCAAATTCTTATGTTGAAGACCTAACCCCCAGTACCTCAAAAAGTGACTACATTTGGAGAAAGGGCCTCGGAAGTAACTAAATTAAAATGAGGCAGTTAGAAATCCAGGGACTGGTGTTTTTTGTTTGTCTGTCTTTGAGACGGAGTTTTGCTCTTGTCGCCCAGGCTGGAATGCAATGTCACAATCTCAGCTCACTGCAACCTCTGCCTCCTGGGTTCAGGCGATTCTCCTGCCTCAGCCTTCCAAGTAGCTGGGACTACAGACGTGCACCACCATGCCCAGCTAATTTTTGTATTTTTAGTAGAGATGAGGTTTCACTGTGTTGGCCAGGCTGGTCTCGAACTGCTAACCTCAAGTGATCTGCCTGCCTCGGCCTCCCAAAGTGTTGGGATTACAGGCGTGAGCCACTGCGTCCGGCTTTATTTGTTTTTGAGATGGAGTCTTGCTCTGTTGCCTAGGCTGGAGTGCAGTGGTATGATCTCAGCTCACTGCAACCTCACCCTCCCCAGGTTCAAGCAATTCTCCTGCCTTTGCCTCCCAAGTAGCTGGGACCACAGGAGCGAGCTACCACTGCTGGCTAATTTTTGTATTTTCAGTAGAGACGGGGTCCAGCTGGTCTCAAACTCCTGACCTCAAGTGATCCTCCTGTCTCAGCCTCCCAAAGTGTGGGGATTACAAGTGTGAACCACCGTGCCCAGGCTGACTGGTGTTTGTATAAGGGATTAGAGACACAGACAAAATAGAGAGGGAAGACCATGAAGACACAGGGAGAAAGTGACCATCTAAAAGCCAAGGAGAGTCCTCAGAAGGAATTAACCCTGCTGACACCTTGATCTTGGATATCCAGACTCCAGGAGGGTGAGGAAATCAATCTTTTGTTTAAACCACTCAGTCTGTGCTACATTGCTACAACAGCGCAAGCAGACTAACACAGGCCCCAGTCTGAAATGGTCTCTCCCCTCCCTTCTCTCAGCTACCATTGGAACTTCATTTGGTGTTTAATCAAGCACTGCTTCAATGTTATCTCGCCCACTAATATCTCACACAGTAAAACTGCTTACTACTTTTTTCCCATCCATTTTTTCTCCCGTCTCCCCAACCAGGTCCTTCACAAAGTCTATGAGTACAGGCTTTGCCTTACAAAATATACATCTTGAAATCTTTCGATGGCTGAGCCCTCCAGGCAGAAACCACCTGTTGCCAGGCCATGGGATGTGCTGGGGGCCAGCCAAAAAGGTCTGCTAAAGTCACAAAACTGAGAAAAAGTATGTGAAAGAGGGTGGAGACGGACAGGAGGAAAGAAGGCTAAGTATAAGAGAGGGCCAGACACAAAGGGTAAAGCAGCAAGCAGATCAACACAGTGAAAGCAATGACAGAGCAGGTACAGGCAGACTGAGACCTGGTTTGGTACAAATCTCAAAGAGAGGGTCTTCCAGTCGTCACTGGTAAACTCAGCTCTTTCCCCACTTTGTATCGATTTACGCAGAGGACATTCAACTGTAAACGGTAACCAGGTTTTAGTCGCTGGCCAGGGAAGGGGCTCTTAACTCTAAATGCCCCTTCTCCCCAAACACTAGAAAGGCATGGAGTTTTTAGGACTAGGTGTGGGACAGGAGAGGAAAGTTAGCATGTGCAAAGTGAGACTCTAAATGTGCACGCACAATTCATAAACATACGTCTTCATACATCACATGTACACAAAATGGTGGAGACTTTCTTTTAGGAGAAGGAATTTTAGCATTATAACGACATGATAATGATCTGAAGCCAACCAGGGGTTGCCTATCCTGTTCCACTCTGCAGTCTTATCTTCCTCTGGTATCTGATAAGGGGTCAGGAAGCTCTGGCACCATCCTGGGGCCATCTGGTTTCTTTAAGCAGTTGTGCCTATAAAGGGACTGAAGAACAATAGTAAGAAAAAGGAGATTTTCCAGTTATTTCATCCAGCACCCTCCCCCCACCTCTCCACCTCTATAAAACCCATCCATCCTAGGAGGTCATTTAGCTCCAAGATGTGGATGTTTAATCACTTCTGCTTGCACCGATTTCTCCCTCCTCGGAATGCAGAACAATTTTTGCCCCGTCATCATTGACTGGTGACGTCTCTTGATGGTTTTATTATTTAATTGGCTAATTTTGTTCTCAGAAAAAAGATACGCTTTTATAAGCCACAGTAGCTTTAAGTTTTTTTACGTACTATATATTGTTACTTTTTTAGTGACCATAAAGCCTCAAGAAAAAATAAATAACAGCATTAGAAAACTTAGCCATTAGTTTTAATCCTTCTGCACTGAAGCCTAAAATATGAAAAAATATGAAAAATAGGAGTTGTGAAAGTTTCTGAGTGTCCAGCAGATTGGAATCTTTAGGACAAAGTAAGTCATGTGCTCTGCCCAAAGTCTCGAGACAATCCAGTTGAATCCCAGTTGAATAAGTCCTTCTTAAAGAGCCAAATGTGTTCATATTGAAAGAGATTCAGTCTAGAATCTATGAATGGGGACCGGGAGTCCCCGACCTCTGGCCAACATTTCAAAAAGCCTACTGGAAATCATAAATCTAACTCATAATAAAACTGCTCTGGCTAAAACACAGCTCTTCGCTTTTAGCCAGAGTTACTGGAACTCAGTTCAATATTAGTGGCGGTCTAGAAGCCAAAACCGCCGAATGTCAGTCACACTTTTTTTTGTTCTTTTAAGCCTCAGTGGGGGTGAAAGTTATATTTTTGATCAGTTAAAAAAAAAAAGAAACTGAATTACCATTTCACAAATATTTTACTTATGTTGAAACAAGGTCTTGCTCTGTCGCCCAGGCTGGAGTGCAGTGGTGCAATCACGGCTCACTACAACCTCGACCTCTCGGGGTTAAGCAATCCTCCCACGTCAGCCCTCCCAGGTAGCTCGAACTACCACGTGCCACCATGCCCAGCTAATTTAAATAGTTTTTGTAGAGATAGGGTTTTGCCATGTTGCCAAGGCTGGTCTCAAACTCCTGGGGTCAAGCGATCTGCCTACCTTGGCCTCCCAAAGTGCTGGGATTACAGGCGTGAGCCACCATGCCCGGCCTGTTTTTTCTAAAAATTTTCCATTTTTGTTTTTTGACGAGACGAGGTCTCATTATGTTGCTCAGGCTGGTCTCCAACTCCTGGGCTCAAGCAGTCCTCCTGCCTTGGTCTCCCAAAGTGTTGGGATTACAGGTGTGAGCCACTACACCTGGCCAAAATATTTTACAGTAAAATATTTTAAAACAAGAATTAGAAAAATATTAGCATTAGAAAAAAATGAAAATCTTTTGAGCTGTTTAGGGGAGAAAGCTCCAAGGAACTTAAAAACAAGTGATACTGTCTTATTTAACAGTCCATTTACTCAGCCCCATACTGTGTGCTTTACCTAAGTGTTCACACTTAATCTGTACAACCAAATGAAGGTACATAATACACCCTCGCTTTACAGATGAGGAAACTGAGCTCCGAGTTCCGTTTGTCCAAGGCTGCCAAGCTGGTAAGTGATACGGCCAGGAGATTAACTCCAAAGCCCCAGTGCCAGGCAGATAACAGAACATTTCCTGTTTTCATTCCTTAACATTAGGAGCAAAGTGTAGTTCTGTAGGCTTCCTGTTGGGTGTTTTCTGGTAAATCGTAACAGGAATGACTCCAGGTCAAGGTTTAAGCCTACCTAAAATGAAGGCCAGAACACAGCTAGAACACAGCAATATTATCTTGCAATTTTCTTTGCTAGGTTAAACTGGGCTTGAATGATCTGAGACACTTATGACTTGATCACTGTGGCAAAACTGATACAAAGCTGGCTCCTGGCATGGACCTCTAACAGCAGAAAGAAAGGCAGGATCACATCACCATAGACTCATTTGGAATCAGGTAAAGTAGGTAAACTGACATGTCTGGGTATTTATTTACTGAACATGATGACAATGACCCAGCCTAACAACCATCACAGTCCTTTGGCTCTCAGGGGTTAAGCAAATTGAAAGGGATTTTTGAAAGGCAGAGTATAGGAAAAAAGTGGCTAACACCTTTGGAGGAGTATTTCATAACAAGAGACGAGCTTCATTAAAAGGAAGTAGCCAAATTCAATGGAGGTAGATGTCTGCGTGCAAAGTGCCTCCATTCTTCTGAGTTATGGCCAGTTTAAAGTTGTCATTTTAGCCAGCAATGAAATCCATCCAGTAAGGCGCAAGACAGCTACAGTGCTATTATATACATAAATCTTTTTTATTTGCATTAGAAAGGCATCAGTTATTTCAATGCTACAATGTGTAATTAAGTAAATGTGTTAATCATTTGGCTTACCCCTACAATACTGTATTACTGCAAGAATGAAAGTTCTGATTTTAACTAAGCCACAATTCAATGTTGAGTACAAGAAAGTCTACCTCTACCTAAGCTGCCTCTATCCCTGACATGGTCACAACCTGGAGATCAAGCAGCCAGTTTGTCCGAGACATTGGAACCAGAGCAATTCCATCTTGAAGAGGCAGTAGGTAAAATCAGGCAGAGACCTGTTGGCTGCATTCTTAGCAGTCACAAGATGTTTAGGGTTACAGGAACAGATTAATAACGTTCACTAAACAAACCCAGGACTTAACAGACCCAGGAAACATTTTGATGTCGCTGTATCTGTTAGTCCAAACTGCACCATTTTCTTTCTTTCTTTTTTTTGAGACAGAGTCTCGCTCTGTTGCCCAGGCGGGAGTGCAGTGGGGCAATCTCAGCTCACTGCAAGCTCCGCCTCCCGGGTTCACGCCATTCTCCTGCCTCAGCCTCCTGAGTAGCTGGGACTACAGGCACCCGCTACCACGCCCGGCTAATTTTTTGTATTTTTAGTAGAGATAGGGTTTCACCATGTTGGCCAGGATGGTCTCGATCTCTTGACCTTGTGATCCACCCGCCTCAGCCTCCCAAAGTGCTGGGATTACAGGCGTGAGCCACCACGCCCGGCCAAACTGCACCATTTTCTAAGCCCCCCGCCATTTCGCAGACACTGGTCAAAGTGAAACATTCCACGGGGGTTCAGGCCGTGAGAAATTTCCTGCCCAACTTTCTTACCAAACCCTGTTGGGTAAAGGCCCAATTGAAGGAACATCCCTATCAAACCTTGCTCAGCAAAGGTGCAAGGAACATCACTGTCACATTCTGAGGGAACAAGGGCCAAACTGCCTGATCATAGAACGTTTTATGGATAGATATACTGGTAAGTATATTCACATGGCAAGCCATAGTGCCCATTCCCCTCCTGCCCTATAAGTACCCCAGCCTGTAAGCAGCAGTGGGCTCTGGCATTAAGCTGATCCCCCATCTCTGTAGGTTTTTGCCATATACCTGTGTTGCTGTTGAGCTGCCCTTTGTTGTTGTTGTTGTTGTTTTTTTTTTTTGAGACGCAGTCTCACTGTATTACCCAGCCTGGAGTGCAATGGCGTGATTTTGGCTCGCTGCAACCTCCGCCTCGCGGGTTCAAGTGATTCTCCTGCTTCAGCCTCCCAAGTAGCTGAGATTACAGGCATCTGCCACCACGCCCCGCTAATTTTTGTATTTTTAGTAGAGATGAGGTTTCACCATGTTGGTCGGGCTGGTCTCGCACTCCCGACCTCAGGTGATGCACCCGCCTCAGCCTCCCAAAGTGCTGAGATTACAGGCGTGAGCCACAGCACCCGACCTGTGTGTCATTCTTTAACTCTCGTCTTCCCTTCAAAACCTAACAATATCTTAAGATCAAAAGCATTCTTCATTTAGGTTTCGCTTTAAAGATAATATAGATCTTTGCCACAGTCAGTAAACAAAGATGAACGATCCTTGTGTCAGGCCTCTGAGCCCAAGCCAAGCCATTGCATCCCCTGTGACTTGCACGTATACGCCCAGATGGCCTGAAGTAACTGAAGAATCACAAAAGAAGTGAAAAGGCCCTGCCCCACCTTAACTGATGACATTCCACCATTGTGATTTGTTCCTGCCCAACCTTAACTAAGTGATTAACCCTGTGAATTTCCTTCTCCTGGCTCAGAAGCTCCCCCACTGAGCACCTTGTGACCCCCCACCCCTGCCCACCAGAGAACAACCCCCTTTGACTGTAATTTTCCATTACCTTCCCAAATCCTATAAAACGGCCCCACCCCTATCTCCCTTCCCTGACTGTCTTTTCGGACTCAGCCCGCCTGCACCCAGGTGAAATAAACAGCCATGTTGCTCACACAAAGCCTGTTTGGCGGTCTCTTCACACGGACGCGCATGAAACCTTGGTCGTGGGCCCTCGTGGTAGAGCCCATGTCCCCCAAGATTTTTTTGGCTGTTACCTTAGATTTGAACAAGCACTGTACCTAAGGCGGGCGCCTTCCTCCTCCCGCTTTTAGGAATGCCCTGCTCTGCCATTCTTTTGCTTTCTCACTTCTCTAATACACTTGCTTTCACTTTAGTCCGTGGACTCGCCCCGAATTCTTTCCTGCGCAACATCCAAGAAGCCTCTCGCTGGGTCTGAGTGGAGACCTCTTTCCGGTAATAAACGGACTAGGGAGATTCGACTTTGAAGGTGAAAACAAAAACCACCATCCAGTTTATAAGAAGGCGCTCGAGGCCGGGAACGGTGGCTCAGGCCTGTAATCCCAGCACTTTGGGAGGCTGAGGTGGTGGGGGGGAGGGAATCACCTGAGGTCACGAGTTCGAGACCAGCCTGACCAATATGGTGAAAACCCGTCTCTACTGAAAATATAAACATTAGCCGGGCGTGGTGGCGCACGACTGTAATCCCAACTACTCGGGAGGCTGAGGCAGGAGAATCGCTTGAATCCGGGAGGCAGAGGTTGCAGTAGGCCAAGATCGTGCCACTTCACTCCAGCCTGGGCGAACAAGTTAAACTCTCCATCTCAAAGAAAAAAAAAAAAAAGGCGGCACTGGAAACAGCGGGGAGTGACAGGGCCAGGGATGAGGGATCGCAAGCTGCTGGTGAGAAAGGAGCTCAGAGGCTGCCTGGCCTACGGGCCAGGAGACCTCAGCGCAGAAAACGCAGGACTCGTTCGCCTGCTCTACAGCTGAGTGCCCAGGACGGATCTCACTGGCTGAAAAAAACAGAAGAGAAGGCACCCAACGCAAAATCAAATGTCAGCGAACGAGGGGTCCTTTAACAGGCGGCCCACACGGCCCCTCCTGGGGCCGAGACCCAGCCCCTCCGGGCCACCCCGGCCAGGTACGGCCAGCAGGGTCACCTGCGCGCGTCCCCCGGGACGGGGCCTCCTGATGTGAAGCGACCCCAGTGGCACCTCACACGATTCCCGAGGGTTGCGGGCGGCCTCTCCTCAGCCCTGCAGCTCCCACACGCGGACACCGCGGGCCTCGGCCATGTCCCCTGACCGACCTTCCTCGCCGGAACTCCTCGCGCATCGCCGGCCCCTCAGCGGTGACTAGCGCGCGAACATCCTGGAAGACGCGTTGCCGGCCCCACGTGAGCCGACGCCCCAAACCGCGGCTGCTGGCGCCGGCTACGAGATTAAGGTCGGCGCGTGCGCGCTTGCGCGAGACCGGCATTCTCAGCCCCGCGCCGGTTTCCAGGGAGCTGGGCGCATGCGCCGCGTAAGGGGCCCGGCCGGCGGAAGGAGGTGCTACTGCCGGAAGCGCCAGCGCGCTTGCGCAGTAGCTGAACGCGGGCGTTTCTTTCCTCTCTTTTTTTCGAATTGGTTTTGGGGGTAGATTCGAGTTACAAAATGGCCGCCCGGAGCGTGTTCGGCGCGGTTCCCCCAGCGGTCTCTGGCTGAACCGGCGCTCTCGCCTCCCTGCCGAACACAGCGTGAGGATCCCCCCCAGGGACATGGTGTTTGAGTCTCTGGGCTTGCCGAGCACCAACTCCTCTGAGTTCCGCAGCGCAGCACCGGAAGCGGCCGAGCGCGCTCAGCCCAGCGACCCCTGCGGGCTCCAGACCCCTGCGCCGCTGCGCCCCGGGTTTCGCCGCACCCAAGACCCAGCGAGTGCAGCGGCGGCCGCCGAGGAGGTGAGGGGCGGCGGCGGGCGCGGGAGGGGAAGGGGCTGAGGGCGGGAGCCTGGTGCTGAGAGCCCAGGGCCGGGAGGGCGGGAGCGGGCTCGGGCCTGGGAGGGGAGTGCGAGTGCAGGGCTGGGGACTGGACCCTGGGGAGGGGGGTGCGGGTTCAGCGCCGGGGGACGGGCCCCTGGGGAGGCGTGCGGGGCTGGGGGACCAGACCCTGGGGAGGGGCTTACGGGGCTGGAGGACGGGACCCTGGGAAGTGGGGTACAGGGTTAGAGGTCGGGACTCTAGGGAGGGAGCCTGGGTCGGGCGCGCGGGTGGGGAGCGACGGGTGGAGGGTGGGGTGGGATGACAGCGGCGACGCAGCCCCGGCTGTTTGTGAAGCGGGGCCCGGGCCTCACCGGGCTGCGGCGTCCGACTCGAGTGAGACTCTCCCCTGCGGCCCCGCCGGAGGTAGGGGGCTGGCAGGGCTGTCCTGGCGTGGTCTTCTCCGTTTCCTTCCTAGCGATTCCTCTCGAGCCTCCTCTCCCCCTGGCCGCCCCTGGTCTCTGTTCTGTTGGGCGCATTACCTTTCTGGCCTAGCTTCACTTTCTTACTGCGTTCCCGGGTCATTCATCACCCATTTGCTCGGTTCCATTAAGAACCAGCTTGGAGATGAGGTATTTCTGTCTCCTTAGTTGGCCCCCTTGTTGTTTTCCTCCAACAAGGCACTTCACTATTAAGTGTAGCCAAATCTGTGTTTTCGTTTTAAGCTGATGTTGACAAGTTGAGCTTTCCAAGGGCAGAGCTACACCAGATGCCAGAGACCACATAACTATATCAGGCACAAATAATGTTTTTTTCCAGTTTACCTAGACTTTCAGTCTCCTACCATGTTGCTTCATACCTAGAAATGATGTCTGATTTGGTTTTTTACCCACAAACGCAAACGTTTTTTAAATTCCCTTTTGTTGATTGTTTGATTGAGACTGGGTCTTGCTTTGTCACCAGGCCTCAGTGTAGTGGTAGCTCACTGTGTAGCCTGAAGCTCCTGGGCTCAAGTGATTCTCCTGCCTCAGCTTTCCAAGTAGCTGGGACCACAGGCGTGCGCCACTACGCTCGGCTAATTTTTTATTTCTATTCATCTAATCTATGTCCATCTTTATTTTCGTAGAGACCAAGTTGGTTTCCAGCTCCTGGCTTCAAGAGATCCTTCCACCTCCCTTAAGTTCTTCATAACAGTAGCTAGACATAAGACTCCAGGTGCCAGGCCTTGTTCTGAATATTTTACAGAGGGTTTTTTCCCCCCCACTTGTAGCGTAAAAGCAAAATGTATTGTCTGAAGTGTCGTGCTTTGAAATAAAATAGGGATTTGGTAAAATATTTGTAAAAATCTGGTTTGTAATCCAAGTTATTCTTCTTCCATGCTACAACTTTTATGTTTTGGAGGGAAAATGATAGTTTATAGCCTTTGCTTCTAATAAAACTTGTTTCTTTAATAATTTATTAAGCCCTTCCTCTGCTCCAGGTACTGTTCTAAGCCAGTCTTTGTTTATCTTAACTTTCTTAATACTTCCTGTTCCACAGATGAAGAAACTGAGGCACAAAAATTAAATATAACTTGCCCAAGTTTTCACAGCTAGAAAATGGCAAAACTGGGATGCCAGCATCTTTTAGTATTTTTTGAAATACTTATGCTCACTGGGGAAATACTTCCCCAGCTCACTGATCTAATGACAGACAGGACACCTGCTGTTTGAGCTGGGCACTGTTGGGGCATTTGGAGTATATCTGTAAACAAAACAAAGATCCCTGCGTTTTGGTTATATACTGATTTGGTGAGTATGTTAGAACGTGGAAGCCCCTACATTTATTTAGACTATTTTACTGCGTCACCTGTCTCTTCATTGTGGGTATGAGTTAGAAGTTACAATTTTACTATTACAGTTTTTGTGCATTCAGCTCCATCCCTTTTTTCTCCACAGCTAATTTTTTTTTCTTTTTCTTTTCTTTTTTTCTTTTTTTTTTTTTTTTTTTTTTGAGACGGAGTCTTGCTCTGTCACATAGGCTGGAATGCATTGGCGCGATCTCAGCTCACTGCAACCTCCGCCTCCTGGGTTCAAGAGATTCTCCTGCCTCAGCCTCCGGAGTAGCTGGGATTGCAGGTGCCACCACCACGCCCAGCTAATTTTTTTATTTTTAGTAGAGACGGGGTTTCACCATCTTGGCCAGGCTGGTCTCAAACTCCTGACCTCAAGTGATCTGCCCACCTTGGCCTCCCAAAGTGCTGGGATTACAGGCGTGAGGCACTTCGCCGGCCCCACAGTTAATCTTAAATAGCAAACGTGACCGTTGGTGACTTCTTACTTCTCCAACCCTCTGGTGGAGACATTAGTTAATGAGTAGGGAAATTGCCAAAAAGAATCCGTACAGAGACCTGGTTTCTGCACAGTAAAGAATTATGTCTATTCCTATATTTGTTTTTGTTTGTATGACAAAGATTAATGGCAAAACTTAACCAAGTGTTTTTGGGTGGACATTAAAAAGAGAGGGTTCCCAGCAAATGGAAAGTATATTTATTTCTCATCCTTTATATTTTAGAATCTTGGACTTTAATATCATTTGTAATCAGAAAAATAGCATAAACTTACAAAATTTAAAAATCACTAAAATGTATTAAAAGCTGACAGCCCGTATGTAATTACTCCACTGGCCATCAAATTGTAGAGGCCTTTGGAATACCAGCATTTGCATTTTACTTTTAGATACTAAAGAGTGATATGTCACCTCATATCTTAGCGACCACTTTGTGGGGTTTTAATACACTCTGTATTACACAATACACCAGAATAAGGAAGCTTACTCTGGTGTATTGTGGTGTTGAGGGCAAACAAGAGTGGGGAGAGTATCACGAAGGAGTTCAGGCAGGTTTAACAAGACCTGGCAGGTCCCCAAAACTAATCAGTAAGTTTTTGGGCGAGGTGGGTAGCAGGGGAAATGGAAAGGTTTTTTGTCCAGCTGGAGAGTTAGTGAAGAAGGCAGCACAACGCTCATAGCGGAGCTCTGGGTTGTGGGTTTTTTGTTTTGTTGTTATGATATTAAGATCAGAAAACAAATCGTAAATTTTAAGGGATGGACAGGAGCACCCTCTTTGGTTAGGCGCCGGAATCCACTGCAGAGTTCACGCTGTTCCCCAACTCCTGCCCCTTCCACTAATGCCATGGTATTGAAGAGTTAAGCCAATGATTTATTTTTGAAAGGTTATAAGTTCCCAGAATACTAACACATCCATGTTAATCATTTTGGACTTCTAATTGTCTTGGCAATATATAATTTGAAGCAACAAAATGTTCAGTCTTGGTAACCATGTATCTCTGTCGGCTGTAGCCTAAAGAACAGTATTCATATTGTGAAGGCGTTTCCAGCCCGTTATTCTATTCTTACTGAAAGATACATCTTTAAGAGATCTTTAAGATCATCTTTAAGAGAATTTTAAATATTAAAATTATTTTCCTTATGACAAGACTTTCAGTATGTATATGCGTAGAATAAGTTAAGGAGTTTTTGATTATATATACAGTACTTCAGATTCCAGATTTTTAAAAAATCAATTGATATTTCATTTTAATTTTTCCAAATGGAGTCGGTTTAGTGTTGTTCAGGACTGCTGGTGTTCCCTAGGAATCTTCTTCTGCCTCCTGGAAAAAGCCTTTATTGATTTGTAACACTGGGAGCCTAACAGCACCAATGTAAAGTTCTCATTAAAGCAGTTTCCAGATGGTTTTTTTCCCTGATAAAAAAAACCAGAGATGTTTTTATCTCACTTCATGCTAGAGTGAATTTTTTAAATTCTTTATAAGAATTTATTCTTCTAGAAAAATAAACTCTTCTGTTTTCTATAACTTAGGTTCGAAAACATGGCCAAAAGAAATGCCGAGAAGGAACTGACAGATAGGAATTGGGATCAAGAAGATGAAGCTGAAGAGGTAAAAAGCAGCTTCCCTAAGAATGATTTCCTGTTTCTTCTGCCTTTTACATTCATTTTGGGGTTCCTCATGAAGACTTGTGACAGAACTAAAAGACCTTTCTAAGAACATCATGAATGGGAGATGACAAGAAATTATATGACCTGTACTTAGTGTAGATATTTATTAATTACATTTTTGTGACCTCTAGTTAGTGTAGAAATGTATTAATTACATTTAGATGTGCTTTTCCGCTAGTGCCTGCTCCTTAAATATTCTCCTTAGTAGAAGCACTTTCCTCCTGAGTTTCGTATACTTGAAGCATTCTGAACCCATGTTTGCTGTAAGCCATTTTAGTCATGACTGAAGGCTGAGTTAAGTGATGTAGTCATGACTGAAGGCTGAGTTAAGTGATCTAGTCATGAACTTAGCACACTGCTCAGATGTGAAAGTGGTACACCATCACCATCTTGGTCTGTGGTACTCCGTTTCCCTAATGCTTCTTGGAGGCCTGCTTTATTTCCTTTTCTTAATGGTAGACCTGAGACCCCTAACAATTGCATTTATAGGAATAGAATTGAGATTGGCCTAGTTCCTTTTCCAGCAGAATAAAAATGGTCTCCCCTGAGGAAATCTGATCATTTTTCCCTTATAAACATTAGGACTGGGCAGCATAGAGAGATCCCGGTCTCTAGAAAAAAATTTTTTTTTTTTTGAGACAGAGTCTCACTCTGTCACCCAGGCTGGAGTGCGGTGGCACAACCTCGGCTCACTGCAACTTTTATCTCCCGGGTTCAAGTGATTCTCCTGCCTCAGCCTCCCAAGTAGCTGGGATTACAGGTGTACACCACCACACCCAGCTAATTTTTGTATTTTTAGTAGAGACAGGGATTCACCATGTTGGTCAGACTGGTCTCGAACTCCTGACCTCAGGTGATCCAACTGCTTCAGCCTCTCAAAGTGCTGGGATTACAGGCGAGAACCACCGCACCCAACCCCCCCAAAAATTGTTTTAATTAGCTGAACATGGTGGTATGAGCCTATAGTCACAGCAACTTGGGAAGCTGAGGCGGGAGGTTTGCTTGAGCCCAGGAGTTCAAGGCTGCTGTGACCTATGATTGCACCACTGCACTCCAGCCTGGGCAACAGGGTGAGACCCTGTCTGAAAAACAAAGAATAAAACACAGCTGTACTTACAGGATGTGGGCGAAGGATTACCCAGGTGCCGAGGCAAGAGACTGAAGGCACAAACTGTTTCAGTATAATACATAAAATAGTTAGAATAAGAATAGTCATAATACAAATTAGATACGGAGATGATCACGGGCATTATCAATCATTAGTATAAACATTACTAGTCATTAGCTTTTAATATTACTCTTTGTTGTACTACTAATATAACCAAGGAATAACCGGCAGATACAGGGTCAGGTGCTGAAGGGACATTGTGAGAAGTGACCTAGAAGGCAAGAGGTGAGCCAGCCCTCTGTCACGCCCACATAAGGGCCGCTTGAGGGCTCCTTGGTCAAGTGGTAACGCCAGTGCCTGGGAAGGCACCTGTTACTTAGTAGACCGTGAAAGGGAGTCTCCTTTACTTGGAGGAATCAGGGAACACTCTGCTCCACCACCTTCTTGTGGGAGATTGGATATTGTCCAGGCTTGCCAGTAGTCATCCAGAGACTTGAACCCCTCCCTGTGGTGCTGTGCTTCAGTGGTCACACTCCTTGTCCACATTCATGCTCCTCCCGTAGTCCTGGTTCCTCTTTGAAGTTCTTAGTAGATAGCAGTAGAAGAAATAGTGAAAGTTTTAAAGTCTTTGATCTTTCTGATAAGTGCATAGAAGAAAATGCTGACGTACGCTGCTTTCCTTCTCTGCTTCAGCTACCTAAAAGGGAAGGGCCCCTGTCCCATGATCACGTGACTTGCTTGACCTTGTCAATCCCCTGGACGACTCATCCTCCTCACCCTGCTCCCTTGTCTTGTATGCAATAAATATCAGCACGCCCAGCCATTCGGGGCCACTGCCGGTCTCCGTGTCTTGGTGGTAGTAGTCCCCCAGGCCCAGCTGTTTTCTCTTTATCTCTTTGTCTTGTGTCTTTATTTCTTACAATCTCTGTTTCCCCCTTCGAGGAGAACACCCGCAAAGCCCAGTAGGGCTGGACTCTACAGTCGTACCTTATCAGCAGTGTGTTACCCCCAGGCCAGATGACTAAGGAAATCTGTAACCACCACTTTCAGGTTAACAGCATAGTGCTAAGTGAAAAAAGAAAAATGTTAAAACTGCAACTGTTTCCAAGCTTATTCTTAGACGGCCATCTTCCTTCTTTCGGAATCTTTCTGGTACTAGTACTTTTTTTCTCTACAAGTGTATCTCCTCACATATGTTTAGGGAAACCAGAATCCCAAGGATGTGAATGTTTTGACAGGGTCAAAACTGACTTGGTGCTTTTTAACTAAAATCTTTGGTTATGGGGGTTTTTGGTTTTTTGTTGTTGTTGGTTTAAGATCTTAAGCACAGTTACATTCTGGGCTGTAGTAACATCTAGATTACCATGTAACTATTTGCTTAGACATTAAAATATTCAGGAATGAAAGAACTCCCATTCGAACATATGCTAATGAAATGTGTGGAAAGATTACATTTAGTTAAGTACATTTAACTTGGGGCAAGTGCAGCCAGATGGTCCCCTCTATGAGTGTAGGAGCCCGTTAAGTTTAATATGATCTGAAACAACTATAGGTGAGAATTTTTGCATGGGAAATATTTTATTCCGACCCTACAGGGTAAAAGAAGGGTTATAAACTAAAGCCGAAGATATTCAGCAGATTTCTGACGTGGACATCAGAAGTGTGGACATGAGTGTGCTTTGAGCGCACTGTGGAAGAGCAGTGGTTGTCCAGCAAGGTCCTAGGTGCCTCCGTGGCCTTTCGTACAGTGGGCAAGTTGGGCAGGACTCATCTTAAAAATCATGTGTATGTTATAAATAACAAAATTTATTTATGTATTTTTTTGAGACAGAGTCTTGCTCTGTTGCCCAGGCTGGAGTGCAGTGGTGCTATCTCGGCTCACTGCAACCTCCACCTCCCGGAGGGTTCAAGTGATTCTCCTGCCTCAGCCTCCCAAGTGGCTGGGATTACAGGTGCCCACCACCATGCCCAGCTAATTTTTCATTTTTAGTAGCGACAGAGTTTCACCATGTTGGCCAGACTGGTCTCAAACTCCTGACCTTTGGCCTCCCAAAGCGCTAGTATTATAGGCGCAAGCCATTGTGCCTGGCCAAAATTTATTTTTGAGAGGCCGGACACAGTGGCTCAGTTCTAGCTTGTTGTTGTTGTTGAGCATTTTGTCATCTGTTTGGCTTTATCTTACTGCTGCTTAATTTGTATTGTATTGCAGGTGGGAACATTCTCCATGGCCAGTGAGGAAGTCTTGAAGAATAGAGCCATAAAGAAAGCAAAGCGCAGAAATGTTGGATTCGAAGTGAGTGCCCCCTTACAGCTCTTGCTATTAAATACTCATTTGATTTCTGGGTTGCACAGCAATCCCTCCGCTGGGAGCAATGATATCAACAAATGCTTTCTTAAAATACTTATTCTTTGATGTAGGTCATGGGAGATAGAAAAAAATAAGAAACGTCAGGTCTGGACCTTAAAGAGAGCTTATCCGGTTGAGGAAATAAGATAAATATAGACAAATTCAAGTTGAGTGACAATCTGGAGAAGAAAAACGAGCAAAGCAATACAGAGGTGGGCGAAGTGGCATCAGATTGGAGGAAGAAAGGAAAACGCAAGGATCTTCTGAGAGTCTTGTCTGCTCCCTGCGATCGAGGCCTTGGTAGGGGGAGCCCTTTCACTATACTAGAGGCATTTTAGGTGTGGATTTTTTTGCTAGTATAGTATATTAAAATGATTCATTCCTGTGCTAAGAAGGATGGAAGATGAGTTGTAACTCAATTTTTGAAATAATGTGCTGATTATTAAGCAGTCACTCCGCATCTAAGTACTCGTCCGCAGTACATCCTCTCCCTTCAGATGCATTCTAGACCCAAGAGAGTGTGGTCTCGGTGGCCTGAACATCTGGTGTTAGGCAGGAGATGCCACTTTGAATATCCTGGGTGGCAGCTTTGAAATAAACCTACCCTACCCCACGTTTTGCAGTGTTTAAAACATCAAGAATAGACTATATTCTTGGGTGTCTCTAATCTGGAAATCCAAAATGCTCCAAGATCTGAAGCTTTTTGAGCACCAACGTGATGCTCCAAGGAAATGGTCATTGGAGGATCTCAAATGGTCAGGTTAGAGGTGCCGCGCCAGTAAGCATAACGCAGGCTTCCTGGGAGTGGAAATACTTCCTTTCCTGAGCGTTCTCCTTAAGGGACATGCAAGCTTATTTCCCTTTTATTTCCAAAAAAAAGGAAAGGAAAGGTATATCATTCACACTTTGAGAAGCAATGAAAAGAAATTGTTATTACAAAAATATTCATTACATTGCCAAAGTTTTGATCATAAAATGTATTAAAGTTTGAAAACATGTAAGGAAGGGAGCCAGGTAGGTGGCAGTGGTGAGGAGGCAGTCAGTAAGACGTTTACAACAGCCAGTCACTCAGAGCGTCTCATAAACGGTGGTATGTGTTAATGGGAAAACAATTCAAGTATTCGCAGTTTTCCTAAAATATATTACTGTATATACCAATATAGTGTAATTCGAGGCAGAGATACGTAATCCTACATGAAATCGATTCTCAGGTGGTTCTGGGTAGTCTTGAACGTCTTTAGGATGCCATGGCTAATGTCGTAAGTGTGTGCTCTTTCTCTGCTCCATTGCATGCTTCAGATGCATGAGAGGAGCTTCATTTCCTGACGTTGTAAAAGCTCTTTCATGTAGAATTCAGGTTAACGGGCTGCACTGCCAAGAAAGGAAGTAGGTACAGAGGAAGCAAATCTCAGATCACAAGAGATTAGGTCTTGTGTTTTGTAATTAATTAATTATATTTTGCTTAAAAATTGTATTTCTTACTTGACAAAAATTATACGCGTATGGTGTACAACATGGTGTTATTTTCAGATGTATAATACATTTCTACCTGCCTGTTGTATAGTAAACCTCTTGAACTTCAGGGTTTTTTTTTTTGTTTTTTTTTTCTGGTCTGATTTTATGAATTGCCTTGACTGGTGACTAGGTGGTAGACGTAGGTGTTGAGCTGAGTGATGTTTGATGGCTCTTTCACTGGGAAGATACATGGGGGGAGGGACAGTTTAATTAAGGAGGAAGTGGTTGGTCTTGGAAATGCTGTATTTGAAAGGCCTTGGTACACTCAAGTGGAGTGCCCTAGAAGACCACTAGGTATACAACAGGAATTATGGCAAGGATGGGCACAGCTCCGGGAGCTTTCGTCATGTGGGGGATTGAGGCCGTGGGAGTGGGGGATTGAGGCCATGGGAATGGGCGAGAGGAGGCATGCAGGTGGAGGGTCCTACGAGGAGTGAGAAACAAAGCTCACTGCAGAAGCCAAGGGAAGCCATTCTGAAGGAGGGGCAGTCACCTGTGCAACCGAAGGAAGTTCAAGAGGTAGAAACAGTACAGACCATAATCTACAACTTAAGCTGAAGGGATGAGGGAAGGAGAGGGCAGGAGCCCTTGGGCAACTAAGGGAAATTAAATGTAGGTGGATAATAGAAATCCACAGATAATTTTAGCTGTAACTCTTAGCCTGAAGTTTTCATATTATATTAGGACAATTAAATGTCATGTCACCCACCAGAATGCTGAAATGTGGCTTTTCCTAAATAGTGGATTCAGTAGATCTGCTGAGCACTGGAGATATATTGGTGAGTAAAAAAGACCAAAATCATCTTGCCCTATGGAAGAGAACAAATACATAGTATTAATTTTTCCTCTGTAAGTGCCATGGGGAACAGTAAAACCAATGAGGGAAATTGAGGGATGTGGGGCTGTGTCAGTACCCATGGAGGAGCCCACATGGGTATTTTCCCTTTTTTTTTTTTTTGAGACAGGGTCTTTGTCGTCCAGGCTGGAGTGCAGTGGCACAGTCTTGACTCTCTGCAACCGCCGCCTCCTGAGCTGAAGCAATCCTCCTGCCTCAGCCTCCTGAGTAGCTGGGACTACAGGCATGCGCCACCACACCCAGCTAATTTTTGCATTTTTGTAGAGATGAGGTCTCACTCTGTTGCCCAGGGTGGCCTCAAACTCCTGGGCTCAAGTGACCTGAATGTCTCGGCCTCCCAAAGTGCTGGTATTATAGGCATGAGCCACCACACCTGTCCCCTTGATGAATATCTTAATCAACTTTTACTCTCATTTTTCTGAATATCTTTTTTTTTGTTTAACTTGTGGTTCTTGAATTTTTGTTATGATTCTAGAGCCAATTTACTATCAGCAATTTCTAAAATCCCTATAAAAACCAAGTGACTTTTAAATTTGTGCAAAATCGGAGGCCCTGAAAAGCCACTTAATGGCTTTACAGTTTGTCCATGAATCATTGTTTTAAAATGACAGCTATCAGTGTGGTGTGTTTGGAATTTTAAATGATGAAAAATCAAATGTAGAGCAACAGAATCTAAGCTCTGTTTATTATGTGCATTAAAACTCATACAAGTTACAATTTTCCATTCTTTGCCTCATTTTATTGCCGTAAATATATCAGTGGTCAGTAAACATCTGAAATTCTGTAGATGAGATTGAAACTTTGGTTTTGGAAAAACATGCAGTAATATTTAGGCTAACTGGCCCATTTAGTAAATGAAGGGGTTCCAGTTTAATTTTTTTTTTTTTTTCTGGTGAAATCATGGTTATAATTCACTCATGTGGAAACTTAAGATTTGTGAACTGTCTCTTAGATGTTCGGTCTAAGAAGCAGATCACTTCCTATAATGTAATCACTTCTGTGAACAACAACAATAAAGGGCTTCTAAAAATTGTGGTGAGTTTATTTAGCAAAGCACTATAAACCGAGGAACCTTTCTCCAAAAGTTCCAGGGGCAGAGAGGAGCTTTAGAATTCATACGGAATGCCACACATTTCCAGAGCATCTTAGGTTAGAGATGTGAGCAGGCTAGCACAAAGGGAAAAGGCCTACTAGAAAAACCTTGTTAAAACAATCAAGTTTAAGGAAGCATTGAGGAAAAGGAGAGTAAGAAGTTGTCCCGGGTTGCTCAGCTAACAGGAACATGTAGATTTGAGACTCGATCATCTAAGTTTTTGTAGGCTGAAAGCAGTTGCAAGCTACAGATGTTAAGAAATTAGGCAAATGGATATTTTTAGTTAACCTACCTTGATGTTTTTATCATTTCTTTAGGCAGTAAATGGTCTTTGACTGAGTAGTGCATGAAGTATCTTTCATTTGGGATTTAGTTTTATTGAGACACTTCAGTAATTCTGAGGCTGGGTGGTGGGTACATAGGTTTATTGCATTAGTCTTTCTTACCTTTTATGTCCTAAAAATACACATCATATATTTTTTAAATGTCCTTCCTGCCTGTTTCAGGAAAGCAGCTTTGGGTTGCAAAGCTGTTCTTATGAATAAAATCTTCCCATCTCATTTCTTATTTCTGCTTGTGCCAGCAGTTTGCCTTATAACACTGACTGCATGTGGAGTCTAGGTGCTGTTTAGCCAAGATGCTATTGTCACTCACTAGCTTTTTGGTAATAGAAAGTACACTTACCTAATGTGTGCTCCTCCTTCATATTTCAGTCTGACACTGGAGGAGCCTTTAAAGGTTTTAAAGGTTTGGTGGTACCTTCTGGAGGAGGACGCTTTTCTGGATTTGGTAGTGGCGCTGGAGGGAAGCCTTTGGAAGGACTGTCGAATGGAAACAACATAACCAGTGCCCCTCCCTTCACCAGTGCAAAGGCAGCGGCAGAGCCCAAGGTAGCCTTTGGTAAGTAGCTCCCATCCCCCAGCCGCCTGTGTAAGTATAATCTATGGAAAAGAGCTTTGCAAAGATGTTTTTCTTATAGCTACCCTGTGTCTTGGAACTATGTGAGCAAAACCAGGGTAATAATGAAAGAGATGGAACTTAGGGAGGTGTTGGTTATTTACAGAGTAAGTGGCTAGAGCACAGGCTTTTGATCCAAAACATCTCAGTTTTGTTCTCAGCTCTGCCAGTTACCAGTTGTGTGACCCTGGCCTCTAAGCCTCAGAATGTTCAATTTTGAAACGAGAATGACCCTCAGAATTGACCTAGAGTCAAAAGAGAAAAGAAAATGCTATGTAGACCCTTTGTGTGCCAAGGGCTTTCTGTGTGCCTCGCACCAAACTGGCTACTGGGAACTCAGATGAGGTTCTCCGTGGCCAGGGTGCCTCCCACGCTAGGTTTGTTTGGGTATGGGATGTGTTGATTGGTGATCCTGTTTTGAGGGAGTTAGTCAAAAACTCTTGGAATTAGCAACAGAGAATAGGATCATGGGTTAAAAGCTTGGAAATGATCCTGACTGGTGGGGTTGTATTTAGCTGATTATTCTGAGAGTGTATACTGTTTGATTTTAATTTGGCAGAATGTTTAGTGTGATGTAAAACAAGTGCTCTCTGTTAAGTTTTGTTGTTGTTGTTGTTGTTTTTTTCTAAGTTGGAGTCTTGCTTTGTCACCAGGATGGAATGCAGTGGCGCGACCTCTGCTCACTGCAGCCTCCGCCTCTGGGTTTAAGCGATTCTCCTGCCTCAGCCACCCGAGTAGCTGGGACTACAGGCATGCACCACCATGCCCAGCTAATTTTTGTAATTTTAGTAGAGACGGAGTTTCACCATGTTGGCCAGTATGGTCTTGATCTCTTGATCTCGTGATCCACCTGCCTTGGCCTCCCAAAGTGCTGGGATTACATCCGCGAGCCACTGTGCCCGGCCTCTGTTAAGATTTTTAACTACAGCCATCCCCTAGTATCCTGGGGATTGGTTTCAGCACCCCCTCGGATGTTCAAGTCCCATAGTCAGACCAGCATAACTCTTAGATAGGAAAAGTGAGTGTTCGTATCCACTGGTTTCTCATCCCTGGAGTACTGCATTGAGACAGGGTCTTGCTCTGTCACCTAGGCTGGAGTGTATTGGTGTGGTCTTGGCTCACTGCAGCCACAACCTCCCGAGCTCAAGTGATCCTCCCCCATCAGCCTCCCCAGTAGCTGGGATTATAGGTACACACCACCACACTCAGCTAATTTTTACATTTTTTGTAGAGATGGTGTTTTGCCATGTTGCCCAGGCTGGTCTCAAACTCCTGAGCTCAAGCGATTTGCCCACCTCAGCCTCCCAAAGTGTTGGGATTACATGCATGAGCCACCGCACCTGGCTGAGGACTGCATTTCACAGGTGTGGAACCTGCAGGTACAGAGGGGCGACTGTACTTTAATACTGTTCATCCCAACAACCTTGGGGATTAAGTGTTAATGCTGACCTGCTGTTCTAACAGTGCTGTTTGAAATAGGCATCCTTTTGTCTACTGCCACACCACCCTCGACGCGCCCGATCACATCTCAGATAGGCGTCCTTTTGAAGGAAAAGATTATTTTTAAAATGTGTAGAGCAAGCATATGGTGGTTAGTGTTCTTGTATAAACTTTGACTTGATCTTTATTAATCGGCTTTACTGACAACTGGTTACTAAATACTACTCCTTGAACACATACTTTTTGAGCGGTCACAAAAATAGGACACAGTAGGTCGGGAGCAGTGGCTCACGCTTGTAATCCCAGCACTTTGGGAGGCTGAGGCGGGCGGATCATGAGGTCAGGAGTTCAAGACCAGCCTGGCCAACATGATGAAACCCCATCTCTACTAAAATACAAAAATTAGCCGGGTGTGGTGGCGGGTGCCCGTAATCCCACCTACTTGGGAGGTTGAGGCAGGAGAATCGCTTGAACCTGGGAGGCAGAGGTTGCAGTGAGCCAAGATCGTGCCACGGCACTCCAGCCTGGGTGACAGAGCAAGACTGTCTTGGTGTGGGGGGAGATACAGTAAAAGCAGAAAGTATGAAGGCAGAGTGGCATAAAAATCTAGATGATTTAATCAAATTAGGCTAAATAAATGGTTTAATTATTAACTTTCTGTAGGTTCTCTTGCTGCAAATGGCCCTACCGCCTTGGTTGATAAAGTTTCAAATCCCAAAAGTAATGGGGACAGTCAGCAGCCCTCCTCCTCTGGCCTTGCTTCCAGTAAAGCTTGTGTCGGAAATGCCTATCACAAGCAGTTGGCCGCCTTGAACTGCTCCGTGCGGGATTGGATAGTGAAGCACGTGAATACAAACCCCCTCTGTGATCTGACACCTATCTTTAAAGACTATGAGAAATATTTAGCAAACATTGAACAGCAACACGGGAACAGTGGCAGGAATTCTGAAAGTGAATCTAACAAAGTGGCGGCTGAAACACAGTCTCCTTCCCTTTTTGGCTCAACAAAATTACAGCAAGAGTCAACGTTTTTGTTTCATGGCAACAAAACTGAAGATACACCTGACAAGAAGGTGGAGGTGGCATCTGAAAAGAAAACGGACCCATCATCACTAGGAGCGACAAGTGCCTCATTTAATTTCGGCAAGAAAGTTGATAGCTCTGTTTTGGGCTCATTAAGCTCTGTCCCCCTGACTGGATTTTCTTTCTCCCCTGGAAACTCCAGTTTATTTGGCAAAGATACTACCCAGAGTAAACCAGTCTCTTCACCATTTCCCACTAAACCATTGGAGGGCCAAGCGGAAGGTGACAGTGGTGAATGCAAAGGTAAGTACCAGCTTTGTCGTTGAGTCGAGGTTTGCATAAGATTCGTGTTTCTTGGGAAACCCAGAGACTTTGATTCCAAATATGGGTCTGGATTCACATTGAGACGTTGTTCTCTCCATGTGTGATCTCAGACAGAGCTAATCAGCTTCTCTGAGTTTCAGATTCCTGCTTTATAAAAGAGTAAGACTTTTGTAGGGTTGTTTATAAGGATTAAAAATAAAATGAATTTGAAAACACCTGACTTTGAAAAGTCTCAAACACACATGGCTTAGCATATAAAAAACAAGTGAATTAAAGACGTTTTTTGAAAATTGTGTTTTTGGAAAAGTTCATCATGAATGTCCCCTGAATTGATTTGTACTTAGGAGATCTCACTGTAAATAAAGTCATGTGGCAAAACAGTACTTGACTATACATTACAAATGTAGACTTTTCATAGCCATAGAGAAGAAATCAACATTGTTTTCCTCCTGTGGGTTTGGAGGCGCCTCCTTTCCAGAGGGTGGCAGTGGTGTCTAAGTGATGTTTCCTGTGTGTATCGTCAGTGCCCCAGACAAGGCACAAGGTCTGGGCCCTCCAGACCTCTGTTGTTAGCTTAAAAAGTGGGGTGATGTCATGATGCTGCTTCCTCACATGGTGGCTGTGAACAAATGGTGTCTGTGAAGACACCTACTTGTAAGCAGTTGAAAGTGAGGCCAGGTGAGGTGGCCCACACCTGTAATCCCAGCACTTCGGGAGGACAAGGTGGAAGGCTCACCTGAGGCCAGGAGTTTGAGACCAGCCTGGGCAACATAGCAAGACCCCATCTCTACAAAAATTTTTAAAAATTAGCCAGGCCAGGTGGTGGGCGCCTGTAATCACAGCTACTCTAGAGGCTGAGGTGGGAGTATCTCGAGCTCAGAAGTTCAAGGTTGCCGTGAGCCGTGGTTGCATCACTGCACTCCAGCCTGGGCAGCACAGACCTTGCCTCAATAAAAGAAAAAGTGTACTTCTTAGACATACGAACATACTGATCCTTGAGGAAGAAAACTGCATTTGCCAATTTGCCTCTGAAATATTACGGTTTTCTAGCAGGAGGCTAGACTTCCATTACTGTTTTGCCTTGCCCTGCTTTCAAGTATATCCTCAGGCATGGGCCCTCTGGGCACAGGGTGAAATAAGGGTCTCCCCTTTTCTTTCTTCTCTGCCTCCCATAAATAAAACAAATGGGGAGTCTTTCCTGAGGCAGGCACTGGGGATTTGAATCGAGTCCCAGTGGAGGCAGGACGCCCCTCAGTGAGCGCCTGTTCCTTGTCCCTTGGTTATCACAGTTTAAGCATCAGAAGACTGGGGAGATTGGAGTGATAAGACGGACAGTCGTGTGACCTAATCATCTGAGCATCACAGTTTTTCTTAGAATTGCTTTCTGGTGAGTTTTTATGCAACTGCCGTTCTCTTTAAGAGGATCCTTTTATATATGTGGGTTTTTTTATTTTTTTGAGACGGTCTCGTTCTGTCACCCAGGCTAGTAGTGCAGTGACACAGTCATAGCTCACTACAGCCTCTACCTCCTGGGGTGAAGCAATCCTCCCACTTCAGTCTGCCAAGTAGCTGGGTCCACAGGCACGTACCGCCACACCTGGTTAACTTTTTTATTTTTTGTAGAGATGGGGGGCGTCTCACCATGTTGACCAGACTGGTGTCGAACTCCTGGGCTCAAGCGATCTTCCTGCCTTGGCCCTGCAGCGTGCTGGGATTACAGGCGTGAGCCACTGTACACAGCCTAATACATGTGTTTAAATAGTGTCTTGTTTAAATAAAGGCCTAGGTCTCCCGTGTTTGGGAGACCCCGTTAGTGGGGATACCTTTGGTACCAGAGCAGTGACCCATGTGGCAATTCAGACAAAGCTTAAATTACTTACACTGGGGCTTTGGAATGATTTCTCTGACAACTTGTCCCCTGTTAAAAAAAAAAAAAAAAAGTATTTTTCTATCTTTGGCTATTACTGATACTTGTAGATATAGTCACAGGAATATTCAGGGGTGAAGGTGTTAAAAACTCATCCGAGATGTAATTTTCCAGTGGGTAATTTGAATATAGAGTGTTGATTTTTTTTCTGTCATAAGCATGGAGATTTTTCCATTTTAAGGTTTTCTATATATTGGAAGTTATTTTAGAATTAAGAGGTATGTTCCCATTAAAAAGGATTCTTATTTTTCACAAAATAGTTAAAATCCTGCAGGTACTCCCTTCTGGCATCCCCCCCCCCCCCATTAAGTGTGCATTTTAGTCTGTCAGTTTACATGGAGTGCTCTGGTGGAGGTTTAGGGTGTTACGTAACAAAACTTCACTCACTTCTTTAAGCTCTGGATTGGAATCTTACTGAATTATTGTCATTTTTATAAAAGGTGGAGATGAAGAAGAGAATGATGAGCCACCCAAAGTAGTAGTTACCGAAGTAAAAGAAGAAGATGCTTTTTACTCCAAAAAGTAAGAATCCCCACAACCTGCTGGCGCATGTGTTTTGCAGGCATGGTGGCTCCAGGCTGGAGAATGTCCTCACGGCACTCGACTGAGCTTCCAGTCTCGGGGTCAAGCTTTGCCTGCTCTCAAGTGGAACGGGAAAGAATTCTTGGCCAGTTTATTCAAAAATCCAGTTCTAGAAATGTCCTGGTGGGCAGGTCTCACTCTTTTCTGTCACTTTAGCTCTTTTAAAGTGCTTTAGAGACAGGATCGTCCATGATCTTCCCAACCCCATCCCATCCCATCCCATCCCATCGCATTCCATCCCATCCCATCCCATCCCATCCCGTCTTCTCTCCCTGTGTCTTTCTCCCTCCCCTTCCTCCTCCCCAACAAAGAAATCGCAGAGTCAGTCAGTGATACCAGGTTTGGCCTCAGAAGGCATCTCTCATCCCTTCCTGGAGACTTGGTTGGCCTTTCTGGATTTTCTCATAGTCAAAAAGTTAAGCACAGTAACCGTCCCTTCCTGTTTAGGACCTATAAAAACTTTCATCTTCCTTTCAATTAAATGAGATTAGTTTTTACAAAGATATTTGCTGAAAAAACATTTGTGCCATTTCAGAAGCTTTCAAAGATGTGTTTTTGTAATGCAAAAATTTCCGAATAATGAGCCAGCAGTTTTCCATGAACAGGTCACCACATCCTGTGGGATTCCCAGGTGTTAGTTTCAAGAACTTTTAAAAGAGGCCAACAATTTCTTCTGTGTTTAAATTTCATTACTCACATGACATAAAGGAGTGACCCAACTTTAAGATTTTTTTTTTTTTAATTAGAATCAAATGAGGCCAGGCATGGTGGCTCATGCCTGTAATCCCAGCACTTTGGGAGGCTGAGACAGGCAGATCACCTGAGGTCAGGAGTTCCAGACAAACCTGGCCAACATGGTGAAATCCTGTCTCTACTAAAAATATGAAAATTAGCCGAATGTGGTGGCGCACGCCTGTAATCCCAGCTGTTTGGGAGTCTGAGGCATGAGAATTGCTTGAACCCTGAGAAGCAGAGGTTGCAGTGAGCCAAGATCATGCCACTGCACTCCAGCCTGGGCCACAGAGTAAGACTCTGTCTCAAAAGAAATACATAAATCAATAAATGAGCCATGGTTTTGTATTAATAACCTCAGGAGATGCATAGCACAGGAGGCTGGGAAGATATTTGATTACTTTGTTATTAGTTAGACCCTACCCAAGAATGTTTTCCAAATTTATTTCAAAATGTTGTGCAATCAAAAACTGAAGGAGCCTTGAGGTTTTTTGTTGTTTTTTTTTTTTTGAGACGGAGTCTGTCACCCAGGCTGGAGTGCAGTGGTGCAATCTCGGCTCACTGCAAGCTCCGCCTCCCAGGTTCATGCCATTCTCCTGCCTCAGCCTCCCGAGTAGCTGGGACTACAGGTGCCTGCCACCACGCTCAGCTAATTTTTTGTATTATTAGTAGAGACGGGGTTTCACTGTGTTAGCCAGGATGGTCTCAATCTTCTGACCTCATGATCTGCCTGCCTCGGCCTCCCAAAGTGCTGGGATTACAGGCGTGAGCCACCGCACCTGGTCGAGGAGAATTTTTAAAATAAGAAATAGGCCACAAAAAAAAAAAAAAAAGGAGGGAGAGGTGGGCGAGATAGGACAGGGTCTTTGTCCTTTATTTGTGCCTGTCTTTAGAGGACCAGATCAGCGATCTTGAGCTCAGGGCCAAAGGAGCAGAACGGCGGGGGTGGGGAGGGGGGGTGTTGAGCCCTGATTTTGACTGACTTGAGAACACAGTTTCAGAAAGTGTTATGAAAAGTTTCATGGGGCCCACTGTTTAATTTGAAAAAATGGGGAGGAGTTTTAAAATCTCTAAGCAGATTTTCTTATTCTGGTTTTTGCTCAGGCTCTATTTGGATCAATTAAAGATTTATCCTGAAGCTTCCTGTACTCATTTAATAGAGATTTTCCACAGAAGTGTGAAGAGTGGTTGTTAGAAAACTGTGTGACTTGATTAGTCCTTGAATGCTTGATGGTACCTATTATTTTTCTCCATAGGTGTAAACTGTTTTACAAGAAAGACAATGAGTTTAAAGAGAAAGGCATAGGTACTCTGCATTTAAAACCTACAGCAAATCAGAAGACACAGCTTTTGGTGCGGGCAGACACCAATTTAGGTGGGTACCTTTTTTCAGTTGGCACAAAATCATCATCACATAGTATATAAAAGCCTTTACTCTGCTGACTCAAGGTTATTAATATGTTTTTAAACAGAGTGCATTCAGGCCAAATTCATCCTGTATTTACTTATAGTTTTGAGTCCCAGGATAATAGCGTGTAAGGAAACATAAACGTGTTAGAAGCTGTAAACAAAATGATTTTTCATTTTCCTTTGTGTTAGAAATGTGACTAAGAAGCTAGAGATTAGACCATTTAATGAACACCCAAGGGAAATTAACCTTTTAAAGGAATCCTTTTTATATAGCAAGTAATCACTAACTGATCGCTGTCCATCCTCAGTTTTAACCTGAAAAGAGTCCACTGCAAGGATCCTAGTGCCCGAAGGAGGAGGAAGACGGGGCAGGCCTGCGGTGGAGCGGGCAGTAGTGGTAGAGAACAGGGGGCTGTGTTGCAGAAAATCAAGGGAGGTGTTTTTCTTTCCCGTGGGCTTGACTAGTGAGTAATAACATTATGGTCGTGTCACTTTTGCCCAGGGAGCTGTGCCGGCCTCTGTGACAGAGGTGTCCTTTGTCCGTGTGGCGCAGTGAAGACACTGGGTTGTGCCACCGTGTTCTTCCTTCAGTGCAAAAACGGACAGTGTTGAGAGGGCTGAAGGTTCTGAGCGAGGCTGCTGGCTCTGAGAGAAACGCTGTGTGGGTGCAGAGACCCGGGCTGGAGGGAGGACGGAAGGCCACTCCTCACAGTGAGGGCAAGTCCTCCCCGAGGCCTCCCAGTTCTCAGGGAACCAGTCCTGATTTTGTGCTGTTCCTGTTGGCTCCCCGTGTTAGATCTATTAAGTTATTTCAGCGTTTAATGTTTAGCATATTACAGACTCCTTTGGTGGAGCTATAGCTTCTATAATTTTGATGGGTTTTGTTTGTTTGAATGCAGGCAACATATTGCTGAACGTTCTGATTCCACCCAATATGCCATGTACACGAACAGGGAAGAATAACGTTCTTATCGTCTGTGTTCCAAATCCACCAATTGACGAGAAGAATGCCACCATGCCAGTCACCATGTTGATTCGGGTAAAAACCAGCGAGGATGCAGACGAGTTGCACAAAATTTTACTGGAGAAAAAGGATGCCTGAACACGCGAAGTCGGCTGCAGAATTATTGCCAAGTTGCTGCTTCTTCCACCGCCCCTTAGTCAGTTTTTCTTCTCTTCTTTGACATTCTAAGAACTTATAGATAACTTAAAACTTTTGTGAGGAAGATTAATGTGGCCAATAAAACCTTTAAATGTTAAGTGTCAAGAAACCGCACTCTCCCTTCTTAAGAACTGCCTAAAGTGTAAAATACATTTGAATGCAATTTTTGGAAGATTTTTTAATGTTCGTTTATTAAACTAACCCTAAGTGATTTCTTCAAGGACTGCAATCAGGGTATCAATTTGCTTTCCCAAAGGCTCTTCCAACCCGTGGGTTTTGGGGTCCACCGCCACCACCAGAGAGGCTTTTGAACAGGTGCCCGGCTGTGTTCAGAAGGAAGCTGGCCTGTGTGCTTCTCTCCGGTGGGCTCAGCCGACGTGTGAGACTTGTTCTGTTACCAAATGAACCGGGCTGCCACGCTGTGACAGGCGTTTGTCCTCTGCTTTATTTTTCTTTTGAAGCTCAAATGCGAGTACTAAGTGTTCACCTCAGCGTTCGAATCATTGGCCTGTAACCCTGTGGGCTGCTTCACGAGAATTCAGGACCTGCATTTTCATTCTAAAAAGAAATGAACAGCTTGTGAAGGAGTTTTTTGGCTTTGTAGTTTCTATTCATGAGGTAGTGTTACTTCTTTATCCCCCTAAAGACAAAATGAAGATAAAGGGGGATTGCCAGGAATGGGTTTAAAAGCACAAATGTGGTAGCTTATCATCTACGCCATGGAGAGTGAGCCCTTACGAAATGAAAGTCAAATGAGACCATCCAAGAAAAAGAAGATGCGCATAGGCATTTGTACCATGATCAACCCCACGCACATGGAAACTGTGACCAAGTGACGTGCCTGGGAGCTTTGACACACGAGCCATGTGAATTCACTAGGAAACGTGTAATAAGGTCATGGAAGAGAAAATCGTGTGTAAATTTTGCCTTTAACTTTAGACAGCAGTATATTATACATTTGATATCTGAAATTACTTTTTTAAGAGTAAGATTCCATATGTCTGTCTGGAAGGGAGCCAGGGTTATGCACACGAATATCCCTGTCACTTCTCCAGAGCCGTCAGGTAACTAACACGAGCATTCTTTGAAGACTCTGGGCACATGAATGATACACAGAATTGAATGTTTAAATTTCCACTTTGATTCCTCACGAATCATTTGAGACTAGTACCAGCTGATCCTGTGTACAGGCTCAGGGCCAGGGCCCAAGGGCTCACACGTGTGTGTTCTCATCTTCAGTGCGTAGCGCATTCTCATTTAGAAAAGAGTGGTCAGAATAATTGTGGACAGTACAGTGGCTTTTTAAAACTACAGTCTTTAGGTGTAAGGTGATTGACGCCGGGAGCAATTTTATGATCAAATATGATGAACTCCTAAGTCACTGAGGTGTGATTGGGCCAATGTTGGCATGAGGTTCTTGCTCTACTTCCGGTGTTTTGATTCCACTGGGAGAATTTGGCCTAGTGTGTGGCTTTGGATGGATCCGTGTAGAGAGAGGTGAGCTTGTCCTGTTACAGATGCTGTTAGACATAGGGATAGTAGGCACCTAGGGAGGAAGTGGCCATTATTTTTACCCTGACTTTTTAGAATGGAGAATGCACGTGGGGTTCTGTTGCGGGTGATTCACAGTAAGCACGTGGTTGATGCTGTTGATACCAGCCCTGCCTGATTGACGTTAATTCAACTTTTCAAAAGATGAAGAACTAAGGGGAACAAATTTAAGTTTGTTGCAACTTAGCCACACATGCTTCCCTGGTACCAGCTGGAATCAGCAGCTCACAGGCATCTTTAGGACACTTCAGTGTATATGACACAGTACTTTGTTAGCGTCTGCGTGTGTATGGAAAGTTTACAAAAAAATGGCATGAAAAGATCATGATTGGATTTTCTTTTAAACCTGCCCTTCTGTAAAAAATAGTTTATATATTTTTAAATTAGTAGGTATGTGTGGCTTCTTTTTTTCCTAACATTCCCAGCAAATTTTTGCTGCTAAGACTATCACTGTTAAAGTGAAAATTACAGGGAAAAATGTGATGAATATACCGTAACTCAAAATGTGATATTTTCTTAAAATCACTCTTTTATGCTTTAGGGAACTGGTTGGTCTCCACTTTGATTATTAATGTAAAGAGCCTGAGTATACGTGGATTTCATTGTAAAATTTAGCTCCTTGTCTTTTACTTGGGGCACGGGGCCCCCGGAGGGCTTACCTACTTTCCCCACTATGTTAACAGGTAATTCTGATTTATGCGTTTAGTTTGACTTATTTTTAACAAAATATTAGAAGTTATGTTTTAAAATGTTTAATGTGGACTGAAATTTTCATCTTTTGTTTGAGAATCTATGAAGTGTATCATATACGTGGCCTAAAGCAAGGTGTGTATTTTGTTATTTTGAAATTGTTTTGCATCTGGACAAATACTAAATATCCCAGTGGCCTTTTTTTTTTTTTTTCAAACCTGTGTATCCATCTCATCCTTTTGCGTATTCCTAGTAAGCAAAAAAATCTGTTATGCCATCTTCATTATTCGAATTACAGACTGAAAAAATATGGCCAGTTTTTAAAGAAGTTTAGATTATGTTTTCCATGGAAGGACAAGTCTGACTGTTCATAGGCTGATTTTCTTTAAGAGGATTATTCTGTTTTACAATTTCAATTCTAGATCCCATTTTATATATGCTGCATGCCAAAAAAAAGAAAAAACTACCTTTTCTGGTGTGGAAGGGAAGAAAAACTAATATTCTACCTTACTAGTAGAGTTCAAAACAAGTTTTCACTGAGAGCCTTTTCAGTAAAAGTTAAACAAGTTTGTTTTTTGAGCATTTGTCAGTTATTCTATTTCAGAAGAATCAAAATTCAAGCACGATACATTTTGAAGGCTTTGCAAACTGCTAAACCCCTGATGAGTCCTCTCATTCTGGAAGTGGGAATTTGAGTAGATACTGATTTGTCCCGTAGTATGGCAGATGACAGGGAGGTCTTTTCCAATCAGGCACTCAGAACACAGGTCACTGTATGTTCTCAACCAGTAACAATCATACTGAGGACAAAGGACTCTCCGTTTGATGCAGACACAATTGTAATGGAGATGTAAAACTTCTTAGCAATCAGATGGATAAATTGTTTGCTTTTTACTTTAAATAGGAAATTGTTTTCTAAAACTAAAATACTTGAATTGTCAGACAATATAATCTCAGCTTGTATTAGTTTTTGAATGCTCCCATCGAGGAAGTGTAACAATCCATGAAATGTGAATAAATGAAAAGTAAACAAAATCCCAGTGTGTGACAGTCTTATGTTCCTCTGTGATGCACTTGGCATTAATACAAGTCAGACAGACCTGAGGAAGAAGAATCAATGCAGAAGCTGCAACCAGAAACTTCCTTGAACAACAGGAATGTCAGCTTGGAGGTGAGTGAGAGACCAGTTTATTATCAGACTCCTTGCTGGGGGACGAGACTACTTTTAAACCATTCAGACCAAGGGTTTCTGTTGGATTAAAATCTTAACAGATTGGAATGGGAACAATTGATCCTTAATGGGCTAGTGTGCAAAGCATTGGCTAGGTGCTTTATATGTATTACCTTGGTTAGTCCTCAGAGCAAACCTTTGAGACTTATTTTTTAACCTTTCCTACGTTACTCAGCATTTATTTGGTTTAAAAGGGGTATTTTCTGGTTTAAAAAAATAATATTGCAAAGATTTAAGTTATCCATCAAAGTATTTTCCTGAACCGTTAACATCTAATAGAAACTAAATGACACTAAGAGAATGTCATCTGAAGAGGAAGATTGCACCTAAGCCGCAGCAGCCCTGTTTAGATACTCAGCTGCATGGCCGGGCTAGAACCTGGGTTCTCAGAGTGGTCCTGGGACTGACACAGAAGAAGCTGATGGAAATGCAAGCCCGGCCGGGCCCAGTGGCCCACGCCTGTAATCCTAACACTTTGGGAGGCCGAGGTGGGTGGACCGCTTGAGCCCAGGAGGTTGAGACCAGCCTGTGCAACTGTTGGGAAAAGGGCTTGTGGGGTGCCTGTATAAACTGGCCATAAAAATACAGGACACTAAGTTGTGGAAAGCCACAAGAGGTCTCTGAGGAGGAGAGACTCCTAATTGCCATCATGTTCCCATGCTCAGAGTGAGACCTGCTCTCTTATCTGTAAACACTGTGTTCAAGGAGAGAGACACTCCTTTGAAACACTGGAATGTGGACAGACGTGCAGGCTCCGAGTTAAGCCCGCTCCCACCAGCTACTCTCCGATAAAGATACGCTGAGCAGCACAGAGGAGGTTCATTGAAACCGCTGTTGCCGTAGATGATGCCTGTGACGCACCGCCGCCCTTTCACTGTTTCGCCCCGAACATCTGCTTAAATCTGTGATTGGACTCAATAGTGTGGAGACCAGAGCTCTGAGCCTTTTGCAGCCTCCACATTTTGCAACTGGCCCCCTGGCTCCCACCTTCACTCTTAACCTGTCTCTTCTCAATCCTTTGTCGCCACCAGACTTCGGGTACCCTACGGGTGGTGTTGAGGCTGGTCCCCAACATGCAACATAGCAAAAACCCTGGCTCTACAAAGAATACAAAATGTAGCCAGGCATGATGGCATGCACCTGTAGTCCCAGCTACTTGGGAGGCTGAGGTGGGAGGATGGTTTGATCCCAGGAGGTGGAGGCTCCAGGGAGTGAGCAGTGATCATGCCATTGCACTCCAGCCTGGGTGACAAAGCAAGACCCTATCTCAAAAAACCAAAAAAAATCAAACCCGGCTGGGCAAGGTAGCTCACGCCTGTAATTGCAGCACTTTGGGAGGCTGAGGTGGGAAGATTGCTGAGCCCAGAGTTAGAGACCAGCCTGGGCAACACAGCAAGACCCTGTCTCTAGGAAAAAAAAAAAAAAATTTTTTTTTAATTAGCTGGGCATGGTGGTGGAAGGAATCGCTTAAGCCCAGGAGATCCAGGCTGTAGTAAGCCGTGGTTGCGCCACTGTACTCCAATCTGGGTGACAGCAAGACGCTGTCCGTGCCCATCCACCCCCCAACAAAAGGCTAACCCATGGGACCCAACTAGGCTACTGAATCAGCGCCTCAGGTTGGAGCCCATTTTTTAAAATTGAGGTAGAATTCATATAAACTGCACCCCTTTAAAGTACATGATTCAGTGGCTTTTAGTATACTCACAGTGGTGCAGCCATCATCACTGATCCAAAGGATTTTCCTCACCAGTCTTCTGGGTTTGAACGTTGGGTTAGAGCGTGCATTAGGTGATCCTGAGGCATGCTCACATTTGGGAACCGCTGGCACATGCACTCCCGATGACTCCAAAGATGGCCCGTGAAATACCCCTTGCACACGCCGGGAAGAAATGGCAGTAGTGATCAGCGTTGCCAGCAACTATGCCAGCCTTTGGACGTAACCTTGTCTCACTTCAACATCGTCGCATCCCAGGAAGGAAAGTGGTGATTCTACTTGAGAAAACCCAGGCCCAGGGTTGAGTGTGTCTGAGGTGGTGCAGCTTGAGGTCCCAGCCCCACACACCTCTCCCCAGCATGCCACGTTAAGTGAGATATACGTGCCCACTAAATTACTCAACTGCACTGGCTTCTGGAAGTGGCTAAAATCTTTTAAGCAAAATTGTTTATTCAGAGTAGCATAAAATTTGGCTAAAAGCCATGGTTATTTCAAAATGAGCAACCTAATTGTTTCATTAAAATCAGATTCCAAGAGGAAAGACCCCAGTCCACACAGAGGAAAGAACTCTCTAACCTGTTGGCTGATGGAGAGGCTAAGTCAGGGGCAATTCAGTGACACTGTAAGGAAAGAAAAGACAACATGATCCTTTCTTTATCCCCAGAAACAAGTATTTTCCCTTCCTCGTGTAAATTTTCCAGCTGTTCTTATCAATCAGGCACAAAGTACAGCATGTTACCACAGTCAACATGTCTATTTACAATGAACTGTGTTATTGTATGGATTGAGTTACATTCCCCTCTCCTCCCAGTGTTAAGATTCCCAAAGGTTTTCCTTTCCAGTTACCTTTTATCCTTCTAAGCTAGGGCATGACTAGTTCCTAAAAGCTTATCTAAGGCTAAAGGAACCGAAATAGCAGATTAGCCTTCCAAGAGGAGGCGATGAATAGGAATGAGGTTCCTGCAGGCAGCTTCCAAGATAGAGACTCTCCCCAAATTTCTATTAAACATTTTTCAGGTGACTGCTTTAAAAGGACTTCCCACTGTTCAACAAGAAGGGGGTTGACCTGGATGGCAAGGAAGTCTTCACCTGCTAGACCGCCTCCTTCCTAACTGCCATCTTCATGGGCTGCCTTTGGGGTTGTGGTCAGAAAATTCTCCTGGTCTGGTGTTTCTAAGGCAGTGGCTGTTCCCAAGAAGTGTCACTGATAGGATGTCCCTTACTGTATTCCGGAATGCTTGCGTTCCTCTCAGACCCTCTTTTCTCTGCCCCTCATTTTCCACTCTGTAACTTTCTGCGGTGTCTTAGGTCTTACACCCATCGCTGGTAACTCACTAAGTCCATCTGACCGTGGAAAGGAAAAGCTCAGTGTGAAAGGCGACGATGAGGCTGCTCCCACCTACGAGGGCCCTGCAGTAGCAGACTCGGAAGGATCAGCCGGAAAATGCGAGAGCCTGCTCGAGGTCCCCTCACCTGCTGAGCTGCAAGACAGCCGCCTGCTGCAAACACCTCATCTTCCGTTAGACCAGCCAGCTTACCTGGAGCCTGCAAAACCTGAACTTGGGACTCCGGGCCTCTATTCCATTGTTTTTCCACTTCTGTGAGGGTTAAGAGGTTCTCTGAAAAAGCTTGGGAGATTTTATAGCACAACTGAAAGGGTGTGTACTACTTTGTGGAGGCTAAAAGCTAAACGTGAAATGCATTTTTTTTTTTTTTTGAGATGGAGTCTCTGTCACCCAGGCTGGAGTGCAGTGGTATGAGCTTGGCTCGCTGCAACCTCTGCCTCCTGGGTTGAAGCGATTCTCCTGCCTCAGCCTCCCAAGTAGCTGAGACTACAGGTGCACATCACCACGCCCGGTTAATTTTTGTATTTTTAGTAGAGATGGGGGTTTCACCCTATGTTGGCCAGGCTGGTCTCGAACTCCTGACCTCAAGTGATCTGCCCGCCTCGGCCTCCCAAAGTGCTGGGATTACAGGCGTGAGCCACCGTGCCAGGCCTTGAAATGCATCTTGAAATGATTTAATTCTGCAAATATGGCATCTCTGGCCAAACCCGTCACTGACCTGCCCACCTCTTCTCGGACTCCTCACTGGCTCACGGCAGGCAAAGCCAGCACACAGGGTGATTTTTCTCTGCCTCCAACACACTCCAGTTCAAAAAAGTAGCTTGTGTGAAAGCTCCAAAAAAAGTTTCAGGAATCACTGGGGGCAAATTAAGTTTCAATCATTAAATTATTGCTTTGCTATAGTATCTGTATTTACCCTGAAATTCCCATTACAGAAAAAGATTAGAGGAAGACACAGAAAAAAATTTAATATTCAACATGCAAAACAACTTTTGAAAGAAACATGAAATCATAAAGCAAAGCTAACAGCCAACCAGCAAATACCGCCTAGAAATGATTTCCACTGGATGGGGAAGAGGGTTAATAAAGACGCTGTTGGTAATGCTTATGAAACTAGCACTGGCAATCAGCATACTGAGCTATCCAGTGGAGGCCAGCATGGTGTTTTTGCTAAAATACATGTTGTAGAAATCATAATTCATAGTGAAGAATCTCAACAGGTTTTCTTACAGATTTAATTACTCCCACACAAATAATTCATTTGGAAACCATAAAAGATACCTATTTACACCTAAACTGCCTGGCCTTCCAGAGCGGGGACTAAAGGGGCAGGGTGGGGAAGAAAGCGAGCGCGTCCCGGGCTCTGTGGGGTTGCAGGGTCACTGTTATTTTGATCTGCTGAGCTCAAGGACTGGAAACGGAATAAAAATGTCTACTCGCCTTAGGATAAGAAGTTGTAAACTCACCCATCAGCAGCTGCCTCCACTTCTGAGGCTCCCCCTGCGGGAGGAGCTCTGAACCCAGCCCTGAGGCCACTCGGTGTCCCGAGGAGTGCTCCAGGGCTCGGAGAAGGGGCTCAGGGGTCCTTTTGCCACTGAGGATCAAGCCAGCCAGTGAAAAAGAAAAAACAAAAGCCCCAGCAGGTGCCCATCACCCGCCTCCCAGGGGTCGTCTGCAGAGTCACATGGCACTCTGGCCACTGCTGAAGAGCTGCTCTCCCTCGAAGGGCAGTGGCTGCCCCCTCCAGAGGCTGCTTCCATTCAAGCTCAAGGGCACGTGCCTTTCCTTATCTCGTGGAGTGTCCGTCCTATCAGGTGGTTGTTTGTAAAACAGAAGTACAGTCATTCTGCTTTCTGATACAGACTAGAGCAAGAGGACAGGAAGAACCAGTGGGCTGTCAAGAGACACTTGGTTTTTCAAACAGGACATGAAAGCAAATCCCACCTAAATTCAAAAATTGAGGAAAACATCAGTGAAACCTGTTAAGTTCGCTAAAAAGTTGGCAGATGTTTCGTACGTCTCTAAAGGATTTTGGCCAACAACTTAAAACCACCATATTAGGACATGGTCCAGGCAGTCATTAGAATATACTGGCTGCACAGGGCCTTTCCTCTGGGATGTCTTTTAATAAAAAAAAAAGTTTTACTTTGTTCTTCGAAAGTCTTCTACTAACTAGGCTATTTATGATTAAAACAGCAAAAACAGATCCTGGTTTGAGTGCAGGTAGATTCTCTGGGGGAGGGCACCTCAGGAACATGCCTTTATACCCTTCCCGTGACTCCGTGTAGAGGGAAGACTAACTCACAGTCCGTAAGAATCCAAAAGTGAGCGGCGACTTCACTCAGCAACCCATCCTGCCTCCAAGCTGACTTGGCTATAGAGTGTCTTGCGTCCTTTTGTTCTCTTCTGACTACCTGTCACTCATGTTTTAAATAATCTTCTTTTGAAATCATAAGCCTTAGCTGGCTTTGCAGGCAACTAGGCACTTCCAGCAGGACATGAGAATGTAAGATGGCCACTGCCCGAACTTACAGGTGCCAAAAGAAGAAAGCGTATAAACAGAGACCACCTATCACTCATCAGAACCCAGGATCGTCACATTCCTTTAAATGGAAAAGCCCACCCCACAACTTTCTTCTTAATGTTCTAAAAAGTGACACCTAGGCTTCCTCAACAGGAAGCTGTGCTTCAATCCCAAATCCCCTTGAGACCAACATGCCTTAAAGGGGGTTTGGGTTTAAAGACCAATGTATCTTTTTTTTTTTTTTTTTTTTTTTTTGAGACAGAGTTTCGCTCTTGTTGCCCAGGCTAGAATGCAATGGCGTGATCTCGGCTCACTGCAACCTCTGCCTACTAGGTTCAAGTGATTCTCCTTCCTCAGCCTTCCGAGTAGCTGGGATTACAGGTGCCTGCCACCATGTCCGGCTAATTTTTCTATCTTTAGTAGAGATGGGGTTTCACCATGTTAGTCAGGCTGGTGTTGAACTCCTGACCTCAGGTGATCCACCCATCTCAGCCTCCCAAAGTGCTGGGATTACAGGCGTGAGCCACTGCGCCCAGCCCCAATATGTCTTAAAGGGGGTTTGGGATTAAAGTACAGTTTTCCCCTGAGGAAACCTAAGGTCTTAAAGGGGTTTTGGGATCAAGTGTCCTGTTGAGGAAAACTAGGTATCACCATGCATTAGTCTTCCCCGCATTACACAAAAGGCAGGTGTGTTCCCAGAAAAATTAAAGATGGTCTTACAAGAAGTACAAATGTGCCAACACCAGGACTTTGGGGGCCCTGGTTCTGGCCGTGCCACTTGTTACTCTATTACTTTACTCCACACGTCATCTGTTACTTTGGAAAAACCAACCTGGGAGTAACACCTTACTGTCTGGTTCTCAAGTGGCTAAGTGGCTCTGAGCAAGTTTTAAATCCGGCATCGCAAGTACCCTTTGGAGAGGGATTTAGGGACTGAGAAAGGCAGACTCCACCGAGTGTCTGTCCATCTGTCCGGACAGCACCATGTGGCTCAGCATGCAGGCCAGGCCGCGTGCCTGGGTTTGACTCCCATCGTCGGCCTCTGCTGTTTGTTCCGGACAGTTCCTTGGTGCCTGTGTGCTGGTTTTCTCCTCTCTAAGATGGGGTCGGACAGGCAGCTGCACGTGGTAGGCGCTGTGTGTCAGCTATGAAACCACCAGCCCACCGTGTGCCCTGTTCACATGCCTTACAAATTGAGGGCTGATCTCTAAAATAGCATGATTTGTACACGTTTCTGTGACCAGCGAGCCCTTTCACACATCACTGTGACTGGTCCTCATGGTCACCCTGTGAGGGGGGCAGCATTTTTGCCATCTTACAGACGTGGAGCCCAGCTTGCTCTGAGCCATCCAGGAGTGCTGGCCAAGCCTCCGAGCTTGGCCAAATGCTGGCCCCAGAGGAGCCAACCTTCTCCCGCCCCTCACCTCTGAGAACAGAGGGCGGGCCGCTGTGCTCCTCACGACCTGGACTGCCTCATCTTCCCACGGACGAGCTGTCAGGGCTGTGTTTCTCCCAAGATCCCCAGAACAACCAGGGGAAGAGTTCCTGAAGAAATGGGTGTATTTTAGCCACATGGACTCAAACTTGGAAGCAGCATTTGGCATCCCCGGAGAGCACTCAAATGGGGCTGGACCATGCTCGGGGCTCCCCGAGGCTCTGTCCCCACACTTTGGGGCATGACATGACCTGGCTCTGTGCTGCCCTAAGACATGGGTTTAGGAACATGAAATCGTGCAGAGCTGAGCTGTCAGGCCTGAGCGGACACTGCTGGAGGAGAGAGAAAGTTCACATCCCCACACCAAGCACGGTCTCAGATTAGGTTATTACAAAGGGCGAGGGGAGGAGGGCATCCCAGGAGTCTAACATCCAACCCGACCTATGCAGAATGACGGGTGACCACGCCCTGACCCAGCCACACACTTGAACCCTGGAGACTTCAGTGAGGTAGGTGGTATCAGCCCCATTTCACAGGTGGGCAAACTGAGGCAGAATGAAATGCAATAGCTCGCTTTTAATAATAACATACAAAAGTCTGGAGAAAGCCCCAAAGTAGTCCCCTGTTCCCAGAGCCCAAAGAATAAACAGATGGGAGAACAAGCCCCTCCTCTTCCTTTTCCCCCACAGAGAAGATCCCTAAACACATCACCGGAACCCCTCAAATATTCCTGGGAACTTCAAACAAAAAAACATAGCAACAAAGAGACCCAGCTTCCAGTTTATTCCCAGTTGGGTAGGGGACAGGCCTGCTCTCGGGGAGGGTACCGTGCATCCTTGCAGATGGAAACGCCTTCATGCTGGACCAAGCCGAGGGCAGGCCTGGGGCTGGGCAGCTGCTCACACGAACCAATGGGTGTGCCCATGTGAGCCTCTGAGCAACTCCTCTGCCTCAGTGAGCTGGTCTGAGAGATGGGACCAACACACGCCGTCAAAGGAAGTGAGTTCTAGGAAACCAGGGAAGATGAAAAGACACCCCCGCCCCCAGAAGACGGGGTCCCACCTAGAACCTTCCTGGGAGGATGCCAGCCCCACCCCACATCAGACACCCTTTGGCAGATATCCTGTTCTGCCTGGCTACCGAGGCCTCCCGACTACCCTCAGAATCCAAATTCTGCAGGTTCCTCCGTGCGAGGCCCAGCGTGGGATGTCCCAGGTTGGAGGTGTGTGTGTTGGCGGTGTTCTTTGGCTGGAAGCAAAAGGCCGTTCTGGCGGGATCGGGGCCGTCTGCTCAGCTGGAGGCCTTTCTGGAACTGGGCGTGGGTGAGGTATTCCCAGCCCAGGGCAAAGCTATCAAACTTCTTGTGTTTCCATCTCCTATTAGAACAAAGTGGTAAACTGGGGAGGATGAGCTGGGACTGACTCGGGTGCTGAAGTTCATCCGCACGGCATTCCAGAATCTTCCACCGGCTTTCCTCAAGAACGTGTGGACAGTCCGATGCGCCGAGTGCCCTGGCTGGGTGGTTCCGCCTGCTGCTGGGGGGACATGAACATAGACCCGCCGCTCTGGCCCCGCTCTGGGCATCAGCTGCATCTTCTGCTCTCTCTCATGGCCGCTCGGCATCTCTAGTCCTCTTTGGGTGCAGAGGGCTCTCCAGAGATGGGTGGGGGGCGATGGGCGGGGGGGCACAGGGCGGAGCAGAGCCAGCAGGGGAGGGAAGAGGCACTTCAGTTTGGGCTGGTGTTCGTGGAGTCGGCCCCGGCCCCGGGAGTCGAGTGGCCTCGCCTGGCTGCGGCTCCAGCACTGGCGTGTCACAGCAGACCCCGGTGGCGGTGGACAGGTAGGCACTTGGCAGCACTCCCAGGGTTGGGCCCGGCCGGGGCTCTGCGCAGGCTCCGCACGCGGCTAGGTCATCAGGATGGGCTTCTGCCGAACTTCCAGGATGTCTAGGGCCGGCAGGAGGGAAGCAGGTGAAACAGTAACCCTCAACAGTGGTGAGTGCTATGGTCACGGCAGTGCCACTTCTGAAGGAAGCCCGCCTCAGCCACTCATGCGTCTCCTCTCCAGGCCTCACAGACTGCAGAGGAGACGTGTCTCCACCATCCTCACCCTGCAGACTGGGAAATGGGCTCGCAGCAACGGCACACCCTGCAGGGCCTCAGCTACAAGCTGGTGTGGGGGCCAGAGCCACTGCCTGTCACAGCTGCTGCAGGCCTGGGTCAGCGAGGTGGCCTGAGAGCCTCCCCTCGCCCGTGAGTAACACACACCCGGGCATCTGTGGCCACTCAAGAGGGGACAGCAGGTGCGCCAGAAAGGTGAACAAAGGGAGGACTTCAGCTCTGGGAAAGCTACGGCTCCACCCAAAGTCTGAGACAAAGAGGCCAAGAGCCCTGCAAAGAAACCCAACCAACCGACAGGACAGGGCGGGATGACTCCGGGTGGCTCACAAGTACCAAGGCCCTGGAGGCAGAGCTGGCTGTGAGAAGGTGCGGCTGCTTCCCCACATCCGCCAGCATTACCTGTTAAAATCCGATGCAGCGGCAACGTGACGTAGGTTAAGTGTGCATAGAGAAGGAAGTTTCCATCTGCTCTGTTCAGCTTCAGCCAGGACCCGACCAGGGACCGTCCTGTGCCCGACAGGGACCGAGACCGCAGGTTGGTTGCGTTGTGCAGATCGGCTGGAGGAAAGAAGGCCAGGTCAAGGCCCCCACAGCATGGGACACCGCGGGAGCAGGAGGAGGCCAGCTCCCAGTCCAGGCTGAGGCCAAACTCTGCTGAGGCCAGGACGCTCCTTACCAACACCCCCACACCAGCACCCACGCACTCCAGAGCTGCTGCCTCCTCGCCTGTGACACCCCTCCCCACTTCCTCTGGCCCAGACCCAGGCCTCCACCTCCGGGAAGACTTTGGCCACCCCCTCATCTGTCTCTTCTCTGTCTCAAGCTCAGTCTCCTCCGGGGGGTCTGGCACACACACTGCAATTCTCTACTTCTGCAGGCCCTGTCCCTGGAACTAGGCACTGCCACCTGCAGAGCATGGGAGCAGCAAGGCTGAGCCGACCTGCACCATTACCCAGTCCTGGGGTCCAGGCTGGGGGAACCTGCCCCAGAGAGGCAGACTAGGGCAGTGATCAGTACTTCTTACTGATTCGGGAACATAATTCTTACTGATTCGGGAACATAATTCTTACTGATTCGGGAACATAATTCTTACTGATTCGGGAACGGGCCCAGGTGGGGAAGGGGCTTGCCCAAGTTCACACAAGAGCAGGTCGAGGCCAGTGCTGGAGTCCCTGACCCAGGCCAGGGCCTTGAGCAGGTGGGACACCCCTGCTTCTTGGTCCCAGTGGTCAGGACAAAGACTGCCACCTCTTCTGATCAATGCTGCAGCCCTGCTCCCTGCTGGGGGAGGTGCTCAGTGGGAGTTGTCAGCGAATCCTTCACGTCGTTTTTTTTTTGTTTGTTTGTTTTGAGATGGAATCTCACTCTTGCCGAGGCTCGAGTGCAGTGGCACGATCTCGGCTCACCGCAACCTCTGCCTCCCAGGTTCAAGAGATTCTCCTGCCTCAGCCTCCTGAGTAGCTGGGATTACAGGCGCCCACCACCATGCCTGGCTAATTTTTTTGTATTTTTAGTAGAGACGGGGTTTCACCATGTTGGCCAGGCTGGTCTAGAACTCCTGACCTCAGGTGATCCACCCGCCTCGGTCTCGCTAAGTGCTGGAATTACAGGGGTGAGCCACTGTGCCTGGCCAATCCTTCACTTCCATACACTCAACAGACATGCACACAGTGCGGAGCCAGGCGCCTGCTGGGTCCTGAGGATGACAGTGAGGAAGGCACGTGGTCCATGCCAGCAGAGCATGGCAGAACTTCCCAACCTGTCTGTGACGGCCACCCCTGTCCCCAGGAGCCATTTCCCAGAGAGACTGCTGAGTGGCATTTTAAATATGCTAATCTGATTATGTCACTCCCTTACTTAAAACCCCTCAGAGGCCTCCCTGGGGGCTCTGGGAACAACTCCTGTATTCTGGAAGGTCACTGAGCGAGGACAGGGAGCAGACACGGGTGCTCAGGAGAGTGCAGACTGTGCCTGGGCAGGACTAAGGGGCATGGTAACACCCAGATACAGACACCCGGAGTCCAGGGGACAGGGGCACAGGAAGGTCGGGGGTAGGCTGCACGAGGTGGCGACTCTGTCACCAAAGAGCACGTGGTTCTGGGAGGCTGCACAGAGCCAGGAGGGCCAGGCCTCACCCTGAGGGCGAGCTGGCCCAAGGCAGCGCAAGGGAGGGGAGCCCTCCTCTCTCCCGCCACACCCCGTGTGTGCGGAGCCATCAGATCACCCATCCGCCTTCTTCCTTAAGCAGGCTGAGAGGCCTTAGAAAGGTGGGAAATCCCCTGAAACTGACCAACTGCTGCACATCTGCGCTCCAAGCACTCTGCCAAGGAGACGCCTGAGCCCACCAGGACGGGACCCCCGGAGGCAGCCATTTCTGTCTGTCCCCAGCTCTACCCTCAGCTCCTGGAGGGCTGCCTGGCACATGGCACCCACTCTCTCAGTGCTGCTGAATGAACAAATGAATGAATGAATGAATGAATGACTGGTCTGGATCAAGAAGAGACTGAAGGGCGCGGGGACCCTAGGGCACGGAGTGGGGGGTCACCTCCACCGTTGTCCTCCCGGAAGAACTCCTCACTGTCGTTGGCCGAGTGCGACTTCTTCATCTCAGCGATCCGGTTCCGGGGCACCTTCCTCTTGAGGGATGGGGAGAAGAAGGCGGGCCGGTTGTTCCGTTCTGGGGTGGGGGGTGTGCTGAAGGAGGTCACCTGGGAACAAGCAGCCAAAGTCACCAGAGTAGCAGAACAGCCCCCTACCCGGGGGTCCCAACACCCCTCCTATCCCACCCTCAAACAACCCGACACAGCTCCCAGGGAAGAGGCCGCTGGCCCAGGAGGACCCAGACCCAGCCGGCCCGTGCTAGGTGGGGCCTAGAGACTGGAAGATGCGTTCCAGCCCAGGGGCCAGCAGGACACCTGGCCACCAGTGCTACCCGAGGAGGGGCCAGGCTGCTGCTGCAAATGGCAGAAAGACCCCCCTCTCCTCTGGGCCTCAAACAGTGGGTAGGGGGTGTTCAAGCACAAAGTAACAACAGCTGCTGACGCTGAGTGAGCACCGGCCCCACACACAGACCCTCTGAGCCTCCAGCTCCGTGAGACAGGGGCTAGCGTCAGCCCATCTGACACATGGGGAAACTAAGGCAGGGACCGAGACCCTGGCTTGCCTGTGGTCACCAAGCAGGACGGCAGCAGCCCTGTCTTCTGTCCCCCAGGGCCACGCTCCTCATCCTACTTCTCAGGGCTGACGTGGCCCCATCCCTCTCATTCCCAGCACCCTTCACGGGAAATACTGTGCTAAGTGGCTCTATGCCTCTGTCTTCTCCCCACTTCTAATCACGTTTGGTTCTGTTCACCAAACATTCACACCCACTCAGGGCCAGGCAGGCACAGCACTAAGGACAGACAGGCACATTGCAGGTCCCTGCCCTCAAGGAGCTCACAGTCTGCTGGGGTGACAGACTCAGAGAGTGACAACCATAGACAGCATGCTGGCTGTGGAGACAGAGAAAGAGAAGCACAGGATACATGAAGCACAGAGGCAAAAGGGATCCACAGCCTGGGAAATCAGGGAAGGCTTCCTGGAGGAGACGCCGCTGGAGCTGGGTCTTGAAGGACGAGTAGGAGTTCGCCAGGTGAAGAAGGGGGGGAAGGGCGTTCCAGCCAGAGGGAACTTGGCCCATCTCCTCCCTCCTCCCCATGCCAACAATAATCTGAGGAGCAGGATGAGCTGGGACTGAGACTTCGGGAGCCCCGTCAGCCTCCTCGTCACGGCTCCGACATCCACCAAAGTCCTGGCAGCTGCTGGGCTCCAGACGGTGTTCCCACAAGCCGGGGAAGGTTTTTAAAAGATAAAAGAAACAAACAGCAGCAACCACAATACACAGAGTCAGCATGTGTCACGCACTGGCTCCAGACGACCCCGCCAGAGAAGGAGACAGGTAATAGCAGGCGCACAGGCGGCAGTCCCCAGGGGCCAGCCCTGCTGCTGACCCTGTGTGACCCTAGCACATCCCTCCTCCTGAACCCCAGGGCTGCCCAGCTGCTAAGGCACCAGAGACTTTCACACCCCTCACAGCCACTCCCGCTGGACAGATGGGAAAACCAAGGCTCAGGCAGGTCTAGTGACCTGTAGTCACTCAGCCCTCAGGCTGTGGCTGGAGGTGGCACCCGGGTTTGTCCAGCCCAGAGCTCGGGCCACATCTTCGTAAGGACTTTCACACACACATTTTATCAGAGTCCCAGGGGATAATTTAGGACCAGGGAGAAGAACCAGGCCCTTTATCTCGGAAACAAACTCAGAAATATAAACCACCTCATTCCAAAGACAAGAGAGGCCCCTGCCTGGAATTCTCACCCATCTTTGCAAAAAATAGCACTTGCTGTCTTTGGCTTGCAAAACACATTCATTGCAGAAGATACCTCCCCCCCAAAAAAAGATATACAGAAGAGAAAGAAAACCAACATCTGACCACCCGGAGATATGCATGGTTCAGATCTTTCTCGAACTAAACGTATAACAAACGCACACTCCCTCATCTCAGGCATGCCTGCGGTAATGCATCGTTTACATTCCCACGCCTCTGCTTTCCAAGTAGGTCAACAGCAACTACTGCAGCTGCCACCTGGGAATCCTCCTGAGGGCCAAGCCCCGCATTCCTCAAAGCCTCCCAAATACTGAAGGAGCAGGTATCCTCATGCCCTGTTTCTAGATGAGAAAACTCAGGCTTGGAGAGGAAAAGAGACACACCCAAGGTTATGAGAGCAGCAGAGCAGGATTCTGGCTGTGGGTGGCGTCTCTCCTGGACAATGGCTGGGCAAGACTGCCCCTGGACCTGTGCCAAGGGCACCCCCCTGCCCAGCACACCTGTACTCCTCCAAGAACTACAGCTCTGGGCAGCCCCTCTGGAAGAACCAGGCAGAGCAAAGCAGCCAGTGGGCTGGAGACCTTCTCCTGCCTGTGCCCCACCAAAGGCTTCTGGGAACAAAGCTGCTGCTGACCTCAGCCTCCCGCCCTGGGGAAGGAGAGTGGCCTAGGCAGAGCAGGGCCCCAAGCCCAGTGCTATCCCAAGAGACCTTGTGACCTGGGGCAAGCTGGCAAGTCTGGTTTCCGGCTGTGCGAGGCAGGAACACCTCTCCTGCAGCAGAACCTCCTACAAACCTCGGGGCAAAGAGCTGGGTGGTCTAGGCCTCTGCATGCGCTGGCTGACCCTCAGTCACCATCATCCCCATCTGACTCACCGGGGAAGGCCGGCCACGTGCCCACGCTCACCCAGCAGGTCCACCCAGGCAGGCGCCAGGGCCGGGCCTGGGTCCCCAGCCAGTCTCTTCTGCCCACTGGCTCTGTGGACTCAGCCTGGCTTTGTGGCATCTCAGGGAGGCAGAAAGAGCTCTGGCCCAGCACCAGCCTGCGGTGTGACCTTGGCCAGGCACAGCCCTCCAGGTCTGCAAGGCAGGAACGCCTCCCCTGCGGCAGCGCCTCCTACAAACCACTGGGCAAAGAGAAGGGCTGGGTGGTGCGGGCCTCCGCACGCTCGGCACCTCGGCCTGCGCACTGGTGGTTGGGGATGACAACACCTACGTCCCCAGGGGGCCGTGAGCACGGGGGAGACGGTGGAAAGTGAACTCGAGGGACGGGAGCCCCCGCCCCCAGCTGTGCAGCCCTTACCCGCTCGTGCATGGGCGAAGCTGGGCTGGAGTCCTCTTCAGTCCCACAGGGGGATGTGTCACCTGTAGACACTCGGCTGACCGCCATCTCGGCGTGGCCCTTGCCCTGGGGGCCCTTCATGCGCACAAACTCCATGTTGCTGTACTTGTAGAAGCCAAACGACATCTTCTGTGCCATGCGGGCGGCCACGCTCACCTGGGGGCCGGCGCGGGGCAGCCTGAGTCAGGGAGGTGGCGATGGCTCCATGGGGCCCCTCCCCAGGACATGAACAGCCAGGGCGACCATCCCTCAAGGAGCGGGGGCTGCCCGGGAGGGAGGGTCTGAGCCGGCAGGCGGGGCAGCTGGAATGGACCCACATCTCTGCCTGGTGCCCCTCCTGGTGCCCCTCCCACCGCCCCATGAACCACGGACCAGGCTGAGGACAGGGCCCCAGGCTGGCAGCAAGGCTGGCTGCGGATGGTGCCCGCTGGGGGAGAGGGGCCTGCCCACATCTGCTTGCTTAGTTGGGGGCGACTCGGAGCGCTCCCAGGGCCAGTCGCAGGAAGCAAGTGACAGTGAGGAGGTGACAGCGACACCATCAGCCATCACTTCCCAGGGAACTAGAGACTGAGGAGGAAGTTCCCGCTCACATTTCAGATGAAGGCAAGTGGCCCGCATGGGCTGAGGCCGACCATGAAGAATGACGTTAAGAGGACCAGGGAGCGCCTAGAAGGAGCCCGGAGGGGCTGCAGGTACCCCTGACGGCCGCTACCATGCACAAGCAGGCTGGGAGGCCCCATGGTATGGACCACGGTGGGCTGTGGAGCCGCCGTCCCCGGGCCCAGAAGAACACCCGTGAGGCCGCCCCGCACTCACCCGGTTGTCATACACCTTCTTGAGCGCCTCGTAGCGGATGGAGCCCTGAAAGATGACCCCCTGGAACGTGTTGGTTTTGTCACTAGCCACCAGCTCCACACAGACCATCTCTCCTTCCCCTACAGTCATGTCGCTGAACACCTGGGCCAAGACACAAAGAGACAGGGACGTGACCATCAGCTCCCACCGCCCACACCACAGCCTGGCCCAACTGGCAGGGAGGGCTGCTCAGAAAACCCCATTTTGCAGGGGACAACTGGCTGTCACACACTCCTGTGGCCCCATGCCCTCCGAGCCCCACGGGACAAGAACAGCCTCACGCTGGGGCAGGGGCTGAGCAGCAGGGGAGGACAGGGACGCTTACGGAGACTCTGGGACTGGCAGAAGACGCACACCCTCATCACGGTTCACCAGGACCGTCGGCCACCGTCTGGGCCCCTCCACACCGCCTAGGGGTGCCCAGCCCTGCCTGCCACATCTTTGAGGCTCCTGTGTGGCCAAAGGCTCAGTGTGGTGGCAGGGTGACTGCCCACCTGGGGTGACAACACCAGACTAAGGTGCCACAGGCCCCATCCTGCCACCTTCCCGAGTCATTGCTCCCAGGGCCTGGTGCACAGACTGTGAGCTCCGAGGTCACAAAGACTTAGACGCAAATCTCAGCTCTGCCACGCAGGAGCTACGTGTGCCTGGGGAGGGGACATGACCTCCCTGAGCCTGGGATCTTCCTGCAGACGCCCACGCCTTCCTCCTAAGTCCTCAGGGCCCTGAGCACCTTGGATGCGCACAAGGACCCCGACCAGGGCCTCAACAGAGGAGAGACACAAATGGGCAGAGCAGGGAGTGAGCTGCGACCGGCTCCCTCCCCGCCCTCCCAGTGCCCTGTGTTTCTCGGTGAGTCTCCTTCTGCCCAAGCCCGTTTCCCAAACCTTAAAACAAAGGCTTGGCCCAGATAACTCCGGAAACCCCATCCCTCTTTGACATCCTAGGATTCCAAGTCAGTGCAGGCGTGGAGGCGCTTCTTTATCATTTACTAGCATTAATAATGGCTCCCCCCGCCCGGGCAGTGCTTCTTGCAAGAGTTTATGAGGCGTCCTCCCACTCAGGAGCCTTTTGTCTTCAGCCCTGACAGTAAGTAGGACAGATGATCATGACACTGATTTTACAGAGGAGGAAACGGAGGCTGCGCCGGGGGAATTCACCTGCCCACAAGCAAACACTGGGAAGAGAGAGAGCCACGTCTGCCTCAGCCGGACTCTTCCCGGCTCCAAGCTACCCATGCCTTTCTGCAAGCGTAAGGCCGCGGGGAGAAGCGCCTAACACCCACCTCACGAGAAGGGGAAGCTAAGGAGAGAGGCCCTGTGCGGAGCTCACCTCCTCGAAGCTGTCAATCATGAAGAAGATGTTGGGGTAGCTGATCTTGGACTCCTCCCCCTTGCTGTCCATGGGGTGTTTACTGGGGGACGCGAACACTTGCTGGAAGAAAGCAGATTTGGAGGACAAGTGAGGCCCCACCCGGCACAGGCCCAGAGCCAATCCAAGCCAGTATAGGGAGGCCACCCGGCCCAGAGCCAGTCCAAAGCCAGAGACCTACCAGGAGATGTGGGGGATAAGCTGGTTCTGTGCTCCTCGAATGGGATACGGGATCCCAGGAGCTGAGCAGATTTCTGGAGCCAGACCCCTCACCTCCAGGGCAGAGAAGCAAGCAGGAGGACTTGTCTCTCTCTGCCACGCCCAGCCTGAACTGGCAGTTAGGAGGCTGGGGGCTCTCGTGCCAGGGCTCACCTGAGATTTCTTCTTATGGATGTGAATGTCCCCGCCGTCAGCACGTGTGCACACCGCACAGGTCACCATGTAGTCCAGCTGGAAGAGAGCACGGGTCAGCGTGCAGGGAGGGGTCAGCCATCCCACAGGGCCAATCCGCAGCCCCACCCATCCCACCCCATACCTTCTGCAGGATGAGATTCAGGCAGACGCTCTCCTCCCAGTCGATGTCAGGGTCTCCCAGGCCCGGCAGCTTCTTGGAGTCCCGCCGGTACACCTCCACCTCCACCTCGGGCTCAGCTGCCTGCGAGGCCCAGAGCAGGAGTGAGTGCCCAGGGCTCACTGTGGTGCTCTTCTTCTTCCCTGACTACTATGCAGGCATTACAATGGACAAGGACTCCAATTCTTTTTTCTTATTATTTTTTGAGACAGGGTCTCACAGCGCTGCCCAGGCTAGAGGGCAGTGGTGCAATGACAGCTCACTGTAGCCTCAACCTCCTGGGCTCAAATGATCCTCTCACTTCAGCCTCCCAAGCAACAGGGACCACAGGCATGTGCTACCACATCCGGCTAATTTTTAAAACTTTTTGTAGATGTGGCGTTTCGCCATGTTGTCCAGGCTGGTCTTGAACTCCTGGGCTCAGGTGATCCTCCTGCCTCGACCTCCCAAAGTGCTGGGATTACAGGTGTGAGCCATCATGCCCGGCCAAACTCCAATTCTTGCTCCCCAGTTCTCTAGCGACGGGAGATGGGACCCAGGGGCCATCCATTCTCCTCACTAAGCCTCAGTTTCTTCATCTGTACAATGGACTAAGGGCATCTTCCCCTCAAAGTTGTCATAATGATTTAAAGAGCTAATATTTGCTAAGTGGCATCAATGATAATAGTGACACCTACTGAGCTCTTAGTGGACGGCGGGGTCTGGGCTACACATTTTACAAATTATTAATCCTTTTAAAGCAACCCTGCAATGCAGGTATCATTAGCCCCATGTTAACAGATCAGAGTCAAATTTACTGAAGATCAATAATAAATACATATCAGAGAGAAACCAAAGCATGTCTACACCTCTCCTGGGAGACTAGCTTCCAATTTTTTTTTTTTTTTTTTTTTTTTTTGAGACAGAATCTCACTCCATCCGTCACCCAGGCTACAGTGCAACACATCTTGGCTCACTGCAGTCTCCGCCTCTTGGATTCTAATGATTCTCCTGCCTCAGCCTCCTGAGTAGCTGGGATTACAGGCACGTGCCACCACACCTGTCTACTTTTTGTATTTTTGGTAGAGACAGGATTTCACCATGATGGCCAGGCTGGTCTCGAACTCCTGACCTCAGGTGATCTGCCCACCTCGGCCTCCTAAAGTGCTGGGATTACAAGCATGGGCCACCGTGCCCGGCCTCAATTAATTTCTTATTAATTGTTTTGAGACGGAGTCTCGCTCTGTCACCCGGGCTGGAGTACAGTGGCACAATCTTGGCTCACTGCAACCTCTACCTCCTGGGTTCATGTGATTCTCCTGCCCCAGCCTCCCAAGTAGCTGGGATTACAGGTGTCTGCCACCACACCTGGCTAATTTTTTTCTGTATTTTTAATAGAGAGGGGGTTTCACCATGTTGGCCAGGCTGATCTCGAACTCCTGACCTCAAGTGATCTACCCACCTCGGCCTCCCAAAGTGCAGGGATTACAGGCATGAGCCACTGCACCCGACCTCAATTTATTTCTTATTTTATTTTTTTGAGATGGAGTCTTGCTTTGTCACCCGGGCTGGAGTACAGTGGCACAATCTTGGCTCACTGCAACCTCTACCTCCTGGGTTCACGTGATTCTCCTGCCCCAGCCTCCCAAGTAGCTGGGATTAGAGGCATCTGCCACCACACGTAATTTTTTTTTTTTTTTTTTTTAATAGAGACGGGGTTTCACCATGTTGGCCAAGCTGATCTCGAACTCCTGACCTCAAGTGATCTACCCACCTCGGCCTCCCAAAGTGCAGGGATTACAGGCGTGAGCCACCGCGCCCGGCCTGGCTTTCAATTTTGAAGCAGCTGTGCTGACTGGGGGCCTCTGGTCCCGGTCCTGGGTGCTGTCACTGACTCGGGCTCCGAGAGGCTGGGCACTGCTGGGCCCTCTTGCAGGTGCACAGGCCTGCACCCCCCAGAGGCAGAGCTGGGATCTATGGACAGAGGTGCAAGAGGCCAACCTTGCCTAGGAGCGAGAAACAGACGTCCCCGGGTCGGGGGGCCCCACTTCCACCGCCTGTATGGTTCTGCAGTCACCCCGAGCCCCTGAGCTGAGAGTCCTGGGGTTCACAAGACTCTGCTGTTCCTCCTGGTCTCGTTTCATTGACCTGTTCATTTGCTTTTGCTCAGCAAAGCGCTGTGGACTCAGTGAATGAAAGGCTCGGGGGCACGATCACACGGCTGTTCGGGGCAGCACCACAGCACAGGCAGGCGAAAGAGCAGGTTCCCCAGCAGAAAGGTGTCTGTGTGCGCACCAAAGCCAGGCCCAAGAGAACACTGGGAGCTGCCCGGTACCCACTGACAGGAGGGTGGCCAGGCCGCCATGGTACACTCTGCAGGCATTACACAGCAGTGAGACCAGATTACAACCACCTGTGTCAACAGGCATGACTCACAAACATGACATGGGGGGAAAGAAGCCTGAAACAACATATACTGCCCGATTCCAATGTATGAGCTGTGAGAACAGGCAGAACCACCGACTCCACACACAGGAGCTGTGAGAACAGGCAGAACCACCCACTCCACACGCAGGAGCTGTGAGAACAGGCAGAACCACCCACTCCACACACACGAGCTGTGAGAACAGGCAGAACCCGCCAATCCACACGCAGGAGCTGTGAGAACAGGCAGAACCACCGACTCCACACACATGAGCTGTGAGAACAGGCAGAACCACCAACTCCACACACAGGAGCTGTGAGAACAGGCAGAACCACCGACTCCACACACAGGAGCTGTGAGAACAGGCAGAACCACCGACTCCACACACAGGAGCTGTGAGAACAGGCAGAACCACTCACTCCACACGCAGGAGCTGTGAGAACAGGCAGAACCACCCACTCCACACGCAGGAGCTGTGAGAACAGGCAGAACCACCCACTCCACACACACGAGCTGTGAGAACAGGCAGAACCCGCCAATCCACACGCAGGAGCTGTGAGAACAGGCAGAACCACTGACTCCACACACAGGAGCTGTGAGAACAGGCAGAACCACCAACTCCACACACAGGAGCTGTGAGAACAGGCAGAACCACCGACTCCACACACAGGAGCTGTGAGAACAGGCAGAACCACTCACTCCACACGCAGGAGCTGTGAGAACAGGCAGAACCACCCACTCCACACGCAGGAGCTGTGAGAACAGGCAGAACCACCCACTCCACACGCAGGAGCTGTGAGAACAGGCAGAACCACCCACTCCACACACACGAGCTGTGAGAACAGGCAGAACCCGCCAATCCACACGCAGGAGCTGTGAGAACAGGCAGAACCACTGACTCCACACACAGGAGCTGTGAGAACAGGCAGAACCACCAACTCCACACGCACGAGCTGTGAGAACAGGCAGAACCACCGACTCCACACGCAGGAGCTGTGAGAACAGGCAGAACCACCCACTCCACACGCAGGAGCTGTGAGAACAGGCAGAACCACCCACTCCACACGCAGGAGCTGTGAGAACAGGCAGAACCACCCACTCCACACGCAGGAGCTGTGAGAACAGGCAGAACCCGCCAACTCCACACGCACGAGCTGTGAGAACAGGCAGAACCACCGACTCCACACACACGAGCTGTGTGAACAGGCAGAACCCGCCAATCCACATGCAGGAGCTGTGAGAACAGGCAGAACCCGCCAACTCCACACACACAAGCTGTGAGAACAGGCAGAACCCAACTCCACACACACGAGCTGTGAGAACAGGCAGAACCACCGATTCCACACGCACAAGCTGTAAGAACAGGCAGAACCCACCGACTCCACACACACGAGCTGTGAGAACAGGCAGAACCACCGACTCCACACGCAGGAGCTGTGAGAACAGGCAGAACCCACCGACTCCACACGCACGAGCTGTGAGAACAGGCAGAACCCACCGACTCCACACACACGAGCTGTGAGAACAGGCAGAACCACCGACTCCACACGCAGGAGCTGTGAGAACAGGCAGAACCCGCCCGGGAAGTTTGAGGAGACAGAGCAGCAGCTGCCCAGGGGTAGGCTGAGCCCTGGGGTGGGGTGAAGGGGCCTCGGTGTTCTCATCACACTCTGTATCTGGGGGCTGGTGAAACCAGGTGTTCAGTCTAAGAAGAATCAAGCTGTGTACACGTCTTTGTTTTTCTGTATAGACGTTATATTGAAAACAATCTACTAAAAAGGAAAAAGTGAGACTGGGGACAGGGCTTCGCCGCTAGCAAACTGTGTGACCCCAGGAAGCTTCCTCCCTGTCTCTGAGCTTTGGTTTTCTGAGTGGGTGTGAAGACGATCGGCACCTTAGGATCCTGAGGTGTCACGTGACCGTGCGACACAGGGCTCCGGCCACCAGCGCAGAGCCAGCAGCACACAGAGCCAGGTCCCCCTCCTGCCAAAGGCACACAATGGGCTGCCCAGGAACACAGAGCGTTTTGTCCAGGGCTGGAGGAAACAGAGGGCAGGGAATCCAGGACATCCCTCCCTAGGAAAGGCTGGACTGGGGATGTCCCTTGGGCCCTGGAGCACTCGGGGTTCCTGGCATCCTGTCCCCCTGACACTGCAGCTCCTGCCCATCCACCCTCCCCTGCTAGGTGCAGGAGGCCCGACTGGTTGCTATGGCAACCGGGTACCAGCGGGATGGGCACGGGGAGGGGGCGGGAAGCAGCCAGGCTGCCGCAGAGGACTTGCAGTGCGCAGGCGACTCTGCGGGGCCCCCACCTCCACCGAGGGCTCAGGGCTTTTGCCAGGGGGGTCTCCCCGTCTCCCCATCAGCGCCTCCAGCCTGCCCCCTGCAGGCCACCCTCAGCACTGCAGCCCGGCAAGCTGGGAAAAATGCCAAGTTGGGGCAGCCCCAGGACCCACCCACCAGGCCCCGCAATCTCCATCGGCCTACTCTGGCAGGTCCCATGTGGCACTTGTCACACACCCTCCCACTCTGCACTCGCTGGTCCCTCCACGGGGCGTGTCCTCAGCCCACTGCTGCCCGCTCTGTCCTACAACCCGCCCACCAGATGTCACCTTCTGCACTCCCCCCACCACCGCCGCCCTGCTCCTCTTCCCACCATCACAGCACTGATGGCTCCATAGCACTGGCTATACCGTCTGTCTATCCAAACAGACTGAGGCCAGATATGAGTCATTTCTGTGCTCCCAGCACTGAGTGTGGGGGGGCATCTGCACATGGCTCACAGTGGGTGTTCAATAGAACATTCTAGCATGTAAACAGCTGGACTGCCACTTGCTCCCGTGGGACTCAGGCTTCCCTCACTGACCTCGACACCCCCAAATTTTCAGCAGATCCTGGATGTGACCCCATCCCCTCTGCTCCAAATTCCTCAGGCCTGGATCCAGGGCTGCGCTTTCTCAGTGGAGGGCTCTCACCTTTAACTTCTGCTCCACCCAAGATGGACCCCTCATCTGCCGTTCCTTTCTCCTCCCCCTACCCCGGCCTATCCAGGGTGCACACAACCCGTCCTCCCACCTCCCTGTCTGCCCTCTTGACCAGAGTCGTGACCTCTCTGGAATCAAAATTCAAAGTACAGCTGAGAGTGTCTCAAATGCACCAAGTCCTCGTTAGAGCCCTGGCTTGCAACAGACTCTGCCTTGGGGAAAAGACCAACATTTGGGGGTGGGAGAAAAGTTCTCTGCAACCTGAAGTCCAGCAGAAGCTGAGAGGCCACAGTGGACGGAGGCAGGGGCGGGGTCCACAGCCCTGGGACGACAGAGGGCCTGAGCCTCCGAGTTCCGGCTCCCATGGGTGAGAGGAGTCCCTTCCCCAGAACTGTGCAGAGGTGAGAGGAGCCTGTGCCCGCCATGAGGGTCACGGGCAGTGAGGATCCTGAGGCACCATCCACCCCCCTGCCAAGGACACTCATATGGTCACGCTAACCCCAAACATCCCAGCCTCCCAGGTGTCCACAATGGGAAGGCCCTCACCTTTCGGGGCACCTGCCCTGATCCCCTTTTACCCCAGAGAGGAGATGACCTGGCAGTGTCATATGGTAAACCAGGGAAAAACAAGACTGGCCTTGAAAGCTGGTCTCTCGATTGCACACCCAGACAGGGCGGGCGTGGCAGCAGGTTCTGAGGAGCCCTGAGCCAGCTCCAGAAGGTTCTTACTCGGGGATCCCATCACCAGTCAGGCCTCCTCTTCATCCCTCCCAGAAAGCATTCCCTGCCTGCCCGAGTGTGGCTCTAGTCCCTGCACACCCTGCCTGCCCGAGTGTGGCTTGAGTGCCTGCACACCCGCCACTGAAACTGCTGCGCCAAGGCCGCCACCCCTCCCTGGTACCGAATCCAATGGGCCCTTCAGACACTGCACCCCACTGGCTGCACCCACGTCTCCAGACCTCCCCTCTTGGGGTGCCCTCCCCTCTCCTGGCTCTTCCCCCACCTCTCTGGCCAGTTGTTCATGGTCTCCTGCTGGTCCCTCCAAAGTAGGGCTAGCTCAGGGCTCGGGGCCAGCATGCAGGCACCCAGGCCCTTCCACTTGCAGAAAATCCATCCCGCGTGTGTTCAGGCTCAGAAAATGGGCCCAAGGCAAGGCCAGGCTCCAAGTAATCCCTGCATGAGCCTCTGCCAGCAAACCATGGCCCCGGAGTCACAGAGCCAGGCAGGCTGCAAGTTCCAGACCTAGCTCCACGGCCCTCTCATTTCTTGTTTTTGAAGGAAAACAAAAGCGTTTCCATGTCTGGCATATGGAGTTGCTTAAACATTTTACGAACTGCAAAAGCTTGTGAAAAACAGAGAAGGAAGCATGCAAAATGTATTTCATTAGCTCCTCCCACACTGCGATTTAGTGGATGAATACGTTAGGCGAATCACTTCATCTCCGAGCCCTCCGTTTCCTCATCTGTAAAAGGGATAAGAACACCCACCCTGTCGAGTTGTTGGCACTTCACAATGAGGCTAAGAAGAAGAGAGCTCAGCAATGTGTCTAGATGATGGCGAGGGCTCAGTAAGTGGAAGGCACCGTCATCACCACCACCACTGAGTCAGGTCACCCTGCCATGGCCAAGGGAGGGCCCTGGGCTCTGGAGTCCGACCTTTGCTCTACCATCAATTGACTAATTATAAGAGGCCAGCCGAGTTAGCTGTCTCTGATCTGTTTCCTCAAAGCTACGACGGTGACGGCAATCACTGCCCTTCAGGGTCACAGTGAAGATGAATGACAATGTGTACAGACACCCAGCACATCCAGATTTGCACATGAGACTGTCTACACAGTTCCTGGAATACAGTAGGTGCTCAATAAATATCACTCACCCTCTTTGATATGCATGAGCACTGTAGGAAAGCCCACATGTACACCGAGAGCAGACACCACAGGGATGCTTGGGGCACAGACACAGGGGCAGGGGCCGGGGGTCACTCACCTTCCTCCCGTCTGCACCGCTTTCGCTGCCGGAGTACGCCAGCTTCCGGCGCACATAGAAAAGCATGTCGTCCTGCCGGGGAGCCCATTTCTCCATGAAGTAGGTGGAGAACATCCAAGTCCAGAAGACGATGCGGTCATCCTTGAAGCACCCTGCAGAGGGAGGCCAGACAGGAGTGAGGAAGGACGGCCACCCTGGCCCTTGCAGCATGGCCTTGGCCAAGCTGTGCCCACACCCCCACATTTCTGGCCAGAAATTTGCGAGGGCTCTGAGATGCGCCACCCTTCCCTCACCACTCCCGACCCCCACCCATGGAGCATCCAGAGAGGCTGGAGGACACCTCCCAGGAGGCCCAGTTCCTCCACCCAGCAGCAGCCTGAGAGCCCATGCTCCCAGCCCCACAGCTGAGCCTGACTCCAGCCTGGGGATGAATCAGCAGCTTCAGAGGAAAAGGAAAATCCCGAGGAGCCAGGAACGCCACTGGCTGGCTGCTGTCTGGGCTGGAAGCCGGGAAGGCTTGGCTGGGGGGGAGCCTTTGGAGAGGCAGGGCTCTCACCAACATCTCTCACCCCCACCCACTCCCCCTGGCTGCGGCAGTCCCAGCGGGAACCCGACTTAAAGGGACAGCCGCCCTCCAGCCAGCCAAGGCTGCAAGCGGGAACCGCAGGGAGACAGCACCCGCCCCACCCCTGCCCCACGTCTGCGCAGCTTCGTGCTCATCTGATCCTCACAGGGACTTCTCCTTCTATTACAAATGGTATTTCTTTATGATAAATATTTGTAATATTTTCCTGCAAAAGAGAAAAAGCCCACAGGCTTTGGTAGGGAAGATCTGGGTTTCCGTTCCAGCGCTGCCGCTGGTGATGGGACAATGGGCGGGGGCTCTGAGCCACAGGTTCCTCGGGGCACATGCAGACAAACCGAGACCACGGGCACACAGCAGGATCAACATAGGTGGGTCTGTCCCCTCTCTAGACAGATTCAACACTTCAAAATATGCGGCCAAGCTCTCTCTTATCAACTCAGTAGATTAAACCGGGTCTGCTTTTGTTTTCTGTCTTCCTCACTGACCAGTGCAATCTAGTGCTGGTACTCGGGCTGGAAGGCACTAATCCCGACACTTAGAGATGGGGAACCTGAGGGCCAGTGGTGCCAGAACCCTCTCTCGCCCTCACAGGCAGGCCAGTGGGCTGACCAGGACTCGGCCACTAGCTGAGTCAAATGCAGAACACCCCAGCCTTGGTTGACATCAGCCACACCACTAACCAAAGAACCAGGACTCACAGCCAGCCCCAGCCCTCGGCCCTCAGCCCTCAGCCCTCTGCCCAACAGTGTGTTGCTCACCCACTCCCATGCCCTGCCTGGCTCCTGGGTTCTAGGGCAGTGAGAGGGAGGAAAAGAGAAGGAGGCTTCATCGGTGAGGGTCTGGGTCAGCGAGCCTTGTCAGCCTCCAGGGGTGAGGGCCAGGAGAGCCCACGGGACTGGCAAGACCTCCCAGGCTCACAGGACCCGGGGGAATGAAACACGCGTGCTGTCTGCAGAGTCGCTTTGAAATTCCTGCCGCGTTTTTGCAACAGGCAAAGCCCAAGTCACGCTACTACAGACCCTTGCAAAATTAAGCAAAGCGCTGTGATTATTCCTGGATAAATTTCAATTCTTTTTTACTTCCTCTTAACATTGCTTCACTTTTGGTTCCCTCTTAGAGCCCAACGGAATAACAGAATAAATTTGGTCTTTAAAAACCAGCGCCCTTGGCTGGGTGCGGTGGCTCATGCCTGTCATCCCAGTAGTTTGGGAGGCTGAGGTGGGTGGATCACCTGAGGTCAGGAGTTCAAGACCAGCCTGGCCAATACGGTGAAACCCTGTATCTAGTCAAAACACAAAAATTAGCCGGGCATGGTGGCGGGTGCCTGTAATCCCAGCTACTCGAGAGGCTGAGGTGGGAAGATCACTTGAACCTGGGAGGCAAGAGGTTGCAGTGAGCCGAGATCACGCCATTGCACTCCAGCCTAGGTGACAGAGCAAGACTCCATCTCGGAAATAAATAAATAAATAAATAAGCCAGGCATGGTGGCAGGCGCCTGTAGTCCCAGCTACTTTAGAGGCTAAGGCAGGAGAATCACTTGAGCCCGGGAGGCAGAGGTTGCAGTGAACCGAGATTGTGCCACTGCACTCCAGCCTGGGCAACAGAACGAGACTGTCTCAACAAACAAACAAACAAACAAACAAAACAGCCCTTAAGAAAACTGCCAGATTCTCACAGAGTTATACATATACTTACAAAACCAGCCACTAGCCACTCCTAGGTACCTGCCCAAGAGAAATGAAGCACATGTCCACAGAGACTGGTACACAAATGTTCACAGCATCTTTATTCATAATGGCCACAAACTGGAAACCAGGAGAATGCACACATGTCACAATAAAAACAAACTAGTGATCCACACTACACCGTGGATAAACCTCAAACTTGTCCTGCAGAGCAAAAGAAGTCAGGCACAAAAAGCTATTTACTGTATGATCGCATTCACACGATGTTTCGGAAAAGGCGGAACCGTAGTGACTTAAAGCAGGAGGGTGGTTGCCCTGAAAGGTTCCAGATCTTGATTGTGACTCTGGTTTCACAGGTGCGTATGACCATCAAAACTCATCAAACTTAGCCGGGTGAGGCAGCTCATACCTGTAATCCCAGCACTTTGGGAGGCCAAGGCGGAAAGACTGCTTTAGGCCAGGAGTTCAAGGTCAGCCTGGGCAACACAGTGAGACCTGGTCTCTAAAAAAAAAATAAAAATTAGCTGGGCATGATGGCATGTGGCTATGGTCCCAGCTACTAGGGAGGCTGAGGTGGGAGGATCACTTGAGCCCAGGAGTTCAAGGCTGCAGTGAGCTATGATCGAACCACTGCACTCCTGCCTGGGGGACAAAGTGAGACCCTGTCTCTAAAAGGGTATTAAAAAATAAAATTTAGGCCAGGTGCGGTGGCTCACACCTGTAATCCCAGCACTTTGGGAGGCCGTAGCCGGCAGATCACTGGAGGTCAGGAGTTCAAGACCAGCCTGAACAACATGGTGAAACCCCATGTCTATTAAAAATACAAAACTTAGGTGGGTGTGGTGGTGCTCACCTGTAGTCCCAGCTACTCGGGAGGCTGAGGCACTAGAATCACTTGAACCCGGGAGGCAGAGGCTGCAGTGAGTCGAGATCGTGCCACTGCACTCCGGCCTGGGAGACAGAGCGAGACCCTGTCTCAAAAAATTATTTAAAAAACATAAAAACTTATCAAACTGTTTAGTCTACATATATGCAGTTTATTTTACATAAACTATATGCCAATAAAATTGTTAAGTTGTAGCTAATGCTGGCAAGGGTGCATTGAACTGGAACTCTCCGATATGCCAGAGAACAAAACATGTGAGAAGCTAAAGAGCATTTTCTCACTCCTATGCATCTACCTGACGGCAGAGTACAAAATTAAAGGCCTTTTGCACAAAAACATTTCGTGTGTTACTCATGAGAAAAAATAATATAACAGCAATAACCACAATGAAGACGACGAAAGGAAAGGACACAATATCCTGCCATTTCTGACATTTCCCCAAGGTAAAGCATGCCATACGGATTCAACCAAATCGCCACCAATCTTTTTAAACGATGGCTATAAAGACTACACACAGATGCATGGGAATACGTGTAATACGATATTTAGTGGAAAAGCGGAACCCCAAGTTGTAGACACAATGATGACAACTACGTAAATCACATGGAAACACCAGAGGTAAACAGACGAGAACGCTAGGAGTGGAAGAATTGAACACAGCATTTTTTTTTAACTTAATATTTTCAGTCATAAGATTATAATACTTTCTCCTATGAATGTACAACTTTTAATATCATAGGACTCATTAAGAAAGGGAACGGGGAGGCGGGCGCCTGTAGTCCCAGCTACTCGGGAGGCTGAGGCAGGAGAATGGCGTGAACCCGGGAGGCGGAGCTTGCAGTGAGCCGAGATCGCGCCACTGCTCTCCAGCCTGGGCAACACAGCGAGAGTCCGTCTCAAAAAAAAACAAAAGAAAGGGAGCAGGGAGAGTGGAGAGAAAAGAGATTCTCTCTCTTCAGAGGGAGGAAGGGAGGCAAACACAGACACACTCCACATCCAAGAGCCAGGAAAGGTCGGGACTGGAGGGATATCTCTGATTCCCGGAGGCACAGTACAGTGTTAGGAGTTGCAGTCAAACATATGTGAGCTCAGGTCCTGACGCTACCCTTCCCTACTCAGATGGCCAATTCATTCAGCCAACCTCTCTGACCCTCAGTGGTTCTACCTGTCAGATGGGTCTCTAACCTGCCACCCTCCCAGAATCCAAGGTGAGGACTTGGCTGAAAGTGAAAGTGCTCTGCTGGCTGCACAGCTCCAGCTGCTGCAATGTGGGCTGCTGGAGACCCTCTGCTCTGCTGCCCTGCATGTCAGAAACACTGACACCGGGCACGGCAGTGTGGCCTGCTTGGATGACGTCAGTGGATCCCAAACCTTCCAGTGTCCTTTGGCCTCACGGTGCAGCAACTGGCTGTGAATAAACACACGAGGCACAGCTGGCCTGTGAAGTCACTGCTGACTCCTTCTCCCACAAGCAAACCCCTTCTCCCTTCACCCTTTCCCAGGGCCTGCCGAGCAAGAAATCCCCTGGGTCACAAGCCCTGGGAGCTGCTAGTCCAGCACAGAGCCTCGTCGTCTCCAGACTCCTCTCTGTCCCTTCTCCCTACCGTCTTGCCAGTCAGGGCTGCAGGTTTTCCCCACCCTCAAGCACAGTGGAGACTTACGGAAGCAGATGTGGCCCCGAAAGCTGAGCCAGGCTTACGGTGGTAGCACCTCGGACAGCTCTGTGCTCACGGCCCTGCCTTCCCTCCCGGGGTCCTATGAAGCCAGATTATAACCCATTCTGATTTGAGGCAGCCGTGAACACTGAGTTAGTCAGTACCGACCCACTGGGTCCTAAGGCAAATACAAGGTTAGGGTCCTCTGATCACATTTTCAGCAACTAATCAATTCATAACCTTACTTTATGTATGTTTCTCTTTCAAGACACTTTATTTAAGGCCAGATGCGGCGGTTCATGCCTGTAATCCCAGCACCTTGGAAGGCTAAGGCAGGTAGAATACTTGAGGTCAGGAGTTCAAGACCAGCCTAGCCAACATCGCAAAACCCCATCTCTACTAAAAATACAAAAATTAGCCGGGCATGGTGGCGGGCGCCTGTAATCCCGGCTATTTGGGAGGCTAAGGCAGGAGAATCGCTTGAACCCGGGAGGCGGAAGTTGCAGTGAGCTAAAATCACGTCACTGCACTCTAGCCTGGGAGACACAGCAAGACCCCGTCTCAAAAAAAAAAAAAAAAAAGACACCATATTTAACATATAGTTCATTCACTAACATTGAACTCATGGCCAACAACAATCAATGTTGAACGAAGCTTCTCTAACACATGTATTTTCTCCATAAAGTACATCACAGCCATCTTGTGCCTGGGACTAGAAAGCATCTCAGCCCAGGGCCATTTTAAAGCACTGACAAAACCCACAAAAAATGCAAAATACATGGCACTAACTAGACTGCAAAAAGGACACTTCTTTACAGTGTGAGACGGAGCATCGCCTTGTCTGACCTCAGCTGGAAACCTGTGTCAGGTAAGGAATTTTTCGACACTCCATGAATGTCAGTCATTAACCCGAAAGTGCCATGAGTACTGATTTTAGGGTTACAAATAAATTTCAGTGAGTAGGTGAATCCGTGAATAATGACAATGGCCTGGACCAGGAAAACTGATATTTGCCAGGAGTTCTGGTGATCCAGCTGTCTCCCCTGCCTCAAGCGAGTGACCTGCTTCTGTAAGTCACTCTCTTCGAACTCCAGAACTGGAAGAGCCCTTTCCAGGTGAGTGACTCCAGGGACTAGCAGGGGAGAGGGCGCGTGGGAAGTGAGCACTAAGCCTGGGCCGTCCACACCCCAGTGCAGTGTCTGCCACCTCTGAATTGCCACTAACTCTCCTCCCGGTTCTGCACTACGCTGGACTGGTGGCATGACAGCACCAAGAGCTCAACGGTGCTGGTTTCAGGAGCGAGGAACGTGACGACAGCTCGCGCGTGCCCTGCACCCTACAGTGTGTTTATTTATTCATTTATTTTTGAGACAGAGTTTTGTTCTTGTCGCTCAGGCTGGAGTGCAATGGCACGATCTCGGCTCACTGCAACCTCAGCCTCCCAGGTTCAGGTGATTCTCCCATCTCAGCCTCCCAAGTAGGTGTGATTACAGGCATGCGCCATCACACCCAGCTAATTTTTTTGATTTTTTTTTTTTTTTTTTTTTTTTTTTTTTAGTAGAGATGGGGTTTCACCATGTTGGCCAGGCTGGTCTCAAACTCCTGACCTCAGGTGATCCGCCTGCCTCAGCCTCCCAAAGTGCTGGGATTACAGGTGTGAGCCACCACGCTCGGCCCACCCTACAGTTTATAAAGCCCTTTCACCCATTGTCTTTTCAGATCCTCATGGCAACTTTATGAGGTGGGGACAATCTCAGCTTAGTTTCAAACGTCAGTCTTCATTTTCAACCAAAACTTGAGACTCTAGTGGCTAGATGGTGTGTGCAGGAGCTGAGACACAAACCCAGCCCCTCCAACAGAGCCCATATCCTTCTCCTGGATAAGCCCACATCCTTATCCTTAGCCTGGCCCTGCACGAGGATTCTCCCAGCTATGTTACAAATGCAGAAACTAAGTGAACCCGGGGGTCACCTGGTGAACAACTAGGAAAGCAATTCAGGCTTTCAGACCTCCCCCCTCCCCCAACTTCTGAGTCCCCAGCGGGGTGGGCTCACAGGGGCCACTCTGAGCCCTGAAGCACCATCAGGGCTTCCTGGGATAGTGTAAGAACCCCTGGAAGAACTTCAGACAAGAGCTTCATGCACAGGGGCTGTGGGATCCACTTCCCAGCCGAGTGCCAATTTAACATAATTTAATTATTTTCCATGGGGATGGTTCTTCAGATGCACACTGAAAAGGAAGGGAAACTTTTATCTTTCGAGGCATTTCACGTGAATCCAATCACAATACGGGATGGGGGAAGACTGTCAGATTGGAGTTCAAGAGCAGACTTGATTCCCATTTGTGATGCACTGCCCACGTGGGTAAGTGACTGAACCTCTCAGACCTTCAGTTTCCTCATCAGTAAAATCAAAACAGCTGCCTCCTACGGTTACCATGGAGACCAAATGAGCTCCTACACAGTGCTCAGCAGTGCAACACGCACTTAGAAACGATGAATGACAACTGCCACTGTGGTTACTATGATAACTTGGAACATTTTCCACTAACCAGACCCTGGGAATAATTGCGAATTACTTTAGGAGGCATTCCTTGAAACCCACCCCAATCCTTTTTTAGAAAAGGATTAAACCATTAAACCACACAAGCAAGTTATGGTAAAGCCCTGATTAAAATAGTTTATAGCCATTAAAAATGATGGTTCTGTATTAAATAAAGAAAAATGTCCAAGAACTATCTCCCAAAAAAGTACATTAACACAGCAGGCCAAGAAGTGATTTTTTTTTTTTTTTTTTTTTTTTTAAGATGGAGTCTCAGTGTCACCCAGGCTGGAATAACATCATGTGATCTCGGCTCACTGCAACCTCCATTTCCTGGGCTCAAGCCATCCTCTTGTTTCAGCCTCCTGAGTAGCTGGAACCACAGACATGCACCACCAGACCCAGCTAATTTTTGTATTTTTGGTAGAGACAGGTTTCACCATGTTGCCCAGGCTGGTCTTGAGCGCCTGAGCTCAAGCAATCCGCCTGCTTGGCCTCCCAAAGTGCTGGGATTACAGGTGTGAACCACTGCGCCCAGCCCAAGAAGTGATTTTGGGAAGGCAATCCTATCAGATTTTCAGGAAACAGACAGCTAGCTTCAGGGCTACTCACACAACTTCAGAGCCTAAGAAACATGCCAATTCTTTTTCACAAGGAGGCACAGTATTGATTTCGAAGACCACACACACAGAAAATTACAGGCTAATCTCACAGATGTCAAGACAAAAATCTTAAAAATAGTATTTAAAAGAATCCAGCAACTTATTAAACATATATGCCATTGGCCAAGCAGAATTTAACTGGGAATAAAGAATGGTCTAGGCCAAGCTCAGAGGCTCACGTCTGTAATCCTAGCACTTCGGGAGGCCGAGGCGGGAGGATTACCTGAGGTCAGGAGTTCAAGACCAGCCTGGCAAACATGGTAAAACCCCGTCTCTACTAAAAATACAAAAAAATTAGCCGGGTGTGGTGGCAGGTGCCTATAATTCCAGCTACTCAGGAGGTTAAAGCAGGAGAATTGCTTGAATCCAGGAGGCGGAGGTTGCAGTGATCGAGATCGGGCCACTCCAGCCTGGCGACAGAGACTCAGTCTCCAAAAAAAAAAGCTTCAATATTAGAAAATCTATTAATATATTCATATCTATTTAGAGCTCAAAAGAGAAATAACACAGGATTATCTCCACAGATGCTGAAGGAGCATTCAATCAAATTCAACACCCATTCTTGATTTCTATTTATTATTTTATTTTGGGACAGGGTCTACGTCGCCCAGGCTGGAGCACAGTGCTATGATCACGACACACTGCAGCCTCGACCTCCAGTCTCAAGCGATCCTCCCACCTTACTTTCCCAAGTAGCTGGGACTACAGGCATGCAATACCATGCCCAGCTGTGTTTTGTATTCTTTGTAGAGGCAGGGTTTCGCCACGTTGCCCAGGCTGGTCTTGAACTCCTGGGCTCAAGCAATCCTCCCACCTAGGCCTTCCTAAGTGCTGGGATTACACGTGTGAGCCACTGTGCCCGGCCCCCCCAACCCCACCCACTTCTCACAAAACACTGCTTCCACCTTGTGCTAAGCCATCCTGGCCTGTATCACCATCACTGCCTGCTCACTGGTCTCTGCATTTCCACCCTGCCCACTGTTAGAACACACATCAGTTCTCGTCACTTTTCAGCTCAAATTCCTCCACCAAGCTTATTTCCTGACCTGCCCCCAGGCTCTTTACTGAACTATCACCTTCTCAGACAGGCCTTCGCAAACCACCTGATTTAAAATTGCAAATCCCACCCTCAATATGCCCTATCCCACTTCCAGCTTGATTTTTCTCCACAGCACTTGTCACTATTGAATATATATTTTGCCTATTCTGTTTACTTTCAGTCTTTCCCTAGCAAAGGAGTCAGCAAATTCCATGAAAGTCCAGAGAGAAAATATCTTCAGCTTTGCAGACCATAGCTGCAAATGGCATGGCAGTACGTAAAGAAATGGCATGCCATGGCGATATGTAAGGAAATGGACATGGCTATGTTCCAATAAAAGTTTCTTTACAAAAACAGGAAACAGTCCGGATTTAGGGTTATAGTTTGCCAACACCTGCCCTACCAAAGCTGATGTATGTTTTCACGCAGATGCCCTACCAGAACTTAAGCTCCATGAACACATCATTAGCTTTGCTCTATGATCATTTTGTTCAATGCTATACATTTAGTTTCCAGAATGGCTTCTGGCATATATGACATAATAAATATTTGCTAATTGAATAAATGAATTAAATGATTAATGAAAGCAAGGTGGTATCAGTACATGACTGGACAGATCAATGGAACAGAATAGAAAGCAAAAACACAAAACTCAATCACACAATAACTGGGTTTTTGTTGTTGTTGTTGTTGTTGTTTTTTGAGACAGAGTCTCACTCTTGTTGCCCAGGCTGGAGTACGGTGGCACGATCTTGGCTCACAACAATCTTTGCCTCCCAGGTTCAAGCGATTCTCCTGCCTCAGCCTCCTGAGTAGCTGGGACTACAGGCATGCGCAACCACGCCAGGCTAATTTTTCTATTTTAGTAGAAACGGGGTATCACCATGGTGACCAGACTGGTCTCAAACTCCCGACCTCAGGTTATCTGCCCGCCTCGGCCTCCCAAAGTGCTGGGATTACAGGCATGAGCCACTGCGCCTGGCCAAGAGTTTTTATGAAGACAGCACTTCAAATCAATAGGATGTAGATTATTCTTCCACAATTGGTCTTGGTACAAGTGGCTTGCTGAGGAAAAAGAATAAGGTTGGGTCCCTGCTCAAGCCAAAATAAATTCCAAAAAGATCAAAACTTTTAATGTTAAAAGTAAAACTATAAAAAAGAAAAACCATGAGAGGATTTTTTATTCCTTCAGAGAGGGAGAAGCCTTTCTAAGGAGAACATAAAAGCTATTAAGGAAAAGAATGATCAATCAAACTACATAAACACTTAAAATTTCTCTTATTTGAGACAGGGTCCCACTCTGTCACCTAGGCTGGAGTCCAGTAGCACAATCACTGCAACTTTGACCTCACCAGGCTCAAGTGATCCTCCCACCTCAGCCTCCTAAGTGGCTGGGACTATAGGCGCACGCCACCACACCTGGCTAATTTTTGTATTTTTTGTAGAGATGAGGTCTCACTATGTTGTCCAGCTGGTCTCAAACTCCTGAGCTCAAGCAATCCACTTGCCTTGGCCTCCCAAAGTGCTGGGATTACAAGCATGAGCCACTGGGCCTGGCCAAAAATTAAAAATTTCTATAGGGAAAAAAAACCACCCCCGCCCCCCCACCACCACACACATACACCATAAACAAAGCAAAAAACAAATACCACACTGGAAACACAGACGGAACTCTTACATGAGGGCAATTTCCTTAACAAATACTAAGTTGTACACAATGCATAAGAAAATAAAATGGCACGGAAAGCAGAAGGAAATATAAGTGGTTTTAGAGCACAAAAACATGCTCAGCTTGACACAATTAGAGAAATGTAAATTAAAGCCTCAAAATTCTATTTTCCACCTATCAGGTTTGCAAAGATCAAAATACCTGACAATACTTCAGGTCAAAGAGGATGTGGAGAAACAGGGACTTTATATCCTGCAGTAGGAACGTAAACTGCCAAAAATATCAGACGGTCAAAATCACAAACGCATTTTACCTCTGACCCAACGATCCCACAGATGAATTTTTCCCTGTGGTCTCACTACCTACCACCTACATAAAATTCTTTAAGCATTACAGCACTGTTGGCAAAACAGTGGAGTTGTCCTATCAATAGGGATAGTAATTAAATAAACTAACTTATAAGACATTCACAGAACAGAACACTACGCAGCAATTAAAAAAGATTGAAGCAACTCTATCTGTTCCAAGGAAGAAAGTTCTCTAGAATAAATGAATATTAGAGGTTTTTCCTATTAAAGCCAATCGTTGAAGATGACTCCAATGCTTGCTGGAGCCTGCGGAAGAGAAGGGAGGTGAGGAAGCCAGATTGTCAGGGTCCATCCTGGCTCTAGCAGTTCTGGTCATGCGACAGACAAATCCAAACCTCCTGGTGCCTGTTTCCTGACTTGTAAAATGGCAGTAACAATGGTATCTACCTCCTGGGTTGTTGAAAGTTAGTCCATCCACGTGAAGCCTTTAAAATTGTGCTGGCACCGAGCCAGCACCTAGGATCAGCACCAGATAAGCACCCAGGGTCAGCACTGAGCCAGCAACTAGGATCAGCACCAGATAAGCACCCAGGGTCAGCCCCACATAAGCACCCAAGGTCAGCACTAAGCCAGCACCCAGGGTCAGCACTAAGCCAGCACCCAGGGTCAGCACTAAGCCAGCACCCAGGAACAGCACCAGATGAGCACCCAGGGTCAGCACTGAGACAGCACCCAGGATCAGCACCAGATGAGCACCCAGGATCAGCACCAGATAAGCACCCAGGGTCAGCACTGAGACAGCACCCAGGATCAGCACCAGATGAGCACCCAGGATCAGCACCAGATGAGCACCCAGGATCAGCACCAGATAAGCACCCAGGGTAACCACTGAGCCAGCACCCAGGGTGGGAAAGTATTATTACATCATTACTAGTATCCTCATGGCCTCTGGGGAGAAAAACTATGAAGGAGAAAGACTCAGTGTTTTCATTAAGAACCTTCTCAAACCTTTTGTATTTTGTACCCTGAGCACGTTTACCTATCCAAAAAGTAACCAAAATATTTCTAACAATGCAGTTACTTGGGAAAACGCTCATGGTAGAGGAAAAAAGCCAGGACACAAAATTATACCTGAATACTTAAATGAAGGAAACTGTCTATTTTAAAAAATGCCTAGGAGGAAAGACTGAAGGAATTACACGCACATGCCCACAGTGAAGGGTTAAGAGTGGTGCAGTGCACAGATCCTCATCCCGCAAATAAAACAAAGACAAAAAAAAGTGAGGCCAGAATAACGTTGTCCTGTTTTACAAATATTCTGCGGCATGTTTACAAATACACCCAGGGCTGCCTGTGTGCCAGGCGTGGTGCTAAGCACTGGGGCCTGACGCTCTTGATCTCACAACAACTGAAGCAGTCTATTTTACAAATGAGGACGTGGCAGGAGGGAGACTGCCCGGCTCCCGCGGTTGGAGCTGGTGTTTGAACCCACTCGTCCTCACATCAGTTAGTTTGGTCTCATGCGGTCCCTGCTGCCCCCGCCATCCCCAGCTTCAGTGGAAGCAGGATGAATTTTAAGTAACACAGACAGAAGTGAGATGCTAGCTGTGGCAGGGGCCAGTAGGGGAAGGTGGTGCCTGGACAGGGAATGCCAGTCAGCTGGAGACTCAAGGAAAACTAGGAATCAAGCAGGCAAAGGTGGACGGCATTCAACGCTCCCCTTGGGGGAAGATGAGTGAGGCCAGGATGGTGGATCAGCCCTGAGGCTGAGGAAGTGGAGTGGGAAGAAGAGCTGGAGGGGCCGGGCCCTCTTCCCTGGGTCAGGGGTTCTGTGTTATCCCCAGAGGGCTGGGGACCCCTGAAGTGTTTGGTGGGGAGGGGGCTGAGAAGGCATCTGCCGTGGGGTGGCCTGCAGATGCTGGGTGCCTGTCCCGGGACTGTCTGGGTCAAGGGCCTTGAGAGGGTCCTCTCCAGAGAACACCGGGCTCAGCAACAGACTCCACTTGGCCCTGGTCATGGTCCAAAGGTGGGGGTCAACTGGACTCTTTGGGGAAAGTCCAGACGGCCCTTCGCCCTCTGTAAGCCTCCGCACCCAGGCAGCCAGGGCCGGCTGAATGGGCTTCTGTGGCCCCTCAATAGGCCTTTCATCCACTCGTGCCTCGCAGAGCCTCTCCCAGAGCCTCTCCAGCTGAGGGCCTCCCTCCCTCGGGGCACAGAAAACAAAGGCACTGTCCAGGGAGGCCCCTGGCTGCTCTGACGAGGCACTTGGGGGAGGGGAGCTGGACCATTGAGTCCCCACGTGAGCAGTGCCATGCCCTCTCCTCTGACCAAAGGGAAGCGTAGGGTCTCCACGTTGCGTGCCTAAAACCCCTGCCTGGTTTCACATCTTCCTTTGGAAGAAGTCCAGGCTCCCTTACCAGGCAAGCCAGGCTCTCCAGGCAGCCCCCGCATCTGCCATGTGGTCCCCGATGTTCCAGCCAGCATTGGCCCTTCTTCTCTGACCAAACGCCCTGCATCCCCCTGGAGAGCCTTGCTCCCTCTCACCAGGTCTCGACCACACCACAGGGCACAAGCACGGCACCCATTCCAACTTGGCCTGTGCAGGTCGGCTCAGTGGCCACCTCCGCCTTTGCACCCCCTCGGGGTGCCTTCCTTACCACCCCACCCCAGCACCGGCCTTCCGTGACCCAGCTGGGGCCCTGCAAGACATCCCGAGTGCTGCCCGTGCCCACGTGCACCTGACGGCATTGCCTCACTTGATCTTCACAAAGATCCTGAGAGGTAAGAATAATTCCCTTCATTTATCTGATGAGGAACTTGGGGCTCAAGGCCCGAGCGCCTGGTCTGCAGTCAGGCCTGTCAGGGCCAGGCCACAGCCCCACCTGCCTGCAAAGCCACGCTCCTGGCTCCACGCTGCAGGCTTGTCACACTGGCCCCTCCCCACCCAGAAAAGGCCCTTTGCTGGCAGGGCGTCCGGGGCCCAGCGCAGGGCAGTATCCACCACAGAGAGCCAGTGAACGACAAGAAACACAGGACGTGCCGAGCCCTGTCCTTGGTGCGTTCAGAGAGCACGCGGCAGCCTCTCCACTCACCCTCAGCTGCTGGCAGGCAGAACTTTATTCATGGGCCTGTCTTAGACTTGCACAACGCTGTGAAATCCTCGAAGTGCTTTCACAATCCCCAGGCCACATGTGTGACCACCTAACAGCCACTTTACAGTTAAGGAAACCGAGACCTTCAAGTCCGGGCACCTGGCAAGCTCGTGGGGTTGGGCTTCGTATCCAGTTCTGCGGGCCTGCTCTGCCCCAGGCGCTGCAGGAGGTCCTAGGGGACAAGGGGGAACAAACCCTGACCTCAAGGTGCCTTGCATGGCGGGGGAGGCTCCTGCTGGATTGGGGCTCCCAGAAAGCGTCCTTTATCCTCCTCTAAGCAACAATTCCCACAAAGCCCCTACCCCCTGTGACCACCGCACCTGCTGCCCCCCCCACCCCACAGCTGTTTCCAGACAGTTTCAATATCTCCTAAGCACAATCATCAAGCTGAAACAGTGGCTCCAGATTCAAATTCCTGTTTTCTGTGAGATCATCCTCACAGGGGCCTTATCCAAGATCCTAACTCACTGCTCTGCTCAGACACAGAAAATGGCCTCCTACACGACCAGCTGACGGACCACTTCCTAATTTCTCAAGCTTCTCCTGACACTCACGCAAAGGTGCCCCATCTCAGCCAGGAGCCAGCACTGCCAGCTTCCCCGCCCTTTCCTCCACTGCCTGGGCTTGAGGCCACCCAGCCACTGCCCAGTCATCATTCCACCTCCTCCCGCCTCCATGCTCTATGGCACGAGGAAGTCACAGAACCCTTGAACCTTGAGGCCCACCCACGCCCCCAGCTCACGATATCTGCGGAGATGTCAAACCCTGGCGGAGGAACTCAGGCCATGTGCTTCAGCTGCTCCCTCACTCCTCCACTCCCTGCCCGGGCCCTGAGCCAGGAGCCAGGCACACAGCTGGACCCATCCGCCAATGCCACCCACCCCTGTGCCCAGCACCCGGCCCACGGCAGGTGCTCAGTATGCAGGCCCACATGTACTAGGTGCAAGGCAACGACACACCACACAGGACAAGGATGCAAAGGCCTTCTGGGCCTTTCTGCGGCTCTGCCTTCCCAGGGGTCTCAGTCCCCTGCTCGATCTCATGCTCTCCGCAGGCAGCGTCCTCGGAAATGCCCACTCCCACACCAACCCTCATTCCTAGCCCTCCTCTACTCTGACTTCTGAGACCCACTGCATTGTGAAAACCAGGGGGCTGGGCTCTGCCTCGTACACTATGCCAGGACAGGCCCACCCAGGAAAAAAAGGGCATCGAACATCCTTCCCTGGAGAAAGGGATATGTTTGAGCATGAGAAGGGCAGCGCCAGCCTCGAATCCAGGACAATTAGGTCAAACATCCCCTGCTGCTATGGGACCCTGCACAAGTGCCTTAGCCTAAGTCCCGCTGTCTCCCTCTGCCAACAGGGACAACACCCCTCACGTCACCGGGCTGTCACTGATGAAACGCTGCCGATACAACACTGGAGGAAATGAAGTCCCCTCCATAAAGGGGACTGCAGTGGTTCTGGCTCCAACTGTCCCCGGGAGAGAACGGGCCCCGCTGAACTTCAGGGAAGGATCCTGGACACAGAGCCTTCTTCTTGTCGCAGCCTCTGATAGAGATGACCTCATCCCTGTACCCTAAAGCAGTAGCAGCTCCGGCTGGGGCGGATCCATCGGGGTTTGCTGCAGGGAGAGGGCTCCCGGGAGCTGAGCAGCAGCTAACGAGCTCCCACTGTGTGCGGGGGCAGCTCCCTCCTCCCTGGATCAGGAGAAACCTGGAATCCTAGACCCCCACACCCCTGGGAGGCATGGTCTCAGGGATGGCCCAGGTCAGCACCGGCCAATGCAGACAATCCGTGGGCTGGCAGGAGGGACCTGCATATAGAGCTGGGGGTTTGGGGCAGGAAATCTATGACCCAAAGTGTGAAGTCACAGTTCACAGGGTTGTGGGATGACAGGGTTCGATTTCTATTTTGTGGGGCCAGAGTAGGGTGTGATTCTTCTCGCTTGTCTTGCTTCCTTCACTTCTGATGTCCCCGAACCCCAGCACACACAGCATCAACCTCCCTGAGCAGCTGGTCCTGCCTACCCACAGTGCTTTTTACAAGTGGCTTGGTTTCAAGTGGTTAAGAGTGTGGACCAGTGAACATGTGTCCCAGAACCTTGGCTGTGAGCAGTGACAAGGTCAACCTTCTCCTCCCTAATTCATAAAAGGAAACTGAGGCACAGCTCTGCCACCTGTCACAGGCAGCCTCCATGACACGCTCTGAGGCTCTAGGTCTGACCCTCGCTCCTTCCTCAGGTAGAGAGAGAGCAGCAAGCAGTACTACTCTGCAAAGGGGAACGGAGCCCAGAGGCCTACAGTGACTTCCCGGAAGCGGCTCAGCAAATTACAGTGTGAACCTTCATTGCCCTTTTCCTGCCGCCTCTGCTCAGGCAGGGCCCTGTGTGGGCAATACCTCGCTCAAGGGCCAGTTCCCCAACAAGTGATCACCTCTTCACTGGAAAGATCTCTCTCCACCCACCACCACCAAACACTCACCCGAAAGATCCCTCTCCATACCCCCACGACCAAACACTCACCCGAAAGATCCCTCCCCATCCCCCCCACCACCAAACACTCACCTGAGAGATCCCTCTCCACCCCCCCACCACCACTCACCCGAAAGGTCCCTCTCCACTCCCCACCACCAAACACTCACCTGAGAGATCCCTCTCCACCCCCCCACCACCACTCACCCGAAAGGTCCCTCTCCACTCCCCCACCACCACTCACCCAAAAGATCCCTCTCCACACCGCCCACCACCAAACGCGCCCCTAGGCAGCTCCCCCTGTCACTCCCAGGGGCCTGCGCCCAGGCATCCGTCTACTCTGAGCTGGTGCGAGGGATGAAAAGTCAGAGCCGTGCAGGGGAGCTCAGGTGGGAGAGGGACAGGAGCCACACACGGGGGACTACGCAGTGTCACAGCACAGGGGCAGGAATTGACAGGTGGCACCAAGAACAAGGGTAGCAGTGGCCGATTCCACCAACGGGTCAGGAAGAGGCCACAGAAGGGCCCTAGAGCCAAGGGCCCCGCTCTCCGCCAACAACGGGTTGAGGAGGGCGATTCCAGGCCGAGTGTGGAGGGGACCTCGGGAAACCCCCTCCAACAAGTCTTACGGCTGGGGCTCAGGGGGTCAGCTGGGGCAGATCACCAAGGGTCTTGGACTATATGCCTGGCAAACATCAAGAGGTTCTTAAAGGTGTGAACGTGGGCCAGGTGCAGTGGCTCACGCCTATAATCCCAACACTTTGGGAGGCCTAGGCGGGTGGATCACCTGAGGTCAGGAGTTCAAGACCAGCCTGGCCGACATGGCAAAACCCTGTCTCTACTAAAAATACAAAAAATGAGCCAGGCATGGTGGCAGGCACCTGTAATCTCAGCTACTCAGGAGGCTGAGGCAGGAGAATCACTCGAACCCAGGGGGCGGAGGGCGCAGTGAGCCGAGATTATGCCACTGCACTCCAGCCTGGGTGACAGTGACAGGAACAGCCACATGGGGACATATGGGACAATGCAGGTGGGGAAAGGAGACAGCCCAGGCACAGCCTGGACCTCAGCCACAGCTGGCTGAGGGGCAAGGGAGGGCTGACTCTTGGCCTGCGGCTGAGGAGTGCAGGGGAGAGCAAACACAGGGCGGGCAGCGAGTCACATCTTGGTCAGGCTGAGCTGGAGGCACCCGAGACACATACAGGTGGGAGCAGATGTCCCAGGGCAGTTGGTGATAGGGTTCAGGCCATGTTACCCCAAAATACGACACGCTGGCATTTGAGAAAATAGCAGAAGCAGGAAGGTCTCTCTCACCCTCCCCCTGCCCTTCTCCCTGAAGCAGGTCATGAGACCCTCATGTGAAAGGCACCCTCTCTATGTCCGGAGGAAAAGAGCATCCTCATCTCTGAAGACACAGCAATTAGTTGAGAGAAGAATCTCAACAAACAGGCCTTGCTAAGTGCCCCCAGTTTATTACCCCAGATCACATTCTTTTTTTTTTTTTTTTTTTTTTTGAGACGATGTCTTGCTCTGTCACCCAAGCTAGAGTACAGTGGCGCAATCTTGGTTCACTGCAACCTCCGCCTCCCGAGTTCATGCAATTCTCCTGCCTCAGCCTCTTGAGTAGCTGGGATTACAGGCACCTGCCACCACACCCGGCTAATTTTTAGATTTTTAGTAGAGACGGGGTTTCACAATGTTGGCCAGGCTGGTCTCGAGCTCCTGACCTTGTGATCCACCCACCTTGGCCTCCCAAAGTGCTGGGATTACAGGCGTGAGCCACGTCACCCAGCCCAGATCACACTTCTTTATCCAGTCAGACTCCTCCACAATGACCCACTTATCAAACCTAGCATAGAAAATAAACAGGTTGAGGCTGGGCACGGTGCCTCAACATACCTGTAATCCCAGCACTTTGGGAGACTGAGGCAGATGGATCACCTGAGGCCAGGAGTTCAAGACCAGCCTGACCAACATGGTGAAACCCCATCTCTCTACTAAAAATACATAAAAATCAGCCAGGCATGGTGGTGGCCGCCTATAATCCCAGCTACTCAGGAAGCCGAGGCAGGAGAATCCCTTGAACCCAGGAGGCAGAGGTTGCAGTGAGCCAAGATCTGAGACTCCGTCTCAGAAAAAAAAAAAAGAAAGAAAGAAAATACACAGGTTGAGCCCATTTCTTTGGATTTTCACTTCCTTATGAAGGCTCCTGTATCATGTAAAACTTACACTAAATTATACTTTTCTCTCTTCTGCCTTTTGTTATAGGAACCTCAGCCATGAACCTAAGATGGGAAGAAAGATAGTTTTCACCTCCTACATTGGCAGTGGGGCCTGAAGATCCGAGGGATGTCTGGGCTTGTCCCAGCGATGTGTGTGAACAGGATACAGAGGCAGGGGCGGGAAGCCAGAGGCATGAACGATCAGCCTGTACCTGCCTGCCACCACCCCCTCCCCAGGGGGCGCCAAGCTCCCAGGAGTCAGATCAACCCTAATTTAGCACTGCATTTCCAGGGCTCAATAAATATGATCTCCATGAATGACACAATGGTGACTACAAATACATAAAAATGTACACTCAGACAGGGGCAAAAACTGCAGAGAAGGTAAGAAATTAACAGGCACACCAGGCGCAGTGGCTTACACTCCCAGCACTTTGGGAGGCCGAGGCAGGTGGATCACAAGGTCAGGAGATCAAGACCATCCTAACATGGTGAAACCCCGTCTCTACTAAAAATACGAAAAATTAGCTGGTGTGGTGGCGGGTGCCTGTAGTCCCAGCTACTCGGGAGGCTGAGGCAGGAGAATGGCGTGAACCTGGGAGGCGGAGCTTGCAGTGAGCCGAGATCGCGCCACTGCACTACAGCCTGGGTGACAAAGCGAGACTCCGTCTCAAAACAAACAAACAAAATTAACAGGCACAAGGGTCTTGAATGGCTGTTGTTGCTGGAAAGGTGCCTATGAAGCAAGGTTTCAGAAAGAACCAGAAGGCAGAAGCCTAGTCCAAGGCCACCTCACCCCAGGTCCACCTATCACTCTGAGGCCTGGTCCCCCTCTGTAAATGGGACAACACCCCTCCTGCCTTCTGTTCAGCACTGCTGTGAGGACACACGAGGCTGTGCAGGGCAGCACTTCTCTATTATAATTACATGGATAATCCACACGCTTCATAACATGTGGATTTGTATTCTGCTTTTCTCCCTTTCTCTGCCATAAGTGTTGCTCCAAGTGTGAAAAGCATTTTTCAAGATTCAAAGCACATCCCAATACAAAGCCCTTTTACATTAAAGATAATGGACACGTGGAATAAGGGAACTCTGCCTGTTGTTCACCTGCCTCGGTCTCCTCACTTGCACCACGAGGCAACAGGCAGCACTGGTGAGATCAGGCAGCCAGCCCTCCTGATTCTTCACCCTGTTTGAGACAGTCGGGGTCCACTCTGAGTCTCCCGTCTGTGTCAGTGATAGGGCTAGGCTGGTTGAATTCTGGGACTCTCTCCATCCCAGCTCCCCCAGGACGGGCTGTGACCCAGAGGGCATTCTGCTGCCTCAGCCGAAACTGGGACACCGGGAGCAAACTGCCCCCCTACCTTGGGAGGGTAGAGCTCATCAGGCACAGGAAGCCTGGAGTCACATCTTTTCCCAGGAGAATGCTCATCCTGTAGAGTGGGCTGGGCGGGGACCGGCTCCAGGAGAGGCTGGCCCACCGCCTCTCCATGTGGTGGGGCTGAGCCAGGGCTCTGTATGTGACCTCAGCCTCCGTTTCCATGATGTGCAGAGTTCGGCTTTAACTCAGGGGCACAGGTATCTCTGGGGGTGAGGAAGGGACCCCGTGGAGTGTTAATTTTCCCACCCACCCCCGCCAGGTGTCAATGTCGATGACATTAAGGTTCATGCTGTTGGGGCTCAGGTGGGTCCAAGGACAGGTGGCTGGGAGCAGGCCAGATCAGGAAGGTGGAGGAAGGCATCACAGCCAGTCCCTCCTGCTTCTGAGCCTCAGTGGCCCCATCTATCACATGGGGGCAGGGGTGGTAAACAGACAGCCCAGTGGCCACCAACCCAGGCTGACACACCCAGACAGAGGGAACGAATGAATTACACCACAGACTCCAGGGCCCCCCAGGAGGACTTTCACTCAGATGCCCAGGTCGGGGGAAGGAATGGGCATTTTGTTTTAAAGTTCCCCAGGGTTCTGTGCTCTGGACACGGTGTGGTACAGAGTGGGCAGACTGAGGCAGGCGAGGTGTTCTAAGGAGTGGAGGCTGAGGTTCAAGTGGAACGAGTAAGCACAGGTTCTAGGCCGAGTTCCCCAGCACAGGCCACGCAGGGCATGCAGCCCCACTTCCAAGGAGTCGGTAGGCCTGGGTGGGAAAGGTCCCCTCAGCACAGCAGCCACAGCCATAAAGGCCCAGAGGCGGACATCACCTGGAAAGTCTGGGAAATCACATCCAGTCAAAACACGCTTCTAAGTCAGCTGCAGAACAGCCCTGGTGCCCACCTGGGTGGCAGGACCTTCACTAGGCTCTGACTCACCAGGGGACCTGGTGGCTGCTCTCAGGACGCTGGGAGGGTGGGCAGGACAGCCGGGTTTGGGTGATAGGCAGTGAGCTCTGCCCTCTTAGGAAGCTGAGTGCACAGACCCAAGCTGCTGGAAATGACCGAGGGAAGGTCTACTCAACCCTCTGAGCCTCTGCTTCATCCCTGTAAGACACGGGCTAACTCCTACCTGACGGGGGTTATGAGATTAGATGGCGTATTGTTTACAAGTCCCGCTTGGCCCTGCCTAGCCCAGCACCGCATGCAGGAGGGATCAGAGGTCCAGAGGGACAAGGGCCTCCAGAAGACAGAAGAGCGGGGCTGGGGCTGCACAGGGGCTGCAGCTATGCACCAGGGCTTCCCCAATCCCACAGAACCCTTAGCGGGAGAGCCTGGACTGGGGCTTGCAGAGCTCCTGTCTACAGCAGTGACAGGGAGAGGCTGGTTGAATTCTGAGACCCGGGGGCCTTGGCAGAGGCCGGGCACATGTACTGACCCTGAGGGGCAAACGTCTCTGTTGTCTCTGAGGCCCCGGCAAGCTGGGGTGGCCTGCAGTGAGGGGTGACCAGGAGTGGAAGGTCAGTGTGCGTGTGGGTGCCGTTGGGGAGCTGGCCTGGCCTGTGCTCAGGGCTCAGCTCCCAGGCCTCACGGTCCTCTGATGGGGAAGAGGGGGCCTCTGCTTCCTGCTCGGGGAAGACAAGCCTGAAACGCCAGGGGGAGAGCTCTCAGGTAAGAAGACAAGGTTGGAGGATCACAGACTGGCAAGGCACGGGCCCAAAGTCTAGTCTGAGGCTGGATCCTTTCTCAGCTCCCTGCATGCCCTCGGCGGGGACGCCCATCACTACCTTCTGTGGCTCACCTTCCTTCCTAGTCCACACAAGCTATCTAAAAGGGTTCTCCTTCAGCCCTGTGAACACCTGTCTACCACCTACGGTCCTACCCCTGCCCTTGGGGGTCACACAGCAGCCTCCAAGAAATGGCCTCCCAGGTGGCCAGCTTAAAGACATAATCCAAATACAGACACCTTTGCACGTATAAAAAGCTTTGCTGCAAGTTATTTCTAACAGTGAAAACTGGATCCCAGCTATGTTTCCAACCACATGAGACCAATTAAGTAAATCACAGCATTGCCCACCCAACTCTCGAGCAGGCATTTAATGTTTGGAGTCTGAGCAACATGGGAAATGTGTTAGGAACTTTAAATGAAAAAGCGTGATTAAGAAACCTGCATAGAGAAGATCAAGTACTCTTTAAAAAACCTCTAGAAAGATCAGAGGGCAGGACTTTGCAAAGTTAATAGTGTGTCTCTGGGTAACTGGAACTAGGAATAATTGTTTCCTATTTTCTAGTTTCCGTAACGTGCATGTGACTTTTTTTTTTTAATTAGAAAAAAATTTGGGAAATCTGAGGATGTTTAACAAGTCTCCTGCTTGGGGCTTCTTTACAGCAGCCTAGCGGTGTGGCTGATACAAGCCTCCCCAGCTCAATGAAGGAGGCAAGGAGACCCAGCACAGTGAGGGGACGGCTCATGCCATGGAAGTTCCTCTGCAGAAGGCTGGAAGCTGGAGGCGGAAATGACTCCCCAAGGCCCCTGAGCAGGGCAGCACAGCATTCTTACCCAGGCCAGTGGTGCCTACGCGGCCGCTGCAAAGACGTCCATGCAGCTGTGGTCCTCGGCCTCTTTAAACTGTAAGGTCCAGCGTCCTCAGGTTCCGTCCGGAAGGACACAGAGTCTCAGCCTCAGGAGAGGGCCTCCTGGGCTGCTCCAGCCCCAGGAACGGGTAGAGGCCGGAACCCACAACCCTTAAAATAGGCCCAGGAACCGAAAGAGGCTCTGCTGCCATGCCACACGGCCACACTTCCTCCCCGCTGCGCTGGCCCACAACTAGCTCTGACTGCTGTGGGGTTGGAGGGCCCCAAGGAGCGCAGGGAGAGCTTCCGCATTGACTCGAAGCAGCCCGAGCGTCGGGGCGTAAATACAACCCTGATTCCACATGCAGGCACTGCGCCAGGTGCTTTGTATCCTGGATAATAACAGCAGCCTGGACTGCACCCGACTCCACACTAGAGTTCTGTGCTGAGCCTGTACCTGCCACGTCTCATTTACTCCCTGTCACTTCTCTCATACAATCCCTAAGTCCCTAGAGAATTTGTGGTCTCCAGTCTACAGATGAGGACACTGAGGCCCGAGGGCTGGAGCGCTCAGCCAGGGCTCACAGTCTTCCTTTCCAGCGGCACCTCCCACTAAAGGCCCCCCGGCCCCCATCACTTATGCCCAGCTACACCTGGCCTAGCAAAGTGATGGCGGGTTGGGGGAGGTGAAGGGTGCACAGCGCTCTTCCCCATTCGCAGGCCTAGCACACACAGGTGTTCAGCACAGAGGCAAGGCCGTCTCCCTCACTCCTCTGGCCCATTCCACGAACCCTTCCGGGTTGGCTATTTGCACATCATGGGCCTCAGCTGGAACGGCAGCCCTGCCACCTGCCAGCTACATGGCTGTGGGTACATCCCTCCCCACTCTGAAGCTCAGCTTCCTCACCTGCAGAATGAGGTCAAGACAGAACCCACCTCTCCGGGAGCAGGACTGAAGGAAATGCGGCAGGTGTCAGGCACCGGCTCGCGGCAGGCACGCAGTATCCTCTACACTGATGGCCCCTCCCATGCAGCCGCCCCACAAATCACACCTGCAGGGCTTCCCGAGGCCAGGGCTGGGAAATACCAAGTTCTGAGCCAGGGATTACTCCAGCCTCGACTTCCACAGCCCTGCTTAGAGAAAAGTGAGCTTCTGCTCCTCCATCCACACAAGCCCATCCAGCCTCAGCCCTGCTTGAGGACTACGCTGTCCACAAACCCCTCCCATGGGCCACGCTGGTGGCTCCATTCTCTGTGGCCTCTGGCTAAGTGTTCACAGCTCCACTGGGGCCCTGCCTCCATCCACTGTGGCCAGGCTGCCACACAACCTGGAACACCAGACCCTCAGCACCCTGAGGATGGGTCTAGGTGGGCCTCACCTCTGCGCAGGGTTAAGCAATTAAGAGCTTGGGCTCAGCAAGATCCGGCCACTTCCTAGCCTTGCAGCTGGGGGCACCTTACTTCCCCCCAACCTGTGTTCCCTCATCAGGACAAAGAGAAGAACAGAACAATGTCTAGCCCACAGGATTACTCCAAAGACAAAAGGAAAGAATGAACATAAAATGCCCCTTCTCTGCACCACTCCGGACACAGGGAGAATCCCTTAGCCCCAAATGCCAGGAACAAATTGCTCCAAGAATGCTCAGCTGAGGCAGGGCGCAGAGACAAGCAGCCGGATGTGGGCCCCACCTGCTCACGGCACCTCTCAGGACTCACACCAGGTCTTGGGCCCAGGTCGCGTCCACGTTGCCTGACCAACTGTCGGGTGGGCTGCCCCTGTTGAAAGGGAGCCTGTGTGCTTGGGCTGAGGCCCAGGGCCCAGGAGAAGGCCCAAGCCCCGGGAAGAAGTGGCAGGGTTTGTCCCCCTTCAGTCCAAACGTCTGCATCGCACACCTGGGTCCTGAATCACCTGGTTCATCTGTGACCTGGAGTCATGAGCAGTGTCCTGTGGATGCAACACCAAAATCTTGCTCCGGGCAGCCGCAGCCCCACTGCTTCCAGCAGGGTTTGTACTTCAGCTAACAGTGACCTGTGCTCCTGGCTGTCTCCCCCATGGACTGTGCCCTCCCACAAGGCAGGGATCAGGGCCCAACACTCCCGCCCCCTCTCAGTACAGAGCAAGTGCTCAACTCCCCTTCTACTGCAGAGGCTGCCACAGACAAACCTCAAAAGCCAGATGTGAAATCTACAAGGTGCCTTTCATCACGAGAGCTGAGCGATGACCCCTGAGTGGGGAGGGCCAGGAGCTTAGTCCCATCTCAGAGACAGACACTGACTCAGAGAATGACAACCACTCAACCAAAGCCCAGCGCCTCCACCTGAGGCTCCCTTGACACCTTCAAAACAACGTCAGAGGACACAGCAGGTTTCTGAGTAACCCAAGCTTTTGCTAAACAACAACAAAAATCTGGGAGATTTAAATTCATTCATAAATCTAACAGGCTGTCACAGAGGTGAAGTGGAGGTGATCAAACACAACCCCGCCCCCACAGCTTGAGAGTGTTGATGATTCAGTGGACGCAGAAGTGCTCCGGGGCTGGTGTTTTGGCTCCTCTCAGGACTCACACCTGAGAGGTGAGAGGTGAGCTCCACTCTGGGCATCAGGTTCCTAGTAAGCTCACCCCTCGCTGAACATCAAATCTCTCATCTGAAAAATGAGCCCCCTTTTTTTTTTTTTTTTTGAGACAGAGTCTCACTCTGTAGCCCAGGCTGGAGTGCAGTGGCGTGATCTCGGCTCACTGCAACCTCCGCCTCCCGGGTTCACACCATTCTCTTGTCTCAGCCTCCTGAGTAGCTGGGACTATAGGCGCCCGCCACCACGCCCGGCTAATTTTTTTTTTTTTTTTTTTTTTGTATTTTTAGTAGAGACGGGGGTTTCCTCGTGTTAGCCAGGCTGGTCTCAAACTCCTGACCTCATGACCTGCCCGCCTCAGCCTCCCAAAGGGCTGGGATTATAGGCGTGAGCCACCGCGCCCGGCCAAAAATGAGGCCTTCTAAGAAGTTAAGATTCCCATCTCCGTGGCCCTCCACGCCCTTCATCTACCAGTCCAGATAATAATTTTCTCACTTGTTCACTAAATGTTTACTGGGCACCTGCTCCGTATGTGCCCCATGCTGGGCACCAAGATGAATCAGACTGGGTAATGGCTTTGAAGGCCTCACCTGCTAACTGGGGAGACAGCACACAGACCATGACAAGGCCACAATTGTCCTGATTGTCCCAACAAACATGTGCCTGGCACAAAGAGAACACAGGCAGAACAGGACTGTGTGCCTGGGAGCTGGAAAGAGTTCCCGGAGAGGCAATACTGGAGCTGAGACTTAAAGGAAAACTTAAGAGATGCTTGTGGGGCACATGACTAGGGGCAGCTTTCCGGGCAGAGAAAACAGCAGGTTTTCTCTGCTTCAGAGCCCTGCAGGGACTGAGTTCAGCAGCAGGGGAAGAGGGGAGACCTGGCACGTGCGGGAGGCCTGGAGAGGAGACAAGGAAACAGCGTGAGTATCGTAGGCACAGAAAGACCTGGCTGGGGATATTCGGGGAGTGGAGGGCAGGCTCTGAGGTCAGGTTGGCAGAGGGTCAGTCCCGGCAATGCTGCTTCCTCACTGGTTGTCCCTGGGCAGGCCTCCTCTCTCTCTCTCTCTCTCTAACCCTCAGGCTCTTCATCGCTGATATGGAGATAATACTGCTCCCTGGCAAAGTCAGTATTGTGTCAGGATTAAATTTGCAGCATGAGTAAAGCACCCGGCACATAGTAAGTGCTCAGTAAATGCTAGGTGCCATTTTCACTGTTCACTGTTCTTCTGGGAATGGCCCTGCAGCCTCCTTGTGGGAGGGGCTGCCTAAAAGAGGAGAGAAGGTGCTCACAGGTAAAGGTGGTCAGAGGACAATAGGTGTGTGTGGACAGGGGAGTGGGGAGGGACTGCTTGAAGCTGCTGAGCAAACAGGGCCAAGTGACCTGCAGCAGATGGTCCTTCAGACGCATCCCAGCTCAGATATTCGGTGCCAGGTGACAGGTGGGCCTGCCACGGTGGCACACAGTAGGTGCTCAATGAATGTTTGCAGAATGAATGAATGAGCATGCTCCAATTTCTGCTCAAAAGTAAATCTTGACACCTTTTCAGAAAGAAACCATTGAAACCTTGTCAACCATTGAAGTTCTTGTCCATTTCACTTCATAAGCACCCCCCACCCCACCCCTGCATGAGGAAAGGCTCGCCTGGGCAGGCTAGGCTGGGGCCTGCTCACTGGGAAGCCTCCCATGCTAAGCCTGCCTCCTACAAAAGGGATTCAAATTTACTTCCTCTCCCAACTCCAGCCTCCAGGGTGTGGCCTGCTGAGGGGCCCTGAATGCCTGGGACTGCCATGTCCCTGCAGCTGTGTGACCTTAGGGGGATGCACTTGTTCTCTGGGACTCAGTTTCCCCAACGGTGAATGAAGGGGTGAATCTGGAAGGCTGACATTCCCTACTCAGCAATGCTGTCACCCCCTCAGAAATCCCCAGCCTAGCCTGGGGGTGGGGTGGGGGGTGGCTGACAATGTGGTATGAAGTCATTCCCTGCACGGAGGAGGGAGGGGTCTTTTCCACGGAGAAAATGACGAACCTGAGACGACAAAAGAGGGGGCTTCTCCTGGGCTTCAGTCTGGGCACGATCCATCAGTAATGGATTACCTCACTGGCTGGGAGACCCCACCCACACCTGCAGTCCCAGGCCCTTCCAAACAATACGAGGCACCCCCATCCCACGCCCCCCAGCAGATCCATGACTTAAAGCCCAGAATCACACCGAGAGGCAGCAGGCCCTGCCCCTCAGCCAAGCGGGCGGGTTCGGGGGGCCATTGCCCAACAGGTCCCTGGATACAGCCAAGGGATGAGAGGGGCCGGTGGGTGCGGAAAGACAAAGGCTTCGGGTAGCAGGAGACAGTGGCCAGGGCACGCTCGCAGCGAGGTCCACCCAGAGCCCAACGAGGGCCTGACCCTGCCGCGCTGGGCTAAGGGTGTACCCAGATCCCACGCCCACACTCCCTACCGCGGTGCTGAGGGCCCGGGGCGGGCTTCCTGGAGAAGGAAGAAGACCCGCAGAGGCACGAAGAAGAAGGAGGAAGATGAGACAGACACCCGGACGGACTGACGGGAGACGCCGAATGAGACCCGGGCACAGGGGTGCAGGGCGCTCGTCGGACGGAAAGCAGAGACAGACCCCGATTCAGGGACGGGGGGGGGCCATGGAGGAAGACAGGGTACCCAGGCAGACCCAGAGACCACGACACCCGCGCAGAGACAGAGATGCGCGGGGCGCACAGAAACACGGACGCGCAGAGGCGGCCCCGGAGACGCTCACCTACCCCGGCCCGGCCTCGCCCCCGGGTCCCACTCACCGAGGCCGCAGACCTCGCGGCGCAGGCTAAGACGGCCGCGCTCCTCCGCTATGGCACGCAGCATGTGCTGCAGCGAGCGCTCCTCGGCCTCGGCGCCGCCCGCAGGCTCGGGGGCGGCGGCGGCGGCGGGGAGGGCGGGCGGCCCGGCCCGGAGCCCCGCGGGCGCGGACGCCGAGGCGCAGGCCCGGCCCGGCGGCCGCGCGGAGGCCATGCCGGGCCCCGGCTCATCGCCTGCGCCGCGCCCGCAGGGGCCCCCGGCGCGCCCCGCCGCCCCCGCCCCGACGCAGCCCGCCGCGAGCACCAAGGAAGCCACAGTCCGCCTCTGTGCGCGTCGCCGTCGCCGCCGCCGCCGCCGCCGCCGCCGCCGCCGCCGCCGCCACCACCCGACAAACCCAGCACCGGCGAGCGCACCTCCGCGCCGCCGCCGCCCGCGCGCCCCCGGCTCCGCTCGCCCCGCCCCGCCCCGGCCCGGCCCGGCCCGGCCCCGGTCCGGCCCCGCCCCTTCCCCGCCCCGGCCCCGCCCCTGTCCCCTCCCGCCCCGCCTCTGAACGGCCCGGACCCACCCCCGGCTCCCTGGTCCCGCCCCCTGACCTCCCTAGCCCCACCCACTTCCAAACGGTCAGTCTCCGCCAATCTTCGGATGCCCAGGACTCCCTCCCTCAAACCGCTCGCGGGGTCCCGCCTCCACCCACGGTCCTAAACGCCCCACCAGCAGGATCACGCCTCTGAGCCCCTCCCACCGCCCCTTTAGGGCCCCTCTCCCCTCCCCCGCTGCTACCCCACGGGATGTGTACTTTGTCACCCGCCCTGTGCGTTGCCACCTCCACCAAGTCCCCTCGGCTGACTTCTGGGAACTTCCTCCGCAGAACCCCTCAAGAGGTCACCTGCTCCCAGAAGGTGGTCTTCTGGGGGACACTGTGGCAAAGCCCTTCCGGCCCCCCTTCTCTGCACCTGGCACAGTGCCGAGTGTTGCGCCTCCATTTCCTCAGCTGCACCATGGGGGACCTTTCCCTGCCTTGCCTCCCCAACATGGGGGAGTGTTGATGAAGGGGAAGGTATGAGGTTAGCTGGGCGTGTCATCCTGATGAAGCCAGGTCTGGCCAGCATCCCTCCGTGTGCTAGTTGTGACTGATACAGGAAGACACCGGAGAAGCAGCCAGTGGCCTCCCCAAACCTCACGCCTGGTGGTCCATTTCCAAGAACAGGGGGAGATGGAGAGACCAGCATTGATTTCCAGGTCTCTCCAAAGCTAAATCTACATCACTCCCCGCATTCACAGCCTCTGTGTGGACCCCCAGACCTATCAAGGTCCCCCTTTCCCCTGTCTGGAGTCCTCTTCTCCCCATTCCTGTGTAACTTGCTTCCTTTGTGTCCCGAGTGTCACATCCTCAAAGAAACTCCCCTGACCGCCTTCCCTCCCTCTCTCTTTCCTTAGTCTGTTTCTCCTTCACAGGGTGACACTTGCCTCCTCCCGACACATTGGATACCTATGGGTTCACTTGTTCTCTTCTCTACCGAGGGAGGGGCCTGTCTACTACACAGCTGTTGTCTCAGTACCCAGAACATTGCCTGGCACACATTAGATGCCCAATAAATAAATATGGGCTGCAGGCTGGGCACGGTGGCTCATGCCTGTAATCCCAACACTTTGGGAGGCCGAGGTAGGTGGATTGCCTGAGGTTAGGAGTTCCAGAACATCCTGGCTAAAATGGTGAAACCCCGTCTCTACTAAAAATACAAACATTAGCCGGGCATGGTAGCACACACTTGTAATCCCAGCTACTCTGGAGGCTGAGGCAGGAGAATTGCTTGAACCCGGGAGGCGGAGGCTGCAGTGAGCCGAGATCCCGCCACTGCACTCCAAGCTGGGAGACAGAGCAAGACCCTGTCCCCCCACAAAGAAAAGAAAAGAAAAGAAAAGAAAATTTAGGCGGCATAAACGAAGAATGATGGAGAGGTCTGATGGGGATGCAGGGGTCTTCCTGGAAGGCACAGCGGGAAGGAGCCGTGGGGTTGGGCAGAGCCCCAGAAGGGAGATGGGATCTGGATCCTGCTTCAGGCCTCTGCCCCAGTTTTGTGCCACTGGCCCCTGAACTCTTCAGAGCAGAGCCACATCTGACCCCTCTGTGTCCCCAGTGCCAGGCCCAGGAGGGCTCTGTAGAAAGGTGAGCAGTGAGGGAATGAATGAAGTGCGTGACCAGCCTCAGGTGTATTTCTCTTCTCCGGTGGGCCTGCATCCCTGTCTGTAAAGTGAGGACACTGGCATGAGGGCTGAGGCCTCTGGTTCTGCGTCTGGAGAGCTGGGGTTTGGGCTGGTGGACGTGAGAACTGGGGATGGTGGATCAGACAGCATGAGCGAGTGCTCCAAGGCTGTCAAGTCCAATAGTCACATCCCTCTTTGCCTCCCCAATCCCCACAGCACCCCCTGCCTGTTCCCACTGCCATGCCTTTGCCCACAGTGTTCCCATGGCCTGAAATCCTTTCTGCTCCGCAACGGTAGTTGCCTTTGGGACCCACATTGCCTGGTTACGCTTGGCCAATGCATTGTGTTCTTATTTGCTTCACAAATCCCCTTTCCCCACCCCACCCTCCTGCACACAGTTGCCTCCGTGTATTCTGTGTCATATGACCAGCATTGAACCAATTCGTCCCACTTCCCGTGGCACCCAGCCCAGGACTGGTGCCAGAAAAATATCTGCTGAATGAATGAATAAACAAACATCGCTTGGGCTCTCTCCTTTGTATTTCAATAATACTCCAGGTATTACCTATACACAGAATTTTCTTTCTTTTTTTTTTTTTTTTGAGGCGGAGTTTCGCTCTTGTTGCCCAGGCTGGAGTACAATGGCGCGATCTCGCCTCACCGCAACCTCCACCTCCCAGGTTCAAGCAATTCTCTTGCCTCAGCCTCCCAAGTAGCTGGGATTACAGGCATGTGCCACCACGCCCGGCTAATTTCATGGAGATGGGGTTTCTCCATGTTGGTCAGGCTGGTCTTGAACTCCTGACCTCACATATACACAGAATTTTCTGATGTCAACAAATGCTAAATTACACTGTGCATGGGAAGAGGGCAGGAGCAGGACTTCTGGGGCTACAGAGCATGTTCACTTTATTGATCTGGGGGCTGGTTACACGGGTGTGGTCAGTTTATGAAAATTAAAAGGCTGCACAGCTGGGCATGGTGGCTCACGCCTGTAATCCCAGCACTTTGGGGGGCCGAGGCGGGCAGATCACCTGAGGTCGGGAGTTCGAGACCAGCCTGGCCAACATGGCGAAACCCCATCTCTACTAAAAATACAAAAATTAGGTGGGCGTAATGGCACACATCTGTAGTCCCAGCTATTCCGGAGGCTGACGCAGGAGAATCGCTCGAACCTGGGAGGCAGAGGTTTCAGTGAGCCGAGATTGTGCCACTGCACTCCAACCTGGGCAACAGAGTGGGATTCCATCTCAAAAAAAAAAAAAAAAGTTAGAAAATCAAAAGGCCATGTGCTGTGGTTCAAACCTGTAACCGCAGCACTTTGGGAGGCCAAGGCAGGAGGGAGGCTGGCTTAGGCCCAGGAGTTTGAGACCAGCCTGGCCAACATAGCAAGACCTCATCTTTACAAAAAAAAAAAAAAATTAGCCAGGTGTGATGACACGCATCTGTGGTCCCAGCTACTCAGGAGGCTGAGGTGGGAGGATTGCTTGAGGCGGGGAAGTCGAGGCTGCAGTGAGCCGCGATCACACCACTGCACTCCAGCCTAGGCAACAGAGTGAGACCTGGTCTCAAAAAATATATATATATAGATATATGTAATATATATGTTATATATATTATATATGTTATATATAAAATATATGTAATACATATATGTATTTTATATATGTAATACATATATGTATTATATATAACATATGTGTTATATATGTTATGTATGTGTAATATATGTATGTAATATATATGTTATATATATATAAAGCTGGCATTTTGTAATTATTTATGCACTTTTCTGTATACAAATATTCAGAATATAAAATAGAATTGAAAGTATGTAGGCAGAATAATGGCCCCAAAAATGCCCACACCCTAATTCCTGTGAATATGTTGCCTTACCTGGCAAAATGGACTTTACTGATGTGATTTGTTTGTTTGTTTGTTTTTGAGACAGGGTCTCACTCAGTTGCCCAGGCTGGAGTGCAGTGGCACGATCTTAGCTCACTGCAACCTCCACCTCCCCAGCTCAATCCATCCTCCCACCTCAACCTCCTGAGTAGCTGGGACTAAGGGTACGTGCCACCACACCCGGCTATTTTTTGTATTTTTTGGTAGAGACAGGGTTTCACCATGTTGGCCAGGCTGGTCTCGAACTCCTGACCTCAAGTGATCTGCCCACCTCGGGCTCCCAAAGTGCCGGGATTACAGGCATTAGCTGCCACATGGGGCCTAAGAGTACAGACACTGAGATAGGGAGACTATCCTGGGTTATCCAAGTGGGCCCAATCTCATCACATAAATTCTTAAAATCGGGGAACATTTCCTGGCTGTGGTCAAAAAGAGATGTGACAACACAAGAATGGTCAGGTAAATGCAATGTTGCTGGCACTGAAGAGGGAGGAAGGGGCCACAAGACAAGGCATGCAGGCAGCTTCCGGAAGCTGGAAGAGGCAAGGAAACAGATTCTCCTACAGATGCTCCCAGACATGACACAGCCCTGCCTGCACCTTGACTTTAGCTCAGCAAGACCCCAGTTGAACTTCTAACCTACAGAACTGGAAATGCGTTAAGGCAATAACGTTGTAGTAATTATTACAGCAGTGATACCAATACATGGGCAAGCCTGAGATGTGGGCATTGTGTCAGCTCTCCACCTAAGCGCTTCTATCCCTGAGGTTTATTTTGCAAACACTTAGAACAACAATCAAGCAAAATTTAGCAGAAAGAAAAAACAACCACAATCCAATTGCTTTAATAGGTCAGTCTTGCTTCATTTTTCAGAGTTCCTGCCTGGGGTTTGCCTAATGCCATCCCTCTAAAAATGTCCGACAGCACACCTTTTTATCTCCAAATGCTTGGGGCTGATCTTATTCAAAGAGCCAGACAGTGTTTTTTTTTGCTTTGTTTTTTGTTTTTTTTGAGACCAAGTTTTGCTCTGTGGCCCAGGCTGGAGTGCAGTGGCGCGATCTCGGCTCACTGCAAGCTCTGCCTCCTGGGTTCACGCCATTCTCCTGTCTCAGCCTCCTGAGTAGCTGGGACTACAGGCGCCCGCCACCACGCCCAGCTAATTTTTTGTATTTTTAGTAGAGACAGGGTTTCACTGTGTTAGCCAGGATGGTCTCGATCTCCTGACCTCGTGATCCGCCCGCCTCTGCCTCCCAAAGTGCTGGGATTACAGGTGTGAGCCACTGCGCCCAGCTGCCAGACAGTGTTAAGAACAAAAACTTGTTGTTTTTTTTTTTTTTGAGACAGAGTCTTGCTCTGTCACCCAGGCTGGAGTACAGTAACGCAATCTCAGCTCACTGCAACCTCCGCCTCCCAGGTTCAAGCAACTCCCCTGCCTTAGCCTCCTGAGTAGCTGGGATTACAGGCGCCCGCCACAATGTGGGGCTAATTTTTGTATTTTTAGTAGAGATGGGGTTTCACCACGTTGGCCAGGCTGGTCTTGAACTCCTAGCCTCAAGTGATACACCTGCCTCGGTCTCCCAAAGTGCTGGGATTACAAGTGTGAGCCATCATGTCCTGCCACAAAAGCTTCTTTAGATCTCCCCCGCCGTGTTTTAAGTGACTGACAGGCCCAGAGACTTGCCAGATCAGCTTCAAGGCCCTGGCCACCACCCTCTCCTGTCTAAGCCTCAGTTCACGTCACAGTCTGTATAGGAGGTGGTGGGACTGGCTGATCTCTGAGATCGCTCTTGGCCTTAACGTTCTGCAAGACTGTTATTAAACTCCAGCTCTTCATCTTTTCTCCTTGGTCCCCAAGAAGAAAAGATAACTAATTCCCAGTCACGTTAGGTATAAACAGCTCCAATGTCAGGTCCATGAGCTCATGTTCCGAAGGCCAGGTTCCAGGGCTCTCCCATCCACCCTTGTAAATCATTAACATACTTGCCATGGTCCTGTGAGAATGTGTGTCAGCAGCTTCCGGCCAGACTTTTCCCTGTGACTCATGGTTCTCCTTTGCTGGGAATCCCTGCTTCTCATCTGGAAAACAGATGAAACCCAGCCATCATTCCCAGGCCTAGACTGCAGCAGCCCCTCTAATACCGGCCTTTTCTCACCTGCTACAAAGATAGAGGCACTGCTTGAAAAGGTTCAGTTACCTCCCTTCCTCCCTTCCACACCATTGCACCACCCCAACACCCCCACCTAACCTAACTCCACACAAAATATTTTCTCATTCTCAGATGTTGTCAGAAATTCTACCATAAGCGATCAGCCTTTTTTTTTTTTTTTTAACAGATCCCTGCTAAAATTCCCCTGGAGGGAGTAGCCTTAAAATTATTATTAGGCATGACACCTTGGTGAGAATAAAGGATTCAGAAGACACTTTGAAAGAGGAAGCACCTGATGGGATTGGGGGTGGGGAGATACATACTAATATTTCCTGAGGCCCTGCCGTATGCCCAGAGCTTCATGGATGTGGACAACTAGAACCCCTGAGCCCCGGAAGAGGCAGCCAGTGTTTTTTCTTCATATGTTAGTGGGGGCAAGCGAAACCCAGAGAGGTTGAGTCATGCTCAAAATCACACGGCGGGCCGGGCGTGGTGGCACATGCCCGTAATTCCTGCACTTTGGGAGTCTGAGGCAGGCAGATCACCTGAGGTCAGGAATTCAAGACCAGCCTGGCCAACATGGTGAAACCCCATCTCTGGGCTGGGCATGGTGGCTCATGCCTGTAATCCCAGCACTTTAGGAGGCTGAGGTGGGTGGATCACCTGAGGTCAGGAGTTCAAGACCAGCCTGGCCAATATGACGGAACCCTGTCTCTACTAAAAATACAAAAAAATTAGTCCAACGTGGTAGCGGGCACCTGTAATCCTAGCTACTTGGGAGGCTGAGGGAGGAGAATCACTGGAACCCAGGAGGTGGAGGTTGCAGTGAGCCGAGATCACGCCATTGCACCAGCCTGGGCAACACAGCAAGACTCCATCTCAAAAAAAAAAAAAAAAAAAAGAAAGAAAAAGAAAAGAAAAGAAACAAAACTCTGTCTCTACTAGAAATATAAAAATTAGCTGGGTGTGGTGGCGCACGCCTGTAATCCCGGTTGCTCAGGAGGCCGAGGCAGGAGAAACACTTGAACCCAGGAGGCAGAGGTTGCAGTGAGCCGAGATCACACCACTGCACTTTAAATGGGCAACAGAGGGAAACTCCATCAAAAAAAAAAAAAAATCACACAACAAATCAGAACTGAGCCAGGATTCCAACCCTCCTGTAGCCACGAAGGAAGAGATATCAGTGTACACTCTGGTATTAACTCATTCCTTTTCTGGTTTAAGGTGGGAAGGTCCACTGGAAAGCAGAGTGTGGAATGCTAAGTTGTTGTTGTTGTTTTGAAACCGGGTCTCACTGTGTCACCCAGGCTGGAGCACAGTGGCATGATCACAGCTCACCACAGCCTCCATCTCCCCAGCTCAGGTTATCCCCCTGCCTCAGCCTCCCAAGTAGCTGGGAGTACAGGCATGTGACACCATGCCTGGCTAATTTTTTTGTATTTTTGTAGAGATGTGGGGTTCTGCCATGTTACCCAGGCTGGTCTCGAACTCCTGACCTCAAGTGATCTGTCCACCTCCATCTCCCAAAGTGCTAGGATTGATTACAGACACCCAGCCCTGGAATGCTGTGTTTTTTCTTTTGTTTTGTTTTGTTTTTGAGATGGAGTTTTGCTCTTGTCACTGAGGCTGGAGGGCAATGGTGCAATCTCGGCTTACTGCAACCTCCGCCTCCCAGGTTCAAGTGATTCTCCTGCCTCAGCCTCCCAAGTAGCTGGGATTACAGACGTGTGCCACCACACTCGGCTAATTTGTGTGTGTTTTTAGTAGAGACGGGGGGGGGGTTCACCATGTTGGCCAGGCTGGTATCGAACTCCTGACCTCAAGTGATCCACCCACCTCCGTCTCCCAAAGTGCTGGGATTAATTATAGGCATGAGCCACCGCGCGCAGCCCTGGAATGCTGTTTTGAAGGAAGAAAACCTATGTCATGCAACACAGGACAGCTTCATTGCTGGGAAGTGGAGTGGAGATGCAGGGTGCTCCAGGGCAGGGGCACCTGAAACCAGCGCAGCCTGAAACAGGCAGATCCCTTCTGCTCCAGACCCCTGCTCCATCTGTCAATGAGAAGGAGGCTAAACTAGATATCCCCTTGGGCCTTTCCAGCCCCAACATCATGGGAGAACAGGTAGGGTGGGCCAGGGCAGGGAGAGCTGGAGAGCCTGCTCCCCTTTTCCTGCCCCCTGAGGCTCCAGTTCAGAAGATGTTCCCCTTGTCCATGAACACACAGCCTTGGCACCCTCTGCCTCCTGCCTGGTCATGGCTGTGATCCAGGTGAACCTGACCTACCTGTCTCTGGACAGAACCTTTTGACTTCTGCTAGCACAGCTCCCTGGCATCTCCCCACCCCCACAGCTTTGGTGAGCAGAGCCAGGTGGGACTGGGCAATAGGTCTGGTCATTGCCTCCATTTGGTCATCTCAGAATCAGCCCCCTTGGAGGCATCTGTGTGACCTCTGCCCCTGCTGATGCTATGTTATTGGTTAGGCTCACAGGGCTGGAGCTCACAGAATTTTGAGGGGCGATGAACACTGTGTTAATAATTAACATTGTGTACTACTGTAAAATGCAAAAATAAAATGGCAAAATTAAAATTAATAGACATTTCATTAAATACCTACAAGATGGAAGATTATGTCATCTTTTCGATTTGGTATTTATAAAAGTTTTACTACATTTGAAAACTCTTTGTGGGTTAGATTTTCTCACGTAGCAAGAATTCTGAGAGTGCCAGATGGTCGACAAGAAATCAGAAACTGAAAGTTACTGGTATTTTAGTTTATTTGGCAAACGTGTATTCAGGACTTACCTCTGCTGGGCGTGGTGTTATGAATTTACATATGTCAACACACTGAATTCTATGACTTAAGAGCCATCATTATTCCTGTTTTAAGCATGAGGAAACCGAGGCATACAGAGGTTATGTATCTTCTCCAAGATTAGCAAAGGCAGAGTCACGTAGCCAAGAAAATTCAAAGGCAAAATTATAGAAATATTTTCAGATTTTTTTTTTTTTTTTGAGACGGAGTCTCACTCTGTCACCCAGGCTGGAGTGCAGTGGCGCTATCTCAGCTCACTGCAAGCTCCGCCTCCCAGGTTCACGCCATTCTCCTTCCTCAGCCTCCCTAGTAGATTACAGGCGCCTGCCACCACACCCGGCTATTTTTTTTTTTTTTTTTTTTTTTTTTTTTTGTATTTTTAGTAGAGACTGGGTTTCACTGTGTTAGTCAGGATGGTCTCGATCTCCTGACCTTGTGATCCACCCGCCTCGGCCTCCCAAAGTGCTGGGATTACAGGCATGAGCCGCTGTGCCTGGCCTGAAATCTTTTCAGAATTTTTTAGGGGAAACATTTTGATAAGGGTGCATTCATGTTGCAGATAATATAGGCTGAGCCTCTGAAAGCTAGAGTGACTCAGGCCAACAAATGCCTGGAAATGGCTCCGTCCTCCAGCCCACATGGATGGTGTGGCCCACACGTGGAAGGTAACTATTGATGAAAGAAGAAAATTAGGCCAGGTGCAGTGACTCACGCCTGTAATCCCAGCTCTTTGGGAGGCTGAGGGGGAGTGGATCACCTGAGGTCAGGAGTTCAAGACCAGCCTGGCCAACATGGTGAAACCCTGTCACTACTAAAAATACAAAAATTATCCAGGCATGGTGGTGGGTGCTTGTAATCCCAGCTACTTGGGAGGCTGAAGCATGGGAATCACCTGAACCTGGAAGGCAGAGGTTGCAGTGAGCCAAGATGGCGCCATTGCACTCCAGCCTGGGGCAACAGAGCGAGATTCCATCTAAAAAAAAAAAAAAGAAAGAAAGAAGAAAAATTAACAACTCATTGCTCACTTGGAGGGATAGCGTCTCCAGAGAAGGGAAAAGACAGCACTTCTTAATAACACTCAGTGGTATGCCGAGGTCTCTTTAATCCCCCTTTAATCCCCCTAAATTAACTGCAGGATTGTACTGGGTATTTTTGGGTTTTGTTTTTGTTAGAGACGGCGTCTCGCTCTGTCGCCCAGGCTGGAGTGCAGTGGCGCAATCTTGGCTCACTGCAACCTCTGCCTCCCAGGTTCAAGCGATTCTCCTGCCTCAGCCTCCCAAGTAGCTGGGACTACAGGCGCGTGCCACCACGCCCGGCTAATTTTTTGTATTTTTAGTACAGATGGGGTTTCACCGTGTTAGCCAGGATGGTCTCAATCTCCTGACCTCATGATCCACCCACCTCCCAAAGTGCTGGGATTACAGGCGTGAGCCACCGCACCCGGCCTTGTTTTTGTTTTTGAGACAGTGTCTCACTCTGTTGCCCATGCTGGAGTGCAGTCCACAGCTCACTGCAACCTCTGCCTCCCAGGCTCAAGTGATCCTCCCACCTCAGCACCCCCCCGAGGAGCTGGGACAACGGGCTCACACCCCTACACCAGGCAGATTTTTGTATTTTTATTAGAGACAGGGTCATGCCATATTGCCCAGGCTGGTCTCAAACTCCTGGGCTCAAGCAATCTGCCTGCATCCACCTCCAAAGTGCTGGGATGACAGGCGTGAGCCACTGCACATGGCCTGGATTGTACTGTTATCATCCCCATTTTATAGGTAAGAACATTGAGGCTCACCTTTTGACAACATTTTGCAGGGAGTGGAGATGCCGAGTGGCTTACTCAAGGCCATGAAGCCAGGGGGTTGTGCCCGTGGTAAGCGCTGAGAAGAAGGCGGTGACTGTACTTGGATATCTGGCCTCACTTCAGTTATGTTGATGTGTTTAGCGCCTACTTAGTGAAGAGCCCACACCTGATCCCACCCAGTGCTGCCCTTTCCTACGTGGGCGATGGAGCAGTGGTGCATCATGGGAGCCACGGATAAGGGCTGGATGGGAAGTTTGGGCACATTTGGAAGCCCGAGGCCGTTGTATAGACCTTCAATCCTGGGAGTCATGACCAGGGAGTATTTATGGTGCTTCAGAAACATGAGCCGAGGCTGGGCACAGTGGCTCACATTTATAATCCCAGCACTTTGGGAGGCTGAGGCATGCGGATCACCTGAGGTCAGGAGTTCAAGACCAGCCTGGCCAACATAGTGAAACCCTGTCTCTACTAAAAATACAAAAATTAGCCAGGTGTAGGGGTGCACACCTGTAGTCCCAGCTACTCAGGAGGCTGAGGCAGGAGAATCACTTGAACCTGGGAGGCGGAGGTTGCAGTGAACCGAGGTGGCTCCACTGCACTCCAGCCTGGGCAACAGAGTGAGATTCCGCCTCAAAAAAAAAAAAAAATTAGAAACATGAGCTGGGTGAGTGTCAGTTTCCTGTGGCTGCCGTAACCAGTCACTACAAACTGCTGGCTTAAGCCAACAGACATTTATTCTCTCACAGTTCTAGAAGCCAGAAGTCAGAAACCAAGGCATCCATGGGGCTGTGCTGCCTCCAGAGGCTCCAGGGGAGGAGGCGTCCTGTCTCTTGCAGCTTCTGGTGGCTCCAGGCACTCCTTGGCTTGCGGCTGCACCACTCCAATTTCTGCCTCCATCTCTTCACATGGCCTCCTCCTCTGTGTCACTGCGACTCAGTCTCCCCTGCTGCTCTTAAAAGTTCAGGCTTGGCCAGGTGCGGTGGCTCACGCCTGTAATCCTAACACTTTGGGAGACCAAGGCGTGTGGATCACTTGAGGGCAGGAGTTTGAAACCAGCTTGGCCATGATGGTGAAACCCCGTCTCTACTAAAAATACAAAAAATTAGCTGGGTATGGTGGTGCACGCCTATAATCCCAGCTACTCAGGAGACTGAGGCAGAAGAAATCGCTTGATCCTGGGAGGCGGAGGTTGCAGTGAGCCAAGATGGTGCCACCGCACTCCAGCCTGGGTGACAGAGTGAGACTCCTTCTCAAAAAAAAAAAAAAAGTTCAGGCTCACACCTGTACAGGCTTACAGCTATAATTCCAGCACTTTGGGAGGCCACGGCAGGCAGATCACCTGAGGTCAGGGGTTCGAGACCGGCCTGGCCAACATGGTGAAATGCTGTCTCTACTAAAAATACAAAAATTAGCTGGGCATGGTGGCAGATGCCTGTAATCCCAGCTGTTCGGGAAGCTGAGGCAGGAGAATCGTTTGAACCCAGGAGGCGGGGTTTACAGTGAGCCGAGATTGCGCCACTGCACTCCAGCCTGGGCGACAAAGCAAGACTGTCCCCCCCCCCAAAAAAAAAAAGTTCACTTGACATTGAAGTGAACCACAGTGAATCCAGGATGCTGTCACCTCAAGAGACTGAGCTTAATCACATTGGCAAAGATTTTCTTTCCAAATAACGTCACTCGCATTCACAGGTAGACATCTCATTTTGCAGGAAGTGGGGGACAAACTTCAACTCACTGCTGCAGCCTCTTCCACCACTTTTGCTAGTACAGCATCTGTTCTGTCCTCTTCTCATGATGGGGTTTTTCCTCTGGGACCCACCCTGTGCCCATTTCAGTTCACGAGAGCTGAGCCAGGTCTGGCCCATTAAATCAGAGCATCTCCCTCGCCATAGTGATAGTCCAGGGATGGTCCAGTCAGGGCCAATCCCAGGACTCTGGATGTCTTTGCAGTAGGGCCACTAAGAGGACAGCTGCCAGCTGCCATCTTTCCAGCAGCCATCTTGGTAGGGCGACCCTGGCTGAGAACGGAGCCCACACAGAGGAGAACAGGGCCGAGAGATGGAAAGTGAAGCCCAGTCTTTCAGTTGCGGAGCCAATACACCCCCTTTCCTGCTGAAGCCAGCTGAGAGGGGTTTCTGGCCCTTACTCATTGTTAGGTTTTGAAGGAAAGGCAAGGGTTAAAGGAAGAGACACACACACACACACACACACACACACACACAGAGAGAGAGAGAGAGAGAGAGAGGTGGGGGGTGGGGATGCGGCTCTACAGCAAACACAGGCATTTATGTCCAGCATCAGCCCTGCGGAGGTGGGGACCAGCTTGATGCCAGTGGCCACTGCCACTTATAGGCTGGAGTACGTATAGGCCTGGGCAGGAGGGGTCTGGGGGGCATGGCCTGCTGCCTGGAAAAATGTTCATAGCAGGCTGGGCGCGGTGGCTCACACCTGTAATCCCAGCACTTTAGGAGGCTGAGGTGGGTGGATCACAAGGTCAGGAGTTCAAGACCAGCCTGGCCAACATAGTGAAACCCTGTCTCTACTAAAAATACAAAAATTAGCTGGGCATGGTGGCAGGCACCTGTAATCCCAGCTACTCGAGAGGCTGAGACAGGAGAATCACTTGAACCTGGGAGGTAGATGTTGCCGTGAGCCGAGATAGCACCACTGCACTCCATCCTGGGCAACAAAGCAAGACTCTGTCTCAAAAAACAAAAAAGAAAGTTAATAACATGCCATGTTGAGGCAGTTTGGCCCTTGTTTCCACAGAATGTGACAGTGATGCTTCTTCAGCTGGGTCTTTGCCTGGCAGGGTATGATAAGAAAGTCAGGCAGTCAGGGAGGATGTTTGTCACCACCTGAACCCCTGTGGAATATTTCACTTTGACCAAGGCCTGTGAAATGGCAGGGGGCTTACAAAATGGTGCAGTTTGGGCCGCGCACGGTGGCTCACACCTGTAATCCCACCACTTTGGGAGCCCGAGGCGAGCAGATCACCTGAGGTGAGTGCGGGACCAGCCTGGCCAACGTGGTGAAACCCCATCTATACTAAAATACAAAAATTAGCCAGGCATGGTGGCACGTGCCTGTAATCCCAACTACTCAGGAGGCTGAGGCAGGAGAATCGCTTGAACCCAGGAGGCGGAGGTTGCAGTAAGCAGAGACACGCCATTGCACTCCAGCCTGAGCGACAGAGTGAGACTCCGTGTTAAAATAATAATAATAACACTAATAATAAAATGATGCAGTTAACACTCATCAGTGGGTTATGACTGAAACAGAGACCACCATGAGCCCTCACTTAACAAACGGGGGAGTCCCAATGGTACGTTGGCTGCTGGGCCCTCCCTACCAGAGATGAAAGTGGGACGGGCAGTAGAGGGTGAGCCCTGGTAGGGCCCTAGGAGGCCTCTGGTCCAGCCTGTCCATTTCACATTGAAGGGACAAAAGCCAGAGAGGCAGGGACCAGCCTGAGGTCACATGTGTGCTGCCCTCAGCCTAGAATGCCCATTCACCCTCACTCTCAGCTCAGGCCTCTCACATGGGCCCTCTCCGAGTGTGGGCTGGCTGTCAGCAGGCACTGTCTTCCTGCTGAAGCCCAATATGTCCTGTCTGCACCCCCCCATAACAGCCCTGCTGATTCTGCTGCTGCTGCTTGCTGACATTTTCTTCCCTTCTGGCCATGCTGTTCTGTTCACGAAGTGCACCAATCCATGCCTCATCGTGGCATAGAGCTTGGGCCCTTCATCCTGAGTAGAAGTCTGTGGACAGAATTCAGGAGATCTGTGAACTTGGATGGGAAGAAAATAACACCTTTATTTTTACTAATGTTGAACGGAAATTTGGCATGCCTTTCATTATGACTGTAGGCTACAGGCCACAGATATACTGGTAATATCTGTGACTTTGTCACCAGCGTCCACACAGGGCCTGACAAGAGGGTGAGTCAGATGCGGTTCCTGCCTTCCCAGAGCTGCCCTGAGTTTGCAGGGGTTTGCAGGAGAGGCCGGGAGACCCAGGCTGGAGTGTTGCTGTGGGAGTGAAGAAGGGGAGGAGACCAAATCCAGAGATAATGAAGCAGTCACAGTGGCAGGCCTTGGTGGCCTGTGTGACATGCAGCCAGCACTGAATTGCCCCTCACCCTGAGCCCTCTCCCCTCCCTGGTGTTTTGGTCTGTTTTGTGCTGCTATAACAGAAGACTGGGTAATTTATAAAGAAGAGAAATTTGTTTCTCGCAGTCCTACAGGCTGTGAAGTCCAAAACCAAGGTGCCAGCATCTGGTGGGGGCCTTCTTGCTGTGTCCTCACATGGCAGAAGGTAAAAGGGCAAAAGAGCACTCAAGTGTGCAAGAGAAAGGAGGCCAAGTTTATCCTTTATAAGGATGCCACTTCAACAGTAACAAACCCACTCCCACTCCATAATAATGACATTAATACATTTGTGAGGGAAGAGCCACCATGACCCAATCACCTCTTAAAGGCCCCACCTCTCAACACTGTTGCATTGGGGATTAAGTGTCCAGCACAAGACACACTCAAACCATAACACCCAGCTTTTAGGACCCAGGAATCAGTCCCTCCAGGCTTCTTTGGAGTCAGGTCCTTGGGGGTCCATCCTGGGCCAAGCTCCTCCCTCCCATGGCACCAAACTCCATCACACACCAACCACTCCCCACATCTGCTTGACCTTCAGCCCTTACCTTTTCCTGTGCCCAGCTGAAAGTTCAAGAAGTTCATAGAAATGCCTGAAGGGACACCTCAATGTGTCCCCCAGATCTCATCCTCCTGCAGGCTCTCCCTCTCCATTTCTTTCCAGACGCCCCCTCCTTTGCTCTCAGCTCTCATCCATCTGGTGATTTCATCTTCTAAGTATTCTCAGGTCCATCTGCTTCACACCATCCCCACTGTCACGAGTTCTTCTGATTGAACTCTTTTAACAGCGTATTTGTTTTCTATTCCTGCATAAAAAATTATCACAAACTAAGTGCTTTGTCAGCTCACCGTGTTATTGGTTGGTAGGCTCAGGCTCACCATATCTGGGTTCTCTGCTCAGGGCAACCCAAGGCTAAAATCCTGGTATTGGCCAAGGCTGAGGTCTTACCTGAGACTTGGAGCCCTTTTCCCAGATCATGTAGTTGTTGGCAGAATTCATTTCCTTGCAGCTAGAGAACTCACGGAGGCTTCCTTGACTTTTTTTTTTTTAGACAGGGTCTCGCTCTGTTGTCCAGGCTGGAGTGCAGTGGTATGATATCAGCTCACTGTAGCTTCAACTTCCTGGGCTCAAGCAATCCCCCCACCTCAGCCTTCCAACTAGCTGGGACCACAGGTGCACACCACCATGCCCAGCTAATTTTTGTATCTTTTTTTGGTAAAGACGGTGGCTTGCTATGTTGGTGAGGCTGGTCTTGAACTCCTGGGCTCAAGCAATGCATGCACCTTGGCCTCCCGAAGTGCTAGGATTACAGGTGTGAGCCACTGTGCTTGGCCTTTATTTTTATTTATTTATTATTTTTTAAAAATAGAAACAAGGTCTCACTATGTTGCCCAGGCTGGTCTCAAACTCCTGGGTTCAAGTGATCCTCTTGGCTCTGCCTCCTGAAGTTTTGGGATTACAGGCATGAGACACTGTGCCCAGCCCCTTGGAGTGTGTGTGTGTGTGTGTGTGTGTGTGTGTGTGTGTGTGTGTGTGTTTGAGATGGAGTCCCTTTCTGTCACCAAGGCTAGAGTGCAATGGCATGATCTCGGCTTACTGCAACCTCTACCTCCCGGGTTCAAGCAATTCTCCTGCCTCAGCCTCCCAAGTAGCTGGGGTTACAGGTGCCTGCCACCATGCCCGGATAATTTTGTTTGTATTTTTAGTAGAGATAAGGTTTTACCATGTTGGCCAGGCTGGTCTCAAACTCCTGACCTCAGGTGATCCACACACCTTGGCCTCCCAAAGTGCTGGGATTGCAGGTGTGAGCCACCACGCCCAACTGAACTTTTAAAAATGGACATTTTTTCTCCATAACTACAATACCATCATCACACCTAATGAAACTAACACTAATCCTCTAGTTCCTTCTTCAGGCCAGCAGAAGCACATCTCTCTGACTTACCCTGTCTTTAAGAGTCCCCTTTCAAGAGATCACCTGATTAGGTCAGGCCTACCCAGGACAATCTCCCTTTTCATCAATTCAACTGTGAGGGACCTGAATCACACTTGCAAGTTTCTCTTTTGCCAAATAATGTAACATAATGACAGGAGTGATATTCCATCATATCTACAAGTCTCACCCATACTCAAGCAGAGAAGATGACACAAGGACATGGTCACCGGTGGTCATTTTAGAATTCACCTACCACGAACATCCTCTTCATGGGGCGATATGGCTGGGATGTTTGTCCCCTCCAAATCTCATGTTAAAATGTGACTACTAATGTTGGAGGCGAGGACTGGTGGGGGGTGTTTGGGTCATGGGGGCGGACCACTCATGAATGGCATGTGTCCTCATCATGGTAATAAGTGGCAATGAGTTCACGCAAGATCTGGTTGTTTAAAAGCGTGTGGCATGCTGGGCGTGGTGCTTCATGACTGTAATCCTGGCACTTTCGGAGGGTGAGATGGGCAGATCACCTGAGGTCAGGAGTTCGAGACCAGCCTGGCCAACATAGTGAAATCCTGTCTCTACTAAAAATACGAAAATCAGCCAGGCGTGGTGGCAGGCACCTATAGTCCCAGCTACTCAGGAGGCTGAGGCAGGAGAATCACTTGAACCTGGGAGGCGGAGGTTGCAGTGAGCCGAGATGGCTCCACTGCACTCCAGCCTGGGCAACAGAGTGAGACTCTGCCTCAAAACAAAACAAAACAAAAAAGCATGTGACCCCTCCCACCCCTCTTGCTGTCTCATTGCGTGATGCACTTGCTCCCTCTTTGCCTTCTGCCATGATTGGAAGCTTCCTGAGGCCCCACCGAAGCTTACCAGATGCTGGTGTCATGCTTCTACAGCCTGCAGAACCATGAGCTAAAATAAACCTCTTTTCCTTATAACTTAGTCTCAGGTATTTCTTTATAGCAATGCAAAATGGACTAACCCATGGGGTCTCCCAACTTAGGAGGCCTGGCCCCTCCAACCCACCTTCTACCCAAAAACCAGGGAGATCTATTTGTCTGTCTGTATATCATTGACCTATCTTTTCTTCTTTCTTTGTTATTAATTTTTTCTTTTTAATATGAAATATTTCAAATAAATCCAAAAGTAGAGTGAAGTATATAATAGAAAATTTTTATATCCATCCGCTAGATTTCAGTTATTAATATCTTGCCATATTTTCTCCATTTGTTTTGTTAGAAATATTTTTGTTTGTTTGTTTGCTTGTTTTTGAAACAGAGTCTCGCTCTGCCACCCGGGCTGGAGTGCAGTGTTGTGATCTCGGCTCACTGCAACTTCTGCCCCCTGGGTTCAAGCAATTCTCATGCCTCAGCCTCCTGAGTAGCTGGGACTACAGGAGCATGCCACCATGTCTGGCTAATTTTTTGTATTTTTAGTAGAGATGGGGTTTCACCATGTTGGTCAGGCTGGTCTCGAACTCCTGACCTCAGGTGATCCACCTGCTTGGCCTCCCAAAGTGCTGGAATTACAGGTGTGAGCCACCAAGCCCAGCTCATCTTGTTAAAAATATTTTAAAGTTAATTTTAGATATGATGCTCATTCACACCCAAATGCTTCAGTAAATGCATTGACTTTTTTAGGTGGACATTTTTTTCCATAACCGCAATACCATCATCACAATGAATGAAACTACCAATAATCTAGTTCCTTCTAAATCCCAGTCACATTCAAATTTCCCTTATTGTCTCTAAAAAATTCTTGTTTTTGTGTGTGTTCGTTCGTTTGTTTGTTTGTTTGAGATGGAGTCTCACCCTATTGCCCAGGCTGGGAATGCAGTGGCAGAATCTCTGCTCACTGCAACCTCCACCTCCCAGGTTCAAGCCATTCTCCTGTCTCAGCCTCCCGAGTAGCTGGGATTACAGGCGCCTGCCACCACACCCGGCTAATTTGTGTATTTTTAGTAGAGATGGGGTTTCACCATGTTGGCCAGGCTGGTCCCGAACTCCTGACCTCAGGTGATCTGCCCGCCTTGGCTTCCCAAAGTGCTGGGATTATAGGTGTGAGCCACCGTGCCCAGTCTCTATAACATCCTTTATAGCTGGGTGTTGAATCAAGGTTAGGGTGATCTTTCCAGAATCCAAACTTGAACATGTCACTTTCCGGCTTAGCAGTTAGTGGTTTCCCTCACCCTGGGATACAGGCCGAGCCCCAGCCTGAAGAAGGCAGGACCCCCAGGCCCCTGGGCCCCTGTCCCTCACTCCTGCCCTCCTGCCTCATAGCCTTTTGGCTTCTCAACAGGCCATCATCCTTCCAGACACGAGACCTTCTTTGCTGTTTGCTCCTCCTGGAATGTTCTTTGCGCCTTCTCATCCTCCCATCCAGTTCAGCCATCATTTCCCCAGGGCGGCCCCCAGGAATCCCTGAACCAGACCCTACTCCTGTCTTATCTGACTCCTTAGAACCCTGTTCCTGCCCTGAACCCCCTCCTTCCCCTCACAGCACCCAATTTGATTCGTGGGTGTGACGGCTCTATTGCTCTCTCACTCCCCCATGGCCTGCGGCCCTAGGAGTGGAGTGTGTCTGTCTGCTCACCAGAATAGTCCCATACCTAGCCCAGAGCTGACACATAGTAGGTGCTCCATGAACATATGCTGAGTTAGCAAATGCACGAGTGAGCCAGGATGAGGAGGAGAACTGTGTCACTGTACCACCGTCTGAGGGCTTTGCAAGTCCCTGCTGGCAAGAGGGAAGACAATGATAGAACAGCATGGCCCCCAGGGGAACAGGGCCAGCTGTGGGAGAACTGCTGCCCTGGTGGGCATCGGGGGGACAGTAACTATGGGGATCCCTGAGGTCACTGCCCAGAGTTCCGTCTAGGACACCTGGCTTTCCTGGCTGCTGTGGGCCATAGACAGAAAGGACAGGACAGGAGCGACAGAGAGCACTGTCTCTTTAAGAAGCAAGAATGTAGCCGAGCAAGGTGGCTTACGCCTATAATCCCAGCACTTTGGGAGGCCAAGGCAGGTGAATCACTTGAGCCCAGGAGTTCAAGACCAGCCTGGGCAACATGGAAAGACCCCCGTCTCCACAAAAAAATACAAAAATTAGCCAGGCATGGTGGCACGTGCCTGTGGTTCCAGCTACTCGGGAAGCTGAGCTGGGAGGATTGCTCAAGCCTGGGAGGTTGAGGCTGCAGTGAGCCGTGATCACGCCATTGCACTCCAGCCTGGGCAACAGAGTGAGACCCTGTCTCAAAAAACAAAACAAAACAAAAAGAAGAAGCAAGAATGTGCTCGTTCTCCCTTATAGGTGCTGACTGAAGCTGCACGGGAACCACCAGGTCTAGGATAGAGGCAGGAAGGGCAAAGGTGGGGGGAACACCAGGGGAAGTGAGGGCTACAGGAAGAGGGGCCTTGGGGCTGGGTGCGGTGGCTCACGCCTGTAATTCCAGCACTTTGGGAGGCCGAAGTGGGCGGATCACCTGAGGTCAGGAGTTCAAGACCAGCCTGGCCAACATAGTGAAACCCTGTCTCTCCTAAAAATACAAAAGTTAGCCGGGTGTGGTGGCAGGCACCTGTAATCCCAGCACTTGGGAGGCTGAGGCAGGAGAATCGCTTGAACCCAGGAGGCAGAGGTTGCAGTGAGCCAAGATCGCGCCACGGCACTCCAGCCTGGGTGACAGAGTGAGACTTTGTCTCAAAAAAAAAAAAAAAAAGAAAGGGGTTGGGGGAGGCTTCAGAACAAGGATGTGGGCTGCAGGCCCGACTTGTCTCCTGGCATGCTCAGCGATAGGCAGATCCCCACATACCCTGGGCCTCAGTTTCCTCATCAGTAGGAGAAGGGGGCCCCTCATTCCTCCTGGATACTGAGAGCCACGAGGAAGTGGGGAGAGCAACACGCGGGGCTAGAATCCCAGCTCCACCAGCCCCTCGCTGGGTGAAGCGGCTCAGCCTCTGTGAGTCTCAGTTCCCTTCTCAGCAAAGTGGGGGTCATGGGGGTCGTGATTCCCCATGGGGCTGTGCACACATTCCTTGTGGTCCTGGCTGGAAGCCTCTAGCACTTTCAATACAGGAATGGTTTTCATGGTCCGTTTTCCTCAAGACTCAGCACACAGAGACATCATTCATTCATTCTCCCCTCTTTCATCGTTGCCTGCCTCCTCAGGGTAGGCCCTTGATGGCTGGGTTCTGGGGACACCAAGTGCTCCCCACAGCCTGAGATATCAGTGGTTCATGGCTTGGCAGGCTGCCCTATGATTGAAGAAACAAGGAAGGGACAGGTGTGTGTACAGACGTCAGAGCAGCCAGGTGCAGAGACAGGTGCGTGTACAGATGTAAGCGGGGTCAGGTGCTGATGTTATGGAATCTTTGGGGTGTCGCTTTTCTGGGCAGAAACCTCTGTGGCCAGTGGCATCTTTGTCTGAGTTTTGCTTGGGCCCACTGGGCTCATTCTGCCCACTTGTCCTAGCAGACTGCACTCGGCTCACACTATCGGCCTGGATCCCATGTCTACCAAGGGAGACTGCGTGGGGTGGTGACGGGCGTGTAAGCAAGCGTGAGGTCCGGCTACTGCAGAGTCAGACACGCCAGCTACTGCAGTGGGGCGGGCAGCTCCAGGTGCCAGCATGGGCCCCAGCTCTCTGCGAGGCTACAGCTGGACCAGGCGAACTGCAAGCAGCTTCCACAGCTGGCACTGGGGAACACAGTGGCTCTCAGAAGCTTGGAGATGCCAGAAACCACAGGGACCCAAAGAGGGCGTCACAGCCCTCTTTGGGAGACTCCCCGGTCTGGGCTCCCCAAAGGGCTGCAGCTCTTCCTTCCTTCTCTTCCCCTGCAACGCGGCCAGCAAGGGGCATGTCTCAGCCCTGTTTGTGTTATAGCTCTTTTAGCCTTATTCAGTGGGTCCCAAGTTCTTGTCCTCCACTCAGGAAGAATGAGGTACGGAAACAAGAGGGTGAGCAAGATGGGGCAGTTCCTCACTACAGCTGGTCATCCGACGTCTGCTCAGCTCTGGCTGAGCCTGGGGCTTCTGTGAGCCTCAGAGAGGGGGAAGTTCATGCTGACTGGTACATGGGCGGCCATGGGCAGGCCCAGAAAAGGCAACACAAGTTCACACTCCAGTCCACGGCACTGACAGCCTGGCCCCCAGCCTTCAGGGCCTCCCTGGCCTGAAGGTGGGCCTCACCAGGGACTCACCCCCTTCTGCCCAGAAACCTGTCTGCCTCCTGCTGCCATTCATGGCGCCCAGGCTATAGGTACCAAGGGGCGTCTGCAGGCCAGTGCCAAGCTGCCCTCAGTTCCTCCTCAGCTTCACTCCTATGCTCATCAGTGCCCAAAATCTGGAGGGGGCTGAGACAGCAGGGGGCTGGCATGTCAGCACTGCCCCGAGTGTGTGCATACCTGGCTGGGCTGTGACAAAACCCAGGCTCGGCCCCAATTTTGCCCCAAGATCAGAGCAGGTGCCGACAGCAAGGAGAAGCCAGGCAGTGGGAGCGGGCATTTCCAAGCCTGTGAGGGCAGGGGGGCCTTTCAGGGCCCCCAAGAGTGCAGGGATGCCTGGGCCACAGCCGCAGTTAGGGCCGGTGCAGCTATGTGGGATGTGGGGCAGGACTCCAGCCTGCTCTGTGGAGCGGGAGGCCCGGGTCTGCAGCTGTGGTTTGGGCGGCCGCAGCTGCACCTGGGAGGGTGGGGTTCCCACCTGCTCCCGGGCTCCGAGAGCACAGGGATGCCTGGGTCCACAGCCGTGGCTTGGGCAGCTGCAGCGGCACGCAGGGAGCTGCCACCCCGACTCAGAATGGGAGAGGCTCCTGCCTGTCCCCAGCTCCTGCCAGTTCCATGGAACATGCAGCCCCAGCCGTGCCTCCCTGCTGCAGCTGGTGTGACAGCAGCAGCCGCTCCAGATGGCCTGCCACTGCCACCACTGAGACAGGTGTGTGTATAGAGGTCCATTTTATTCAGGCTGGCGAAGGAAGGCTTCTCAGGGGAGGTGGCCCTTGGGCTTCCTCCAGATGCTCTGGAGTCCTCAGTGTCTGACTCCGGCAAGTCTTTCTGAAGAACAAGTAAAGCTCTTTCTCTTGCCACCGCCAAAACATTTCCAAGGGACTCTTCAGAAGAGAGTCAGTCTGCACAGCTCCCCTGGGGCCTGGGCGGTGGGGGCAGAGATCTTATCCAACTTCTCAAATGAGATTCTGCAGGCTCCAGTGACTCGCTGGAGGTCACCCAGCTGGTAAGAAGAGGAGCTGGAACTTAACCTCAGGGCTTCCACCCCGGGCTCCTTCTTCTGCTCCACAAATGCAGCCCAAGCCTTGAGGGCAGCGAATGGGTCAAGGGCCAGGACAGTAGCCTGGAGCCATCCCACGAGGGTGTGGGAGCCGAGGGCGGGGTGGTATGGTGCACGTGGAGGAGGGAAGCCCCTATTTTTCCTGAATCCCATGCCCTGGGATCCCGGAGCAAGGCTGGCCAGGGCTGACCTTCCTTCTCACTGCAGCATCTGCTCTCAGGGCCAAGGATTGCTCTGATGAAGGACTACAGGCAGAGCCAGTGGCTGGCAGGAGCCACGTGCTTCCGGAGCCTCCTGCAGCCACCCTGCCTCCGCACTCCCCCTACAGTCCACCTCGACACAGCAGCCCGGGCCACGTTTCCAAAGCCAAAGTCAGATCATGCCATTCCTGTTCTCATCTCACACAGAATAAAACCTCAATTCTTGTCTCCGCCTGCAAGTCCCTGTACAATCCGGCGCCTGCTGATCTCACCAAGCTCTCCTGGAACCAAATCACCAGAGCAACACCATGGCAGGGGCCTCCCTCTCAGAGGAGGAGGCATTGACAGGAGACGATCTCAGGGTAGACGGTTCTAGACCAGGACAGAGCTGGAGCTGAGGCCTGAGGCAGCAGGTGCCTAGCCAGGGGCCAGCAAGGAGGTCTGAGTGCTGGAGGTCAATGTTAGAAAATAGTCGGGGCCCAGACCAGGCAGCCCATGAATGGGTTTTTCTTTGGTTCACACAGCATATTACAAAACGGACTCACACATATGTAGTTAACTGAATTTTTTTGTTTGTTTTTGTTTGTTTGTTTGTTTTTGAGAGAGTCTCTTGCTCTCTTGCCGAGGCTGGAGTCCAATGGTGCAATCTCGGCTCACTGCAACCTCTTGGGTTCAAGTGATTCCCTGCCTCAGCCTCCCAAGTAGCTGGGACTACAGGCACACACCATACCTGGCTCATTTTTGTAATTTTAGTAGAGACAGGGTTTCACCATGTTGGCTAAGCTGGTCTTGAACTCCTGACCTCAAGTGATCCACCTGCCTTGGCCTCCCAAAGTGCTGGGATTACAGGCGTGAGCCACAGTGCCTGACCAAATTAACTGATTTTTGACCAAAGTGATGAAGCAATTCGGTGGGGAAAGGAAAGTGTTTCCACAAAAAGTGTTGGATCAACTGGACGTCCATATATATATAAAAAAATGAACTTCCACACTTACTTCATACTACATACAAAAATTAATTTGGGGCCGGGCGCAGTGGCTCACACCTGTAATCCCAACACTTTGGGAGGCTGAGGCGGGTGGATCAAAAAGTCAGGAGTTTGAGACTAGCCTAACCAACATGGTGAAACCCCATCTCTACTAAACATACAAAAATTAGCCGGGTGTGGTGGCGCTCACCTGTAATCCCAGCTACTCAGGAGGCTGAGGCAGGAGAATGGCTTGAACCCAGGAGGTAGAGCTTGCAGTGAGCCAAGATCACACCACTACACCCCAGACTGGGTGACAGAGCGAGACTCCGTCTCAAAATAAATAAATAAATAAATAAATTTGGGGGAGTCTATAAAATGGACCACAGACCTAAATGGAAGAGTTAAAACTGTGAAACTTTTACAGGAAAACAGCAGAAAATCTTAGTAACCTTGAGTTAGACAGAGGCTTCTGAAATAGCACACAAAAAGCACAAACTATAAAAGGGATAATTGATAAATTGGACTTTATCCAAATTAAAATTTTTTGGTTTTTGCAAAGCATACATCCAACAAAGGACTTGTATCTCGAACACTTTCTCAGCCTTTTTCCATTCCCTTCCTCATCCAAGGAATATTTTTAGACAATCCTTCCTAATCACCCCCATGGAAATTTAATACACAGGTACCCGTTTATGTATTGTGCGTTTATTGTGCTTTGTACATAAAGAGCACAATTTTTTCATTTCACGAGAACCAATTTTTTCCCATTGGGGGCAATTTTGCCTTCATTGAAAATGCATGATCAGGCCAGACACAGTGGTACACGCCCGTTGTAATCCCAGCGCTTTCAGAGGCAGAGGCAGGCAGATCACTTGAGCTCAGGAGTTTGAGACCAATCTGGACAATATGGTGAAACTCTGTTATCTACAAAAAAGTACAAAAACTAGCCGGGTGTGGTGGTGCATGCCTGTGGTCCCAGCTACCCAGGAGGCTGTGGTGGGAAGTTTACCCGAGCCCTGGAGGTCGAGGCTGCAATGAGCCACTGCACTCCAGCCCGGGCAACAGAATGAGACCTTGTCAAAAAAAAAAAAGAAGAAGAAGAAAAAAATACATGATCTAGAATATTAAAAAAACTCTTATAGTAAACAATAACAACCCATTCTTTTTTTATTTTTAATGGGCAAAAAATTTGAATAAACTTTTCACCAAATAAGATATACAGATGACGAAAATGAAAAGAAGTTCAAAACCATGAGTTCTGGCCGGGCGCAGTGGCTCACACCTGTAATCCCAGCACTTTGGGAGGCCGATGCGGGAGGATCACAAGGTCAGGAGTTTGAGACCAGCCCATCCAACATGGTGAAACCCTGTCTCTACTAAAAATACAAAAATTGGCTGGGCGAAGTGGTTCATGCCTGTAATCCCAGAACTTTGGAAGGCCGAGGCAGGTGGATCACGAGGTCAGGAGTTCGAGACCAGCCTGGCCAAGATGGTGAAACCCTGTCTCTACTAAAAATACAAAAATTAGCTGTGCGCAGTGGCAGGTGCCTGTAATCCCAGCTACTTGGGAGGCTGAGGCAGGAGAATCACTTGAACTCATAAGGCAGAGGTTGCAGTGAGCTGAGATCACGCCACTGCGCTCTAACCTGGGTAACAGAGTGAGACTCCATCTCAAAATAATAATAATAATAATACAGAAATTAGCCTGGTGTAATGCTGCATGCCTATAATCCCAGCTACTCGGGAGGCTGAAGCAGGAGAATCACTTGATCCTAGGAGGCGGAGGTTGCAGTGAGCCAAGATTGCGCCATTGCACTCCAGCCAGGGCAACAAGAACAAAACTCTGTCTCAAAAAAAAAAAAAAAAAAAAGATTCCCTAGGGAATGAGATGTTACAGTGAGACACCACTATACATATACCAGAATGGCCAAAATGAAGAAGACTGAACACACTAAGTGTTGGTGAGGATGTGGAGGAACTGGAATTCTCACGCACTGCTGGTGGGAATGTAAATGGATATCCACTGAAAGACAATTTGACAGTTTCTTAAAAAGTTGAACACATGCCTGCCACATGGCCCAGCCATTGTACTCTTAGGTATTTATCCAACTGAAATGAGAGCACATGTCCACATGGAGACTTGAACAGGAAGGTTCATAGTAGCTCTAGAGCTAAAATTTTAAAAGCGCCCATTAACAGGTGAACGGATCAGCTAACTGCATATCCAGTTGCATATCCTACAATTGGATACTATTCGGCAATAAAAAGGAATGAACTATTAATGGCATCTAAGAAAATGGATGAACCCCAAAATAGTTATGCTGAGTGAAAGAAGCCAGACCAAAAAAGAACACATGTTATGATTCCACTTACATGAAATTCTGAAAATCTCAGTCTCATCTATAGTGACAGAAGCAGACCAGTGGTTGCTTGGGGGTGGGATGGGGGTGGGGTGGAGGAGAGGGGAGGGGGGATGAAGAGGGAATGGATTACAAAGGGACAAGGACATACTTTTTCTTTTTCTTTTCTTTTCTTTTTTTTTTTTTTTGAGATGGAGTCTTACTCTGTCACACAGGCTGGAGTGCAGTGGTGCGATCTCGGCTCACTGCAAACTCTGCGTCCGGCGTTCAAGCGATTTTCCTGCCTCAGTCTCCGAAGTAGCTGGGATTACAGGCACCTGCCACCACACCAGCTAATTTTTGTATTTTTAGTAGAGACGGGTTTTCGCCATGTTTGGTCAGGCCGGTTTCAAACTCCTGACCTCAGGTGATCCATCTGCCTCAGCCTCCCAAAGTGCTGGGATTACAGGCGTGAGCCATCGGGCCCCGCCAGGGGCACACTTTTGGGAGTGACGGAAATGGTCATTATCTTACTGTGGTGATGGAGTCACAGAATATACATCTATATTCAAAACTCATCAAATTGTATACTTCAAATATGTGTGATTTATTTTATTTTATTATTTTATTTTGAGACAGGGTCTTGCTTTGCCACCCAGGCTGGAGTGCAGGGGCACTATCATAGCTCACTGTAGCCTTCAACTCCTGGGCTCAAGCAATCTTCCTGCCTCAGCCTCCCGAGTAGCTGGGATTACAGGCACGCGCCACCACACCCAGCTAATCTTTTATTTTTGTGGAGATGAGGTCTCACTATGTTGCCCAGGCTGGTCTTGAACTCCTGGGCTCAAATGATCCTCCCGCCCATGTGCACGCATGGTCCTTCCCTCTACCGCACACAGAGGAAGGACCTGGGGCAAGAGGATCTGTGGGAGCTGAGTGGGGGAGCCTAGGAGAGAGGGGGTCCGAAAGAGGGGGTGGAAGGGAGGGGATGCATGCCCCGCCACTGCTGGGCTTCCTGTCCCCCTCTCCCTCCCCGCCAGCCTGCAGCCTTCCAACCGCTGCCCCTGCCCCTCCGCTCAGACCTTCGCTGAGCTCCAAAACCGTCCTGGGCTGCCAGGCCCCGCCCCGTCGCCCCCCATCCTCCACCCCCTGCCCCTTGCTGACCTCATCACCCAGCCCTCTCCCCTCCCTCCTCCTGACAGCCGCCGGTGAGGTTCCCTCTGCCTGGAAGATCTTCCCAGTCTCCCCAACCTCCCTCTGTCCCCTCCTCCAGGTCCCCGCACAGTCCCTTCTGGTGAGGCCACCGACGCAAGCCCCGCCTCCACCCGCTCACCCCTCACTCGCCCCCATCCCCGTCACCCGCCCCACTCCCCTCACCCGCTTCCCTCACCCCTCCCCCTCCCCTATCTCCCTGGCCCGCCCCCACCCCCCTCACCTCTCACCCGCCCCCACCCCCCCTCACTCCTCACCCGCTCCCATCCCCCTCGCCCGCCCCCATTCCTCCCGCCCCTCGCCCGCCCCATCTCCTGCCCTCGTCTCTCCCAGCACAGGAGAGCGCCGTGGGTTTGCTGACCGCGTCCCCACTGAAAGGCGACTCCGGGAGCACAGGCTTCTGCCCTCTCCTGATGTCCCTAGCAGCGCCGGGCACGCAGCAGTGCTCGCTGGGTTTTTGTTGCACCTTTGAGAGGAAAAGGAGCTCGGTGTCCCCTGCAGCCCCTGGAAGTGAGGCGAAGAAGGCCAGGATGGAGTTGGGTGGGCACCCGCCTGTGGTCGTACCCGGATCGTGGAGGCCGCGGGCCCTGAACGCTAGACCCTGGGCGGGACCCTCCCTCCATTATAAAAAAAAATAATAAATTAAAGCAAAAGCATCTCGCGACTGCGCTGCCATAATGGCAAATGTGTCGAAATTATACGCGAAAACAATTGCTTCCCCCTGAGAGGGCATTCTTCTGATGCTAATAGAAATTGGGGGAGTCAGCCTTGCTGTGGGCGCGGCACCGCCCCCTCCCCGGCCGAACCGCCCGCGTTGCGCCGCCAGGGGGCGCCCGACACCAACGCGAGGCTCCACGCGCCAGCGGGGCGGGGCTGAGAGTAGGTGGGGGCGGAGCCTGGGTAGGCGGGGGCGGAGCCTGGGTAGGCGGGGGCGGGGGCGGGGGCGGGGGCGGGGGCGGGGCGGGGGCGGGGGCGGGGGCGGGGGCAGGCCCCGGGCGGCGAAGCCGCGCTCCACAGCCAGGACCCTGCTCTCCCGGCCCCGGCCCACCCTTGCGGTCCCGGCTGCACCCAAACCCCACCCCCTGCACTTCTCACCTCCCGGCGTAGTGCATACTGTTCCTTCCACCGGGAACACGCGGCATACCTTCCCCGTTCAAGATCTAGTCGAGGCACCACCGCCTCCAGCAAGCCTTCCCGAGCCTCAGGCTGAACCAGGCACCTCCCTTGGGCTCCTACAGGTCCCCTGGCCACACTGTCACTCTGTATTCTTCTCCTGGGAGAGTGGACAGTGGACAGTGAGTCCCCCGGCCGGGATGGGGCTGGGTCACCCACGATCCTAGCACGTGGTGAGTGGGTTTCAGGTGAATAAATATGGGAGCCGGGAGCCCCACGCAGCTTACTCAGATAATCGATGGTGGAAGTCCTGTCCCCCCACCCACCTTTGCTTAGAGCCTGGGACCACAGACGCTCAGTAAGTAACTGGGCTCCCTGGCTCCTGCCCCAGCCTGTCAGCCCCCATCTATAACTTCTGAGGGCTGAATCTTCCTCCTGCAGAACCTCGGGCTCTAAAGGTGATCCTCAGCAGGCCAGCTTCCAGCCCAGCCTTTGCATCTAACACCCTCCCCGCTTTTCACAGTCTCTCCCTGTTCCCTTGTTCAGTTGGGGTGGGGGATCGTTTGTGAGACTTGTCTTCATATTGTGAGCAATAATAAAGTACTTAAAGATATTTGAAAACTATTTTCTTACGAATAATAGAGAAGATTCCAGTTATCCCTGTAGTAATCTCTCACTCATTTGCAACCTTGCAGACTTAGTGGTTTCAGAAAGTCTTGCAAATACTCAGCCTTTCATTCCCCGGGGTCCCGTGCTGGCATCAGGCTCACACATGCACCAGGTGACTGGTTCAGGCACAGAGGGAAGCGGACTGCCTGGGTTTAAATTCCAGCTCCACGCTCCATGGATGTGTGACCTTAGGTAAACTACTCAGCCTCTCTGTGCCTCAATTTCTTCATGTGTAAAGTGTGATGGTGATGTCAGAGCCACCCCTGGGATTCTCAGGACGATTCAGGAAACTGCCTGTGGTGCACTCAGGAGGGTGTGGGCCACAGAGGAAGTGCTCAGTAGGGGTTAGTAGTGAGCAGTGCTATTAGGCCTTCAGGGTCACTGTCATGTGCTCAAGGAAGCGGGAGAGAAAGGAGCGAAGCTTGCCTGGCCCCAGGACAGCACTGCGTGAAGTCCCTGAGACCCTCTTTTCTCACACTCCTCTCATGTAACCCTGAGGTGGGGACGCACCTGTGTTTGTCCTCCCCGCCATCCTCCTGACCGGGAACTCCTGGAGGGAGGAGAGGGCTGAATTGTTGGGGGCAAGGGAGAACATGGCTGCCCTCCTCTCCTGGGTGCGAACTCTTCATTCTGGGGTGGGAGTCAAGGTCCTGACTTGAGGAAGCAGGAGCTCCGCGTGTCGGCTGAGTGAATGAATGAATGAATGAATGAATGAATGCATATGCCAGAGGCAGTGTCACACAGTGGCTAAGGATGGGGGCATCGGCTTCCAACAGCCTCAGATTCAAATTCTGGCTCGCCTGCCTGCCAGTCATGGGGACCCTACTACCTGACTGCTCTGAGCTCCGGCATCCTCCTCTGCACTGCCCACTCCGTGCCCACCTCTGGATGTTTGTGTCTGCCTTAAATCTGTCCACTGAAGCCCCAAGCACCTGTATTTGGAGATAGACCCTATAAGGAGGTAGTTAAGGTTCAATGAGGTCACAAGGGTGGGGCCATAATGAGGGGATTAGTGCCTTCATTAGGGAGAGCTTGCGCTCTCTCACTCTCTCTTTTTTTTTTTTTTTTTGAGACAGAGTCTGACTGTGTCACCCAGACTGGACTGCAGTGGTGCAATCTCAGCTCACCACAACCTCTGCTTCCTGGGTGCAAGCAATTCTCCTGCCTCAGCCTCCCAAGTAGCTGGGATTACAGGTGTGTGCCACCATGCCCAGCTAATCTTTTTTGAATTTTTAGTAGAGAAGGGGTCTTACTATGTTGCCCAGGCTGGTCTTGAACTACTGAACTCAAGTGATCCTCCCACCTCAACCTCCCAAAGTGCTGGGATTACAGGCATGAGCCACCAAACCCAGCCAAAAACTGAATTTTGAAATTTAATTTTAATTAATGTTAAACAGGCATGTGTGTCTAGCGGCTATAGTGTGAGACAGTGCAGTTCTAGAGAAAGGAGAGGCTTGGCCACACAGACTGATTCGAGGGGCAGTGAGAGATCAGCTTCTTCCCAAAAGGCACCCTCTGCCCCGCCCCTTGGTGTGCTTCATCCATCAGTGCGGATTGTCTGAAGCAAGGTCCCACTAAACAAGCAAAGGCCCAGCATTCAGTCACCAAGCACTTGTGATGTGCACCGCCCCATTTAATCTTCACAATTGGGTATTGTTGTGTGCATTATCTTATTTAATCCTAAGAGCTGATTCACAAGGGAGAGACTGTTACCATTTTCATTTGGTCTTAGCCAAAAGGCCGAGAAGCGATGGTTATCATTTTCGAATGTGGATACGGTGCAGAGAGGCAAAGCGCCCTGCCCAAGACCCCAGAGGCAAGTCCTTTAGGTTTAACCTTCATGCCTCCCAGCCTCCCCAGGAAACCGCCCGGGACAGCTGGAAGCATTCACAGCCCATGTGAGCAAGTCTGTTAGGACTTAAAGCCTGGCGGCTGTTAAGGGTTGAGTGGGGACAGGGACATGGAACTAGTTCTGGAGCTCGGGTTTCTGGCAGAATGTTCCAAAAATAGGAACTAGCAGCCAAAGGACAATGTCAGAAATGACCGAGTCAGGAGTGGTCTGTGTCTGAGCTGGGAGAGGCAGCAGAGAGGATTGTGGTTTGATACACATTTGTGTAAATAAGCACGCCTGTTTTGTAGATGGGGAAGCTGGGGCAGAAATGGGGCAAAAATACAATTTTTAAGCCAATCGTGGACAGACATGGTGGCTCAGGCTTATAATCCCAAAACTTTGGGAGGCCAAGGTGGGACACTTGTTTGAAGCTAGGAGTTCGAGACCAGCATGGGCAATAAAGCAAGACCCCATGGTATGTGCCCGTAGTCCCAGCTATGCAGGAGACTGAGGCGGGAGGATTACTTGAGCCCAGGAGGTCGAGGCTGGAGTGAGCTATGTTTGGGCCACTGCACCCCAGCCTGGGTGACAGAGCAAGACCCTGCCTCTAAAAAAATAAAGTAAAATAGGCCAGCCCTGCTGGAGCCGTGCTGGTGGCTGGACTCTGAGCTTCCCTCTGAGCCTTGGTCTCTTCACCAAAACCACTTGGGGTGGATCTGACTCACATAGAGGCCCCTGCCGCTGGTCAGGAAGTGCCTGGGATGGACCACGCAGGATGGGGGTGGGCAACGGTAAAAATACACCAAGGCCCAGAGTCCAGGCTCCTAGTGTCCAGCTATCACTGGGGCCTAGGAGTGCCCACCCCAACCCTCCATCCACAAGAACTCCTGAAACGGGACTCGGGATCACAGCATCCATTCAGTTTTTGTCTGGGTCCAGTGGCTCACGCCTGTAATCCCAGCACTTCAGGAGGCCCAGGTGGGAGGGTCACTTGAGCTCAGGAGTTCGACACCAGCCAGCGCAACATAGTGAGACCCCTTCTCTTCTAAAAGAATGTATCTGGGCCGGGTGCCGTGGCTCACGCCTGTAATCCCAGCACTTTAGGAGGCCAAGGCGGGCAGATCACGAGGTCAAGAGATCGACACCATCCTGGCAAACATGGTGAAACCCCGTCTCTACTAAAAAATACAAAAAATTAGCTGGGCGTGGTGGCGGGCACCTGTAGTCCCAGCTACTCGGGAGGCTGAGGCAGGAGAATGGCGTGAACCCGGGAGGCAGAGCTGCAGTGAGCCGAGATCGCACCACTGCACTCCAGGCTGGGCAACAAAGCGAGACTCCATCTCAAAAAAAAAAAAAAAAAAAAGTATATCCAGAGATCTGGCAGGAGACTCAGGGAAAAATCACTGCAGCGTTGTAACCCCATTTTTCTCCTCTGTAAAGCGGGGGTGGCATGGACAGTCTCCTCGAGTTGCTACAGGGTTGAAGGGGCACTGTTTGGGAGCTGTGAGGTGCTCCTGCTTCCACCCGGGGCCTGCACGAGTCCTCCTGGCTCTGACCCCCCGACCCAGGACTGGCTCAGGGTGAGGGGTCAGTGGTCCACATGGTGGAGAGAGAGAAATTCTGAGCCAACAGACTCTGTTCAGGGGACAGGAAAGGCCCTCATCCCTGCTGGCTTCCAGATCTCCCAGATAAGGAGAAATTAATGTTTGATCTGAGCTTCATTCCAGAGACAGACAAACCAGTTTACTGCTGCTGACTGAGAGGACACCCCACCCCTGCTATCGCACCTCACCGCCCTTTGGACTTGACACAGGACTTCTCCTGGGCCCCATGGGTCCCATTGTCCTCAGGCCCCTGTGCTTAGCATGGACCGGGCAGTCGGTGGGCCTGGGGGATGTTTGCTAACATCAGGTTGCAAATCCAGCCCGCCACCTTCCGCCACTTCTCAGTGGGAGAAGCTGCCTCCGAAGCCAGGGCTGGGACCCTCATCAGGAAGTCAGCCTCATGGATCCCAACGTAGACGCTGCCAGGAGGAGAAGAACACAGAGATCTGACTGCCTCACTGAGCAGCTGTTAGCCTTGGCTGAGCCACCTCCCTCTCTGTACAGACCCTCAGCTGTAGAAAGGAGTCTTAATCCCTTCTCCCCTCCAAACCTGCTCTTCCCCATCTCATCTCAGTTGGGAGCTCCCCAACTCCATCCTTTTGGCTCCTCAGGCTAGAACTAGGGTCCCCCTTGACTCCTCCCTCACTCTCACCCCACCTCCAGTCCATCAGCAAAGTCCTGTGGGCTCAACCTTCAAAATACATCCACCACAAGGACTTTCCTCCTGCCTGCACTGGTGCCAGCCTGCACCATGCCATGCTGCTCCCTCCTTTACCTGTCTGGTGTGATCCAAGATGAACTTAGCACCTAGAAAGAGCCTTCCGTCTTCCACGCATGTTAATTAGAAAATTTACCTGTTTGGCCTGGCATGGTGGCTCATGCCTGTAATCCCAGCACTTTGGGAGGCCGAGGAGGGTGGATCACCTGAGCTTGGGAGTTCAAGACCAGCCTGACCAACATGGTGAAACCCCATCTCTTCTAAAAATACAAAATTAGCCAGGTGTGGTGGTGCATACCTGTAATCCCAGCTACTCGGGAAGCTGAGGCAGGAGAATCGCTTGAACCCAGGAGGTGGAGGTTGCGGTGAGCCAAGATCGCGCCGTTGGACTCCAGCCTGGGCAACAAGAGTGAAACTCTGTCTCAAAAAAAGAAAGAAAGAAAGAAAGAAAATCTACTCATTCATTCATTCATCAAACACTGCTGAGAATGTGCCCTATGCAGGACACAGGAGGAGGAGGATTTGGGCCAGGCCTTGGAGAATGGGGGGCTTCCATGATGGAACGTGGAGCATGGGCACCCCAGGCAGTGGGCACAGCAAGTATAAAAAGAGCTTCAAGGCAGGGGTGGGGGGCTTCGACTATTGATGTCAGAGTTGGAGGGCACTGCAAAAGTCCTCATCCTTGGAGCCACCAAAGGGCAAGAGAGAGCTGGGTGAGCTTAGGGACCTGTCAGTGTTCAGTGGGGCTGGTGCCAGGGAATGAGGTAAGACAGGAAGGAGGGGAGGTGGAGAGGTTGCTGGGAGCTGACTGGCCACCAGGGCCTTGCACACTGGGGTAGGAAGCGTGGGCTTTATTTTTTTATTTTATTTTATTTTATTTTTGAGATGGAGTCTTGCTCTGTCACCCAGGCTGGAGTGCAGTGGTGCGATCTCGGCTCACTGCAGCCTCCGCCTTCCAGGTTCAAGCAATTCTCCTGCCTCAGCCTCCTGAGTAGGTGGGACTATAGGTGCACGCCTCCACACCTGGCTAATTTTTGTATTTTTAGTAGAGATGGGGATTTCACCATGTTGGCCAGGATGGTCTCAATCACCTGACCTCATGATCTGCCCTCCTCGGCCTCCCAAAGTGCTGGGATTACAGGGGTGAACCACTGCGGCTGGCCGGAAGCGTGGGCTTTATTCAGAGGACAGTGGGTGGCCTTGAAGGGCTTTACATGAGGAAAGTGACAACCAGACTTGCACTTTAGAAATGTCACTCTGGGGCCCAGATGAGACACAGAGCCACGCTTGCCCCTTCCTTTCCAGCTGCGGCCCCGGAACTTGCAGCTGCATTGATGTTGATGCCTAGGAAGAACCAGATTGCCGTTTATGAACTCCTTTTTAAGCAGGGAGTCATGGTGGCTAAGGAGGGTGTCCACCTGCCTAGGCACCCGGAGCTGGCAGACAAGAATGTGCCCAACCTTCACATCATGAAGGCCATGCAGTCCCTCAAGTCCCAAGGCCACAGGGAGGAACAGTTTGCCTGGAGACATTTCTACTGGCACCTTACCCGTGAGGGTATCCAGAGTATCCGTGAGGACCTCCATCTACCCCCTGAGACTGTGCCTGCCACCCCACACTGCAGCCCTCCAGAGACTGGCAGGCCTCGGCTAGGTCTGGAGGGCAGTCGACCTGCAAGACTCACAAGAGGGGAAGCTGACAGAGACCAACAGATGGGGCACTGTGCCTCCTGGTGCAGACCAGAAAGCCGAGGCTGGGGCTGGGTCAGCAACCAAGTTTAGAGGCAGATTTGATCGTGGACATGGTCAGCCATGTCAGTAAAACTGGAGAGGATTATTTTGCATTGAATAAACTTATAACCAGAAAAACTTTTTATTTATTTTTTAGTTTTTTATTGAGACAGAGTCTCACTCTGTTGCCCAGGCTGGAGGGCAGCAATGTGATCCCAGCTCACTGCAACCTCCCCACCTCCCGAGTTCAAGTGATTCTCCTGCCTCAGCCTCCCAAGTAGCTGGGATTACAAGCGCCCGCCACCATGCCCGTCTAATTTTTTTTGTATTTTTAGTAGAGATGGGGTTTCACCATGTTGGTCAAGCTGGTCTTGAAGTTCTGACCTCAGGTGATCCGCCCTCCTCGGCCTCTCAAAATGTTGGGATTACAGGCGTGAGTCACGGCGCCCGACCCAGAGAAACTTTTTTAAAAAAGAAATGTTACCCTGGCTTCTGGGTGGGGACGCATCCGAGGAGTGACGCATGAACAGGGAGACCCAGTAGGAGGCCAGTCTCCGTAGAGGACAGGGTGTGGACACCACGGTCCCATGGCCTGGGTTTAAAACCCACCTCCCTACTCCCTGTGTCTTACCTGGAGGACGCTGGGTCTGTCTACCTGTCCGTCTCGGCAGGGTCCGGCACTGTGCGGGTGCCGCGGTTAGAGCTCGCGTTTTAGCGGGCAGTTATTCAACTGCCTTGAGCCTCACTTCATCTGAAGGTGATGGAGGTAATAACAGTACCCGCCTGCCAGACCAGATGTGACAGATAAGTTGAAATGTGTAAAACCCTTAGCACGGTCCCTGACACGTGGGGTCAATTGTTATTATGTTATTAGTCCAGGCATGAAAGTGTGGACGGGGCCAATTACATGTGTGAGGGCTCATCCACGCCCCCCAGCGCTCATCTGTCAAAGTCCTAAGCTTTAGTACCTCAGTAAGTGCCTGTATTTGGAGACAGGTCTTTAAAAGGGTAATTAAGGTAACATGAGGTCATTAGGGTGGGCCTAATCCAATATGACTGGTATTCTTATAACAAGAGGAGGTTAAGGCTGGGCGCGGTGGCTCACGCCTGTAATCCCAGCAGTTTGAGAGACTGAGGCGGGCGGATCACCTGAGGTCAGGAGTTCGAGACCAGCCTGGCCAACGTGGAGAAACCCCGTCTCTACTAAAAATAAAAAAAATTAGCCGGGCATGGTGGCACACACCTATAATCCCAGCTACTCAGGAGGCTGAGGCAGGATAATTACTTGAACCCAGGAGGCAGAAGTTTGGAGTAAGCTGAGATCACACCATTGCACTCTAGCCTGGACAACTGAGCCAGACTCCATCTCAAACAAGCAAACAAAATAAATAAATAAATAAATAACAAGAGGAGGTTAGTGGGCTGGGCGTGGTAGCTCGCACCTGTAATCCCAGCACTTTGGGAGGCTGAGGTGGGAGGATTGCTTGAGGTCAGAAGTTCAAGACCAGCCTGGGCAACAAAGTGAGCTCTTGTCTCTACAAAAATTTAAAAATAAGCCAGGTGGCGGCAGGCGCAGTGGCTCACACCTGTAATCCCAGCACTTTGGGAGGTCAGGGCGGGTGGACCATGAGGTTAGGAGTTCAAGACCAGCCTGGCTAAGTGGTGAAACCCTGTCTCTACTAAAAAAAAAAAAAATACAAAAATTAGCTGGGCATGGTGGCAGGCAGCTGTAATCCCAGGTACTCGGGAGGCTGAGGCAGAGAATTGCTTGAACCCGGGAAGCAGAGGTTTCAGTGCACTCCAGCCTGGTGACAGAGTGAGACTCTGTCTAAAAAATAAATTAAAAAAAAATAAGCCACGTGTGGTGGCACATGCCTGTGATCCAAGCTATCTGGGAGGCTGAGACAGGAGGATCGCTTGAGCCCAGGAGCGGGAGGCTGCAGTGAGCTATGATCGTGCCACTGGGCTCCAGCCTGGGCAACAGAAAGAGACCTTGTCTCTTAAAAAAATAAATAAACACACAAAAAAACAGAGATTAGGACACACACACACAGAGGAAAGCCCATGTGAGGACACAGGGAGAAGACTGCCATCTGCAAGCCAGGAAGAGCAGGCTCAGGAAGAACCCTTGATCTTGATTAGCCAGCACCTTGATCTTGGACTTCCAGTCTCTGGAACTGTGAGAACGTGAATTTCTGTATAAGCCACCCGGTCTGCCTTACTCATCACATCAACCCTGGAACACTAATGCACCATGCCAGGCAGCGGTGGCAGCATCAGAATGGAAGAGGTGGGTTCCAGAGTCACTGGGAAGAGCCGTGTGCCCAGCACGCAGTAGGCACTCAACAAACACCTGTTGAGTAAGTTTGGATTCTACGTGAGAGGGGCCTGAAAGGAAAGAGATGGCCCAGAGGAGACAGGACTAGTCCAACAGAGCCTAGGGCTGTGGTGACACCTGGGGACTGTGGGGGACCCTGCCACTGCCCACCACCGCAGTCACAGGGCACATTCACACCCACGACTGCACTTCATCCCACCCCTCTGCAAGAGGACCCCTTGAGCATCCCCATCTTCCTGAAAAAGAAACCAAGGGTAAGGACCACCACAATGAGAATCACAGCCAGGGCTGAACACGACTCTTCAGAGAGTCCTGTCATGCGCGGCCCCTTGGAGTCACCAAGGAGGGCATGTTCTGCAGGACGGGCAGCTGGAAATGTGGGTCTGGAGCTTGGGAGACAGGTGGGGGCCCCTTAGAGCAAAGTGGGCGTCCTCATCACAGAGTGAGGATAGACGAGTGAGCACCAGGCAGGGACTTGGGTTTCTCCACTGGGGTTTTTGTTTCTCGTTTTAAAGTGACTGAATCTCTGGTCGGGCACAATGGCTCACACCTGTAATCCCAGCACTTTGGGAGGCTGAGGCAGGTGGATCACCTGAGGTCAGGAGTTCGAGACCAGTCTGGCCAACATGGTGAAACCCCATCTCTACTAAAAAAAATACAAAAATCAGCTGGGTGTGGTGGCACACACCTGTAATCCCAGCTACATGGGGGGCTGAGGCAGAAGAATCGCTTGAACCCGAAAGACGGAGGTTGCAGTGAGTTGAGATTGCCCCACTGTACTTCAGCCTGGGCAACAGAGCGAGGCTCGGTCTCTAAATAAATAAATAAAGCAGCTGAATCTGAAAGCACTGAAAAGCTTGGCTTCCAGTGTCCTGGGACAGAGCCCCCACAATGAAAGCCAGCACTTGCTGTGGTGGGATTCCTGCAACTTCTCTGACTTCTAAAGAGAGGAGTCATGGAAACCAACTGGACCCGGGCTCTTCAGTGTTTGGAGAGACATTTCTGGGTCAAGAATTTCCAGCCCATAAATTCCCCATGCTTCAGATTCAAAGGAGGTCTGTGAAGGGCTGGGCTTTGCTTAACCTTTCACATCGCAAAACTTCCTGCCTCTCTGGCCTCAGACAAACACATCCTCCAGGCCAGGGTTCAGAAGGACGGTCTGATGGATCTAGATGTATAAATGACCTCAAGTCAGACTGAATCTGAGTGCTCTAGAAGTGGCCTGATCAAAAAGGAAACATTAAAAAAATTTTTTTTTAACTTTGGGCTGGGCACAGTGGCTCATGCCTGTAATCCTAGCACTTTGGAGGCCGATGCAGGAGGATCAGTTGAGCCTAGGAGTTTTAGACTAGTCTGGGAAACATGGTGAAATCCCACCTCTATAAAAATACAAAAATTAGCTGGGTGTGGTCGCCCCTGCCTGTAGTCCCAGCTACTAGAAAGGCTGGGGTGGGAGGATAGCTTGGGCTCAGCGAGGTGGAGGCTGCAGTGACCGGGGATCATGCCAGTGCACTCCAGCCTGGGCGACGCAGAGAGACCTTGTCTCAAAAAAAAAAAAAAAGAAAGAAAAAAGAAACAAAGAAAAAGAAAAAAGAAATAAATAAACTTAGGAAAGTGCACGTGGAGCAGCAAGGGACACTGGCAGGTGTCAGGCCCCCTTTTTCTCCTGTTTCCCCTCCACTGACACCAGCAATGGTCTCTCCCAAGTGAATTTCCCACAATGACTCATTTCTCCTGTACTTCCCCCTCTTCAGAATGAGCCAAACAAAAGTCAGCAATCTTTGAAGTGGACATTTGTTTATAAATCTAAGATTTTTTTCTTTCCAGAACATGTTTTGGGCCTTTGCAGATTATTGTTTTAACATTTTCCTTCAAATGTTCTCTCCATATTTGGGCAAGGCAAGAGACAAGAGGACTTTTTGGGGTTTTTTTGTTTTTTGTTTTTTTTTAAAAGAAACTGCAGCGTTTTGGAGAAAACAATTTCCTGGGCCTACTTCCTCTCACAGGTGATTCTGAGCTGGGCCTTTAAGATCAACTCTGCTGAGGCCAGGCACGGTGGCTCACACCTGTAATCCTTGCACTTTGGGAGGCTGAGGCTGGTGGATCTTGAGGTTAGAAGTTCAAGACCAGCCTGGACAACATGGTGAAACCCTGTCTCTACTAAAAATACAAAAATTAGCCAGATGTGGTGGTGCACACCTATAGTCCCAGCTACTTGGGAGGCTGAGGCAGGAGAATGGCTTGAACCTGGGAGGCGAAGGGTGCAGTGAGCCGAGATCGCCCCACTGGACTCCAGCCTGGGTGAGAGAGCAAGACTCCATCTCAAAAAAAAGAAAATCAACCCTGCTGCCCTCTGATAAACTGCAGGTTCACAACCAGGTTCACAAACAATTGTTGAACAAGAAATGTCAGTCTATAAAAATTCTTGGAAGAAAACCGCAGCCCTGTTCAAGAGTTCTTTACCTCTGGGACATTTTCTGTGTGCTGAAGATAAGGATCTGATCATCTGCTCTCTGCATGTCAGGGCTGAGAGGTGACCAAACTCCCTCCCCACTTTCTAGAAGGTAAACCGACACCCAAAGAGGGGAACAGTGCATTTCTGTGGCAGAGAACAGACTCTGTCCCCCAACATTTTCACTTTGAAAAATGTCAAACCTACAGAAACATTTCAAGAACACTACAGTAAATACTCATACTTATTTACCAATTGCTAACATTACACTAAATTTACTTTCTCTTTTTCTCTCGAATCTCATATATATGTTAGTTTCAGGTAGCATGACACTTTATCCACATGCAAGCTGGGAGGATCCCTTGAGGCCAGGAGCTAGAGACCATCCTGGGCAACATAGTGAGACCCCATCTCTACCAAAAAAAATAAAAAATAAAAAAAAAACTTGCTCAGGCTGGTGGGGCATGCCTGTAGTCCCAGGATTGCTTGAGTCCAGGAGGTCGAGGCTACAGTGAACTATGATCTTGCCACTTTGAGCTATGATTAAAGCTGCAATAACAGAGCCAGACCCTGTCTCTTAGAAAAAGGATAAAGAAAATCAGCAGAAACTAATTAATTTCTGTATAACGTTGATGACATAACCTCACTCGCAGAAAAAGAATAAAACGATCTGAGTAATTACAGAGCTGGGTTGTCCAGGGGTACCTCCTTAGTGGAGTACACTCTAAGAACTGGGAGGCCTGTGACAGAACCCCAAACCTCACTAGTGACTTTGTTATTGGCAGTGGGGAGGGCGGAGCCATTGTCAAGCAACTTTGGGTTATCCTAGGATTGGTGGTACCAGGACCCAGATTCTCACTGTAGGATGAGGGAGATTTGGAATGGAAGAAGGAAAATGCTGGTGTTTTGTTATTTGTAATTAGTTATGGAAAAAAATTACTAAAACAAGATTTTTAAGTGAAAAGAAAAGAAAAGGGCTGGCCAGGCACAGTAGCTTATGCCTGTAATCCCAGCACTTTGGGAGGCTGAGGCGGGTGGATCACTTGAGGTCAGGAGTTCGAGACCAGCCTGGCCACATGGTGAAACCCCGTCTCTACTAAAAATACAAAAAAATTAGCTGGGCATGGTGGCATGCGCCTGTAGTCCCAGCTACTCAGGTGGGTGGCTGAGGCAGGAGAATCTCTTGAACCCAGGAGGCGGAAGTTGCAGTGAGCCAAGATCACCCCATTGCACTCCAGCCTGGGCAATAGAGTAAAACTGTCTCAAAAAAAAAAAAGAAAGAAAGAAAGAAGGAAGGACAAAGAAAGAAGAAAGAGAGGAAGGAAGGAAGGTAGAAAGAAAGAAAGAAAGAAAGAAAGAAAGAAAGAAAGAAAGAAAGAAAGAAAGAAAGAGAGAGAAAGAAAAAACTAGTTTCATTGAGACAGACCCAGAAGCAGTAACACCCAGTTGCAAGAAGCACCTTGCCACTGTTAGATTTTAAACTCCAGTCTCCAGTGAAAGGCACCAGTGCCTCTTGGAGAGATGGCTGAATCCAGAGCTGGGACAGGGAATGTCAAGAGGAGCCCGGGACATTTTATTGTGCCAGAAAGTAAAGAGGTTCTCAAAGAATGGTGGGAGCGTGAAAGCAGCTAGCACAGAGCTGCTGGAAGGAGCTGCCAACAGCCAGGCCTGGGAACATTTGAGCACAAAATAAATAATGGAAGTCATACATTCAGCTTGCTTTTTTTTTTTTTTTTTTTTTTATTGAGACGGAGTCTCACTGTGTCACCCAGGCTGGATTACAGTGGCACGGCGCGATCTCAGCTCACTGAAACCTCCACCTCCTGGGTTCAAGCAATTCTCCTGCCTCAGCCTCCCAAGTAGCACTGATTAGAACTCACCGTCATGAGCATGTCCTGCCCAAAAGGTTTAACTTGAATTTCATCAATAGGAAACCATCAGACAGATCCACATGCAGGGACTTTCTGCAAACCAGCTGGCCTGGATGCTTTGCAAATGTTCACATCATGAAAGACAGAAGCAAAACAAAACAAAACAAAAGGCTGAGAACTGTCTGATGGTTTCCTATTGATGAGATTCAAGTTAAACCTTTTGGGCAGGACATGGATGTCCAAGTAGCTGGGACTACAGGCGCCTGCCACCACGCCTGGCTAGTTTTTTTTTTTTTTTGTATATTTAGTAGAGAAGGGGTTTCACTATGTTGGCCAGGCTGGTCTCAAACTCCTGACCTCATGATCTGCCCACCTCGGCCTCTCAAAGTGCTGGGATTACAAGCGTGAGCCACCGCATCCAGCTGGGGAAAGATTTTTAGGGATCAAGGGCCGGGCGCGGTGGCTCACGCCTGTAATCCCAGCACTTTGGGAGGCCGAGGTGCGTGGATCACAAGGTCAGGAGATTGAGACCATCCTGGCTAACACAGCGAAACCCCGTCTCTACTAAAACAATACAAAATATCAGCCAGGCATGGTGGCAGGTGCCTGTAGTCCCAGCTACTCGGGAGGCTGAGGCAGGAGAATGGCGTGAACGCGGGAAGTGGAACTTGCAGTGAGCCGAGATCACGCCACTGCACTCCAGCCTGGGCGACAGAGCAAGACTCCATCTCAAAAAAAAAAGAAAGAAAAAAAAAGATTTTTAGGGAACAAGACATACATTAATCCAGAGATACCAACTTTACCAAATGATGAAATGGAACATCCCCAATAATGGGACACACTGACCTCATGTGCTTCCTTCCTCCATTCCAAATCTCCCTCATCCTACAGTGAGAATCTGGGTTCTGGTACCACCAATCCTAAGATAACCCAAAGTTGCTTTGGAATGGCTCCGCCCTCCCCACTGCCAATAACAAAGTCACTAGTGAGGTTTGGGGTTCTGTCACAGGCCTCCCAGTTCTTAGAGTGTACTCCACTAAGGAGGTACCCCTGGACAACCCAGCTCTGTAATTACTCAGATCGTTTTATTCTTTTTCTGCAAGTGAGGTTATGTCATCAACGTCATACAGAGATTAATTAGTTTCTGTTGATTTTCTTTATCTTTTTTTCTAAGAGACAGGGTCTGGCTCTGTTATCGCAGCTTTAATCATAGCTCAAAGTGGCATGATCATAGTTCACTGTAGCCTCGACCTCCTGGACTCAAGCAATCCTAGGACTACAGGCACACCCCACTAGGCTGAGCTAATTTTTTTTTTTTTTTGGTAGAGATGGGGTCTCACTATGTTGCCCAGGATGGTCTCTAGCTCCCGGCCTCAAGGGATCCTCCTATCTTGACCTCTCAAAGTGTTGGGATTACAGGCATGAGCCTCCTTGCCCCTCTTCTGTTGTTTTTTTCCTGTCCTTGTTGACTTACTTTTATTTCTTAAATGTAAAATTGATTTAAGGTGCATCCAGAGATGTGCACAGATTCTTGTGATGGAAGGAACCGCACAGTCATGGTAAGGAGTCCATCATAATTTTCAAAAGCCCCTTTAAGAAGTAGGCATTAACACCCTGCTCCATCCCTTTGGAGGCAGCCCTGGGCTGAGCACTGGACTCCTGGGTTCCACCAGCCTCAGTGTCTCCAGGAGTCCAAGCGCGGCCGGGGGGTGAGTCCCTGTCCCCGCGCCCCCCACCA